>NC_134870.1:12106123-12722234 GCF_049852395.1 Peromyscus maniculatus bairdii | reverse complement strand
ATGTTGTGCCTGCTGAAAATGTAATGAGGATATCATGTTGTTAGAAAGAAAAAATAGAAAATTATTACCCCTCAAAATCATCACCATTGATGACACAATAAATAAATATACAATTGAAAAAAATGTTCTTCTCAGAGAAAATAGCACAATATTCATATAAGTACTTATCATGGAAAGTGTTATACTCCTGGGTTGGTTTTTAGATCATCTGCCCTTTAATAACCCATATTAGAGGTTTCTGTGATATAAAACTTTATTAGTAATACTGAAATGATCCTTTGTGACATCTGAATGCAAACTATAAACTAATATGATGTGAAGAATATAAAGCAGTTTTTGGGGTAGATTTACTCAGAAATAAGATGCTATTCTGAGTCTCTTCCAAAACATTAATATTGAATACCAACTACATAACAGCCCATATAGAAAATAAGCATGCATTATTAAGTTGCTTTTGGGAAAAGGGTGGTTTATTTAACAAATGGCTTTGGCATACTATTAGAAAAAAATAAACCAAGATTTGATACCAAAAATAAAATGTAACATTACAAATCCAAAGGGGGTGGAATTTGACTTGCAGATTGGTGGCGTGAGGATCTGGAGGCTGAGGTGCCTCAGGTAACCCAGCAGAGCGGGGAGAACTATTTTAAGAAATAGTCATTTAGAGGCTACAGATGTGTGTTGCTGGTATACGGTCAGTGAAGAAGGAGAGTCATTTGAAGAACCTGCTGTGTCTTGGTAGCCTCTAGGGCCTGTGCCCACAAGCCCTCGTCCACACCCTCGGCCATGCAGCTTCCCATGGGCAAGGCTCCATTGTAGGCGACTGTGGCTCAGAGGGCTGCTCTCAGTTACAATGAGGAGAGGGCAAGAGAATGAGAGAAGCCTTCCAATTGGCCTTCCCATCCTAACTCCAGGTTATGGTCAGGGAAGCTAAAGTCTGAGCTAGTTCAGCCAAGTGGTAAGGAGTTCCTTTGTTCTAGGGTCCTGGAGACCACTTCTTCACTGAGTGGAGGCTCTAATAATACAGGAAGTCACACTGAGCAAACTCAAGGTTATCTCCCCCACTGAAAGCCCTGCTCTAAAGTGCCCGTGTCACCCCTTACCCAGCTTGACAGCAGTGACCCAGACCGAGAGAAGACCTCCTTAATTATAGCTCCCAAAGTCCTCTGAAAAGCTAGTTCTTAGCATGCAGGAAGTTGGAGGCTGAGCTTGTACTCCATACAGGGAGGCCAAGCCTGTACTCGATACAGTAGGGGTTGTGCCTACACTCTGTACAGTGGAGGCCTAGCCTGCCCTCTGTCTGTACAGTGGAGGCTGTAGTGAGGAACATCTAGCAGCAGGAGACTTGCTGGCACCCTGAGAGTAGCAATCTAAACTGCAGGCCAGTGCCTTTTTTTTTTTTTTTTTTAGAAATGATTGAGAATAGACCACCTGGGATCTGAGCCACCTCAAAATGGACCCCAGAATCATCCAGGAAAAGAATCCTAATTTACTTGGATAGAGTGTGAACCACAACACTGGTGAAAACAATAAAGCAATCAGGAAGCCATTAATGGGCCCTAAGAGCTGGGTACGATATCAAAGAAGATTGTAAAATCTTGAGCACAATCCTATCAACCCATTAATTTTATCCCCACTGCTTGCCAAGGAAAGAGAATGGTTGATAGCAGCATTACGTTTGTGAACAGCTGATGAAACAACACTGAGACCATTGACCACCTCACATAAATCGTTATACCTCTCCTCACAAATACAATCGAACTCCTAAAAAGTCTTGCAAATAAGGATACAATGAAGTTAAAGGCAAAAGAAACATTCTCCTTTTGTAAGGAAGGAAGATTTTAAGTAGCTACTACATCTATTAATTTAATTTAATATTTTTTGCATTTGGATGTTTTGCCAGCATATATATATGTGCACCTTGTGTGTGCAGAATTCCATGAAAGTCAGAAGAGGACACTGAATTGCCTGGACCTGTACAGGTGTGTGTCACCATGTAGGTACTGGGAATAGAAGCTGAAGCCTCTGGAAGAAGAGGCAATTCTCTTTTGGTCCAGCTCCGTAGCACCTGAGGTAGTTAGTATTTTTAAAAGCTGATTTGTCATGAGGGATCTACCCTGAAGAGTGGATGAGTGCCTTTATCTCATCAAACACTCATGTAATTTCTCTATCAAATAAATTTAGTGGCTTTCATAAAGTACACAAATTAGAAAGAAATCCATAAAAGTTATAATTCTTAGTAAGTGATGTGGCTATTTATTTATCTGGAAAGCTTAGGCATGTAAAATAAAAAGTAATAAAGAATTATCAATAGCATAGTAAAATGTCTAAAAAAGGGACACTTTATATACTTCAAATATAACTAACATACTGTGAAAGAAAAGACCCCTTTAGAAAAGTAGTTATAAAAAGAACAATAGCCTCATTGTACTTAATAAGAAACCCAGGGTCTATTTCTTCATCCCCATGCTTTTCTTCACAAGGGGGGAATTAATGAGTTTTATTCTAAGGATTCTTTCTGGTTGGCCTTATAATAGCTCTAAGTTGTTCTTGCTAGTTCAGATCAGCTGTAAGTGAGAAAAGTGGCTAGTTCTTGGCTTTTGCCTCACTCGGTCCACAGTCTGCCTATGAATGAGGGCAGGCCCCTTGAAGACACATCACTTCTCTTGGCTTTTTCCTCTCCATCACTGAACTGGCTGCTGCTGTTTGTTCTTCTCTGAAGAGCCATTTACCTTTATGCAGTCATTAAGATGCATAAGGCTCAAACCTCAGTTATCTCATTGTCTTTCTTCACAACCCATGTTATTTATATCCAAATGTTTATATTTAGTTCTGGGGACTGAACTCAAAGTCCAACACAGGCGAGGCAGATGTTCTACCACTGGATTACAACCTCAGGCTTGATCCATGGTTTTAATTAACATACATATATAAGTGGTACCAATTATTTTAAATTCTACCTAGAACTGTAGTTCAACATCCAAACCACTATAGCTAATGTGTTGTTTGCAAATTCTACATAGACTTCTCAAATGTAACTCAGATCTGTGTTCAAATTTGAAAACCTTCTGTCTTCATCCATTTGTGTTCCTGCAACAAACTCCAGTAGACTAGCTAATAGATAAAGAACATAAATGTATTTGCAGTTATGGAATCTAGAAGTGGAGCCCTAGGCACCAGCAAAAAAGTGTCTAATGAAAGCTGATCTCTGCTCCCAGGGTGATACTTTGGTGCTCTGTCCTTACTTGGTAAGGTAGGTGCAAGGGTGGAAAAGCCCTGTGAAACTTACGTTACAAGGACACTAATCCCTGACAATGGCAGGATCCTCAGGATTTAATCACTTCCTCAAAAGCTTTTGCTCTTAATACTGTCATCATGGGGGTCGAGTTTAAATGTGTGGATTTGGATGGACACACACTCCAAATACAGCACACTTCTCCCAGGTTTACCTATCTCAGAAAGTATGAGCATGAAGGTGGGTGTCAGATAACTAAAATTCACAGAAAGAGGAGATAGCACTGGATGCAAAATTCATGAGTTCTTCAGCTGAATGCTAAAGGCATTACCTTCTTGCAATATATTGGCTGTCTTTTACGGATGAGAAAGCTAGTGTTCTTAGATTCGAAATAATCTTTCATTGCTCTTTACTGTATGTTCTTGAGCTTTCCAGATAAAGTGATATGTAAAATTACCAGAGAAAGGCTGGGTAAGAATCACCTGAAATGAATGGAGTTAGCAGTGCCCTTTGCTCATACAGGGTCCTAAATGATGTCTGTTCCCACCAGTCAGACTGGAAAGCATGTGTCTCTGTAGTAAAGAATAATTTACTGTGAACTAAGTGCTGGTACGTTTGCATCTGCCTAGGATCTTAAGCTTCCAAAATATCAAGCTGCTTCCAGATAAATATATCACTCTCACTTCTGTTCTCTTTCAATCTCTCTTAATCTTCCCCTTCTTACTCTAATTTATATTCCCAGGGAGCTCAGTGCACCTCTACTAATCCTACAGTCTGCTAGACTGTGAAGTCATGACCAGCTCATGAAACAGAATATCCCCATGTCTAGCACACTGCTCAGCCCACTGTGGTAAAAATGATTTGTAAAATAAATGAATTCTCTTGATGACATCAAGTTTGTTAATAGGTATGACTGAGAACATTTTCAGTAGATTTTGGGTTAGACATAGATATGGATGTGACTTTTGTCAGGAAATCTGTTGGACCTCGCAAGAGTCATTCTGGTCATCTCAGGAAAAAGTACATGTTTACCAAGTTCATGCTTGACCAAATAGGAGCCCAGCACTTGTGAAGAATGGAGACTGTTTCTTTAACAAGAGGCATCTTAACCATATACTTAGTGATATAGACCTATAGCCTCTATAGACCACAAGGCAACCCCAGAACAAACACATCTCAGGAATATTTTCTGCAGTTGGCTTCTATTGTAGATACTACATCCCCAGGAACATTCCAGAAAGCAGAAGCTGTATTTAGGTGTTTAATGCTGGTCCCCATCACTAAGAGCTAGTTTTATGAGCAGGGCAAATCAACAGTCCACTGACAGTTTACCTCCTGAGACACCACCCTTCATTAGAGCAAACTACCTCATGTTACTCCCATAACTGCTTTCAGATATTAGAAATACGAAAAGAATTAAATATGCACACTGATGCGGAGATCCAAACACCACTCCTCAGGACTCCTTGCTTATGTCTGAGTGTTTATTCCTTCATGTCTTCTTTGATGTATTTTATAAGTGGAGTTAGGGAATTTTTTCAGACTTGTTTTTAAGTAGGACCAAATAACCACTAGGGACTGAAAGGTGATCCTAGGAGTTTAATTGATATTTTTTCTTCTGTCGACCTTTAGGAGTTTCTACATAACATCTGTTCATCATAGTCCATGCTTGCCTTGATATGAAAATGTTCCTTACCATTAAAACAAGAGGTGCCCTGCCATCTAAATTAAATCTCACCATCTATGTGCTGTTCCTTTCCACATCTGTAGCAAAGCTAGTGTAAGTCTGTTACTTATACAAGACTCTCATTTTCCCTGCCTGAATAAAGCTGAAAGTTAAGTCATAAATATTTTATTAAATGAATTAGACAGCAAAGGGTAACTATACAAATATCACTTGGCAACATAACGTGTCAGTAATAAAATATGGTAGTGGTAGTGGATTAGGCACAGTCGAGAATACTCTTCCATGCTGGGCAGTTACCACATAACATCCGTATGTAGGGTGCAGAACATGTTTTATCATAAGGAATGATGTTTTCTAGGCTGAATGTGTTGTGTTCCCCTGTTAACCACACTGAGCATGGGAATAAAAGAAGTTCCATTTGCTGAATTGTCCATTATTGGCAACTCAGTCTAATGTATACATTATCTGACATAAGGTGAAGCTAGACACTGGTTAATAAAATTGGATGTTAACCACAAGTGAGCTAAGAAGTGAATAATGTAGATAAAAATCAGTTGTTTCCATAAGTCATTTCCATATTATTAAATAAGCTATGTATACTTCCATGCTTCCCTTACAGTCTGAATGGCAAGAATGGGAATAGCAAGCCTCGGATTGCAAGGATATCATTGGCTATGTATGATTTAGTATCACCAGTAAGTGACTTAGGCAAGACGGAATAATGGATTTCCTAAGTACCTTAAGATATGCTTTCAGAAGCAGGGGAAAAGCCAATGTGTCCATTCCATTAAAATAATTACATTTCAAGTACACGCTTACTTCTACCTAAAGGCTTAAGATACTAGTACTTTTCATATCTTTAATACATTTGAATTTTATAATCTTTTAGGTAAATTGACATTTCATTATATATGCTATTTGTAGAATAAAATAACAGTATAATTTTTAAATCAATATATACAGTATGTGGAACGATCTCTAAGAGGAGCTTGGCTTATTGAAAATGTATGAGCTATTTCCATGGAGGAAAAAGAACCAAAAGCCCTTTCCCATTTGCATTTATAAAGGCTTCTTTAAATATATACACTGATGCCAACATAGCCATCAGAAATCAATAAATCACATTCCCGGCTGCAGTAAATGCTTGACACACACATTCATTTTCCTGGTCCAAAATTCTCTGTAAAAGGACTGTGTAAATGTTCCATTTTAGTTTAATGACATTCTCCACGGTTAAAATTATGTGCATTACTGCCAGTGAGTGCAGATAGGATTTTAAAGTGCCTCTACTGTATATATCCTTCAGAAGCTAACCATTTAGCAGACCATAGACACTCAGATACAGACACAGAACGACAAGAACAACAACTTCAAAGAGTCAGAGAGGACTGAAACACTGCAATTACCACTGAGTCAAAAAAAAAAGGTATCATTTATTGGGATGCTCTTGGGGGATGGTCTGATAAAAATTTGCAGACAGCCCTGCTTGTCCTGATGCCACCAAATGGAGGTGGTGAAGATCATCACTTAAAAATGACTCAGGTGACAGACCCGACAACAACCTATTCATCAGAAAGCTTCAATTTGAAAGTGTAATAAAAGCCTAAATATGACTCCACTTTAGGTGACATTTATTCCACCAGCTGCCATATATTTTTAAAAGGTCACAAAATTGTTCTATGTAGACACATTGATAAAGTGCAAATTCTTAAAGGAAGATTTGCCATGCATCATCAGGGAGGCTCTAAAAATTCTCCCACACATCTGGAGAGAGAGAGAGAGAGAGAGAGAGAGAGAGAGAGAGAGAGAGAGAGAGAGAGAGAGAGAGAGAGAGAGAGAGAGAGATGCACAGCTGGCCAAAGAGCCAAGCATTGAGGTTTTGGAGGCATTCTTTTTTTTTTTTTTTTTTTTTTTTCACATGGGGCCTGGATGAAGGGTGGGTGACTTCTACGCCTTCGTTTCGTTTGCTCTGGCCAATACAATTCTGACCCTCTGGTGTTTTCTCCCTTGAGGTCAGAATCAATGTTCTGTGACTGAAGAGAAGAATTTTGATTTGTGTTTAATTGATCATATTCAAACTGGCTGTTCTCTATTTCAATACTTCACAGTTAATATGCTTTTCTTCCTTGAAACCTACAATTTCTCTTTCCCACATTTCCAGTTGGTACAGCTCCACCCCAATCTTACTAGACTGAGCCCCACTGCCAGCCAATGAGCACCTCCCAAACTACCCCTCTCTTTCTGCAAAGCCATCATTTTGAGATTTAGGAAACTATCTCCCTCTTGAAAAACCCATATTTCAGAACATCTGTTACCAAGGTAACTGCACAAAAAATTACTTGGCATTGTTGGGGTGAAAACAGGTAAGGAGAACAGTTTGTCAACCACCACTTAACCTCATCATCAACATTACTCAGCTGTCAGTTCCCTTGGTATATTGAATCTTCATGCTGGTCCATCGTGCTGTCTCCCAACATATCTTCATTCTCTGAGCAGACAGAATCACTCTGCACTGCACTTTCACACTTAATTATGTCCTCACTCTTTTCCTGCTCCCAATGATTTCAGGAATCAACCAACACATGTGTGCATGTACTATGTACACACACACACACACACACACACACACACACACACACACACACACACAACCTTTCCTTAACAGCCTTCTTTTTAACTGCTCTTGGGTTGCAAGCTATAATCTCAGTTACTAGGAGGCTGAAGCAGAAGGATCACAAAATCAAAGCCAGCCTGAACTATACAAGCCAGACTGTCTAAAAATAAATAAATAAAGGAAGCCTGGAGATATCACATGTGGAATGATGGAACATGGCTTCCCTAACACCTGTTGGGGCCTACGTTTAATACACACACACATACACACAAAAATATCCATAAAAATTTAATTTTCCTTGCTATTATAATCCAGCCTCTTTGAATTCTGAAATTTTAGTCAATAAATAGAAACATCTCTTCT
Organism: Peromyscus maniculatus bairdii; assembly: GCF_049852395.1. Taxonomy (NCBI): domain Eukaryota; kingdom Metazoa; phylum Chordata; class Mammalia; order Rodentia; family Cricetidae; genus Peromyscus; species Peromyscus maniculatus. The sequence goes on along the minus strand of NC_134870.1, from coordinate 12,714,335 downwards.
ATTTTAAACTCATCAGTAACCTCACTATTTAGGTCAAAAGATGTTGAAATATACTTTCCCAAATGTACAAGAAGTCACATCTGATAGTCTTAAAATCTTCTTCTCCAAATCCAATTATTAAATGTTCATAATTTTATTTCTAAAAATGCTGAGGATGTAATCCCAATGTGACTATTTTTTAACTCAAGATTTTGATTTTTATCTATGCATATGTGCATCTGTGCCTGTCATGTGTATGCAGTTGACTGCACTGTATCCCCTGGAACTGGAAGTGCTACCCAGCATGAGGGTTGGAATCTGAACTTAAGTCCTCCAGTGGAGCAGTAAGCACTCACAACCACGGCGTCATCTTTACAGCCCCACAATGTGACTATTATTTGGGACAGATCTCTCAGTGTTAATGAGGTCACCAAGGAGATTTTCTATCTAGTATCACTGTACCTACAATAAGCAAAAGGAATACTGTAGTGCATCCTCAACTTGGTGGTGATCTGTGCACCAAGGACAGTAAGAGGCATTTAGAGAATCATCTATACCAGCTCCTCTAGCCTCTAGAACCATGAGAAAAGATTTTTTTAAATCCTTTGAGCCTGTTGGTCTGTTGTATTGTGTTACAGCAGATTAACTAGCTTAATTCAACACCTCATGAATCCAGCCTTTTTTATCCTGTAATGTTTCAGTCAGAGTTGTTCATTTCATCCCTTCATATATTTATTCATTAATCCACTCATTCATACATCTTCTTATTCCTACATTAATTCATCCACTTCATTCATTTATTAATTTATCACTCATTCATTCACCCATTCTTCCTTTTGTTCATTTACCATTCATCCACCTGTTCATCCACCCATCCATCCATTCACTCATCCATCCATCCATCCATCCATCCACCCATCCATCCATCCATCCATCCATCCATCCATCCATCCATCCATCCATCCATCCATCCTTATTTACTGACCCTTCTCTTATGTGCCACACACATTGAACAGAATAAAGCTACTATCTTGGAACCTTTATGTAAATGAAGTCATACAATGCACACGTGGGAGAAAATAAACAGAAACATATATGACAGAGAATAACTAAAGAGGGTACCTAAAAAGGCAGATGAATCAAGAAAGGCATGTAGTTGCAAAACGCTATCTTCTAGGCATAACACAACCATTTCAATCATGACTTCACAGAGGCTGTGGTTGCCTATATCAGGTCTGCTCAAGGTAAACCTGTTAACAGGTAGTCCTGGGTGAAGGGAGAGCTTATAGGGCTAAACCTCTACCTGCTAAATTCTTGGCTGCTGATGGATTCCTGGGAAGGGGAGTCATAATCTCTAGATGTGCACCTACTGAGGACAGCTCCATGTGCACGGTCACTCAAATGGCCCTAGTAAAACTTAGTGGGTTGGTTCACAAAACAAGACAAAAAATCATGGACATGAGGAAGGAACCTGTAGGGAAGACAGGGGTAACAAATATGAAAGATAAGAAAATGTGGGTTGATGAGAGTGACCAGATTGTGTTATATCCATGTGTGAAATTGTCAGAGAACAAATTTAGTTAAAAAGAAAGGCCTTTGTAAAGCAGTAACTTTGGGTTCTGATGGGTGGAAGTGAACTGATCTGACCAACGGTGACAACACAGGCATGGGAGATTACAGGCTTACTGCCTGAGTAACAAAGGGAAGACTGCATTGATCACCACAGCAAAGGGTGGGGCTCGGTCCCCTTGCTTCCCTTCTCCACCAAAGCTCTTTATAAAAAGTAAACCTATTCATGCCATGCCTCACTAAAAACATCCTGGCCTAATCTAAACCGTTTAGGGATCCTTAGGTCTTTCTGAAGCCATTCTTCCAACTCAACTTCATAGCCTCAGTGTCCTCACCTGATAGCTCCACCTCCCACATACAGCTAGACCCCATTGCCTTCTCTGCTTTGTATTCTGGGGACAAGGAAGATCCTGAGAGGAAAGAGCATGAACTTGGAGTTGTATTATCTGCTCTTCAGATGCTGATTCCCATGACTACTTGGAGGAAGTTAGATTGGTCTGGGTCTTGCCTTTGATCTTGAGTTTCATGTATATAATTGGGGATAAATACTACTGTTTGAAGCTTTATTGTAAGAGTTAATGATTACATTTATGGAAAATTGGGCATTATAAGTGATCAGTACTATTGATGACATATATTTCTGCCTCTACTTAGAACATCATCTATGATTCTTTTCTTGATACATATACATCCCTGATTCTTTCTAGACCCCTCTACTCTATTACCCTGTAATTAGTTCCTTTAGGTCCCCATCACAGGATGCATACAACACCATTGTAGCCTAAGTTCATGATGACAAGCTTTTCCATGTCAGGACAGGATGTCTGACTTTTAAACATTGTATCATTAGTGCTTAGCAGAGCCTCATACATAAATAAATATCAAATTAACATTGGTTGAATAATTATTTGAATTATATATATCCTATTCCTACTGCAAAAACTGGGATTGGCTTATGGCCCAATGAATTCAATTTCACAAAAAAAGCCTTTCAAGAGACTAAAAATACAGCTCAGTAGTAGCATATCTGCCTTACAGGTGCCAGGTCCTGGGCTCAGTAACCTGCAACCCGTATACCTAAGAGTGTGTCAGTCAAGAGTACCAGCAAGCACAGATGGTTCAAGGTTGGAATATTAGAGAAGAGAAGATTGAATTCATGGTTTATAGACTCACAGCCAAGAAGCAGAAAACTCACAGAAGAAGGTACAGTAAGCCAGGACTAATAGCATGAAGTGGTGGTTTGATGTAGGAAGAGGAGATGCTTCAAGAACCCTGCAGAGAGAAGGATCTGTGGGGAGGACCTACCTGTAGCAATGGTCAAAGGATACAGCCTGCACTGGTCACACAGGGAAGGGATGGGGATCAGATTCACTCTTCTTTTTTATTGACTTCACTATTGTGGCCCCCAAACCATCAGAAAGCAGAGGGTCTCCTCTTTTGCCTTCTGAATCTTTCAGGCCTGAAGTTTAGATTGATATAATCCCTCTCCTCTATGTGTCCATATGAATGTGTGTGTGTGTGTGTGTGTGTGTGTGTGTGTGTAGTGAGGTGAGGGGCCAGTGTGGTACAGCACAGAATTACAGGCTAATGCAGTGGGGTAGGGGGTCAGCAAAGGAAGCACTTGGACTAAAGTTTCAAATTTGGGGTTGATTTGGAAATACCTGCATGGAGGAGTGTCTTGATGGACAGCTGGTTAGGACAAGGACGGAGCCTAAATGAGGTGGGTGAGTAGGTGGGCCTTGTCTTCAAGTCATGGCTTGAATGTGATGAGGACTCATCCACACGGGGGAGGTTACCTGGCCTATATGGAACAATGGCTGCCTATATGGGGATGATGTCAAGTATTTAAATATATTAAGTGTAATAGAAGCCAGTTTCTTGCTATCAGAGAAGGGAGACATCCTGAAAGAGTAACACTAGAGTGACCACAAGGTATTAGGTCAGTTTGAATTCATGGTTTACAAGACAGGAAGCTGTATCTGGAGATAGACGTAGATGTGGATTTTGTACTGGTTACACACTAGATTCACAACTCTCTACATGAATGCTCCTTGAAGCCAATACAGAGTTAAAGAGCTGTTCCCATATGTGTGTAGGCACATATATATTTTGTGCCTATATGTATTATCCAAATTAGTCCTAGATCTGGAAGAAGCAATACCCCAACTGTGAAAAGCAACTTGTCATGAAATCTGGATTTCCAGATTCCATCCTGCAGTAAAGGAAATCCTGGTTTCTTGATGACAGGGTTCATCTTGGACTGGTACCAAGAATGTACAAAATGAAATCACACCACCTTGACCTTGATGTGCTTCACAGTAAGGAAGAGCTCAAATAATAACAGGGACACGTCTGTGAGTACAGGAGCCCCCTTTAATGGTCTCCTATTGCCCGGATGTGGGATAATTTCAGCATAATAACCTATTAAAAACAGAAAGCCACGAAGTTGTGCAAATATAAATTAGTAAGTGGGATGTTTGAAGAGCAAGAGGATATTTACATGGCTAAAATTAACTTCTTCAAAATACTACTTGATTTCAAAGAAGGAAGCAGTACGTTTTTTATTAGGGAAACTGGGCAGCAGCATGCAAGAACACATATTGATTTACTGTCCCCTTCCCACGGATTGTAGTACCAGCCCAGATTGGCTTACAGTTTTCAAAGGTGTCACATTTCAGACAGCGGAGAGCAGCATCAACATTTAATACACTTACAGATCTGTACGTGGTCTTTTGTTGATCAAAGAGATCCCACTGGGACTCCTGGCCAAATATGACTGGAGCTCAAATCACAAAGACACCATAACATCTAACCTGCTTACACTCGGTCTATGGGAAGGAAGTCCTCATTTCTGTATTTTTATCATACATACTGTGTGTCTAGCTCCCACTAGCCTTATCATTCATCTTCCTAGCCTCTCACTAGTTATCTTCCTCTGCCCAACAGTCCTCTTTCTGCCTTGCCATCACATATATTCCATCAACTCTAATATCCTAACACACTGGGTAGGAAGAAGAGTAATCCACCAGCCTAGAAACACTCTGAAATGCACCTTCTAAGGGTTTATGGTCATTTTAGAAACTGGATGATGAGGAGCAGAAGGAGAAGGAGGAGAAGGAAGAAAGGAAGGAAGAGAAGGAAGAAAGGAGGAAGACACAGCGGGGTCTAAAGGCGAAGACAGAGAGAAGGTAAGGAGGAGAGGGAGGAAGGGAATGTAACAATCCCTGAAGACTGCAGTGTTCCTTCTATGGTTTAATTATGGAGCAAATCAGACTAAATGGCGGTGGAGGCTTGGATCTAGAGGACAAAGTGAAGATACCCTCCTTACTCCTGAGGTAGAATAGAAAGCCAGGGAAAGTACAGGGGTATGAGAAAGACCAAGGTTGGACTCATTCAGAGTAGTATGGCTGTAAACTGCATATGAAAAGGGACAGGAACCCTCTTAACCGAGAATCCAATAGAAGCCTCTAACCACCTGAAACAAGAACTCTAGCACAATTAAAACCTGTTGCACACAGAGTTAATATTCCCTTCATATATGGATATTATTTTAAAGGGGCAATGACTGAGCCTTAAGTCTTGAGGGTATATGATCTTAGGTGGGACCCCATTCCTCCATAGAGGTGGCCTGGGAATCTCAAATTTAATTTTGTTTACAGTAGAGTTATACTAGCTTCCAGGATCTCTTTTATCTTATCAGTCATTCAGGAATTACCAGTAATAAGACAGTAGTCAAACTCCCGCACAATCCTGTATATGCCTGTGTATGACTAGTAAAAACAATAAGCAGGGAATCTCTTTCAAGTCCTGCTTTGTTCTGAGCACAGCCTTTCCTCCCAAGCCTCCTGCTTAAACCTATATTAAGGTATGCTTAAGACAATTTCCAACTCTTCTTTAAACACTAGCTAGTTCTGAAATCACAAATGTCAATTTGTCCAGAGTCAAAGTCCTTAAAACTCTAGGGGGAGTTCTTCAGGCTACTGGGGATACGAGTGGGGAGCTGTGCCTCCTTTACCTGTACTTCAAAATGCTAACAGTCCCTAGTCTCCACCTCTTATCTGTCTGTCCTCTGCCTAAAAATAATCTCCATATTGAAAAGGTTCTCTGTGCCCCATGCCTTCCCTTAGTCTTTCTTACGTGCATCCTTCAACATGCAGGTTCCCCTGTGGTGACTATGACACCTCCCTATCTCATCAAATTGCAGAGCTGACATAAATAATTCTGTCAACTTAACCTAATTCATCATCTATAGTTGCAAGCTGAAGACAGCACCCCTTTCATACAGAGGAAGTGTCTTAATCCAATGTGTTACAAATGCAAACTCAATCTACTGTCTCTTCTGAGGATATGGCTAGTTACCTGGCAAACATTTATTCATTCCTGCATTGTACTCTCTAACAAAATTTCTTAGAAACACAACTTTAAAGTGTCTCTGACCATAACACAAGTATACAACTTTATGGCAGTAGCAGTGAAAACACTGTTCCAAGGGCAAGACCTCATTGACTCAAGCCTGTCTTTGTCTTCCATTCCATTAGCCTCAGTCATGGTTGGATAAGAGATCAAGTGACCTCAGCAGCAACTGTGAGTGTGAATCTTGGGGCTTTGTTCTAAATACTGGGACAGGGGCTGGAGAGATGGCTCAGAGGTTAAGAGCACTGGCTGGTCTTTCAAAGGTCCTGAGTTCAATTCCCAACAACCACAGGGTGACTGAAAACCATTTGTAATGAGATCCCTCTTTGAGCCTGCAGGGATACATGCAGGCAGAACACTGTATACATAATAAATAAATAAATCTTAAAAAAATACTGGGATAGATGCATTTTTCCCATGAAGGTGTGACAAGAGGTAAACACATATTTTAAAAATTCAGATAGTGATTCTGTCAAAAAGGGACTTATATTTAAAACATCAACTTTCTTACAAAATTCACTTAGTTAAATAATGCAATGGTTCCTTTACAATAACTGAATCCCAAGATAAACAACCAAAACTATGCCCTAATACATGAAGCCCTATTATCTTACATACCTGAACCAATAAATCCCCTTAAGGCTTAAGTCAGTTTAGATGGATTTTCTGTTACTTGCTATATAATATGTGAAGAGTAAATTCAATGTCAACTGCTGTGGGATAATGCTTTGGTACACTGGTTTAATAAAACGCTGATTGGCCAGTAGCCAGGCAGAATACGCAGACAAGGAGATTTCTGGTAAGAGAAATGCTGAGTCAGGAGATGCCAGCTCTGCCGTCCAGGGAGCAGCACATAATGGCACACAGGTAAAGCCACAGAACACATGGCGACATATAGATTAACAGAAATGGGCTGAATTTAAGTGTTAAGAGCTAATCAGTGATAGGCCTTGAGCTAATGGCTGAGCAGTTTTAATTAATATAAGCCTCTGTGTGTTTACTTGGGTCTGAGAGGCTGTCGACCAGGCGGAGCACAGGAAAACTTTAGCTACAGTCAACTACATGTAACAAAGTAATAAAACAATTAGAAGTAAATAAATTATGATTGGAGACAAACAGTCCTATGAATAGAGTTGGGAAAAGGCAGAAGAGCAGGAGGTTGGAGAGGTTGGCTTCATGGATGCTAACAGTGGCAAGACAAAAGGGGATATATAGCTTCTTATATTTAAGGATGTAATCATGTAATGAACTCCAAGGTTAGGGATCCTACAGGGTTGTTTTAGGCTGGTAAGGAGGCAGAAACTTGGAATATTCAGGAAAGGAAAACATGAGAGTTAGGAATTTCAAACTTTGGATAGGAGTTTTCGCCCAATAAAACTCCCAGGGATTTCATGTAATTATAGACCCTCCCATGGGCTCAAATAAACTGATGCAATCAGATTGCATTCTCCTGCCTTCCTCACTCATTCTAGTCTAGTCTGGTATTTGTAGCAATCTGGAAACTTTTAAGCTAAGCTCAGGGATCAGTACCATAGGCAGCTTGTATCAAGTCAGCCACACATTATTCTTCCAGGCGACAATATCAAGCCCACTTTGTTCAGAGGAAACAGGAACTACTTTTTGTAGTGTAATAGAGGGAGAAATGGGGAATGAGAGGAGAAGGGAGAAAGAGGAAGAGAGAAGGGGAGAGAAGAGAAAATATGGCCCAAATTTCTTTTTTCCAAATGCTGACAAGGCCAATAGTGGGTTATGTCCTTCCAAAATCCCAAAGACAAAATCTTAGTAGTTTTCTGCTCCTTCAAGAACCCCACACCACAGACAATCTGCTATTTGGACCTACTGTGGTGAAAATAAGTATAGAATTCTGTGTTTTCTTTATATTTCCAAGGCTAATTCCCAAGGTCAGACCACCATTTCTTATCTAAACAACTATACTTTCTGCAACCCAGTCCCCCTTTGTCTCACCTGTCCTATCCATCACTCACAGGGCTACTGGCTCCTGAGAGAAAATAAGCATTGCATGTTTATTAACCCTCTCATCCTCCTCTATGTCTAGGCACTAATCATATGTGTGCATCACTTCTCACTTGAAAAAATATCTTTGATTGGTTTCTACTGGTTTCACACAAAGTTCCAAGAATCTAGTTAGCCTGAAACCAGGTCTTAAAGTTTGTGGGGCAAGGTGCCTTTCTTCACAGTATTCTAGAATTCCTCCCAATGTCAGTCATACAGAGGACTGAATCTACCGGAAAGTCATGTGGGCAGTTTGCGAAGGCCAAGCTCTCCTTCTGGAAGATGCTCTTTATGGTAAAAGCACTTTTCAGTGCTTCCAGGCTCCACTGCACCCTTCTTCCCCACTACAGTTTTCTCTAATACTGCATTTGGGTTGACTGCTTTCATCTTCAATGACTGTAGAGGACTTTATGCTTCTGTTTTGACACTTACGCGCTCCAGTCGTCTTGCTAAGTTTGGTGTAGACCTACACATGCATTAATCTTACTCCTTAATTACAAAGAAAGGGCACTGCATTGCAATGTGAGGGTTTCTGCTCCCTTATGCCTACCCACACAGCTAGCTCACACACTCCCTGCATTCATCAAGTAGACAACACTCAATGCATGCTCTGTAAATATTTCTTGAATAAATAATCTCCCAAAGGGACAAATGTTATTCACGAGTGGGTATTGTGCCAAATTCATTTATATTTCTTTCTTACAGTAGCTAGGAAATAAATGGAGTAATATAAACTGCTGCAGCTTGAATAAAATATCAGGCTCACACCATGGTCTCTTGGGTTAGTGAATCTTTGGCTAAATCTAGGACAATTTGTTATTTCTTCATTTCACTAGTACTTACTGAGTATGTGGTATATGCTACACCTTAGTGTAAACAATATAAATCACATACATGTCAAAGTGGAGAAAACAACTGTGTATGCTAATAAATGAATCTCCAAAGGTTTTTCTTGACTCCTGAATTCCATTTTCAATCAAACAAACAAATAAAATGACTATCTGTGGCTCATCCCTATAAGTTCTTTCAAAGGTTGTGAATCAAAACTGAAATCATATATTTTTGAGGGGGAAGAAAAGGTAGAGAAAAAAAAGCCAGAAAGAAGAGTAGGGTGAGGAGGAGGAAAAGCAGGAGAGATAGTGAAAGAACAAGGATAATGATGACTATATTTTCTTCATTTTTTATTTCATTGCCAATCCCCCTCAAGCCTTTCTTTCTTCCTCTTTGGGAACTTAAATAGTATACTGATTATTCCTGCTTTCATGTTTCCGATGTTTGGCATTCCTTTCCAGTATTGAGAAAGTACTTTCTTAAAAAGCAGTTGGAAGGGAGACTTTTCGGGAAGAGGAAGTTGACCAGCACTAGGTGGGGTCAAGGATCCCACAGATGACAAGGGCATGGATATGATAAATGCTATTATACACATATATAGAAATTTAATAAGGGAAATCATCATTTTGTACAATCACTATACACTAATAATGAGGGGAGAAATGTCACCTAACAAAGACAATTACATGGGAAAGTATTCAAAAGCAATGGTATTATTAGATTATATTCTACTCAAAAGACCTTGGCTTTGACTGCAGGTAGTTGAGGACAAGGCTGTGACTTCAGCTCAATACTAAAGGAATTTTCCAGAGTCTATTTCTAGTGTCTTTATAAAGTTTACAAAGTCTACTGTTCTTCTAATAACAGAGACTCCCACTGGTTAACTCTTGATTTCTTAATTCAAAAACCCATTTTGTTCCAATTCTGTTTATATCTGCAGGTTAAAGAAAGATTCTTACATTTGTCTCTGATACTTCCATTTGCATTTGTGCTTAGAAAGGCACTGTGAGCTTCTATTAGTCTAAGCTTGTCCATTTCTCCTCATGTTTTAGCAATCTGTAAAAAGTACATGCACCCAAGCACAGTGTATTTAATCATTCATGACATGAGCATTGATTAAGTGTTTACTGTCTATTATCTTTAAGCATCTAAAATATACTGGAGACACAATAAAAGATGATGATTTTCTTTTTGTCAACAGTGGCAAACCACCCCCCCCAATGAAATGTATCTGAAGTCAAATTAATCTTTTCAAAAAGATGAATATATTAAAGAGATATGTAGGAATTTTAACAAGCTATTAGTTATCAAAATGAAATTTATATGAAAAGAGGTGGGCAAGTTAGTAGAAAACGAAACCATATAGAAAGCTATCAAAATCATTCAGAAAGGTATAGAAGTATGGAATCAGTGTTGCCTAATTCAGTTCACAGATGGACCTGTCTGTTCAAAATATAAATTCATAAGTATACATACATTAGTTAAATATATGAACTGAAAAATGCAGCATCAGAATTTACTGAAATAAGAATTACAGGACAATGGATATATTATGCCAATAAAAAAGAATCACAGAAAATATGTTTTCAAGATAGAATTTAATAATTTTTGTGACTTTTAACAAAAATTCATGAAGAGTTTTTTCCTTCTCTTCCCTTACAGAACAGTTTAGAAGTTGATTGATGCCTCCTTTTACATGTCTATATTTGTATTTCTTTACTTTAGAAGCTTTCTAAAAATATATTTAGGGCATCTCTAGTTATAGCAAAAAGATTAAAGGTGATTATTTATAGGCACCATATTCTTGATGATGGGCACTCAGAAGGAAAATGCAAACACAAATTTTAAATGCCATTTGGAAAGAGTTAGAATAAAAGCATTAACATAATTTCTCAGAAACCTTGCTTTTTCTTTCTTTTTTTTTATTACCAAATTTCAATATTCCTTCTAGGCAAAGGAGCAGCTACTTCAAAGATTTGTTTGATAGTAGAATGTTTGATTTTTCTCTTTTCCTTTCCCAATGTGGGTAGGCTGAGTTTTCATTCTACTATAGTGTACTGTGATTTGAATTTTGAGTAGGCTCATTACTAAGAATTTTAAAAATAATAGTTCCATTTTGGCAGACTAAAGGGCTAAACCAACAGCAGCAGTAACTGAACAGAATAAATAAATTATATACTACATTTTGTAAAGCTGTCCACTCAGACACCAGTCGCCTTGACAACAGACTGCACTGTATGATGGGGACTGGAATGGAAGGTGCAGAGCTCCACTTACCTGCCTGTCCACTTCTGGGAGCAGAAGTAGGAGATACTGCTGAAAATGCTGTGGGAAGGAAGCAAAGGTGTGCTTGTTTATTAATGCCCTCAGGTTAGTGTTGACGAGAATCGATCCGGGGGTCTCTATGTCAATGTCCTCAGCTTTGGTCCATTTCAAGTGTCCTGTGATGAATAAAGGAAGAGGTGTGAATTTACTAAAGTGAAGAAACACACATGAATACATGTATATATGTAGCCACTGAACAGATCTATCCAACAATAAGTTTATTTCTATTGCTTCTAAAATGATTTCCAGAGAAGAAATAAAGAAAATAAAACCTTTATTATTAAGGTTTATATCTACCTTAGCTATATTTCCATCAATAATTATTTAATTAAATTAGCATCAGGTCCTAATTTTAAAAGCCTTGTAATTATGAATACCTTCCTTTTTCGTTGGTTTTATTTTTCTGAAACAAGGTCTTACAGTGCAATCCGTGCATGCCTGGAGCTCACTGCCAATTCACGCTAGCCTTGAACTTGAGGCTATCATCATACTTAAGGATCCTGAGTATGTGGTACAGGTAATTATAAACTGGAAATTGATCAGAATTTTCGAAACATTTAGCAGCATAAATGAACAAATATTTATGTATGGTCTCTAAAACTCAACTCGAATGATAGCAACACCTCATTAATTTAATTTGTTGATTTTTGCAGTGCTGGGCACTAAACACAGGAGCCTTGACTATGCTCAGCAAATGCTCGCCAGCTGAGCTGCATCCCTGCTCAGTACTCCTCATTTTAATAAGCAGACAACAGCAACAGCAGTTGTGTGCTCCCACCGTGTTTCAAACAGTAAGCACAGATAATCTTACAAATTTTCCTTGAATGGAGTTTTTGAGAATGATAATTTGAGAAGCAAATGCTGATAAAAATTCCAGATGCAAGATCTGAGGGGTAAATATACATTTCCAGACCACTCCACAATTCAAGGCATTCTGGTGTCCTGTGGAATCTGTGTATAGACTCTGTAACTGGAAATCACAACAAATGAAACAACAGTCTATTATAAGGTATTATCAGCTGATATGTACAACAGAAGAAGGAATTGCTGGGTACTTGAGCTACCTGTGATTATAGAGTATGGATTGAATCAGAAGTCAGCACACTATGGTCTCTAAGCTACATCTAGTCCCATGCCCGTTCTGCTGAATAAAGTTTTGCTAAGATACAGCCATTCCTGATAGTTTCTGGAATGCTCTGGTCTACTTTTGCAACATGCTTCACAGTGGAAAAGCTGTAACAGAAATCCAGTACACCATAAAACCTCTATTACTTATTTTCTGGTCCTTTACAGAAAACAAGCAATGTGTTGATCTTTGTTTTAAATGATTAAACAAAAAAGAAAGACTAAAGACAAAAATGCAAGGCGTGTCAGTCAGTTGTGAGCCTCCCTGTTAATCACTACTGCCAAAAGAAGCTTCTCTCAAAAGGGTTGAGAACAGAAATTATTTATGGGTATAAAGACAAGCATTCAGGAGGCAGTAGAAGATTATGTTCATTTATCAGAACAATAGTAGTACATTCTCCCAGCCATGGGGGATTGAACCAAGTTACAATACCAGGTGTGAATTCTGTCTTGTGGAGTGGGCTGAGAAGTTATCAACAATTGATTGCTTTTGAGGAGAGTTTTTTTGTTTTATTTTGTTTTGTTCTGTTTTATTCAATTTAAACCATTGATAGGCTTCCCATGTTCTCATGGATGGCCCTACATCCATGTGAACGTAGGCAATAAAAGAACATATGAATTTGGGATGGAAAAGGGGTGGTGGTGGTATATGGCACAAGTTGGAAGGGGGGATTTGAATGGATTTGATCAAACTATGATACACATATTGAAATTCCCAAACAACAAATTAAAAGCAAAGAACTACAGGGACTGCTACACATGGTCAGAATGCCTATCTACATTGCTTTAGAATGAGAGGCTGAGTACGGCAGAAGTGATGTCTGAAATCTTAGAGGGAAATATTTTTAATATAAGGGCTCTCAGCTAAAGCAGAACACCAAATCTCATGAAAAATATGTACTCGCTCCCATTTCCATCTACGTTGAAACCTGTCCAAACATCAAATTTAAAAATTCTTTGCAGCCATTTTGTACAAGAACTAATCATAAGGAAGAGCGATGAGATGAACAGAGAGTTTCTAATAGATCACAGAGACAGCGTGCTGTCTTCACCGGACCAAGAGAAACAAAAGATCAACTTAGAACATCATTAGTAGCTGTGTTTTTCAAAATGGCAACTTTCGAGAACATTTAAATATCCCAAACAGAAATCCTATTCCTAAGAATATCTTGATGATAGAGCTATTACTGGATGTGATTGACCAATAATTTCTATCAAAGAAGGGAATGCACAACTGTATCAGCAACGGGGAACTAAAAGTCAAATAATCATGAGTGCTTTGATATAAATACTAATTTTAAGTAATATCACTAATGACTAAGAGAAGTTAAAGCAAAGTGGAAATAAGTTATGTATATAGAAATAAGGTGCACTTGAAATGAGAATATGTATAAAACATGGACAATGAAAGTAAGTTTTATTAAAACTCTACAGGTAGCCTCAGAAGAACATAAAAAGAACAAATTTCCAAAACAATAAACAGAAGAAAAACATCAAATGGCAGGCATTGAAGAAGAGGAAAGAAAAACTAAAATTAAGTCCAAGAAAACCACAACAAACATAACCAAAATTTTATATGAGATTTAAAGTGTAAAAAGTCCAGATATCTATTGCTTTTAAGAGATAAAAATTCACCTAGATAAGCTGAAAAAATACTAATAACAGATTGAAAACAACAAAAAGAAACAACACCACATTGACTTAGCCAAGAGAACAAACATAGGAAACATTGCTGAGAATGGAACTGGCCATCCATTGCATGTGTAAGGAATGACCTGAGCCTCCGAATAAACAGGCCAGGTTCAAAACATGCAGCTGAAAGAAGTAGGAAAACAAACTGTCGTTACAATGGCAGGAGAGGTCTCAACAGGCATGGACAAAAACTAGCATATCAAATTAAAAAGTAACTCTAAACACACGGAATGCTTTCATAAATCAACACCTATACTCATGCAATAAACTGAAGACAGTGAACTGCACTAAGCTATCAGAGGCAGGCACTGCACTGTCACTCCAGGAACAGCAGGGAAATCCACCACCACTGACCAGTGAGTCTCCATAAACACTGCAGCACTGACATAAACCCACAGTGCTTTCGCCAGTGGAAAAGGTTTACTTTAAGCTTCATAACACAAGGCCGGCAACCCTTCAAGCCCGCCCTCATCTAGTATATGTTTCTCAGAAGCCGGAGAAACACAATGCCAGCATTTATAAAATGCTGTGCTAATTGATTTTAAAACTAAATTGCCCATTTTAGTGTGGGAGGGGAGAAAGTTTGAACATTCAAGAGTTAAGAGCTCAAATCATGAATTTAATAAAATAAGCACTAAATAAAAACTCAACAAAGTAGCGGAGATCCATGTGGTAGAAAAGAATAATGATAGCTATCAATATTAAAAGGCCGTATTTTTTTTTAAATTAAGCTAATAAAATTAGAAATTCCTGAGAAGAAACTGCATAATCATAAATAGTAATGAAAAACATTGAAACAGTTCTAGACACGGAACTGATTTAATGGGCAGATATAATTAAAAGCAAATTTTTTTAATGAACTATACAGCATTGTGAATTTTTGACAATATTGCTGAATAAAGATAAACTGATTTTTTTGTATGCACATACTCATGTGTTGGAGGAGTAAGCATATATGTGGGTACACATTCACATGTATGCACATTTGTGGGAAACTAGTGTTGACATGGGCTGTCTTTCTCAATTGCTCTCCACCTCCTATTTGGGGACAGTCTTTCACTGATGCTAGAGTATCAGCAACTGGCTAGGCTACATGACAGTGAGCCCCACAGATCCTTCTGGAAATGGGATTATAAGTGTATGTCTTTGTGACCAGCTTTCTATATGAGTGTTAGAGATCAAACTCAAGTCCTCAGGCTGGTACAGGAAATACTTTCTCTATTCAACCAAATCCCCAAGCCCTAAAACTTTATGTTTATACATTTCCGAAGTTAACTTTAAGATAGAAAATAAAGTTACACATAAAAAAGTTACAAGGAGGCTTTCTCTCACATACAGTAAGCAAAATATAAATAGCTTAATAATTAACTTAAGGTAGTGTAGGTAACTTTATCGTTATCCTAAGCTCTCTTAATGAAAGGTGAGGAGGAGGAAGAGGAGAAGGAGTGAGGAGGGGAGGGGAAAGGGAAGAAGACGAGGAGAACCACCACCACCACCCTCTCCCCTGAGTGGCACACAGTCATTTATGACTAAACCAAATAAAGACGTATGCTCAAAATGTCCACCTAAGCAAAGCTATGTTTTATAATTCTGACAAAAAGACAGAACGGCTTAACTAAATTTGCTCTTATAGAGAACGTTTAATTCCATTTTAATTATCCTCACACATGTATTCTTAATTGGCTTAAGAACAATCCAATTATATATGATTGTCTTATCTCATTAAAGCTGGCACTGCACATCTCCCTACAGTGCCCACAGAAGGAAAAGCATGAAGTCCCCTTAGTGTCGAATTTCCAGACACTTTGCCTGGAGGACTGTGGCAGAAGAGGCAGGCAGAGAAGACAGGAGAACCCACAGAAAGGCTCAGCACTACACACAAGAGGCTCCATTTTGTGATAAAAATCGGGGGCACGTGTCCAGCCAAGGCCCTGGTAATTAGTCCCTTGCTTAGTGTGCTCAGAGAGTTCTGTAGTCACATCCTACTTGGGCACATGCATTTGTGGATCAGGAGGAGTTTCTGATGGCAACATGCACAAGTAAGGTGTCAAATGCACCAAGGAAGAGGGAAGAAACACACACACACACACACACACACACACACACACACACACACACACACACACACACACACACACCCCAGGCAAACAAGAGGAAAGGCCCAAACAAGTAAGAGTTCACAATCAATTCTAGTATACCCCATGTCTAAAGAGATGCCCAAACAGGCTTGACAACAGGCATCTTTATCTATCTGCTCAACCATCTTCATGGCTCAGGTTGTTTTCACAGTTTTAGTAACTCTGGAGAGCTATAGACAGATCTGAAGTCAGTGTTTAACAATGTGAGGTTTCCATTTTCACATGTTCCCCATGCCCTCTATTTTTTTAAGATATGCCCAATTGATAATCACTCAAAATGGGAAATTCAGTTCTCTCCAATAGAGTGAGTCTTAAGGCCACTGTTGGCCTTGCAGTAGATGTCCAACACAAACCAAATTTACCGGCAGGTTCTTGGGCTCCCAAGGTTCTGACAGGGCAATTTTTTTTTTAATCAACCTGACAGGTCCCTTGCATATACACTATGGCATCCATCTTTGTGTTTGTGGGGGATTCCTGTGTGTAAGAACATGTGTCTCTTTTTCTATGTATGCATCTTGAGCTTGTTCTTTGGATCTTTTCCTTCTGGTTGTTCTCTTTTTGTTTTGTCTTATTCCAATTAGATTTTGCTTTATTTTATTTTAGCATTATTCTTTAAATGCCTGTTTGTTTTCTAAGGAGAGACAGAAAGGGTGTGGATCTGGATGGGAGAGGAGGTGGGAAAAATCTTGGAGGAGCTGGGGGAAGGAAAACCATAATCAGGATATAATGTATGAAAGAAATCTATTTTCAATAAAAAACAAAAAGAAAAATTCTTCTGTTTCTTATTTGTCCCCACTTTAAGAAAACTTAGTATTTTAGTTAAAACAGAGTCCTGGTATATATAATCTCTGGAAAAATAGATAATATTAAGCAATGCCAAACAACTTTTAGAAAACAATGAGGATATTTTGAATGACATACAGAATTATTATCCAATTTTCATTTTTGTTTTTCTGCATGGATTTATTTTTCAAATATGGAACATTCTTTAAAACCAGCAGAATTTTAATTCTGTATTACAAAAAGATTAAACAAAAAAAATTAATGTTGGAAGGAATCCCAGAAGTTGGGTTCAATGAGGACATTATTAAAACTCCCTCAGAGACATCCATTAAAGGCTTGGGCTTGTTTAACAAACACTTTTAAACTCCTACTGTGTGACTGAGTAGAAGGTACAATTAACAACTGGCTTAGGTCAGTGACCCTGAATTTAAGTCACTTATATTTTAGCTGGGGTGAGGGAAGATATGTGAAATTATAAAACATGAAAGAGGAAGGGGCAAGAAACAGCGCAGAAGATAGTTAAGCCAGCTGAAATATTCCACAGAATACGACACTGGTAGATGAATGTGATCCCATCTTGGGGCACCCAAAGAGAATGTCAAGCCAGCTATCTAGGTGACAGTGACCACTGATCCAGGTTCACTGGCAGTAACAGTGATGGACCGCTCCAACCCAAGCTGTCAGTCCTGAGGAAGGCTGTGCATATGTGGGTGGAGGGTGATTCAGTGCATGTGGGATAATTAGAAGTGACTTTTTATCCTGCTAGGGGAATCTTACCATGAAAATGAAAATTTAGGCTTATACCATGAAGTATCCTTTTGACTGCTTTTAACCTTGCTAATTGAAATTAGAAGAAACTTATGGTGTATGTTCTAATTTAAAATAGTTTCAGCACATAAGGAAAGCTACCCATTCTTAAAGAAGGTCAAGTAAGTTCAAAGCAGTTCTGACACTAAAGTGTATCTGAGTCAGGTGGGAGAAACGGATGAGGTGGTACCCCCAGCTGGCGTGGGTGGGCGGGCGGGCGGGGGGGGCATTCCTTCCTTCTGATTCTGCATTTATACACGAGTTCATTTAGAATGCTCTTCTCTAAAGACACAGCGTCATCCAGGGAGACAGAAGTCATTGAAAACTTACTCCTTATTTATCTTGACTGACTCACTAGCACATTCAGTCGACATATTCTCTCCCTCATTTGTCCAATATTCTCTCAGCAGCTACCAAACGGAAGGGCCACAAAAGGTGTGGGAGGATGACAAGGAAGGACAGGACAATCTCTATTCTAGCAGACCCAACAGCACCATGACAAGGAGAATACCAAATATCCGGACTCTAACAGAACATTTTAAAAATCACTATCTGGGCCGGGAACATGACTTAGCAGGACAGGATGTTTGTCATCAGTCCTGAAGACCTGAGTCCAACCCCCAGGAACTGCATGGTAGAAGAGAACCAACTACCAGAAGTTGTCCTCTGACCTCCACATGCATGCCATAGCTTGCATGCACCCACCTGCCACCACCCAACAATTAAATATAATAAAAATTTTTTTTGGATAATTTAAAAAGCTGGACGAGGTGGTTTGTCTGAAGATGGTCAGCCTGGGGATTCTTTCCTCTACTTCTCCTCAGTTTTCATTTCTAATGTTGGTGTCTACTAGAACGTTAGTGAGCACTGCCAACTTCACTGGACAAACTAAGCCCCTCTGTTCAGTGGCTTGCTAGCTTCAGCAGTCACAGTTGCTTCCCGGTGATCACAGGCTGTTTCTACTTTAGACTTATTTTAAATCCCAACACTTGCTTCTTTGGTTTCATACAGTGTTTGCCAAGAGATCTTAAAAGTGCTACCTCTTTTGCCATGTGCAACTAGAGTGCCTGTACTTTAACACTTAGGCAGACGCTTCAACCGATATAGAATGAGGTGGTTCCCCAGTGAAAACTGCAGCCATTGGATGCAGGGTAGCTCTGTCTAAGATGAATGGTAGAACTGCAGTTGCGCATGCCTGAGCCTGGATCTTAGCTGTGATAAAGCCTTCTTAACCTTCTGGAGCTCAGACTGAAAATGGAAATCATTTTATTGTATACAGCTAAAGAATTAAATGTGACATTATATCAAACGTTACCCAGATGAGTCCAATCAACAGGCGCAGGATAGCTTTGAATGGAGCTCAACATGAAATCATAACGTCAATTAAAGTATTATGAATGCAGTTCTTAAGTGTAAACTTTGTAGAAGACAATTCCCTGTCCTAGCTTTAAAAGGCTGACACATCTGGTCCAACCAGTCCCTTAACCACGGACTATGATTCTCTTCATCTCTCCTAGAAAACAGCATCATTATTCCCACTATTTTGTCCTTGCATGCAGCAAAATCATCTAAGAAACTACTCACAACATGTGAGATGGCCCGTTGTGTGCATGATTACCTAGAGAAGCTGCCTGTCACCCTGTCTTTCAGTTGACCCTCAAAGTAAAACAATAAGACAATAAACCCCCAAAGCAATTCTGATCCTCTCTACTTCAGTATGGACTTCAAGGTGATAACCATAACACATAAGATCCCAAATGGAAAAGATCCAAGACCTGGGGCTTCTGATAACACAGTATGACCCAAACCAGGCATGCCAAGGAAGATCATCCTAAATACTGTCCTTGTATGTCATTCATTTTGCTGAAATTGTAGTAGATTAGTAATCAACTAATTAATTTCGAGATAATATCTTACGATGCACTATGGAGCCCTGGCTGGCCTCGAACTCACAAAGATCTGCTTGCCTCTGCTTCCTGAGTATGGGAATCAAAGTCATTCACCACTCCACCCAGCTTCATTTTTGTTTTGGGAGACAATTTTGCTATGTAGCCATAACTGGCTAGGTTTTTTCACTTAGACTTGAATTCCTGGTAAAGCTCCAGCCTTGAACTCCCAAGTGCTAGGATCACAGAGGTGTGCCACCCTGCATGGATAGCACACTCTTTTTAATTAAATGTCACTGATCTTTAAATCATGCCTGGGTTTGTCCAGAGAATGAACACGTGTGTGTACGTGTGGCTCAGATGTCATTCTGTATGTGCCATTCAGAATTTCCCACTTTAGGAATTACTTTAAACACTCAGACCAGAAAAACCTGTCAGTGTGTGTGTATGTATGGTGATTACCCAACACACAGAGACACATTTGGGGTTGTAGGAAATAACTATAAAAGCCTTAGAAAATAGATAACCATGCCATATTAAAGAATTAAATTAAAAATTGCTACTCCTTTCCCACAAATATTTTATCTAAGGATCCACCAGTCCTATCCCAATGCTTTTTAGTGAAAGTGTGTCCCAGGATTTAGTAAATTTTCTAGCATACAGTAGGCAATAAATAAAACTATCAAACCAGTCAACAACTAGTTACAATCTGGGTGAAATTTACCAAAAATAAGAATAAAATAAATAAATAAAAAGAGGACTACATTGAGAAGCAGGTGGCAGGCACAGTAAAAAAAAAAAAAAAAGTTCAGGTTGGTAAGTTCATGGTTTTTACTGACTACCTTTATCAAATATTCCTGAGAGTATGAGGGAGTTGTGGCAACATGGGGTTACATGCATTGCGTGCGCGCGCGCACACACACACACACACACACACACCCTCACACATCATGTGGGTATGCATGCATGTGTGTGCATGTGCATGAAGAAGCAATGGCTTCTTCAATTGCTCTTCACTTTATCACTGAACTTGCTACTGCTCAACGATTGGCTAGACTGGTTGACCAGCAAGCTTGTGACATGCCTGTCTCTACCTCAACTCCCCATTAGTGCTAGGGTTACAGACATGCAAGACCATGAGGTAGCCTCTGGGGATTTGAACTCAGGTCCTTAGCATTTTGTGGAAGGCACTTAATCACACACTGAGATATTTAAGCACTACACTCAGCTCTCAAATATTCTAATGCTCTAGGTTACATCATCATTGTGTCTATTCAAAGGTGAAGTCAGTGGGCCCAGGTCCCTCAACAAGGTGTGTAGGGGGTTAGTTACAAGTGTCAGCTCAGGAAACACTCATGTTTGTCTTAATTCTCATACTTCAGTACACTCCTTGCAGATCCTTACTAAAGCAAAAGCAAGCATCCAGAACAAAATCCACTGTTAATAGCAAGATCATTGGACAGTGTCCCCCACACCGCTCAGGAATTGTATACTGTTTCTGTTTTGTGGACAGATGCTACTGAATATTTCAAGCATCTCAAACAAAAACCAAGGCAGGGCAACCCTACTGCAGCAGACCCCATGACAACACCTTCTCCAACTAAATACATCCTTCCAAAGAGCCTCATTTTCCCAGAGTCTAGAATATCCTAATAAAGGAAGGCCACGATACAATACTGCATGTTAGACAGAATCCTGCTTACACAGGTAATTACTTGAAAACATATTTCACATTAATTTTGCTATCTTTACCCTCTGCTTTATCCAATAACATTATATTTTGTTTCAAGCTTGAGACTCAACTGAAACTACAATGCTTCCCAATTTAGCAAATTTTTTTTTGTTTAGATGAACGAAGGGTATTTTCAGTTTTCTTGTTTAACCACTAAAAAAAAAAATTCTGTTCTTTTAAAAGACATACATCTCTGAAATGTGAACTGGTACTCACCTAAACCAGACTTTTTTAAGCGTTTTAAGTGCTGACTTGTTTGTTTTCCAGTGGGAGATTTTTGCCCATGTTTCATTTCTTTATCTGAACTGTCTGCTTCCCCATTTTTAGACTCGGATCCTAAAAAAGGAAATAGTTATTATGCCATTATCTTTCTCTCCCTGTCCTTGACAAGAAACATCTAAAATTGTTTTAAGAACCACAGATATAATCTCCTTTTTCTTTTCCTGAGTTAATATACTACCTTAGCCACAATCTGATTCCCCTATTGGATATAAAGAGAAAAGGCCAATAAATCAATCAACCTGGACAAAAAAGCAAGAACAGATGGCCTAATAGCAGAGTTTGACATGCATTCACTGATCAAACAGCTTTTAAATGAAAGAGTTAGATCTTTGTAAAAACACATGAATAAGCTCCAACACTACCATGCCATTTAGAGACGATATGAGACAGAGAGAAGGATGCAGGAAGAAGGAAATGGAAGAAAAGGAAGAACCAGACCTTAATCACCAGCATTATACTGAAGCAGGAACAGAAAATGCAAACACTAGTCCATAATGAATTCAACAGTTCACAGCTGATAAAGTGACAGGAGGCAAATTAGAAGAGCAGGTCAGGGCTTCACAGAGGTGACAAGGATGTCGCGAGAACACAGACACTCAAAGGATTCTAGGCTTCGCTGAAAATCAAATTCACACTCGAGAGAAAAACTAGTTTCCGTGGTGTTGCACACCAGCGTGTGGTCCAGAACTCAAGTTCAACATTCAAGAGAAAGCTAATGGAAGGACAACAAACCCACCAGCATCAGGATCCATCTCTCACACCTACTGACATTAGCAAATTAAGTCACTTGATGAAGAGGCCGGTGCCTTTAAAACATGACAATTGGGAAATACTCTACAGTTTTAAATTACTGAGAAAGTCCAAGATAGGAACACATGTATAACACAAATGCACATTATAGATATATGGACATATGTATAAAACTGAACCTCACATGAAAGTATCTTTCCAATTTAAAAAAAAAAAATCAAGCCATCCCTCTCCGTGAGAAAGTCTCCTCCGGGAAGGAACTGGCCAAGCATACAATATTTTAGCTCTTTACCTGAAGGCGAATCCGACTGCTCATCAGACACCTTTAATGGTGTCAAAACAACACGAGGAACAGTCTTGTTCACCATCATTGAGACTCCATTTCTTCTTTTCTGCTGCTGCCTCAAAGCCTATAAAACACGATAATAAAATATAACATAAAAACGTATCCACAGTGATTTCTGGTTATTGAATTACATGATCCACTTGCTCATGACTATCTCCAATCCCACAGAGCCCCTGACTTGTCAGGATTCTTGGTAATCACCTTTGTCCATTTTCCCTCAAAAGCATAAAATTGAGCTTTGGCAAAGGGGTTTAAGCCTGAGGCCATTTTCGGTCTAATTCTGATAACAAAACACCACGGAACGGCTTATTCTACCTTAGCAGTGTGCCTTGAAAGCCGGTGGAACTTGATACTAGGGCTCCCAAGTAAAATAAATGTAAAATAAATGTTTCAAAACCAGGATAAAAATATATGTGTCTGCACTTCTCTCGCAGGTGCTCTGTCTCCTGTGCGCTGCTCAGTCAATCAGTTAACACCGGGTGTCATCAGTATGTACGGCATGTAAGAACTACTGTATTGATGCATTCACTCAGCCGTGGGGAGCGCTGCACAAAATCACCGAACATGGCAGGAATCATTTATTTCTGTGAAGGGAATCAGTCCTAATCTTGGAAAGCTTGCAGCCCTTGGCTTCTGTCTTCTTGACTTTGGCATTAACCTTCAGAACACGAACATGACAGGGTTTGGGCAAATCCAAGAAAAAATAGATAGGAGAATAAATCTCTTCAAAATGGGAATGCTTTGTGTTTCATAAATGAGTCCGCCATAGTGATGATAATATAATAAAAGGCATTTGAAAGTTTTGAAATACAGTTTTATCTAGCGAATCGCTTTAGGCAGAAAATTACCTGTAATAAAAAGGGTTTTAAGCACACGAAACAGGAAAAGCCATTAAAAGCTAAAGCCGTAGGAATGCTGAAATTCCTCAAAAGGTTAAAAGGCTGGCCACAGACTGGTCTCAAACCTTTTTGTTCCTGGTTTCTGTGCAATTTCTACTAATTTTACCATGTCTCAGTTATGATTAATGTGCTCTGACCAACAGTTGTCACAGTCTTCTGAAATACTGCCTTGGCTGTGTATGTCTTGACTGTCAAAAATAATGTGCTCTTATTTATACAGGGTATGAGCTGTATGTTTCACTCGTTGACCATAAGATTTAGCAATCACATAGTTACAGAAATGAAAAATTAAACAATATTTGGAGGCAAAGTCAGATGAGATTTAAAGCCACATGACAGATGGAAGAGTTGGAGAATTTATTATAAATGATATATTTACTAGAGATAACCCCCTGGGATTCTTATATTTAGAGAGTTTTTGTGAAGTCCCAGGCACTGTTGAGGAATCTGAGATACAAAGACTCCATCCATCCATCTCATCTTAGCTTGCTGTCAATAATATATTTAATGAGGCCACATGTGCCATAAAGTATTTAAGAATTTACTCTTTCTTCAAGCTGTGTATGTAATTGGGCATAAATTGTGTAACATACTTGCATAAATCTTTCTCGTCTCTTATAAAAGAACTCAAAGCACTCTGTAGGTAAGAACCTAACAATACAAGAGAATTAGGCAAATCAGTGCTTCTAATTACAACCGAAGTCTTCTTTACCCACTGCGTAAATCTACACAGGAGAATAAAGGCAGCCAGTAAATACAGCAATGAATCTCTATGTGTCCAGGTATCACCAACTTCAATTCCTCCTGGCGAAATATAAGCCTTCTAAAAATACCCTCTCCGTGTGAGCACGTGATGTCAGGGGATTATATTATGGAAAGTGTTGATTAACTATAAAAGAAATTAACTAACTAATGGCCTAGACCTGTACAGAAAGTCAAAGATACCATGCTTCTTTTCTAATTCATGATCAGTAATAATAAGAATACATAAAAACTTTCACCTTCAGTTTCTAGAGCTGAGAGGCCTCTACAACCAAAGATTTAACAATTGGATAGAAACTATGGCAGATGGAATGCAAGAATAAAAACTATGGCTGCTGTGAATTATTATCAGGTAGGATAAAGAAATGCTAATGTGGAGTCCATCCAAATGACATTTCATAAACATGTAAATTTGAATAATACCTTCCAAAACACTATTTTAAAAAATAATAAGCCGGGCGGTGGTGGCGCACGCCTGTAATCCCAGTACTCGGGAGGCAGAGCCAGGCGGATCTCTGTGAGTTTGAGGCCAGCCTGGGCTACCAAGTGAGCTCCAGGAAAGGCGCAAAGCTACACAGAGAAACCCTGTCTCGAAAAACCAAAAAAAAAAAAAAATAATAATAATAATAAAAATGCCCCACTGAGCACTGTGGGCAATACAAACTACATACATATTACATAAACAAAATTGTTTTAAGTATATGAGAAGCACACACGGTTCTTTGCTATGCCCTTGCAAAACAAGTATTGGGGCTGTCGAGATAGTTCAGAGACTAGGAATATTTGTCATGCAAGTGTAAAGACCTGAGTTTGAATCCTTAACACCCATGTAAAAGCCAGACAAAGTCACACACCATTGTTGTGTGGTAGAGACCTATTGTAAAGGGAAAAAAAAAAAACAGATAACAACAGAGGAAGATAGAGGAAGACACCGAGCATCCTCTCTTGGCCTTAATATGCATACATACAGGCACATGCCCCTGAAAACACACACACACACACACACACACACACACACACACACACACACACACACACAATTTAATTCCAAGCAGCACTCAGAGGTCAGACAACAAAAAAGGGGTCATGTCTGTTTCCTATGGCATCAGACTGTAAAGCAGAGTCCTGATGCCACAAACTACAATGCATCTCTTTAGACTCCATCAGCAGCTGTCCAGAGGAGTCCAACTCTTCACAGGAAGAAGAGTGCATTTGATGATGGACATTGGGCACCCTACACACACAACATAATGATGGACACTGGGCACACCCTAAACACACAACATAATGATGGACACTGGGCACACCCTACACACACAACATAATGATGGACACTGGGCACACCCTACACACACAACATGATGATGGACACTGGGCACACCTTACACACACAACATGATGATGGACACTGGGTACACCCTACACACACAACATAATGATGGACACTGGGCACACCCTACACACACAACATAATGATAGACACTGGGCACAACATAACATTAACAAAAGACAATACAATGCTGTTTACAGTGAGAGTCATCAGATAGCCCAGATGTCTCTAAGTAAGGGTATTTCGACATGCTTCCTGCCTACTAGGCACTTGGATACCTGATGGCACAGTGTGCCTTTCCTTCATGGAAAAACAGACTGTTTATTGGTAAAGAGGCAGTATATAACTGTCTTCAGTTATGCTCAAGCCAGCAACTCCAACTTCCTGCATGTCAATTCTTCACAGTTCTCTGAAGAGCACTGGAAGTATGGAGAGGGAAGAGGAGAGCAGAGGAAGAGGCTGAGCATGGGTGGTATGTTGGGGGCAGAGGAAGAGACTGAGCATGGGTGGTATGGAGAGGGAAGAGGAAGAGACTGAGCATGGGTGGTATGGAGGGGGCAGAGGAAGAGACTGAGCATGGGTGGTATGGAGAGGGAAGAGGAAGAGACTGAGCATGGGTGGTATGGAGGGGGCAGAGGAAGAGACTGAGCATGGGTGGTATGGAGGGGGCAGAGGAAGAGACTGAGCATGGGTGGTATGGAGAGGGAAGAGGAAGAGACTGAGCATGGGTGGTATGGAGGGGGCAGAGGAAGAGACTGAGCATGGGTGGTATGGAGAGGGAAGAGGAGAGCAGAGGAAGAGACTGAAGTAAGCAAGGGCCCACACACCCCCAGGGAGGCCAGAAGCTGCTTCACCAAATCTAATCCTTGCTCGCTGATTTCTGTAAGTACTGAGATTAAACCCAGGGCCTTGCACACTCTCTGCAAGCACTCCAACACTGAGCCACATTTCAGCCTTCTGTAAATTATATTTTGATACAAAGTGTGACCACATTTCCCAGTCTGGGCTCGGACCTGCAACCCTCCTGCTAACCATGTCTGACTCAAATCTAATTTTTTAGGTCCGTTTTTCTGTTTATAAATAATGTGTTAAAATAAGGTAACTCCAGACCACAGGCACCCTGAGGTCAGCAAAATGTGCTATCTGCTAAGTACCACCATGAACTTATCTGTATACCAGGGGATGATGAACACAGCCAGACTCCTTCCACTGAAGCCTCTGGGTTTTTGGTGGTTCTCTTTCAAATCAGGAGTGTCTTTTTCATAGTACATGTCCCTTGGAATTTTGGTTTTATATACATACATATATATATATATATATATATATATATATATATAATGAATATATAATATATAAAATAAATACAAAGAGTCTTAGCATAAAGATATTATAGAATTTATTTTCCATAGAATGAATTTTCCTTAACTTTAAAAATACATGTATGTGATAAGTTAAGGAAAAGAGATCAGGAAAACTTGTTTTGACACCTATGGCGGTGTGTGCATACAAGGGTGCCCTGAAAGAAGGAAATTGCTTTTCCATTATGACATCATGGAAACACTGTTTTATTCTCCACTAGGCCAGTGGTGGCCCTAGGGGTTCATCTACACTAAGGTTCTAACTTCAGCATTAGCTACTTGGTCTTACTGCTTTAGTCTACATTCATTTTAGGGGTACAGTACCACTGAGGTACCTCTACTTGTCAGGCTACTCCCTATTTTGGAATGCCAACAGACTGCTTTACTGAACAACTCTACATCCAATCCTTTTAAAGCCAGAAGGAAGCAAACCTAGAATCTAAATAAATAAGCAGATGGGAAGTCTAGAACACTCTGAAATGAATAACTGTCCCCTCTGGCTGGCCATAAGCACAAAGTTCTACAGTTGGTTATCAATGCCAATGACAGGAGGTGCAGTGGCTTGAATGCCAACTGACCCTAGTGGCATTTGAACACTTGGTCAACATCTGGTGACACTTTTGGGGAGGCTTAGGTGGTACAGCCTTGCTCAAGGAAGTGTGTCACTGCAGGCCTCACAGTGTGCCTAGGTGACTTTCTTTACTTCATGCTTTTGGCTCAAGAGGTGAGTTCTCTGGCTGAAGAGATGCTACTTTTTCCAGAGTCCCAGGTTCAATTTCCAGGGTGCACATGGTGGCTCACAGCCATCTGGAACTCCAATTACAGGTATGTGATGCCTTCTTCTGGACTCCAGGGGTGCCAGGCATACAACTGGTGCACACACATGCACATAGGCAAAACATTCATATGCATAAATATCAAATTAAATTAAATAAAAATGTCTCTGAACAAAGTAACTATAACTCCACACTCACTTCTGGTTAGCAGTGTCTTTCTGTGAAAGGGAAAGGAAATTGCCAGCTGAATATGCTTTCTCTACAGAAATATACAGTGTGATGTTTTCTTATAAAACGATAGGAAAAAAACTTTTAGATAAACATTTCATTTTAGACAGAAAGCTTTCCAGATAATGCTCTAAAAGAAAATAAAGAAAGAAGGAAAGTCATCCTCCCGTCTACTCTAATGGGAATAAATAAACTGAAGCTCAGTACCAGAAGCTTTTGTGTTGACTTGGTACTTTAAACAAAAAGTGTTTACTGCATTTTAATAGAGAAACCACACCAACAATGTAACTTAAGAATGTGCAGAACGCATTTAGGCCCTTAGTGAGAATCTGAACATATCAGCCACAAAGACTGCTAACACTAAAATAACCGGAAGTGCACACATGGGGAACAGTTGTCTGTGTCCGGCACCAGCAGCAAGTGTTGTGACTGGTGACAGGAAACCACCGCCACCACCATCACACAGTAAAGTCCC
The DNA here is from genome assembly GCF_049852395.1 of Peromyscus maniculatus bairdii. Classification (NCBI taxonomy): domain Eukaryota; kingdom Metazoa; phylum Chordata; class Mammalia; order Rodentia; family Cricetidae; genus Peromyscus; species Peromyscus maniculatus. Next base: position 12,685,836 of record NC_134870.1, on the reverse strand, counting down.
AAGACTGCATCTGCTCCACCATAGCACAAGGATGAAGGATCTGCAACTTCCACCATCCTAGGAAAACTGGGGGAAATCAATTCAACAGAGGCGACACGTGGTTACCATCACTACCACACCATTGCCAGAGCACAACACATCCTTCCTATCATTTTGTTCTGCTGGTTAAGACTCCAAAATATAATCTTGCTTTGTGTCCTAGAAAGTTCAAAAATCTAATCATTCCACATTGTCTAAGGATCTTAAGAACTCACTGGCAGAGCAGAAAGCAGACAGGGAACAAGGAAATAGCGGACAATTCTGAGAGTGCCTACATGGAAAAACAACAACAACAAAACTGCAAGGAAATAAGACGATATCCATGCAGTTATGCCCATCACATTAACCAACCCCACGATGATTTGAAGGTAAAAGGAATACAGGTATTTTGGAGCAATAACAATATTCTATCCAATAGCCAAGGCACTACAGCTTCTATACAGTCCAGCCTAGAAGGACATTGTGGTCACCAGCTTTGAGGTCAAAGAACTTGCTTGTTATAGTGTCATTGTATATCAATGAGTGAGCAGCTTAGACCTGCGATGCTGTGTCTGGCTTTGCTTGCAAGAGTTTTGTTTTCCTGTTTTAGTCATTGTTTTTACTTATTTGTGATGTGAAGGCTCCTGCGTTCTTAGGAATTTGTTTTCACCTCCTTCTTTCTATTGCAGCTCAATTGAATCAGAACACACACACACACACACACACACACACACACACACACACACACACACACTTTAAGAACAAGTTTATTAAGCAAAGCAAAGTAAAAGTGCACTCATACACCCAGAGAGATATGGGAGCATGCTGACCCCAAAGGACACTAGCAGCATATTGGGTTCTGTAGTGTGAGACTTTTTTTTTTTCAAGTTTATATAAATATTTATGAAGTGAGTTGACATTCATGAGGATAAGGTGATCTTCTCTCCCCAGTTATGGTAGATCAGATTCTCTATTTTAGGGCATTTCATCCCATTATCCTTTTGAAAGCCTACAAGAAGACCTAAATCATAATGTAAATGGTATTATAATGAAGCTGGGGTCCTCTGAGGATTCAGCCTGTTCTTTGGTGCATATGTGTGCTGATGGAGAAAGTCCCCTGGCACCTGGGTTTCTCATAAAGCTGGGGAAAAAACTAACTGCAGCTTCAGAGATGTTTAACCATAGGAGGGCAAGAATGAGAATGTATTTTTCATGAATTTTAAGTGGCTAATGTAACTGAGAGTGGGCCATCATTACGTGTAGGTACTGAACACAAGCAGTCTGTTTTGGGAAGTGGTATTCCTAATGACCTCCCTGTTACTAATGTCATACAAAAACTTAAGTGTGTATATTTCCATAAATAGTTTCAAAAACACTATATGCTCAATAACATACCATATGCTGATAGGAGGTATTGATGATGAGGATAGAATGTGAAACTGCAATTTTAGATTCAAGGGTTGTCTCTGAGAGTTACCAGCTTGATGGTCTTGAACAACTTAGGTTAATTCACTGGACCTGGGTTTATTTGAAAAATAGGCTTATGGCTGGGGATGGTGATACACGTAGGATGTGGGAGCAGGAGAATGGGGATTTCAAGACCATCCTTAGCTACATGCTAAGTTCAACTAGCTTGGGCTACATATGACCCTCTCTCAAACAGCAATAAAAAAATAAAAACAGGCACATGCGTGCTTTCATACTTCACAGGGTGAGTAATAATGTAAATATCAGTTCATGTAATAATCACCAAAGTGATTTAGCTGTCTTATATGCTATGATTATGATTTGTGATTGTTTACAAATACATGGGACATATTCACATACATGAAAACATGTGCAGACATATATATACATGTTTATATGGTAGATATAGATAAAAATTCTATCTGGTTATAATCTTTCAACTGTCCAAAGCAAATGACAGGTGCATATTGTCTGGGGTTACAAGGTAAGAGCCATATGTTCAGTCAAGTTTTAAATGCTGTCTTAAGGCATTCAGCAATTACAGGGATCTCAGTAAAATTCTGCCCAGGAAGCTTTTCTTTTGAATGTTATTTACAATACAAATTAGTGATTAATGGAACATTAGCATATCCGACCTGTATTGAGCCACATCTACTTGGCTGCTAATTTGCTACTTGATTCTAAGATAGAAGTCCTAAGAAAGGAATAAATGACTCTTTCCCATAACTGAGAAGCTCACAGGACACGCTTCTAAAGACAAACTTTAAACTATAAGCAACGTGTGCTTTTCATGAGCACATGATGTACTACAAAAGAAAAGAAAAAGGGAGAAATCAAGAATCACCAACAACATTGCTAAGTCAAAGTTGTACAACATTAATAATTGTTTAGAATTCAAGTGATACGAAGCTGAAATAATGAAATTGAGAGAAAAATGACACCAACATCCATCACAGAGATCTGAATGTTCTCTTCCCATTCATGCCCAGCACGATTCACAGTCTGCACATCTTCTAGGCCTCACACTTTGGATGCACACGTTTCATTTATGATCCAATTTATGTTTCTTAAATGCCACAGCCACAAGTGTCCAATTCTGTACTCTTTGTTTTGTGCTGTTTAGTATTTTATTGCCTACATCCTATTTCCTATTTGCTGCTTGAGTGGGCATCTGCTTGGGCTTGCCTACCTACTCTATCCTTTATTTCACAAATTAAAAAGGGTTATCAATGCCAATCGCAGCTTTGCACTGCAGCATCTAAAAAACGTTTCATAAAATTCATGATATGAATGGCAAGTTACCAAAGAAGATTAGCCCTCTGTAGGAAAAACACTGTCAGTACCTTAAATATGGATGGGAGAACCATCATTTCAGTAATTAATACAGAATAGAAAAGTAACATAACTCAATATTAAAATGCTCAATTTCCTTCCTGAACTTCCTCCTTTGAGGCAGCGATGGTGGGTAGAAGCATCCCAAATCTACAAGTGAATGTTAGCTGCTATGGCAAGCCCGAGGTGTAACACCAGCAGAAGTAGTAGGACTGCTGAAAGTTGAAGACCAGCCTGGTATTAACAGGGAGAGGTGATCTCAACTAACAAAACAACCACAGTGGGAGGGTAGGAAGATAAGGAAAAGGAGGAAGAAGCTATAAGAGCATCAAGGAGCAACTTGGGAACTTTGCTCAAGCTGCTGTGGAAAACATCATTTCTCCTTTCCTAGTTACAAACACATTGCAGGAGTTGGAACCCTGTTCCTGACTTGCATTAAACACAGGGCAGGCAGAGTTGCAGGATGGAGCTGACACATTTAGTGTAACCATGACGCCACAGCCCATCTCACCATGGGAGCTTTCTTTCTCCTGTGTTTCAGGACCTGGTGGTGTGGTGACCCCAGTTGACACTCACCAAGTGGGGATCACGGGGCAACCATGCTCTATCACAGCTTCCTACATATCATCTTGATTATCCCTCAGATCAATCCTACGTAAAAAGTACTCTTACTCCCCCAGTTTTGATGGGATGGAAGAGCATCAGAGAGGAAAGTGGTTTGCCTAGATTCTCAGAACAACAGTGATTTAAACCAGGCTGTGTCAGTGCCCAGAACCCAATACTACAGCCATTACCTCTACCGCCCCACCATCAAAGCATGAGGCCACACAGGTCAAGGCCAACAAGGTCAGTTAGCTTCTGTGATACACAGATGAAGTTCCATTCAGTATCGAACAATACTCATTACTGCGACAAATGCTAGATAAACAGGATGATCATAAACAGAAATATAATTTCCAAATTATATAACACAATTATAAGCCCAACTGGATTTACTATGTAACACACACACACACACACACACACACACACACACACACACACACACACACACACACACACACGTTCTTAACATGACTCCAGGCATATTTCCTATTCTGTTTTACATCAGAGTTCTTAGTCCAATCAATACCTAGTATTCAATATATAGTAAAATTATTATACTAAATATTACAGAAACAGCCAAATCCAGAGTTTGATTTGTTACTGCTTGATTTCAGGATCCTGGTTACCTTCTTTGGTCCGGGCGCACCACCCCCATAACCTTGCGTAGGCGGAATTGGAGGGCTGAGTGCACAAGGCAGCCTCTTACCTGTTTCAGAGCCTTTTTGGTGTGCTGCTGGAAGGAAGACACCAGTTTGCTTTGCACTGCTGTGTTCGTAAGGCTGCAGTCTCGAGTGGAAGGTACTTCATCCGTTACCTGCTTCGTACACACTAGAAGCAGAGAGAGATAATGATATTACTAATTTGAATTCCTCTTTTTACAGCCACTGTAATTAACTCACTTGGAGCTTTCTCTAGCTGAAAATGGATACTTAAAATACAGCACAATAGCACAGTACAAGGAGACATATATGGATTCAAAGAGGAGGGATCATTTAGTAACTGCAGCCACTGTTCCACTTAACTGATCTAGGGGGCTGGGCTTTCATTCCCACGGGAGATTGTGTCTGCCTTAGAGCAAGCATATGACATACAAACAGTCATGTACCTGCCTTACAATTCAGGGGTCAATGGACACTATGTCTATCTGCATATGTAGATCCGACACTGGAACCATCTCAGTGAGTGAAATTGTTTTAAACAAACTCAGGTCCACAGACTAAAACTCTGATTCGTCTTCCCACTAGCCAGCCCCTGGAGAATCCATGGAGTCCCAGACTGTGTTTTTCTTCCTATGGGATAAGATCCATGATGCTTGCTATCAATTCAGTTTACCCTCTACATATAACAATGAGTTCGGCAAATTTTTTTTTGTCAGGTTTGGGCTTTCCTTTAGCCTACCCCACACAGGAAATTTTCTCCATAAACACTGCTATTGACAAGTGCTGTCCTGAAGTGGATGATCGCAGAGCACACAGAGTCTACTGCTCTGTGAACCGTTTGCTGTGAAGCTCTTCCTCGGCCGTCCTCCAGTGGGGAGGCACTGAGCAGGAGCACAGGGAAAGACCCTGCTCTCCATGCACTAGAGGAAGGGGAGAGATTCACAGAAGCAGAGTGAGGCAGTGCAGAATAAGTGGCAGAATGGAGGCATATGTCAAAGGCAGGAGGCAAGAGGAAGTTTCATGGAAGAAAATAACCCGAGAACATATTGTCAAAGCTCAAAACAAGACTTTTTAAGGGCACTGGGTAAAGAGAAGTCAGGACTGTTTTCCAAGTGATGACAACTTGGGGGAGGAGGTTCTGAACAGAATTTTAAAGAAAACTATAGAAAAAAGACTATTTAGTTATCAATAACCAGCACATGCCCTCAAAAAAAGAAAAGATAGCTATTTTAGTCCAAAATGGATACACTCTTTACATAAGATTTGCTTTTGAAAGACTAGCATATCCCACCTAGAAATGAACATGTAATTAATTAAAAAGTTTTGTTGAAATCAGAGTTAATTGAGTTTTGTTTTAATACAGAAGGTAATTAGAAAGCCAAAATGAACATATTTAGCAAAAAATGTTAATTACTGCTAATTATTTTTCAAGAAACTTTACATATGGGATCTCAGTTAGTTCTTAGCGTTTATTTGTTACAAGAAAAATGAGTCATTTCCATAAAGGGCAGAGAGAAAACTAGAACTCAGAAAGGCTCAGAAAGTCACATACTGTTACAGACAATGAGATCATACTTGGGATCCCAGGCTAGCCCAGTCCCGTAGCTGACTGTTTTCTACCAAAAGTACTGTCCTTCAAAATGAAGAGCTGATGGTAAAAGTTCCACATTTTAAGAATTAGAATTTAGCTGCATGATGTTGGATGTACTAAGTGGAAAGTGAATAGAGATTAGAGGATTAGGTTATTCAGTGGTAGGGTAACAGAACCAGAAAGTACTATAGTAAACATATTTTGGCATCTGCTTCTGGAAAGATGGCTCACTAATGGCTTTTTGCTCTTCTAAAGCACCCAGGCTTGGTTGCAAGCACCTGTGTGGGTTGGAAAACAACTGCCTATAATTCCAATTCCATAGGGTTTGATGGCCCTTTCTGAACTCTGCAGGCAAGTGTTCACACATGTTCATCAACACACACACACACACACACACACACACACACACACACACAGATAGATACACACACATGCAGATAAATAAAAATAAAATCTTTAAAAAAAAGAACTGGATATACATATACAGACAGAAGTCTTTGAATTAAAGATCAGATGGCTTTTTTTATGCTTGATACAGTAGACAGTTTTCACAAAGACAGTCTAGATGTTCTAGTATAGACCCCCTTTATAACATGTCCCGAGTAAACACTGGGGACCAGAGGACCAGGCTTCTTTCCTTGAAATGACTACTGTACTGGTCTGGTTGCTGACACTTCAACAAAGCTTCTTTACCAATAAATACCCACCAGATCACACTCCAAAGATAGACCTATCTGTCCACCAATTATACAGATTCTGTTTTTAATATTCTGAAGTCTCTATAATGTGTGATCAGGCAAGGAGGTGACAGAAAGGTGGCTGACAGGATATATCATCCTAGTTGGACCAACTAACAGCAATGGACATAATAAAAGTCCAGCTAAAAATAAAGTAGACATTAGCAAATATGCTTTATGACTTCTACATTCTTGGTGGCGCCTCTACTCAGGAAACTGAAAATTTAGTGACCAGGTTAATGGAGAACCAAATGAAGTCTGCAGGTAATGAGAAACTCACAGAAGATATGAAATTGCTTTAGCTCATTGAAGATGTAAATTCAAATTTACTATCAATTTATTTAAGAAACATTTTTAATGGTACATCTTTTTTAAATAAAAACTTTAAAAGTTTTATTGTTTTACTTTGTTTATATGTGTTTGAGTGAAGGCATGTCACAGGCCTTGTGTGGAGGTCACAGGACAACTTGCAGGAGTCAATTCTCTCCTACCATGTGTGTCCCAGAGATCTAACCCAGGTCCTCAGACTTGTTAATAGGTGTCTTTAGTGGCTGAGCCATCTCGCTGGCTCAGAATCATCAATCTTCCAAATGTAAACTTCCATGCAGCGGGATCAAACAATAACAAGTTCTGACTGAGCGCTCCCACACCTTTGTGCCCTTTTCATTATCCAACTGCTGTGAGAGCAGGGTGCACCTGTGTGTTCTTCCGGAAGAGAACAGCTGTGGCTCTTACCATCCTGCCTCTTGCCCGCTGACCTAGGACACCCCCTTTATTAGGAAATCTACTTTAGTGTCAACATGTATGTTTTAGCTCTGTTATTGTCCTGTGTTTATTTGTAGTTATTCACAGCCATGTACCAAAAGTATGTTCAATTCAGAGCTCAAAATGAAGGACTTTGGGGTGGAGAGATCAGGCCCGAGGAAAACCATAAAGTGCATTCTCAAGCTAGGCCTTCCCTGACCCCACATTATTAGCCTTCTCTTTGCCCTTCCTTCAAAATTCAATGCAGTACCACCAATAACACCACGTTTCAGCTCCTGTCCCCTTCACACCTCCAATTGATCTTGACATGATTCTCTGGGTCAAAATGGTTTTCTCTAAATATTTGCTTCTGATTAAAAAAAATACACTATTAAGGGGAAAGGAAGTGCACTCAACAATAAAATCTATGAATGATTATGCCTTGGCATTGGGTATGGATGTGTTCATCCCTAGACCCCAAGCAGTGGCTTATAATGGACATATTTAGTTTTAAGCATGGACAAACATAAACCTAAAGATTACTATGAACATCTGAGTTAATTCATTCGTTCTTTTGCCAAACATATGAGAGGAGGGTAGAAGAATGGGAAATACCCATCCACTGAGGAAATGGATTATGCAGATTCATATTCTGACAGAACACAAGGCTTTCTTTCACCCTTTTATACTTATTTTGCAGCTGTCATAGGAATAGATGTGATAAATAAATAATTGGAGGTCTGAGTATTCATCTAAGAGGCGGAGCTTGGTTTGTGAAAGGCAAAATGAAGATAAGTTAATGTCAGAGGAGAGATCAAAGGAAATTCCCTGTAAGTGAAGTTACAACAAGAGCCAGGAAATCGGACAACGGGGACAGATGATTTATCCAATAAATATCAAACCTTGACATGAGGCTTAGAACCTGATATCTTCTTGGCATTTAAGACAGAATGGGAGCTGGGATTTTTCCTTTCTTTTAAACTATTTTAGTGTGATCACAGAATTAATGACAGGTCTTTGTATGTCAGAAAAGCATGGAATTTTAAAGAAGATAACCTGCCCTTCTCACAGATACCATAGACGAATACACTGAGAACGAGGAAACAAAAACAAGGATGTGCATTTTCGCTGGCCAAGTTGGTGTTCAGTATTTCTTAAAAGGTACAGAGATACCTTTGCATCCTACATTTTGTCTCCCCAAATAAGGCAAACTGAAAGCTCAGTTTAATCTTCTAGTTTCAAACTTGCCTCTCGGCTATCACTTTACACACAAGCTACCTACTCCTTATTCAAAAGGACTGAAGGCAAAGGTTATAGGCAGCCATGAAGTCTTCTTAACAACCAGAGACGAGGTGGGAGTGTCACAGCCAACTGTGGTCTCTTTTTCTAGGTATCTCCAAGATGTCCTCTGGCCTCTTTTTCATTCCATTGACCTTGAACATGCTATTGCAATAGTTGATGCCATACAACCTGCATATGTTTCAAGTTGAGTGGTCGCGTGAAGATCCACTTCTAATCCACCCGTTAGCTCACTAACAGAAGAACAACTGCCCCACAAATCCAGCTTTGATCTTCAACTCAAGACACAAATGAGGGAGGAATCAGAAAGTAGACTCTATCGATCTGCCCGTATTTCCGGTCTCACGTTGCGCTGGCTTCTACAACCTCCACCACATCTGAGGTAGCCAAGGAGGGCATTTGATGATTCTGGGGCACAAGCCCCTGCTGTGTGTGGCACTTACTCTCACTGTATCCTTCCCAAGGAGTCTTCCCCCGTCACTCAGCCTTGTGAACTGATCTCAGAAGATCAAACTCGAACAGCTTCTCCAAAAGCTCCCCTAACTGCCTCTGCAGAAGCCATGCTTCTTCCTACCACACATCCTTAGAAGAAGTTAGGGGATACAGCCTTGACTGTCTCTGCAGTGATGGAATGTACTCTTGCCACAGCACCCAAGGGCTCAGCAACTCAGGACTTACTTATGTGCAAAGACAAGCTATTCCATATTCATTACCTTTGAAGTTTGAATCTGACTTTCATTAATTTCATTTAAAGTATCTATCATTGCAGTTAACTTTTAATTACTGTTTATATCAAGAGATGAAGGAAGAGGAGAAAAACAGGTAGTTTTTAATTATAGAAAAGCATTTATAAAAGTTCTTAAAATTGGGGGGAAAAGCAACCTTTTGAAAAATTAATCTATCTATCTATCTATCTATCTATCTATCTATCTATATCTCTATATCTCTATATCTCTATCTATCTATCTCTTTCTCTATCTATATCTATCTATCTATATCTATATCTATCTATCTATCTATATACATACATATATATATATATATATATATATATATATATATATATATATATATATATCCTAAAGTCAATTAAGACAAATAGGAAAGCCAACTTAAAGAACATTCCTCACAAATGAGTTGGCAGTTGCAGGGACCAGTGCTAAGCATAAATGTATTTTTCTGTACCACCCTTACTTGTTGCCTTGCTTTAAGAGGAAAGCCACAATTTTATGGTTTTTGTACAAGGAAATAAAAACAAAATTTCAAAGTCAAAGCTAAAAGTCATTAAGCTACATAAAATAGCAGAAGCAGTGTGGGCACAAACCACAGTGCATGCCAGGGCCAGGACCGTATTCAGTCACTTCCATACAGGCTTTTCATTCTGTTCACCACTGTGCATCACACTAAGCCACACCCAGAAGCAATAGCGATTTGAGAGATCTCTACTTGAAGTGCCTCCTTCAGGAAAGGCTGTGGACTTCAACTCATTTCATTTCTATCAATTTTCTTCTAATTCTCTCTATTAGTTTCCTAAAACAATCACAGACGATGCTCTCAAATTCCAACAGGTTCCTACAAAAATGCCACTGATATATATACTGTCAGCGGAAAAACATCACAATGAATAGACACCATATCTGAGAGCTGGGACAACACTGTGGCCACCATTGGGCTCAGTAATTCTCTAAAAGTGGGCTGGGTTTTACTGTCTATTTATTAATCACTAGTTCACAATACAACTTTTACTAAATATGTTCTTCATGTCCAGAACAAAATGAAATGCAGAAAGAAATGGGGTAAACAGGCTTCATACATGTGCATTATATGTTGAGCAGATCCCCCTCAATCCCTCACCCTCCCTTTTCTCTCCTGCCTTTAGTCCTTTTTAGTCCTTCCTATTAGTTCGCTCTGTTCTCCAAAACAGTTTCTATTTTAATTTCATAGTTACATACATGTACATATGTATGTGTATATGTGTGTATGTATGTATAATAGGACTGAAAATTGAGAGAAAATATGTGATATGTGATATTTGTTTCTCTGAATAGATTTAAGTTGCTTGGCATGATAATCTCTAATTGGAACTGTAGACCATTCTCAAAAACTGAAGAACAAAGAGTCAATAAACATACAAAAATGCTCATGATTCAACTGTGGGACCACAAGGTTTACCGTTCACCTTTAAGTCATCATATTGTATGTTAGATGCCATTGTGACAATGTTTGTGCTTCTATGGTTTCTTTCCCCAGCTCTCCCTACCCCCTGCACCCACCTTCCACTCATAGCTCCCCACAGATAGACACTTTTCCTCTTCCATGTTCAATGCCCCCTTTGCCCACCCTGCCTTTCTTTATCACTTAATATTGTCTTCTCTCAACCTTCTGCCTGGATTTTTAGATGTTATTCCCACTTACAGTTGGTCACATGTATATGTACACATTATAAAACCACACTGTTTAAAAACTATTCTTTTTTTTTAAAGAACAATGGTGTAGAGCAATTAATTCCAAAGAAACTATGCCAATAGAAACATAATTGTGATAACTATACTTTGTCTTGAAAGATCAATAAGGGAGTGATTCCAGAGTAAAGCCCACATGGGAAATTGTCCAAAGGTCTCAACTTGGATTACAGTGTGTTTTGTGCATAGTACTTACATTTGAAATTGTGTAAGTAGATATTCTGGATCAATGCAGCAACTAAAATGCATGCCAAAAAGTATAAAAACTGACATAAAAAATAACAGGAAATCCATTTGACCCCAATTAAAATTTTCCTGGACTTCAATTCTTTCAGAGAAAGGTAATTCCTTAATCCTTTTTGGATCCAGCCTAGGGAGAGATGTCCTCTCTAAAGTTATTCCTGTGTCAAAGTGGGTACAGTCAATTGGGCCTAAGGAAGTTTCCTTGTTGCATTAAAAAAAAAACACTCCAAGGGTATGATATGCCAAAACAAACTAGCAACAGAGGACTGCTAGCAATAAAATAACGGAAATAGCAATTTTCTCAAGAAACTCTTAAAGAACAGAGTCTCAACATTTTAACCATTGAGGCTCTTGACATTATTTAGCACAATAATGTGTATGAATAAAATATAGCTGAGAGAATGAAATTCTCACTATGTTTCCAAAATCTGCTTCATTAGCTCTGTGGAGCCTTATTTTAGGGGAAAAAAGTAAACCAAAAGTAATCATAAAATAAGATGCTAATATTATATTTTACTAGATTACTTTTCTATTGCAATGATAAACACCATGACCAAAAGTAACCCAATGAGGAAAACGTTTCATCTTACACTTCCAGGTCCACCACTGAGGGAAGTCAGGGCAGGAACTTAAGGCCGGAATCTGAAGCAACAACCTTCAGGAAAGCTGCTTTACTAGTTTGTTCTCTGGCTGGCTCAGACAGCTTTCCTGTACAGGTTAAGACCATCTGCCTAGGGATGGCATAGCCCCAGTGGTCTGGGCTCTCCTATAACTATTAGCAATCAAGAAAATGCCCCACGGACATGCTCAAAGGCCAATCCAAAAGAGACAAATTCTTCAACTGATGGTCCTTCCCCGGTGCATCAAGTTGACAATAAAAACTAATTAAGACATGCATGTGTGCATGTGTGTGTACGAATATGTGCTTGTGTATTCATGAGTATGCTTTGTGTGCGTGTACATGCATGTGTGCCATAAAAGACAATGCTGTGAATCTTTAGTGATTTTGTGGCTGATACTGATAAGCAAATTGTAATTGCCTATCATAGAACATAACTGATTTAGAATGTCAACAAATGGTTAATAAACATTTTGGTTTGCCCTGGATGAAACACTGAAGATTCAAAGGTAACTAAGAACATTTCCCACACAGAAGATGTACCTACAGGAATCACTCCTTACAAGTATTGATTAATCAGCCATTCTGATTTAATTATGCTAATATCTCTGAGTATCCTTTAAAGTATCCCTTTAAACATATTAGACAATGAGAAAGCATCAAACTAAAATGATGTATTTAACAAGAAAAGCATACCTAAGGAGTTGCACCTTATTGATGCCTAACTCCCATCCTATCATAAAATCAGTAAGAATTTCTCAGAATAATGGAAACAAAGAAAACCAGATTCTGTTTGTATGAGGTAAAACATACCATAGGCATTGGGTGTGGGGGAATGTGGAAACCTAGTGCAGTGGGAACTCCATGGAATCTATGAGTGACCCTAGCGAGAACTCCTAGTAATGGAGGATATGGAGCCTGAACCAGCCATCTTCTGTAACTAGGCAAGGGTTCCAGTGGTGGACTGGGACACCAATGCAGCCTACAACCTGTCCTGCCTGCAAGATGTGCTGGAGTAATGATGGCACAGAACTTGTAGGAGTGGCCAACCAATGACTTGTTCAACTTAAGAACCATGCCATGAGAGGGAGCCTATGCCCAACACAGCCTGGATGGCCAGAAACCAGAGGCTGAATAGCCCAGAGACCTAGGATAGAACGAAACAACCAGCACACACACACACACACACACACACACACACACACACACACAAAAAAAAAAAAAAAAAAAAAAAAAAAGAAATGATTTCTAAAGAGATTCTGCCATACTCATAGATCGGTATCTAGCCAAATTGTTATCAGAGAGGATTCACCCAGCAACTGATGGGAGCAGATGCAGAGACCCACCGCCAAACACTTGGGAATGGAGCTCAGGAACCCCAAGGAAGATGGGGAGGAAGAAATGTAGGAGCCATAGAGGTTGAGGACACCAGAAGAACATGGCCCACAGAGCCAACTAAGCAGGGTTCATAGGGGCTCAGAGACTTACGCAGCAATCATGGAGCCTGTATGGGTCTGACCTACATCCTCTGCATGTATGTTATGTTTGTGTAGCTTGGTGTTCTTGTGGAACTCCTAACAGTGTACAAGAAGCTTATCTGTAGTGACAGAGAAGATAAAATAAAAACAATGCTAAACAACAACAAAACTACATTGTATTGTAAGTTGCTATGTGTACATGTGTATACATATGTTGTTATTGTTGTGTGTGTTTATACATATGGGTGTGTATGTTTGTGTTTACATGCACTTATATGTACAAACATTTGGAGAGCAGGAGTTAATTTCTGATGTCTTTCCTCAGACTGTCCACCTGTTTCTTGAGACAAGTGTCTCATGGGGACATGGGGGTCACTGTTTATGCCAGGCTGGCTAGCCAGTGAACCACAATGATCTACCTGTCTCTACCTTCCTAGTGCTGGGACTACAAATATGTACCATCACACTCAACTTTTAATATGCGTAATGGGAATCAAACTCAGGTCTTCATGCTCATGGGGCAAGCACTGAGTTATTACTGCAGCTCCCCAATTATTTCTCTTATAGTGGCATAACACCCCAGATCGTCAATGCTACTCCATTTCCTGGAATAGCTGCATAGAAATAAAACAACAGACCCAGAAAATGAAACACAGGAAAGACCACAGAAAAAAATATAAGAGCAAAAGGCTTGTGTGGGCCAGTCTTCACTAATGGACTTATTGCTAATCACGTCATATGTCAGAATGTAAAGTATCAGGCAGGGTACACAGATAGCTGTTTGAGAAACAGTTGTAAAAAGTCACTTTACAGATAGAGAAAATGGATTATCTGGCACCAACAAGAACGTACAGTTTTTAAAGAGCATGGCTGCCTTGTTCCAATGTACATGTCTCTGATGATATAAATCAAAATGAGCTCGTTAAGATGAATAATTGGGGGAATACCTTTAATTGTATTTTTATTTGAGAGGGAGCTTGTTTTTCTTATGAGATCACACTCCTTCTCATCTTTATCGTTATTATGGAATTTTGCTCTTGTAACACAAGAGAAGTTAGGAAATGATATGTAATGGGGGAACTTTATCTGCACTGAAAAGCAAACTTTCTCTTCCCCCGTGGCTCAGAGCTGTTAAAACTGACTAAAACCCATTTATCCATGAACTGAGTTCACAGTTCAAGGAGGGAGATGTAAGAAAAAGAGGCCCCTGATGGATAAAAGAAGTGGAAGTAATATCTAAGTCTTGTTTGAAGGAGTGGGAGGGAGTCACTTGGAGAAGACAAAGGGGGTGGTGGGGTGATGGTAACCAGCTGTTCTCCATCACGGGGCAGCAGAAGAAAGGAGAAAATTGTTTTAATTAAAAGCACAAAGACTCAACATAAGGAAATCCTTCTTTGCTATAAAGGTTATCAAAAACACAGAGGGAAAAAACCTAAGAGGGCTGGATTTGAAGATTCCTACCCTCCCTGGACATGTTTAGGAAAATGTCTCCTTAAATGGACTAGGTACAAGAAAAGTCACAGCAGAATGATCTTTTGAAATCTCGTTTATTTCTCATGAACTGTGAAATCCGTGGGCAGGGATAAAAGCATGAGGAAAGGGAAGCAGTGTGGGCAGAGGAAGTTTGACATCCCACCAATGGTCATTTCTCTGAAGAGTATTCTCTTCCCTCTGTACTGTCTTCCATATGTAGCTAAAACAACACTATTCCCACATACTTAAGTTTCTGCAGCCCACCAAAGTAGAGCAGGTGCCTCCACTGGTTAACAAGCTGTTGATTAAAATGCAGAGATGTTGGATAAGGGACAAGTTTGTTTAACCCAAGGAAACCAGGTGGCATGGTACAAACCCTGAAGGAATTTCTTTCTCATGCCAACAAAATTCTCAGGAAGGGATGCCAGGCAGACAGTGGCAACACTGTCTCTTCAGTGACCAACTGGAAGCCTGCCTACAACACCTTGCATATCCCACCCCCCAAATTAAAAAAAGCCACATGTGTGTAGACACTTAGCATCTTGCAAAGTAACACAGTGGGACACCACAGGCAAATAGAAAAACAAGACCCTGGGGTAGTTAATCTTCATTGTTAGCTTGATTCAATTTGGATTCACTTAGGAGATACACTTATGGGTGTGTCTTGTAAGGGTGTCTCCATAGGAATTTAACTAAAGAGGAAAACCTGCCTTAAATGTGGGCTGGACCATCCCATGGCCTGAGATCTGGAGTGAATTAGAAAGGAAAAACTGAGCTGAGCACCAGCATTTATCTTTGTCTTCCTGACTGTGGGAGGAACATGAACAACCGCCTTGTGTTTCCTGCTCAATCTGTGAGCAGAAACAAACCCTTCCTTTCTTAAGTCACCCTTTTCGGGCATTTTGTCACAGCGACAGGAAAAAGTAACTAATTCAGTGGGTAGATCTAGTTACTCCAGTCATTCCCCTTGCACCCCTGCTACCCTCCGCCTCCACCCCTTCCCAGTGTGAATATGCTATATAATTAGGACACACTGTGTGCACTCCTCCAGCGGGCCTGCGCCTTCATTAGGAACTCTCCCACTTTCTCCACGAAGCTCCTGGTCTCTGTGTGATTGATGCTTCAGCAGAGATCTTACCCATACACTTGAGCCATTTGAAAGCAACTTTCACTTTTGATATTAAAAAAAAAAGAACCCCTCCAACTGTAACCTTTGAGCCAATGAAAACAAAGAGTGAGCTGAACAGAGTTTCATTAAGTTAACATAACTCTGCCAAGAATCACACAATCAGAAACCCACTTATAAAACTGGCTATAAAGAAGAATGAAAAGGGGTCATATAAAATTCTTGAAATGGTGAAATCATTATATATACTGGGATTTAAGGTCTAAACAACATTGGATATATGTTCCTGTTTTTCTCCTTGCCCCTCCCTTTCTCCCTTCCTGCCTTTGTTCCCCCCCTCTCCTCTCCTCTCCTCTCCTGCCCTCCTCTCTCTCTCTCTCTCTCCTCTCTCTCTGTAAATGGAGACTTTAAAAATACTAATTCCCTGGCCTTAGTGTGGCTTCCTCTCTGAAGCCATTAGAGCTAATAGCAAGCAGAACTTTTTTTTTTTTGATCTTTGTAGATGAAAATTATACATTCTCCAGTTTCCTCATTAAAAGAAAGGGGTCAGCTTGCTGTTTATCTTAAGCATGAAATATATTACAGCTACAAAAGAGACACTTTTTTTCTTATTAATAGCAACTTTTAAGTAGAGGATGAAGAGGGTAAAGACTGTCTACTGGTGATATTATTTAATATAAACTATTATGGGCTCTGCAAGAGAGTAACGTATTGTAAACCAACTTAACATGTGAGGAAAGCTATGATATACCTCTGTATTATGCTCAAAAATAACTCAGACACAAACACACTCATAAATCTCTGCCTAAAATAGACCATAAAATTCATAATATTTTCTTTGTGTGACACAGATCTATACTGATACAGGCATAGCTTGTCATGGCTTGTCAACACCGATGTATCAACCGATTCACCTGGATCACTCTTTGATCTCCAGAGCTTAGCTTGTAAACTTTGAGCAGTCTACTTTCTCAAGTCTGTGTGTTCAATACTTGTTCATATGAGGGACACAAAAGTCAAAGAGACATGGGCAGAGCCATAGTTCTTTGTCCCATAAATCTCACAGCCAAAATTGAGAACTGTTTCAACAGAACTTTAATAAAAGTACCTTGGCAAAGCACCTGCCATTTTCTAAGAACCTGTTCTTGTGGTCAGCTGACTCCAAGAGAAGGTTTAAGCAGGACATCAGTGATATGAACGCTACCACAGGAACTGGCATTCAGATACTATAGACTGTTGCTTGGTATTATTTTACCCCTAAGATTTTTTCATTTTATTTATTTATTTATTTATTTATTTATTTATTTATTTATTTATTTATTTATTTATCTATTATCAGCTTGATACAGTATAAATTCTTATCCTAATATTGAAATGTTTCATTGAGGCTTGCCCAGTAATTAAGTAAAAAAAAACCAAAACTTATTCTAAGCCACAGTCATCCTAGGTTCCCCCCTTCTATATATATAGCCTCCCTGGTTCTGTGGGTTGCAGTCTGATTGTTCTTTGCTTTATGTCTAGAATCCACTTGTGAGTGAGTACATACCATGTTTGTCTTTCTGGGATTGGGTTACCTCACTCAGGATGATTTTTTTTTTCTAGTTCCATCCATTTGCCTGCAAATTTCATGCTGTCATTGTTTTTCTCTGCTGAGTAATACTCCATTGTGTATATGTACCACATTCTCTTAACCCATTCTTCAGTTGACAGGCATCTGGGTTGTTTCCAGTAGATTTATTTTTAAGTTAAGTATATGTGTACGTATCTCTTCATGTTAGTATAGGTAAGAAGAGGGTGTCAGATTCCCAGGAGCTGGAATCACAAGCACTGAAGAACAAACTCTACAGGATCAGTAGGCACTCCTAACCAGTGAGCCATCTCTCCAGCCTCAGTTTGCTATCAGTCAATGTAACACACTTCTTCCCAGGTATCTTTGTTTCCCTCTCTGATGGTGCAACAATTAATCTTTATTAATTTTAAATAACTCGGTGATACCAGACTGATTCTTTCAATTGTGCCAAAGGTATCTTACCAATCACTGATTATTATTCCCCTAGATACTTCTCAGTCTCTACACCAAAGAAGCAATGGGAGGGGCCACAGATAGAACAGGTAGTGGGTCCATCTCTCCTCCTCCTCTGCTTTTCTCACCCTTTTCTCCCTTAGATCCTTATCCACACATGTGGAAAACTTTCTCAGGGGGATGATCTGAACACCTGAGGGCTCACATTGGAAGGGCAAATCACCTCTACCACTAGGTAATAACTGTTCCCTGCTTTTCCAGGCAGCACATCAGAATAGTGAGAACCTGGCTTTTGGTGTCGGATACACATCTGGGTTTGGATACAATCTGAGAGGTCCCTAAGACTGTTCTTTGTGATCAAATCAAGCAAGAGAACCTATAAATACTATCTGCATCAGAGGAATGCTGTGAATATCAAAGTTCGTGCAAGTTCATGCAATGTGGACTATTTGCAAAGGCTGGCTGGCATCATCAGCTCTCAATAGATTTTCACTCTCTAGGTTTTCCACACTACACAGGGTACTTTTGTGGATAGGAAATATGCTTGTCCTGCAAGAAGCAATTATGGTTTGCAATAAGATACAAAGGTGGGTGAGCCAAGGAGTACTCAAGGAAATAAGCTATTTACTATTCTTTCAGCGATTTCCCCAAAGCAATTTCCCTAATGCAACTTCAAAGGAGAGGCCAGGAAATCTAATTTGGGTCACATTAGCTGGATATGTGCAGGTCTGAGCTATTCTGTGAAGTACCTAATCACATGTCAAATTAGGGGAGTCTGCTTATCCCTGCTTTGACTTAATTACTGGCTGAGGTCTCCTTCCCTATCTTCTATCCCTGCCCTAAAATCCTTGTCTCCCCTGGAATTCTGGGTCAGTCACTAGAAAAACTTCTGCAATCTCAACATTTTCTCCAAATCATTACTTTGCTTCTTGATTGACAAATCTTGGCTCTCTCCCATGTACACCAGGACCCCAAGATACTGCGACACGGTAGACTTTTGTCTTTTGCACATATCTTGTACTACTGGGCCTCGGAATAGGGTAGGTGACCTATGTGACCCTCACTGCCTCTTTGGACCATTCTTCTTCCCTGTTCCTTACTTGACCCCAGTACTGCGTTTTGTGCCATCAGAGCATATGTATCCTGAATGACTCACTCTGGATGCATGTAAAAGTTCATTTACTCATGGATCTGTCCAAGTCCAACCTGATGAACCCTAAGTTTACTGGAATTATCTACAAGGACACAGGTGACTCAAAGGCAGTTAGATCACAGAGTAAGCCCTTCACAGCCAGCCATTCACCTCTTACAGAGTGGCTGCCAGACTCTTACAGAGAAAGGGACCACCATTGTGCTCTTACTAGGCTTGATCGGGTGGGCACTGCTCCTGGGTTATCACAGCTGGTCTACTTAAAAGTAGCCCGGCCAGTGTCCAGTCCAGGTGAAATAGGTATGCACCAATCACTAACTCCTACTCTTAGCTACATGTTCTGGCCAACTCCAGGGTACCTTCCATTTCTGGAAAATTTTAGCTCTTACTTGGTAAACATTATCCATACTATTTCTATCATATTTTTGGCTTCAATATTCAGGATTACTCTTGAATCCCATAATCAGGGACTCTATCAGTTTTTATATCTTTGTTCTAATTTAAAAATGGTAATTTTTCCTCTAGGTAAACCCATCCATCCAAGGCACTAGTAACATCTGTCTTAAACACTATGGTGACCATAAATCTCTCCTCTATATACCCTCCATTCCTTCATTCCTATGTTGAATCATCAGCCACACGACAAGACCTCAATGGCAGTCAAATCTACCTGTGTACATGTTCAGTGGTCCGAACGTAACTGTGAGAAATCACAATAGGAATGCTGTTCTAGTACACTCAGCATTGATAAGCTTAGGGAAATGGCCTTAATGCTATCAGATGCATGGGTTGACCTAATCTTCTCCTTAAATCTCTGAGCATGCTTCCCCTCTCCAGCCTTTGGCTACCAAACTGACATCCTTTCCTTAGAAGAAGTTGAAGCAAGAAGGGCCTTCTTTGGGACCCTCCCATGTCTGTGTACTCACCCACTTGTCCTTCTACTCAAACAGCCTGACTTTTCTACTGACTGCTTTCCATCACGCCTGTGCCTTTAGCTAAAACCAGCTTCTTCATCTGCGCAGGTTTTCATCTTCATCAACATTCTCTCCTCTTGTTAAGCACATGGCAGTGCCCATCCCTCCCACTAGATCCATTTCTCCTCCACTGGGATTTTCCTACCAGTAAACACACAATGATTCTAATGTTTTCTCTTCATTAAACAAAAAAAAGTAATTTATCCATTATATCCCCTTTCCAAGTATTTTCCCACTTCCTCTTCCTCCCCTTCAAAAATCCTCGAATCCTTGAAACTGTCTGCAGTCCTTCCAGGTTTCCTTCTCACTCTCAAGAACCCATCACATGCAGGCTGTGATCAAAGTCCCCAAGGCTGTTTCTGTCCTCACCGAGTGCATCAACAAAGCATGAATCTAGTAGAAATGTATTCTTCCTTCTCTCCTCCATGGTTCCCATCTCTCTCCCCCCATTTCCCTCCCAATTTCTGCTCTTCTCAGGACAATGTTTCCAGCCCAGATTGGTGTCAAACATCCAGGTAGATAAGGATGACAATGCACCTGATCTTAATCAAAAGCTAAGCAGAGTTGGAGTGGTTAGTGCTTTTATGGGAGGAAGTATGGACATTTTTGAATCTCTGTCTTCTAAGAAACACATTGTTTCACCCTTTTCTAGAGTCTCTCCAATCTGTAGACAATCAAGTGCCCTCCTTGAGATCATGAACCTCCTTTTACTTTCTTTTTTTGAGATTTACCTTTAGTGTCCTCAACCAATTCCATGTCTACAAATGATTCCAGTCAATGGAAAATCTCCAGGTGTCTATTCTCCGCCCGATCTTTTCCTGGCAATTTGGTGACCATTTAACACAACTACCTGAACTATAAAATACAATCGCATGTCCCACACCCCCAACCTGAGCTCCTGTTCAATAAACCTCCCCCAAGCCAATTATCATTTGGAAACCCAGCATTCTAGTTGGGACAGCTACTATTTATCATCAACCTGACATGATCGAGAATCACCTCAGAGACATGTCTTTGGGTATGCCAGTGAGGAAGTTTCTTGATGAGCTTAACTGAGATAAGAAAACCCATCCAAACCAACTGGTTGTACTATTCTATGGCTAGAGTCTCAGGCTGAATTAAAAGAAGCAAGTAAGCCAATCCCCAGCCTTCATCTCTCCTAACAGTAGATGCGATGAGACAGCCACTTCTGGCTCTTGCTGCCATGACTTCCTTACCCCGGTGAACTGTACACTCAAACTGTGAGCCAAAATAAACTCTAAGCTTCTGCCCAACAACAATAAATGTAACTGACACATAAGCTAAGGTATTAAGAATGCTCGTCTTTGATTACTCACATCCAAAGTCTAGATTCACCCTCAACTCCTTTATCTTAACTCTACATTTGTGAGCAGCTGCTGTTGGATCATCCCTCACATATATCCAGAAACTAATCACTGTCATCCCATCCATTGCTTCTCTGTCCTTTCCAGTGTCCTCACCTCCCCATCCCCCAAAGGTGACAAAAGTCTCCAACTGCCCTCCCTATTTTTTGCCCTTTTCTCCCAGTTTCCTTATACTTAGTGATCTTAGCAGAATCCAGTTGAGGCTATTGTCTTTCCACCTTAAAACCATGCAAGGGTTCAGTATCTCATGTAAAACACTATCTGGATACCTGAAGATGCTATATAATGTGGCTGTATGACTTTGCAATTTACTAAAATCCCCTCTGTGCACCCATCTCTTGCTGTTTGGGGAACATTCCTGGTACTCTGCTACCTCAAGGCCTTTGGAATTGCTGTTCCCTCTACCCAGAACTCTCGGGCCTTAAACCTCTGCTCTCTCACTCCATGAAGGAGTTTATTGATTCCTCAGTAGACACTTGCTTATTCATGTCCGAGTATCAGTTGTCACCACTGGACAAGAACAACTTTTATATACTTGCTTTGTAATTGTCTGTCAAAGTACTCAATTTTCACTAGCAAGCTGCTTTATTGTTTACTGCTGGTGAGAACTGTGCTTGGCTCATAGAAGATAGGAGCATATGTTGAGAGAGAGTATACTGACTGTGTATACTGTCATACACTCAATCAGCACAACATTAAGACTGACTCAGGCAGACTCTCCTCCACCGTGTATGAACACAGGAAGAGGCCATACTAACCAGTTCATCCAGGATGCCAGAGCTGCGTTTTTCTGCCTTGCCAGAGGACTACCCTGGCAGTAGGAGGAGGGCTCAAAAGGGAGAGAAGTAGGGACATTGAGTCAAACGCAGGATAGTAAAAATGTATGGAGCACTGTAGCCTTTCTGGTAAGACATAATCTGTTTCACACGCATGTCTGCAGTTCAAATAGGAGTGAAGTAGCACCCAGCTTCTAGGACCTCTAAGAGGCACAAGCAGTTCAAGGGCTGTGGTGTTCACTACGCTAGGAGCAAAATGAATGACTCCTGTTGTTACTGAAATGCAATATTTCTACAAGGTTTGTTTGCCTAAAGATAACTTACTAATTCCTATGAGTCCACAGATGAGACTTTAATTCTACAGCCTTCCTCCCCAGTCATCATATGTGGGCAGTTGTGGGACCAGCGAATTGGCTGGGAACCAGCACAGTGGCTTCTGTGAAAGGAAAATCTAGCTGACATTGTCTTGATTCTGTGAGTTACAGTGACACTATCTAGCCTTAACTTACGAGAACCAGGGCAGTAAGAAGAACTAGAACCACCAGTCATAAGATGCTGTTGATCTTAGGCCACCCATTGAAATAAAAGCAGAAACACCAAGCAGGAATCCTCTATCACTATATGGGAGGAATATGCAGATTCTGGTAACATCCAAGAAAGTTATTCAGGGAAACTGTTTAAAATAACAAAACAGGAAGGATGTTGGGGTTTTCTTTGATGCTAAGCTTTTATATACAAAATGATAGATGATAAATCTTAAGTGATAAAAAAGTAGCAGAAACATCGCATCTGTAACGGTGGAGAAAGCAAGTAATGACTTGACACTTGAATGACAGATACAGCTTTTAAGAGAGCAAGGGTGTGTGAGTCACTCACCCCTATTCTCCTCTCCGTTGGCACTGGCCTCTGCCATCTCAGTGCCATCCAGGTCTGGGTCACACACTAGATCCAATGTTCCATCCACTGGGCATGATGACTCCTCTTTCTGTATAATTTTGAAAACAAACAACAACAACAACAAAAGATTTATAGAGGTGTATTAGCAACTGAATAATATCTTTAGAATCCTGAAGTATTATCAGAGTTATATCTAATTCAGAATTGTAATATTGATTTTTTTTTTACTATAAAAGTTACTCCTTTGGGTGGAAGATGGGAAAACATTAAAGCATTGAGAAAAAACCATCACCGTGGTTAACGTCTCCGGACAGTCTTCTAAAATCTACACACAGGGCTAGAGACATGTCCCAGTGGTTGAGAGTACTGGCTGCTCTTCTAGCAGTCCTGAGTTCAATTCCCAGCAACCACATGATGACTCACAGCCGTCTACAACTGTAGTTCTATGGGATCGAACTCCCTCTTCTGGTGTGCATACAAGCAGACAAAACACCCTTCTGCATAAAATATATAAATAAATCTTAAATAAACCTATACAAAAATATGTCCTTTTGTCATGTACAGATTGCACTTTTTCCATCTTATGTTCCGTCCCTTATAAAGCAATGACAACAGAATGGCAACTCAGAATTTTGACCAAGAAATGAGACACCCAAGAGACTATCAAAAACAAATGAAAAAAAAATACAAGCAATTTTCATGAGCTTGTGTTATTTTCTAAAACACACAATGTGACAAGAACAGAAGGTGTCCCTACTCACACAAGACTTTCTTTGCAGGTGTAACTCTTGACATTAAAAACAAACATATCAAAGGAAACTCATGAACTTTATCTTATTATACATCACTTATTAAAGCAATAACTTCTTTTTAACTTGGGTAGTCTACTAAAATATACTAGCTTCAATTATTCTAGCAGAGTATAATTATTCTGGTAGATCATATTCTCAATTGCTTTAGCAAAAGCTGCTGTCCTGAGGAATTTTCTGTTCTAGATGCCACTTCCCATTCTCAAGAGCAATGAGGAGTCCACCAGATAATTAAGATTCGTTCATCCAAAACATATTCTAATATTTTATCTATATAGCTCATATTTTTAATTTTTCTTTCATTCTCTCTCTCTCTTTTTCTTTTTCTTTTTTGAGACAGAGTTTCTCTGTGTATCCCTGGCTGTCCTGGAACTCACTCTGTAGACCAGACTGGACTCAAACTCATGGAGATCCACTTACCTCTGCCTCCCAAGTGCTGGGATTAAAGAGTGTACTACCACTGCCAAACAAATGTTTATTTTCTATAGCTATATTCTGTTTATATATCTATACAACATACATTCATTATTGCTTTCAAAAACCAACTTCTTGAGCTTACTATTTGCTACCACACTGAATCTATGATTTAAATCAGTGCAACTTCAAGCAGAAGGGGAGATTTTCTTCTTTTTATAGAAGGCACACAGGTGCAAAGTGTACATAGCTGACTGTAATAAAGTCAAGAAGTGTATGGTCACTGTGCTCACCTAAAACTCCCAGCTGATGCTCTGTGACATGCTTCCCTATTAATTTCAAAGAATCAAGAAGTTCCAAGGAAGCCACAGCTATTTTTTATTACCCCATGTTATGAAGTGAAACCATGGTTTTACTTAAAGAAATCCATCACTGTTTATGCTCCACACCAAATCATTTGTGTGGGAGGTGAAAACCTTCACAAGCACAGAGGTCTTTCATAAAGATCTAATTGTGTTTACCTTTATATATTTAAAAATATGTGTGAACCACAGTAAGAATACACACAGTATGCAAAACCATTCAACTTACTTTGAGAGCATAGAGGCCTGACTTTCCAGGGATTTTGAAGAATGTCCCATCCCCTATTCGAGTGTTAGTGTGAAGCATGGCATTCAGACAGGCTAAGGGAGAGGTTCCACTAGAAAAAGAGAAGTGTGCAAAAAATCAGCCCAGCTGAGACACAACGGATTAAGCCAAACCATTCTCTGAGTCTGAGAAAAAAACAAAAAACAAAAACCACCTCCTTACATGCCATTTAAAATACACTGCCACCCTTGAAAACATCTACATTACAATAAAGAGCCAGTCCAGCTTCCCCAAAGTTAATCAGATTCATCTGTTTTACAGGCTTCAGGCAAAAAGTCTCCCAAACTCAAATTATGCTTTTATTCACAAAGCGACCAACACTGTACTTTAAAGAAACCAAAGCTCAAACTTTTATGTGGTGTTATTTTGCAAAATAACATGATGAAGCCTCAGTTTTAAAATATTACAGACAACTTGGAAGTTGCACTTGAGTGATCAAAAAAAAAAAAAAGTTCAAGGCCTGCTCCATCTTATAGGTTGAAAACAACAAAAGAATAATAAGAAACCAGGGGAGAACTGATTTGAAATTGTAAGTATTTAGGCTGCTCCTTGTGTTGAATTGCTCACATGGCAAATTAAGAATTTACATTTATGTTCATACCTCTGCTATAGCTTCTACAATGTGAACCTTTCCTTGAATATGTGAGATAAAGGAATGTGTGTTGGAGCATTCTGCCCAGATAACAATTACATCTGTAGTAAAGATGTAATGAAATAAATTGTTCAAGCAATATTTAAAAGAAAGCATACATTAAATTAATGATTGAATGTATCAGAGCACACATGTACAAACATTTGTGGATTATATGGAAACCCTAACAAAGATGTTAAGAAAATGTACACTGTGTGTATATTGCATTTTGTTTACAAGTTAATACCTCTGCAAGCTGGAATTTAAATGTATAAATACTGCTTTGAGTTAATTATGTGTCTTTATGCATATTATTTTCTACTATTCCAAAAGATCAGTACTTGGTCAAATCAGTGTTGATTAGAAGCTCTATTCCACAAACCCCTTAAGAGTTATAAGCGTTCAACCCCAAATGTTTTGAAACAAAGGAGCCTTTAAGATGTGAAACTTTCAAATTTTCAATTTTAGGTAAAACTACAAGTTCATGCTACTAGCTTTTCCTAAAAGCCAAGATGATCAAATCTCTTATTTACTATGAATGCTTTCTGGTAAATTGAAAAAGACAAAATTGCTGAATTGCAGGAACACACTATCAAAAGTCAGCATGGATAGGAATCGTGGTCCGGAAGGTTTGGGAGCATTATAATAATGTGAGTATTCTTTATTATTTTAAGAAGCAGCTTTTCTGTGCCAACATATAAATATAATTCCATTGGGTTTGACAGGAAACAAGAGTCCTAATATAAATTTGGTCGGAGAACAATGTGGCTGTAACATTGTGACTCACGTGGGAACAGTGCTATGGCCTTATGTAACATCTCTCCTCATGAAGATCCTACAAGCTTACTGGCCTCATTTCATTATTTTCCCTCATGAAAAATGTTTGCTCATATGTAAGTGGGCCCAGCCGTAGCTATAAAGAAAAATAGATTCATCTCCCCAGAACTATCTCTCTACAAATGAATTCCAGATAAATAATGCAACACATGTTATACTGAACACTGCAAAAATATGTGATTTTTATACTCTACTCTCCAGACAAAAGCACAGAAAATTTGAAGCTTGGAATGATTGTGCCAGATTTCAGGAGTTTTAAATTAGTAAAACTGTCAGAAATGCAGAATCTCTGCAGGGACCTGACAAGATGTTAACATGACAAGTCACATAGAATCCAACCCATAAAAATGACACAATGTAGATCTTTAAAACCATAACTTAATAGCATTGTCCACTTAACAGAAAACCCCACAATAGTCTTCCTGTCCCCCATACTATGTTCCTGATGTACATAATTCAAAGTATGTAGATTCAGAACATTTAAGAGGAATGTAGATTTAAAGGTAAAAAGAAAACAGAACAAATATAACATCACTACAGTTTACATATTCTAAGGTACACATGATACTAGACAGCTCTTGCCGCTTTATGCTATGGTTAATGTCAGCATAGATGCTAAGGACTTCATCTCACACAAATGATAAGCTCTAAAGAACACAAGTACTTTATTAAGTTATACTGTTTACTAACTTCAAATGCTCAAGATTTACCATAGAAAAATCTTTTAAAAAATAATTCACAATTGTAAGATAATATAGCTCTAAAAGTCTCAACAACTGGTTTAATTTCTCCAAATATTTCCCAAAAGAAGCATATGAAATTTGTTTTGATTTAAAATGACATTATATTCATATAAAACATTCTTGCAGTTCAAATCATTCTGATTAGCCACCAAGATTTAAGGCATTAATTTCATTTCTATTAAAAAAATCATTATTTTAGTCTATCTCATTTAAAAACAATCAGAGTTTTCATCTAAAGATACCAATGCTTCTTAAAAGGAACCGATCAATACAATGTAATACACACAATAGGAACATACACCTTAAAAATAGTCTAACCCCCTCCCTTTACTTATGGCTATTAAATCTCAATTCCATAGTTTAGATAATGTAACCTCCTTTTCTTGAAAATCAAGTGTGTCATCTCACTTAACTGCTATACAAAAGGAATAAATGAAAGCCTTATTTGTGCAATTTTATTATTTATATTCAT
Organism: Peromyscus maniculatus bairdii; assembly: GCF_049852395.1. Taxonomy (NCBI): domain Eukaryota; kingdom Metazoa; phylum Chordata; class Mammalia; order Rodentia; family Cricetidae; genus Peromyscus; species Peromyscus maniculatus. The sequence goes on along the minus strand of NC_134870.1, from coordinate 12,658,223 downwards.
AAAATATAGAATGTCATGCACAGAGCTGTGGCTGTGAAGGAGGGTGAAACAAATACATTGTACACGTCTGCATCCCCAGACATTTCTGTAAAGCTGATACAAAGATTAATCCTGTCCACCATAACTGAACGCACAAGCTCTGAAAGGGAACATGCATTGTGGGTGGGATCATAAAGCATCAAAGTTTTAACAAAACATCTCAGAGATTTCAGCCACTACTTACTTTCTAACAGGATGGGTGGGAGGAACGGTGGCGTCCATTTGTGAAGGGAAAACAAAGGACAAAGAAGAAAACAAAGTTAGTTTTCTCATATGAAGAACGATTTATCTCACCATGTCAAAAATAAAGCCATGTTCAAGAATGGTACTAAAACCTTGGACTCAGCTGCCTGTGGGAGGTTGGGAAGGAGAAAAGGACATCAGGCTATAGGGTGACTGTGACTCCTTCTCTAGCACTAGATGTTTCCATTTTGCTGACAATGTGCATGTATATCCATATGGAAAATACAGGAAGAAGTAAATAAGCAGGGTATGTGCGCCATTCCTTTTTTATATAGACCCTGTAACTTGGGCCGTTTCCTATACACCTGCCAGGGTAGACCTACTCTACGTGGTTGCTTTCCCCCCTGGACTGTAGGATTGTGGAACCCTTCTGGTTTGTTTCATTTCCCACAACCCCTGAAGCAGAACAGGGGTGGAATTTGGAAGCAGGGAGCAGGCATAATTTAAACTGTCTAGACATCAAAGAACCCCCAGAGACACTTTGCAGAGCCCCGGTGCTACGTGAAATACAGAAAAACTATTTCTTTCTGTCATCAAATTGCTGATGGAACACATAAAATTTACTAGCAGTGAATGCTGAGTGCTAAGAATGGACAGCTTGTCTACTTAAGTAATGTTAAAAACCAGGAAAGATGATGGGAAATGTGATTGAAAGAATATTCATGGATCTGACAAAGACTATCTCAATCGCAGGTGTCCATTCCTTCACATTTAAAAATAGCATTTCAGAAGAATATTTAAGTCACACAGATCTTAAACTATTTTAATTTTGTTAATGTGGCTTTTGATAAAATGTTAGAGCCCATTTCTGGTAAGTGTTTTTAAAATCTCATTTTCAAATATATGAATATGAAAAATTAATGCTATGCGACATAAGTCTAAAAACTTAACAAGTTCAATAAGCAATTATGAGGAACCCTTACTAGAGAAAAAGTATGCTAAGTGCTATTAATATAAATAATTATATGCTCATTCTCCTTTCAGAAAGGAATTAATAATAGCTTCTTGCAAATATTTCCACTGTAAGCTTTGAAAATATATTTATTTTATAAAGAACATTTTAAAGAATTGATGTGAGATCTGTTGATAGAAGTAATTGTGTAAGTGCAGATAGAGTATCCTTCTGCTGTGAAAACTGAACTGCTTATACTCAGAAAGTGCACACTTAACTCTATGTTAAATTTTACAAATCATGTTCTTCAAATATTAAAGAATGAATAATGGACCCTTGGTTACTTAGCTATTTGTATATTTACTAGGCATAGGCCTGTCAATGGAGAAGAATTAGCCACATTACCAGTAAAGGAGGTACTTTCTAGGCACACTGAGTAACAGATTGTATGTTGATGGATAAATCAGTAACTTAGATGATTGAAAACACCCTGGAAAATGAAGAACATACTAACTTGCTGCTGTGAAATATTACTGTCAGTAGAAACTGAAATGCTTTCAAAACTAGATACCTGTGAATATATTATATGAATAATCTATGCATGTAAACTATCTAGGAAATGACAGATGAATAATCCCAGCACAGACTGTGTATTCACAGGCCTGCTACAACTCTGACATTTGATTTTTGAGAACATCATCTTCATGATTTGTGGAAGGAAGTCTCTAGAGAGTTCAATAAAGTCTGAGAGGTGGGGGATAATAAGATTGGAATTCAGAGAAATATCAAATAAATAGGAACCAAACTGACTCAAATAAGAGATGGCTCAAAGGAAGATACTTTGTAAATTTATATGTGAACATATCTACATCATATGTTTTCAGTACTAGATATCAAGCCCAGAGATCTGTGTATGTTAGGCAAGTATTCCACCACTGAGTTACATCTCCGGCCCTTCCACAACTTCCAGTATTAATTATATCTCTAAGGGAACATTACAAATGTAGTCTGAATGCTCCTCTATCAAACAGAGTCATGAAGGCAAGGGATATTATTCAAATAGTATGATTAATAGTATTTCAACTTCATGAGTAAATTTCAAGAAAACATTTCAGATTTAAAACCATAACACATAGCTCTAACTGCCCTGACTTACATGGAAAGACATCTTCTTAGAATATTTGGTATTTTTAGATATTTGAGGCTAGATCTTTCTCTGCCTTATAAAGACTACCAAGTCACTGCCTGATGAACTGCAGAAATTCATAGAGACACTTACTATACTGATATTCATCTTGGAAAGCAAAAACTTCTATGGAAGGACGAGAGTTTACTTATTATTTTAACTTAGTATCTACATGGACAGCAAGTAATCTAAATCCATTCTAAGTATAAACAAAGGGTATAATCTATATTATATAGATTTTCAAAAACTGTCAAAGAGAAGGCAAGGTTGTCCCTGTCAATTACAGATACCCTGTAGGCTCTATGCCACATGTGCCAATTGAGACTAGCAACTGTCCCATACAACTATGCATGTCATGCACTGTGATGGTACCTGGACTAGTAAGGAAGGCAGTAGAATGCAAGTAAGACTCCGGACTTCTGAAACAGTTGGTCTAAGAATAACTGAGGCTGGACCCTTTGCTAAATGTATCACATTTAATTGGCCCATCTTGATCCAGGTCCTTCAAATACAAAATGTTCAGAGATGAAGTCACTGTGTCATAGAGGACTACTCTGAGACTGAACCAAAGCATGAAGAGGATTGAGGACTATGTATGGTACACTGCAGGAATTCAAAGACTGTCTGAGCTATTAATAGACGTCCTACCATTACTACTCAAAGTAAGCAATAGTTTGGTGTCCAAATAATGTCAACTGGGAAGAAATTGGCATTCAGAGTTCATGTGAAAACTTGGGCTGTGTACAATTTTATTTAACTTCTAATTTTATTTTTATCTCATAGCAAAAATTAAGTGAATACATGCACATTGGGATACTTGGAGAATAGCCTGTTTTATGTAATGTAGAAAATAAGTGAGGAGAGGATAGCAATGGATCTCTATTATTATGACCATCTTTTATTCAGAGCATCTATGATATGTCTAGGCTTTCATAATCTCCATAATCCTAACAGTCACCATTAAGTGTCAGCACACTTCTCAGGTCTATAACTGTGACTGAAGCTCAGAAACTAAGAAAGACATCCAATAACAACCAAGTACTAGGCCAAATTCTAACTTCATTCCCAAGTCCATGCTCTCTGCACCATCTGACACTCAATTCACAGAATTGCCCCTTCCACTGAATACTACATAGATGGAGGAAAGATACAAACAAAAGCCAGATACTGTTGATGCAAATGTAGCTGAGCCATCTTCCCCTAACACAGCATATTTTAACCACTTTCTGAGGGTTGATTTCAGATGTTATAAAGAACTGGGCTGTAGGAGGTAATGGTTGCTTGTCTTCAGGTAATGCTCATCATGAAAATTAAGGAAGAAAGAGCTTCCAGAAATCAGAGTAGAGAATTCAGATCCATAATTGAGATGCCTCTGCAGGACTACATCATTAAAGAAAAAAAATTCTATTCATTGAACAAACATTTACGCAAACCCTATATAAGTCAAGCTAATCCTCAAATAAATTTGCACTCTGACAGTGCTTTGCACATAATAGAAATGTATGCTGAGCTGAGATGAATTTTCTGAGTACATATGAAAGGACAGGGGACTCATGAGAAAGGCAGCCTTGAGGCATGTTTCAAACCAGAGGAAAATCATTTGGAATTTAAATACTGTCTTTAGTATATTCCAAGGGGATGACTGCCATCAATTAAATGCAGCAATAGCTAACCCATGGACACTTTGTACGATTTCCCACCCATGACAAGCCAAGGAAGATATTTCCAAAAACTGGTCTTCCAAAAATAAAATACTAAATTTCATATACCAGTGAACAGACATTAAATCCAGCGTTGTAGATTGGTGTTATACTAAACGGTAATTACTCCACCCCAGCTGATCATCCTCTCATTCCACGTGAGAAATGGTTAAAACAGCAACAATCCCACATTCACCTATGGGATGTTATATGAAGTGATGCTTCAAAAATACCACACAATCACTTTAGAGAACACAACTCTTTATGTTCCCTCCTCCAAACTCATTAAATATATCAACAATACATATCAAAATTACAGAAAAAAAACATTTTAATTTTTGCTTCCTATCCATAAAAGAATACCTCAAAACATAGCTGTGAGAGGTGTGTCCTATTGTGTTATGCCAAAAGTTTTCACTGGACAATCCTACCCATATTTATGTGATTGGAATCACTAGGAAAAGTACATAGGCAAGTCACTCCTAGAGACATTTAATTTGTTGCCCAAATGATAAAATCACTTTTAAAGTATATAAGACATCTATTTTTAAAGATTTTTTTTGTTTTTGTGTATGAGTGTTTTGCCTGCAAGTATGTATGTGCACTACATGGGTGCCTTGTACCTGTGGAGACCAGAGGAGAATGTCAGATCCATTAGAACTAAAGTTTAGGATGGTTGTGAACCTCCATGTTGGTGCTGGGAACCAAACCTGGGTCCTCCACAAGGGCAGCAAGTGCTCTTAACTACTGAGCAATGTAGCTAGATAGATAATGGAATATTTTCTCTGAGTTTGTCAAATGCAAATGGACTAGACATTGTTTAGGTATTTATTGCTTGCATATACAGTATATAGTTATTATACTTATTGTATATAGTTTTTCTTATATTAGTTATAACTTTTTTTTCCTTTGGGAAAATTTGGTGATATTTTATTTGTGCTGAAATGTGATTTTATTTGTATGTTAATAAAGTTGCCTGGGGATCAGCTAAGAACAAGCCATTAAGCAGCCATTAAGCAGAAGTCTGGTAGCACACGCCCTTAATCTGATCACATGTCCGGCAGTCTCTGTGTGTTCAAGGACACAGCCAAGTGGTGACCTGAACCTTTAATCTCAGTACTAACTATAGAGACCTGGAGGTCTGTATAGATAGGCAGTGACAAGGAAGTCATGTGGTTGGGTTTACAGCCAATGAGAAGGCAAAACAAAAAGACAATAAAGAGACAGGACACAAAAAGAAGGTCTCTCTCTCAGGGGAAGGATGGCAGCAGCAGCGAGTGATAAGATAAGGTGGTCTTAGCTCTTGGCTACTGCTTGATCTCTGGGCTTTTAACTCTTTATTTGGCTCTGTGTTTCTTATTTAATAAGACCATTTAGAATTACATCTACAGAGCAATCTCCCCATTCCTTAAATATCTCGTTTGTCACATAAACATGAATTAATACAATGGTTTATTCCCCATACAGATTTTACAAATCAAGAGATACAGCCACTGAAAAATGTACCTATGTAAATTGAGAAAGGCATGTTGTTAAAATTGCATTAGCAGGGGACACACTGGACAAGGAAAACACCCTCCTCCTCTTCACTGCCGACTCTTCCTCACTGCTCCTAACTAAAGAACCTTAGATTATTCCGTGTCTTTTCCCTGTACAAACCCCCGCAGAAGCTCATCTTAGGTTCACATTCTTTCCTTTCAAACATCCTAATTCACCCTTACTCACAAGAAGAGCACCATCTCTAAATGTTCTCCCTGATTTCAGTACCTCCTGTTTCAATTTGTCCTACATACTCGGCCAAGCATGTTGCTTCGTTAAAACACATGTATAGTCTCCTCCAGCTGCAGCAATCGGGGCCTGTTTTTGTTAACTAATGACTTCTCCTTCTCTATGAAGGAAATACAAAGTGTGCTGACAACCAAGTCTCATTAATCCGCTTGGTACCTATCTCACTTCATGTGCTCCAACTCTCAGACTATGCTCCTGAGGGGGCCATGCTTCTGTGGCTCTCAACACTCTGCTTTGGCTCATGGGAAGCCATGTGGCTAGAATTACCACTCTCACCAACAATGCTTCATTTTTGCATTCAAAGTATAAATCTAAAAGAGGTTTTAAATACTACTTACATGGTGACAACTTTGTACTTCAGAGAGATCCCCTTCCTCTGGGAACAACTCTCTGTTTCTTTCTCTTGCTTTGTCTTCAAAAGCTATTTACACAGTTTACCTTCCCACCCTGACCACTTTCAACTAGTTTGAAAACTCCATAGGGGAAAAAAACTGCTGATTTGTCTTTACACTGACTGACCACCCACCTCAATGTACCCTGAAGGTGTTTATTATGCTAGTGCTGTTGCAATCACAAAATGGAAGACACACAAACTCTGAATGGGTATCATCAACACTACTTTTTTAAATAGCTACTATCAGGTAGTCTAGGGGAGACATGCTATTCTTGCATGCATAGCAGTCCTTCCTTTTAGGCTCTCTCCTCCTTATCAATGTGATTCTAGTATAACAATCAGATGAATGATAACTAGATGAAACCATCTCGGTAGTCATAGTGGTTTGGAGTTTTGCATACTTTTTTGGGACATTAATATATTCATAGAAATATAGAGACAACATATGTAATTTTTAGTTGGAATGTTAGCTGTGAAAACATAAAAACAAATAACTCATATATACCTAGCCTCCACAAGGACAGAGCCTGCTGAGAAAAAAGCTAGCCAGAGTAAAGTAAAACCAATCACGGAAAGAGAAGAGGGAAGAAAATGAAATCCCTGAAACATCCTACATCAAGCATTAGAGATGAACATGGGATGCCAAAGTTAAATAAAGAAAAACGCCCTGCTGACTTTTTTTTACCTGACTGGTAGAAATCCTGAGACAGAATTACTTAATTCTGCCAAGCTTTGATTTCCTTATCTCTCACATGGTGAGTTTAATGCAGGTATAGGATTTTTAAAAATTATCTTATTGCCTTTACTTATTTATTCATGTTGTGTAAGTATATACATGTGAATGTGTGCCATTAAACATGTGGAACTTATAGGCTAACTGGTAATAGTGGGTTTTCTACTTCCACCATGGAGTCCTGGGAACTGAACTCAGGTAATCAGAATTGGTTGCAAGTGTCTTTAACCACTGAGCCATCTCATTGGACCAACATAGGCATGTTTTATGGCTCCTCTAACACATTTATAGTTGAAGCTTTAAGTCAATCTGTAATCATTACACTACTAGCTTTTCAAACTTTATTCCAACTGGGCACCTGCCTGCATGTTTCCCTCATGTCAACGCTTTTTGTTAGTGAAAACACTAATGGTTTTACCTGTCCATCATAATGTCCCCACCCACTACAAGCATTGCAGCTTAACCTGACCTGACAGTGTTAGCTTCTGGCTAGTCTGACACCATGGTGTTTGCTGCTGGCATTCTGACTCTATTAACCATTCTCTGTACTTCCCCACACAGGCCCTGCCAGACTTGACTACTCAGAAAACATTCAGGGATTGTTGATAAGCTAGCATTTCATAATTTACAGAGAAGAATAAAATTGGAAGCCTGGCAATTCCAAGAATTGGGTGAGCCTATCCAGACATGAGGATTGTGAAATATTCTGAGAATATAAGCTGATATAACCCAATTAGGAAAAACATTTAGCAATATCTAGAGAAAAGAATCTGCATGTTCTGTAGATCAACAGTTCTATGCTTTGGTATAAGCTCTAGAAAAAAATCATGTTTTTTCTGAGAGTTACTAGCTACAGAAAAAAATTATAAATGATCTAAATGTTTACTAGGATATAGCTATGAATATAGATAAATATGTGTAGGTAATTATAGTAAAATATGGAATAGAAAGTATAATAATATTTAGATAACCTTTGATATTGGTTGCTTCTGAGGAAAAGGAGAAGGAGTTCAAAGAGAAGTCAATGTTTTTTATTGGGATTTCTTAAAAATAAATCAGAGACAAATATGACAGCATGTCTACAGGTTAATTATAAGTCGGGTTTTTCTTTAGTATATAAGAATTCTATTTATTTTCAATTTTTTCAAAAATAGAAAATAGACTGACTGCTATTACTAGCTATTCACAATTCTGCCTACAGTTGTCACATTTTCTCTCTGGATTTTATTTTTAATGGTTATTTCATACAAGGAAATATGTATTTATTACCATGGGAAGTGTAAAGGCACTTTATTATAAACAGGTAAAAGTCCTCTCAAACTTTCCTACCCCCCCGCAAAAAAAATTTTTTTTCACATGCTACATCAGAAGTAGCAATGGTCTTATCTTTTTATAAAATCTGCACACTCAATACTATGGACTGGGCAAATCTTTTTCTTATTGCATAATGACAGGCTTTTCTTTTTGCTGTGACTAGGAGATTTTCCAGTAGGAAATGTTATATTTGGGGCTTTTAATAAGTGATAGAATCTTAGATGACTTCAAAAAAAACTTTTCATATAGACATACCGGGTAACAATTTACAGAACAGTTAAACAGTGAAGTAATATAAGACATTTAGTTCACATGTCATCTTAACTGCTCATACAGTGAAGTAACAAAGACTTGTATACACTGATTATTGTATAGCCATCTTTTAGAAACAAATTTCAAAAATTGAGTTTTTAACTGTAAGGGTCCATTAAAAATGTTGAAAAATACCTTCTAACGTAAGTACCTAGTCAATGATGCATAGTATCAATCTTTAAACCTGTGCTAACCTAATGGAGGGTGGGAGTGAAGAGGTTACTCCAAATAAAGGGAAAAATCATACAGGAAAAACAAATGGACAGGATAGAATGCTCCACAAAGCCCTTTGATTAGCTGCCATTTCTAAAGCAGTGCCTTTGAGAGAAAGTTATTGAGAGATCAGAGTCAAGAGAGAATTATGTACCATGGTGCATGAGGTTGGTATAATTTTTTATTTTACTACTTTTTATTTTTTGGAGATTATAACATAATTATACCATTTCCCCCTTCCCTTTGCATCTTCCAAATGCCCCTCCTTGCTCTCTCACAAATTTATGGTCTCTTTTTTCATAATTGTTGTTATAAGCATATATATATATATATATATTTCTAAATACATAAATACAAACTGCTTAGTCTGAATGTTACTTGTATGTGTGTTTTCAAGACTAACCATTTGGTAGTGGATAACCAATTGGAGTGCACTTCTCTAGGGAAGACTATTTCCTTTACTTTTTGCATTCTGTTGTTGTTTTTTTTTTTTTTTTATGTAGGGTTGAGACCTCCTGGGCTTTCTCTCCATCCACAATAGCATATCTATTGCTGTCCTTGTTCAGCTCCTGTTTAGACAGTCATGTGGCTGAGATTTTATGGGTATAGCTTCCACATTTCTAAAAGACACGACCTCACAGCTAACTCCCTGTTCCTCTGGTGCTTACAGTTTCCGTCACCTCTTTGGCAATGTTCCCTGAGCTACAGTGCAGGAGTCATTTTGTAGATATAACTGTGGGGACTGAGCTCCACAACTCTTCATTTTGATTAGTTGCTGCGGAACACACTTTAATAGTAATGAAGAGCCCCCTAGTTGGACTTAAGACATATTCAACATGAAGAAAATCATACTTAGTATAGGAAACCTAACCAGCCTAGGGCTAGTGAAGACATGGTATAATCTTTCTGTCTGTCTGTCTGTTGTTTGTTTTATTTCAAGACAGGGTTTGTCTGTATAGCCCTGGCTGTCCTGGAACTTGCTTTATAGATCGGGGTGGTCTCGAACTCACAGAGATCTACCTGCCTCTGCCTCCTACATGCTGGGACTAAAGGCATGTGCCACTCACCACCTCACTGAGTTAACTTGGTATACTTTTTAAAAATCACAGCAAACAGCCCATTCTTCCTGTAGGAGATGACAGTGGGCCTGTGAGGGTCTTTAACATCTGGCAGCATGAGAAGAGATTTCAACTTCTAGGTCAACCTAGAAGAAAATAGACCAACGAGGAACCCATACTATTGGCATGCGGGAGAGATGACAAGAACTCAACCAGCACAGCCATGGTAGAGATGTGTTAGGATGTGAGGGACAACTCAAGGAACTTGGGATGGACAGAGAAGTCATTCAGCTCCATGGCTTACCTAGCAAGCGTGGGGCCCTGGGTTCTATCTTCTGCTAAAAGCAAGTGAAAAGGGCACTGACTACAGATGTCAGATAAATGTCGGGGGTGGGGTTTAGGATTGTTTCAGGGCTACAGGTAAGCTGCAGTATAATTAATTAGGGTGGACAACACAGAAGAGAAAGGGTTGGAGGCCATAGGAAATTTACTTATGGACTTTGAAGGTATACAAAAATCATATATACACGTCAGAGTTAATGTTGGGATTGGAGATGAACACTGGGGACCATCAGCATACAGAAGACATTTAGGGTGGAGACACCTGAGACGTGTCAGACAGGAAAAAGGAACAAAATTACTCACTTGAGTTAACTATATTCCGACCTTCAAAAAACATCTTAAAAATATTCCTGACATCAAAGAAAGGGGAAAATGTTATAAAGATTTCATTATAATATTATTAGATATACTCTAATATAAGCACATGATCATTTTAGAAGCCGGAATAACTCTCAATTTGCCAGTACAAATAACCTATGAATAGGAATTAACCTAGAAGATCTTGCCAGGAAGATCTTAATATAATTTTCCTTTCGAAAATAATGTAAGAACATAACTAAATATTTGCCCATGGATGAAAGAGAAAAATCACTCCAGATCACAACTCCTCAAACATTTTAAACTTTGCATTTTGTAAAATGTATTTAAGTATCATACAAGAATATTTCATGTCTATAACACACTCTTTCTGATACTATTACAAAAGCACCATAAATAAAATGTTAAAGTGTTGATTGGTTAAATGTCTGTCTTCTTGTTTCATTCAGTGGTCTTCAACCCTTCTGTACATTAGAATTTTAGGGAAATTTTTTAAATGCCAATGTCAGGACTCTACACCTACTAAACAATGTCAACAACAAAATGTCAGTAAGGCCCAAGCATTAGCGTTTTCTATTGTCTTTCTAAGTGACCTTTGCTTGCAGACAGGGGTCCCACTGATGCCACCTGTGGACATCTACATTTATGCACAACTGAAATAAGTGATGGTAGGAATCTCTCAATCTTTATTTTTTGTTATAACTCATGGTATGTTCTTAGGATATGTTTGTAGAGATGGAGTAATTAACTCCTAGGATATGGGTTTATAAAGACCTCTGTGAAAAATACCAAGAGATCTGAAAAGAGTTGTTTTGGTTAACACCTTCACGAGTGAAAAATGAATGCATAGAAGCATCATGCAGAGATAAACCAAAGTTCATGGACGGATTAACTAATTAAACAAACATGTAAACAGAATAATCAGCAAGGACAGGTTTATCTTATTTTATTATTGTTAGTAAGACCAAATGCTGACCCTCATTCCTGTTTACTCCTTTGTTTTATATATTAGCACACCTCTGTGTATATTCCTGGGCCGTGAAACTCCAAGGCCATTATATTTTTCCTTTTATTTTAATCACGCCTTCTAGGGCATTTAAGATCTTCACTAAAATATTTTCTTTGTGAGTTAATTGTCATTTGCTGCGATTCCTCATTCGCAAATGCATGAGAAGCCCTGGGATGCTCATCCTTCCCTTTGTACTTCCCAGCTGTTAAAGGTCATTCCTTATCAAGGAAGAATCTTATAATTCTTATAATTCTTCCCCAGTGGTATGAACGGCTGGTATCTGAATTTTCTACCGTATCTGTATCTTTATCAACATCAAACCCACAAGCACAATAGTTCAATAAGAACTTATCATTTGCCATGGCTCCCTACAGTTCAGAAAGGAAGAGAGGCGCTCCCCTAGCTGTTACCTCAAGTCTGCTCCCTCCTCTCTTTCTGTCTCTGGCTGTATTCATCTAAAATTCCTTGATCAGCAGAATGTCAGGAGAACTCAGCTCAGAATTTTGCTGGCTATGAGGAAATTTTTACCTTTAAATGTTTGATAAAGGAAACGGCTAAAAATAATTAGAACAGCCATTGCTGTTTAAGACTGATGTTCATAAGAGTGATTTAATTTAGCATTTTTTCTTTCTTTAACCACTTATATTTTCACGATACTTTGTTTACTGATGTCATCTTTGATTGGACATATGAGCATATTTAATAAACACACTTTAATAAAATGCTTAGTGAAATTCAAATATCATAGTATTATGCTGGTATGCTGGTATAAAATACATCTTTAAAACATGGAGAGAATTATATAGTCAAAAACAAACTATTTTATGAAAGACCTAATTTCAGGATAAGCCTTCTTATGGAAATTACATTTTGAAAAGGAAGCACTACCACAAAAATGTGAATTCAAGTGTTGTTCTCTTCCCCAAACTTAGTATGTGACACATAAAAACAGCAATGAAGTATCAGCAGCAGGTCTAAATGACATACAGTCCACACGACTTTTGTCTTAATTCCATCATCATGGAAAAGTGATGCAGAAGAGATTGAAGTTGACTGCGGGGATTTCAGAAGTGCTTAGGCATGGTACAAAGCAACAGAAACAGTTTCAATTCTGAGGTGAGGTGCCAGTATGGCAAAGGAAGGGATGAACAAGATCAATGCAAATGTTTAAAGAGACTATATAGCAATTGTATGTGAGTGTGTGTGAGTGTGTGTGTGTGTGTGTGTGTGTGTGTGTGTGTATCTAAGTGTGTGTGCATGTACATGTAAATAAACTTCTGCTTTACTATAATAAAATATTCCTTAGGAGAATATGTATTTTGATAATCCCATGAAGAGAAATGTAGTTTTGTATAAAACAGACTTTTGAATACTGAATTTGATAGCAATACCAACATTCCAACTAGGGCTACAAAGAATTCCCCCAGAGAACAACTAACTCTAGTCAGGATAAGAGAGCAAATGCGACGTAACTACGATCGAGGTAGAAAGCAGGAGAATGGCAAACAGGTAAAAGTTCAAGAAATACCACTGCAAACCTATGTTCCCACTTCCCTGACCAAATGGCAACTCACTTAAGGCTGTGAATGCTTTTGAACACTATTTCTCTTTATGCGAAAGTGGGGCAACTGCTCATATCTGCCTTCATTGTATAATCTTCCCAAAAATCAGGATGGAGAATATCACAGCTTCTGGATATTTGTCAGACATTAAGTGAGGAAAGCCCTAGTCTACTCATTGAAAGTGAATTAATAGTCCAGAGGCTCCATACTGCCACTTACTTAAGCTTTCAGGAAATAGTTCCTTGATGGGCCTGCCACCAACTTCCACGGAATCAATACTCCTTCCAGCTAAGGCAGGATATCTTAAGGTGCTGCATTCATCTCTAAACACTGCTTCATGAGTTGCTAAGACAGTGCGGCTACTGAGCATAGCTCCATTTAAAGTGCTTTTGGGGTGAAGGGAGTGTACCCTTAGATGCCAGTCACACCAGCAACATCAGCATATTGTGAGAGGCTAACTACAACAGCTTAAACAGCCTACACACACCGTCCTATTGCCAATGACAGCTTATAAGCATAGTTGTATTTGGTGTGGTTTAGTCGGGGTGTGGGGGGAGGGAATCCATCTAGTGCTAATAACTCCCCAACCAGATTAAAAGAAAAACTACCTGGAGGCCTCCAAGCTCCGTGAGAATAGAAAACCATTATGACATCTGCAAGCAAAACACCCAAATCCTCTACACATTGTTCCACATAGCTCCACATAGGAAAAAATGTGCAGATATACAAAAACAAAAACAAAAAACAAAACAAAAAAAACCACTATTATAAACTGTAAACACTTGGTGTTTGCTTTCAAGCATTGCATTTGGTTGAATAATGACTATCTGATTGACTTCACGCATTGATTCTTAAAGCAGTTTCCTGGGATACAACATAAGGTATCATTATTTCATTTCCCATACACACACAGTGAACAAATGTCAGAGCAAAGCCGTAAACTCCACATTCTAAAGGGGTAAACATTTGCTGATCCTAAAATCATTCCTTTTGCCACTGGGCTTGACAAAGGGGAGTTTTAAGCAAACTCTGGAAGTTTTCAAAATAAACATTAAACTAGTACATTCCTTTGTCTCCCATTTCCTCCTTGGTTTGTTCTTGCCTCCTAATAGGCATGTTTTTCTTCTTTTTCCCCCCCTCTTCTCTCTGGGGACCCCCTCTTGAAATCCAACATTTTCTTGTAGCCTATTGTGATGGAAAAAACAAGCCAAGGCTCACTCCTATCTCTTCCGATTGGAATTGTGAGAAGTGAGGCAACATTCCCTCCCTCGCTCAGCTTCAATTTCCTCATGTATAAAATGGAGAAACAGCACCCTCTTTCTCAATGTTTCTGTGAGGATTTAATGAACTAAAAAATAGAAAGCTCTTGGCCCTGTGCCCGACACTGATCACTTACTGCACAAATGTGAGTTTCCTGCCCTTTTGCCAGGATGACATTCAACCAGCAGCTCTAATGATATTTACAGATACACACACATCTGTGTTTCCTTTTGGGCCTCTACCTGAACTTCCTGTATGTTCAACACTCAACACACTTCATTCCCTAATGAAAATAACTGAAATAATATTATATGAATAATTAGAAATGAAGAAGCAGCACCAAATTCCCAAAGAACATATCCAAAAAAGATGACACTTTAGCAAATTCTTTGTAAAATCCTTAAGCAGCCCAAGAAAAATTAGAGGCAGTATGTATGCTATGATATTCCCTAAAAGTACAACCCAATTTGGTTCTTAGTACAAGAGTCAGAATAATGAGGTGCCTTCAGTGAAGACAAAACTATTCATTCACCCTTAGCCTCAAAAATTATTGTAATCAAGCTACTTTCCTCAGAGTCCTAACCAGATGGGGAATAAGCAGACTACAACTTCTATAAAGAAGACCATGGAGATGTAGTCAGTATTCACAGGGAAGAAGCCTTGGGGATACTTCAGGGGGAAAAATTATTTCTATCCAATAGTATTGGATGGATTTTACAATTAGATAAATTTGTGTATAACATAGCCACAGTTGACAAAGACTATAATTTGAGCAGAAAAATTAAAAAGCACTCTATAGCCTTTCACATTTTCACTTCCCAACAAATCCCACTTTCTGAGTTTCCATTCCAGTCTGCATTGTCACACCAGAGCAGCAGAAATGACGGATGTGAGTGACGTCAATTGGGGAATCTCTCTCACCACCTTTTCACCCAGTCATTCAGCTCACACTGCCTGGCCTTCAGGCATCCTGTAACTCTCTCATGTCCACTAGATATGAATAGGGGAAATGAGTGACTGCTGTGGGGTTCCATACAGGAAGACCCTCAATGTCCATTTCACCCACAACACTAGCTGGTACCTACCCGGAAGGAATGAACGGAACCACTCCAATGCAATCCCAGCCACTCCTGCTAGTTCAAGCATTCGGGTCAGCATCACCTCATGACCACCACGAAAGCAGCTGAGGCTCTAATACAATCATCATGGAAAGGTGTCCCAAATCCTTCATTCGAGGAAGAGCCTTCATACACACCAACGCTGTCTCCAAGCCATGCCGGGGTCTGAAACCAGACTGGAAAATATTATATATGTGTATATATAGTAAAACTCCCACAAACCACTCTTCTACTATGTCATATTTATTTACAGCCACTGAACCCATCTCTATATATATATGTATCGCCTTTTCAGGGTGGAGATAAGTACACTCAGGGAAATGTCCTTTCCAGTAGAAGGGACACAGTAAACCCAGGAAGACCTGGTGCTGCCCAGTAAGGCGATTGAGGCAATCCCAAATGGAACATACTTTGTCCTGAAGGGAAGAAAGAAAACACAATGTAGGTTTCCAAGCCTGATCTTCTAAACTTATTAAACAGGATCAAATGATGCTTATATATTTCTAAGGAGTCTTAGCTGTCCCAGGGAATAGCAGTGGCAGATTAACTTTTGAAGCTCCATTTGATTTTACTAAGCATCTCTTGACTTGCCACGAATCTCACTGTGTGGGCAACTCTTTCATAATCCTAGTTACCACAGCCTCAAATGCACTCCTAGACTGTCCACTATGAAGAGCTCTAGACACAGGCACAGGGCTCATAATCTTAGGCTGAACAACAACTTCAGAAGTGTAAATGATCGAGAGCCCACCCAAGAGCTATTACACCTTAAAAAGTAAAAAGAATTAAAACTAAAACAAAATCTTTTTATCCTCCTTACTGAAGAGGTTTCTCAAAAGCAATGAGAAGACACTGCAGGGAGAGATCTCAAGGATTAGCCAGAGAGTTAGCTATTCATATTTTCTTGGGCCCTCTGTCAAAAGACTGAAGACTAGCTCCTTTTCAGCTAATTCCTTAATCAAAAATCATGCAATGTTGACAACTACCTACAATTTAGTCCCACCCCAGAATTTCAGCAAGTTTCTGTTCCCAGGATATATTCAGAATAAAATTATTTAGATCACCACAGCTTCATTGTCTATGTACTTACCCTAATTTATTAATTTTTTTATATAAAGCAAACTGTGATGTACAAACTCTGTTATATTCAGTTTCATTTGAAGCTAATGGAATCCTGCCTCCCTATCTCCACTTGACTTCCTCTACTGGCCAGGTGCATCTCATGCCTGTCAGTAACATTCATTTTACATTAAAATGAAAGAGCTTTAAAATGACCATCTGCTGTATTACCCCTGCTGCTCACCTCATATATACTTTCACTCACAACTCAATTATTCTGCAGATGTCAAATATCCTGAGATCTTTTAGATGGATTTGGACCTGATTTTTACCAAATATAGTACTCATTATGTTTGTCTTAACAAACTTCATCTCATCTCATAGAAAGTGACATGCCTTTCACTAAGACTCATGTAAAGAATGACTGACTCATCTAAATGGAAAAAAATTCAGAAAATAATATTTTTAAATTCATAGGGATATAAAAATAAAAGGATAATCTATGAGTGGCACAGGGATATAAAAATAAAAGGATAATCTATTAGTGGCACAGTTCAAATTTACAATCAAGCTGGAACTTAGCATTATGCCACTCACATTGGAAGTCCTTATATCTGCCATATGACTGACCCCTGGCTGCACAACCCAAGGTTCTGACCACAAAACACTCAAAGAATAAAACTTTTAAAGCCATCTTGTAGGCAGATACTAGCCATAGGTATCTACAAGCAATAGATATTTGATCAAATAAATGTCTGCTGTGATGTGTACCATGATCCAAGAACTGCATGGAAAACACAAATATGAAAAAGGTGTGTCAACAGCTTTCTAGGAATTTAGCTGGGTTTAGAAAAACATGAAAATGAAACAACAACAACACTTTGAAGGCTTTCCATGGAACAGAAAGAAAGGAAATTAATTTCTGCCAAGGGACTGTGGAAAAGTTTCCCCAGGGAAGGTGACAACCTGGATCTTAAATTACAAACAGGAATTATGGTGATAATGGCCATAATGAGCAGCCAAAGCATTAGGATCTATGAAACTTAGCAGAACTTTAAAAAGCACTACTCCTAACTAAAATATATTCTATGCTATATGCAGTTAAATAAGCAGTAAATCAATTTCAGTATCAAGGAAAACTCTTAACACACTGTGGACATTCAATAAATATCAAAATGTAAGACTCAATGACAGGACATTAATAACTGCATAGATTTAGCAAGGAATGGTTCCCTACACATACAGAGGTAGACTTCCTAAGATGGTGTTCTTATTCTCTCTTGAAATCTATGCTCCAAAATTTTGTTTTCTGTGCTTAAAGCTTCATGAACAAATTTCGAACAAAACTTGGATGACTCTATGAATCTGATTAAATGAAGAAGGATGCCTTGCCACTGCACTGCACATCAGGAAAACCCCTTCTCCTAGAATCCAAAACACTTGGCTTTTGTTCCATGAACAAACAATTGTTTTAAGTCTTGTCATGGAATCTTAATTAAGAACACAAACTAACTATAACCCTCTTTTAAATTCTGATAAAATTTTATAGAAAATAAGAAGAAACAATCATATACATTTTTGAAATTTAAAGCATTTGAAAATAGTGTGCCAAAATGCTACTGTATATTATTTCAGAATACAAGTTGGATGCCATTCCATCGTGATTAGCTGTTTTCAAGTTACAAATAGAGCAGCCAAAAGTGAAATTTTCTATACCAAATATCTTAAACTTGGCAGCACATTTTCCAAGGTTTTCCAAATGACTTTATCTTTGTAACAACCTTACGATGCAAATAAAGTTGGATTTACCCTATTTTACTGGAAAGACAAGAGAAAAAAACTGAGTGAGTTATCGAGGATAACACATTATGTTTAAAGCAGAAATAGAGCTAGAATTTGCATTTCCATTCAGTCAATCAGAAAATTTCATCAGCTCATTATATGAAGGGAACCACAGGAGAAAGAAAAATCAATGAGACATAAATTCCACCATCAATGAAATGGCAGTCCTATTACAACATGGGAAATTTAAGAGCTTATTAGACACCACAGCAAAGGAACACACACATCACATTAGCATGAAATGGCAAGGATAAAATGATAAATGGAGGCTGGAGGAGGAAAACATCACATTTGAACTGGGCCTTGAAGGTAGAGATGGAAGGGGTTTTCACAAACTAAGTAGAGTCTATAGACCTAAAATATGTGGAAAGTGCATGTAATGTGCAAGAGTGATTTTTAAATGCAAAAATATTGATACATGTCTAATATAAATCAAGCACAAGAAGCAAACCAAATGAAAATTAAGATGTGAGGGAGGCTGGAACTAATTCCAAATTAGGGCACTTCCTTAAGTCTCCCTCCTCTCTCCATTTCTATCTGAGAACACACCTATCTCTCTCAGAAGTGTGCCAAAATATATCCCCTAGGCTTCCCTTTCAGATCAATAGAAATGTGCATCTGGCACATGTGGCATTGGGACAATCAATACATACTCCCAGAACATGTCTCTAAAGTGATTTCATGCACTCTCGCTTCAGCTACAGGTTCTCTTGGACTATTAGGATTAAAACAGAAGTACAGAGATGGCACAGCATCATGACACAAGGACCTGGGTGCATGAGTACTTGAAAGACAGTGCTATCTATCTCACTGTCTCTTGGATTCCCTCAACAGATGCTAACCTGGGAAATGAACTCAAGTGTGACTAACCCATTTGTTCCCGTGGCCCACAATAGCATAGCAAACCTACACATTAGCTTAGAGTCATAAGTTGTGGTTTAAAGAGTAACTAGAAATCATTTGTTTGGTCTCAGTTTTCAACACCCATGAAAAACTACCTGGAAGTATTAATTACAAGTGGCTTCCTAAACTCAGCAATACACCTTTATAATCTGTTTTAAATTTTATTTTCAAATTTTACTTTATATTAACCAAATATAATATAAAGGGCAGTATCAATTTCATTCTACAACTGAGGAATTAAACAGTATATGATGAATTAGTTATAAGTGAGATTTGATAGCCTCAAATGAAACTGAATTTAACCTTGCTTAATCATAAATTATATATAATATATATAAAATTCAGTGTGGTATGAGATACATATGTATATATATACACAAATATATATGTGTAAATATGCACATATGTATATATACGCATCTATATATCTATATATATACATACATCCTATACCATGCTGATAACTAAAAATCCACTCACAATAAGACTCAAATGATTATTACTACCAGGAAAACCTGAGAAATATTTTTGCTTCAATTCTCATTAGGTAACAAGTTTCCATTTACCTGTGGGGCTCTTCATGTCATATTATAAACAAATATTATTTTAATATTATTATATCTAAATATATAATTGGTCTTCATTTTATTTATATATCAATAAGAAAGAGATATAAGTACAAATAAGATAATACCATAATATTTAAAAACATGAATACATAATAGTCACAAACAGGTCCAGTGGGAAAATCTGAGAAAAAGAAAACAATGTGGGTGCAGTAGGACCCTTTTGATTCAATGTCTTGGCCCCTGCCTCTTATATCTTATCCTTATATGTTCTTGAAAAATTAACTGGGCTAAGGAAGGTCAGAAAAATGTTCTTTCCATTTCATAGGCTCACTGACCCTGGCTAGGTTCAACTGACTTTCTGAATCAGTCCATGGAAGAAGCATAGGACTATCAATTCTGACCCTACCTTGGGTAAGATCTAAAGGCAAAGAAGAGCTCACAAAATCAGAGCTAGAATTTTAGTTATACATGTACATTTACAATACTACATTTCTTTTACCTTAACTCCTGCCAACCAGTTCACAAGCATGTACTACTGGAAGTCAACACAATGAATGTGGGATCAGGCTGGTCTGTGGAAACCCATTGGTGGATGAAAAACATGTGAAAGACACATCTGTCCAACCAGAGCTTAAAGCAGGACATCTATCCTTTCTTCCTTGGATAGTCTTATCCTGTACCTACTATCAAGCTTTTGTAGAGTGTCCTCATATTTCAAACTGACCAGTCTTTTTGAGGTTGAGAGAGAAGCCAGATATTCACCAACTTTGCTAGTGAAGACAGAGCATGTCCTTTTTACAAGCCCAAGTTTACTTGTCTTTAGACACAAGAGCCTAAGGCTATACGATCTGTCAAGACTAGAAACAAAACACTATAATTCCAAGTGAAAATCCAGTCATAGCTTAGCTTATCCTAAAGCAGAGGGGCTTTGAAAGATCTGACTAAAGGGGAGTTTGTGTTCATATTAGGTCTCCAAGCCATTTTCAAGTTGGAAAAATACTGACCTCAGTATATGGTCGACTGTAGAAATCAGTCCTGACTCTGTCTCTTTAGCAAGGGAAGAATTCCCTCCGTTATTTAGAACCAACCTCCCTTATGTTCTCCAAGAAGAAAAACAGTTTCTAAATAAAAGCTAGACACTGCTTGGGTGGGTGGACACAGGGAAAGGGAAGAGTAGCCTTTAAATTTTGGGCACTTGTCTGTTTCAGGTTGTTCATAAATGCATTGAGATTTCTTTCAAAATTCTTCATCCCCTTCATATAAAAAAAGAACACAGCACAACTAACCTATTACACAAAACAATTTATAAAATATTGAACATGGAAAGTGACAACTGTTTTTTTGTAATATGGGAAAAAAGGGATGTCTAAAGATGATAAATACTGATCTCAATCAAGTTAATTTTTAATTGGGAGCACTAAGTTGGAAGTGGTGGCACACACATTAGCCCCGGCATGTAGGAGAAAGATGCAGAAGGAACAGGGGTACAAGGCAATCTTGTCTGTAGAGCAACTTTGGTGACAGCTTGGGCTCATGAGATTCTGTCTTGTTTATGAATTTCTATTTGGTCTTATTAAATAAAAATAACACAGAACCAAATATAGGGGTGAAAGAGAGATCAGGGAAACAGGAAAAGCCACCAGCCAACCTTACCTCACCAACTCTAAAGTTTCCAAATGCAGAAACTTCCTGTTTACCCACACCTATATATCTTGCTGTTGTGCCATCTGATTTGCTCTCTCCGTTCAGCTACATCACTTCCTCTTCCTACCCAGCTCTGTCACTTCCTGTCCCTCTGTACAAACCTCCAGAACTCCGTGGTTAACTAGCTTTGGAATTTAAAGCATGTGCCATCACACCTGGCTCTGTTTCCAGTGTGGCCTTGAACATATAGAGATGCTGCCTGCCAAGAGACAGGATTAAGGATATGTGCTATCATTGCCTGACTTCTTTGTTTACTTAAAATGGCTTGCTATTTCCTCTTATCTCCAGGCAAGCTTTATTTATTAAAGCACAAATAAAATGTCACATTTCAGCACAAATAAAATATTACCACATTTCCCCTTTTTTGTCTAATAAAAATAAAAAAATTATAAAGTTCTAACTATTGAATCTACTCTGAAGAAAAAAGATATAGAAATGATAGAATAAAGGGTAGATTACTGAATCTACTCTACAAAGAAAAAAAGGAAGATGGACATCAAAGACACTCCATGTGGAGTTTATCTTCTTCTTGGCAAAAACAGACATTTGGGCAAGAAACTGCTCTTGCCTGGACTACTGGTAATAAGTTGTATAAACTGGGTATACAGAACCCATAGGAAAATGACCATTGAATTTGCCAAAACAAGGCAAAATGGTCCTTTATGTTCCTGGTTTCCAGAGGAGACTGCCAGACATCCTACAGGACATAGGAAGAAGCAACTGAGAGACTCTAGGCCTGTAGGTTGAAGAATGGATGCCCGAATGTTACAGAGAAACTTGGGTGAATGTCAAGGCAGGCAGCTGTCTCTGTCATTTTAGATGTTTTGGAAGTTGCTTACAATGTTCTTCCTGTTTACTTAGGTAATATTATATCCTTCTGGGGTCTTTGATGTAGTTGAAGATTAGATAGTTATAATTTTCCTTGGTTATGATAAAAGACAAATTAGATATGAAACTTTAGACTTATAAATATAGGACAGATAGAATATTTTCTTTAATTTTGCCAAATACAAATAGACTAGACATTGTTACTGTAATTCTGGCTTGATAACTGTTCTATTATTTGTAATTTTATTATGTTAAAGTTAAAACCTTCCTTTTTGTTTAGACAGAAAAGGGGAAATGCTGTGGGATAATGCTATGTACACTGGTTTAATAAAACATTGATTGGCCAGTACCCAGGCAGGAAGTATATGTAGGTGAGCAGACTAAAGGAATGCTGGGAAGAGGAAGAGCGGAGTCAGGAGTTGCTAGCCATACACAGAGGAGGCAAGATGTGAAGGCAGAACTGAGGAAAGGTACCAAACCACATGGCTAAAAATAGATAAGAATTATGGGTTAACTTAAGTGAAAGAGCTAGTCAGTAATAAGCCTGACCTAATGGCCGAGCAGGTATAAATATTAGTCCTCTGTGTGATTATTTTATAAAAGGTTGTGGGACTATGGGTGAGAGATTTGTCCCAACCACAGGCCAGGCAGGACACAGGAAATCTTCTGACTACAGTGTCAAAAAAAGTCTTTTCCCAGCCTTTTATTCTAAGGTAGTATCTGTCTTTGAAGTTGAGGTGTATGCAACTTGTATGCAGCAAATAGATGGATCTTGTTTGGATGAGAGAGAGGAGGGATTCTGCAGGTGAGGGACATCGAGATCATGATGGGAGGACATGCGAAGATGACTGGCCACACTAGTGGAAGCCCATGAACTGTGGACTGGTGGCTGTGGAGCCCCCATGGGACTGGACTAGCCCCTCTGGATACAGAAGACAGTTGTTTGGCTCGAACTATTTGGGGGGCACCCAGGGAGGGGGATCGGGATCTGTCCCTGGTCTATGGGCAGGCTTCTGGAATCCAGTGCCTGTGGTGTGACACCTTGCACAGCCTTTGTGCAGTGGGAAGGAGATTGGACCTGCCTAGGCTCACTGTGCTGGGCTCTGCTGACTCCCCATGGGAGAACTCGATTTGGGGGATGTAGGGATGCAGGGTGGCTCAGGAAAGAGGGCTGGGGGGGGGAGGAGAGGAAATCTGTGGATTGTATGTGGAGTGAGTGGAAAATTTCTTAATAAGAAAAAATTTGAAATTAGAAAAAAGCAAACTCCTAAAACCAAAATAAAAAGTGAGCTGTAATAGTTGCATTTGTTCCTGACTCATCATTTAGAAGGAGATGTTGGGAATCTCAAAGGGAGCTTCAATACCAACTGCAGCACAGAATAAATTCAGATTTTAGTCATTCTCTTGACTAATCATTAACAACAAGATGTTCCAGTGACTGTTAGTGAATGCTGTTATTCTATTTCAGGTAACCAGCAAGTCCCCTTCACTGAAGACACATTAACTAGAGAACTAAACAAAAACCATTACACAAATGGCCATATTTCATGAAGGAATGATAAAGAACAGACATGAATCCTAGATAACCACAGCCTGGAGGTTCTGCATATATTAGAAAAGGAGAAAGTCCTGTTTTTGTACCTCTTTGGAGAAAAGCAAATGGGTGACAGGAGGGCTATTGACAAGCGGTCCTGGTAGAAGCTATAAATAAACAGGGCACTACATGGTGATTCTTTGAATAAGGAAATGTCCTTAAGAAGACAGTAGTGCACTTCTAAGATTATACTCATATATTTAGTTGGACCTCCTATAGTTTTGATATCCATATCTCTCAAAAGACAAAACCAAGAACCAAGCCGTCCATACTCCCACTGACATGTGGTTCAAATAAACACCATCTATTTTCATTCATTTTTCCCCATAAGTATCCAGACTACAATCATCTAAAATCAATTTTTCCATTATACATACATTTTGTTAGCAACCATGCTTTGGCTATCATTAGCCCATTCCTTAGAAACAGTTCTAAGATAACAGTAAAAAAAAAAAAAGTGATAGTTTTACAGAGTCCTAGATCTCTCAAACCCCAAACACACTTTACACCTTTGTAGCACTATTCTTCAAACAATAAGAAGCTGTATCTGAAGTATGTATTCTGATATTCACAGCTCAGATCCGCACTGCAAGTTACCACTTTTACATCCATCAGTCATGGCATTTAAGATATGCCCAAAGCTGGAGCGTCCACCACATATATGTGAGCTATGAAATGTCCTTCCCCCACCCACTGACCATAGTTACAATGAAACCGTTAACTTGTAAAGTTATCTGAACATGCTTATCTCAAGCACGTCTTGCAAATCAGTGATAAACTTCAGTATTATATATAATCTAATAATTTAAGACACCAAGCTTGTATCAAAACAACTACCAAGGATGGGGTGTGTGTGTGTGTGTGTGTGTGTGTATGTGTGTGTGTGTGTGTGTGTATATGAGCTCATGTGTATGTGTGTGACAGAATCAAATCATTGGTAGCTTTTGAATGTGCGTGTGCACACATGCATGTGTATTTATATGTGTGGATACAAGTATGTGTGGTTGTACTTGAAAAAGTGTGTATGGGCGTTGGCCAGAGGTTGACTGCAGGTGTCCTCCTCAGTTATTCTCCACTTTTATTTGCGGAGGCAGGGTCATGAGGAACCTGGAGCTCACTTATTTGTCTAGTTCATGTAGCCAGCTTGCCTACGGGATCCTGTCTCTACCTCCTGAGCTCTGGGATTGCAGAGATGCTGCCATCCCTCCCTGGCTTCCCTATGTCTCAAGTTCTGAACTCACTCTTGCCCTCACTCTGGCGTGACTAGCACTTTGCCAACTGAGTCATCTCTGTAGCCCAGGTTTGTTTTGTTTTGTTTTTTCTTTGATTCAGGCTCCTAGTGTCTAAAAGGGGTTAAAGATAGGTGGCTGTGGTATCAAACCCTGGGACCTCAAAACTCATGTTTATCACTTGTACTGAATAGACATTATCAAGTTACTCTTAGTTACTTCTTTGGCTTCCATGTTTTTAATCCCCAAATGGGAAATGGCAGTATATCTACCCAAATCAAAGCTTACTTTAAAAAGCTATTAATAACTGATGTAAAATGTCCTTAGCATTAGGTATAACCAGAAAAAACAATAAATTCTAATATTCATTTTATTATCAAAACCCTACCATTAATTTTCTTGACATAACTACATAAAACATAGCTTTTTCAGCCCCATGCAAAAAAAAAAGAGAAAAGAAAAATGGATACAAACATGAGAGTCCCTTCCCTTAATGAACTTATAAATTCAATACTTAGACAAATAGTAACTAGCATATTGGAACATCATACATTTATGAAGACTTGGAAAAATCAAAAAAGTTCCCAAACACAAAACTTTAGAGAGAGCATGCACTGTGTTACATACTTGTTTTACAAAGAAGAGATTTCTTTACAAGGAAAACTCACACTGAATAACTCTCAAGGAATAGACCATAACTTTGCTCATCTGTTTACCACAACAACCGTTAACAGTCTCAAGAACACAGCAACAGCCTAGGAAGTGTGAGAAGAACCAACTTTGTCTGAAAACGTCCTCCCAATTCTCCAGGCATTTAAAGTAAACACTGATTAGACCCTTGATTGAGTGGCCTTGTTTAATGATCTCTGTCTTGGTGAATTTCATTTCCCTGATCTTTCTGCTATTCCTCTCTTCTCTCATTTCTCTAATATCCTTTGTATGTAAATTCTAAGTACTATAGCCACCTACAATGAAGACTGAAACCAGTTGAGAGTATGATTGGCATCTTGACAAGCTCTGAAGGCAAATATGAAAGTTTGGACCCTATCACATGTAGAACAGGCACGGATAATATACATGTGATGGATAAATATATGTATTATACACACATATGTGTGTTAATCTCCTGAATTTGAGACAGAACTGTAGACAACAATTGGCAGTTTGATTTTGCTTAAGTATGTAGGAGAAAGTATACGGTAGTCTTTTTTTTACCTTAAAGACTAGGACTTACTAGGAATCATTTACTATAGCTTTTAGAAATCGTTGCTCCACAAAAATCTCTTCCTTTTTATTGCCTGTAAAAACAAATCAATGCTAAAAAGAAGTCCCCATGTCAGCATACCAAGTGTTTTGCATTTGAATTATACCATCACATTCAAAACACTGAAGCAAAACTGAAACTCCTTTTGGCGTGTGACAGTTAAGAATTCAGAGCAGTGAAATGAGAGATGAAGACAAAAGCAGCCTCACAAAAGGATTAAATAAGATCACCCTGTAAGTGCTGTCTTCTCCATGCAGACTTCTACCTGCACAGGATACTTGGAAAGACTCATGCACAGAGTAATTTCACATCCATTTCTGGTTCCATCTCTGCACTGAAATATTTATAGGGTATTCAGTGTTTCTGGGGTAAATTATACCTAGATCTTGGTAAAGCTGAAATCACTTAAATTACCTTTTTTTGTTCAATTACTTGGAAGAATGGAGAAAGAAAGCTTGACAGAATAAAAAGATGTATTAAGCAATGGCCATTTCGTAGCTGTAATTGCACAGCTTAGTGGATATTGATGCCTTCAGGGCTGTGGGCAGTCACCGCAGCTATTTTTACCAAAGGCTTCAAATAAAATCCAAATCAAGTCATATTATTTAAATACACATATTATGCTTGAACATGAAACTTCTTAAGCTGAGCATTTCATTGGTTAGTGTGTTAGGAATAACAAAGGAAAACACACATTCACAGTGCACTTGATGGAGACACAGCACTGTGCTTGGGCATGTTGTTATAGATACCTTCTAAAGCAACCTGGATAACCAAGCCCTAGAAAACAGTCTTGCTGAATCTCAGAGATTTTGGAAATATTCCAAATTCTGAATCATTGTTACTGATCGTATGTTGCTGTCTCCCAGAAATTCACAGGATAAACCCTTAGACCTCAATGTAACTGCACCTCAGAGAGAAAAGGGTGGAGCTCTGAGCTGACAGGATTGGTTGGTGTCCTCACAAGAAGCGTCTGAAGAGTCTTTGGCTACTCCTGTGGCTATCTCAAGAAAGACCAGGTGAAGACCAGTAAAAGGGGGAGAAACAAGACACAGAGGTCTCCAGAAGAGGCACCACCGCGCCTCAATCTGGGACTTGGCAGCAGGAGCAGACTCAGTCACTCTGGATGAGACTCTAAACTCGGAACAGGAAAACTTAGCCTGCATCAGTGTAGGGCATGGCTTCTGACAAGCACTGCAGCCCAACTACACAGCAGCGATGTGAAAAATGCCAGTAGAACATGTTGAGTGTGCATGCAAACATAGATATCACACAGACACACACAGACACACACACACCAGATATATACACACATGCACACAGCATACATACACATTATACATACATACATGTATACACATACATGGCACATACATATACCCATGAACACTGAGCACATATTTACACATATGAACATAAACATATATGCATACACACATGTACACTCATATACATGACACATATTTTCATGCACACACGCTATACACATACATATGCCATATATACACACATCACACACATATGCACAGATGAACACATGTCATACACATGCACAATAGAACTTAATGGATGCCTTGTGATTTCTATCCTCTATCATTTATTTATTCACTTATTTGTTTTGAGAAAGGTTCCCACTATGCAGTTCATGTTAGTCCTGGCATCAAACCCTATCTTCTAAATCCAAGGAAACACTGGGGGAGGTTTCATAAGGAAAGGGAGACCACCAACGGAGGCCGAATCATCAGATGCCTGCTTTGAGGGCGTACAAGTGCCCAAGTCCAGTTTGGCCAGGATTGTTCAAAGAAGCTCCAAGCTTCCAGAGAAACATTCCACATCATCACGTGTTAACTTGAGAACGGCTTTACCAATAAGAAGTAACCGTGTCTCTCTCAGGAATCACTTCAAGAGCTGGTGAGACGGCTCAGGGGATAAAAGCACTGTCAATCCCCACAATGGGGGTCTGGTTCCCGGCTCCCTCCTGACCGGAAGGTAGAACTGGCTCCAGCAAGCCGCCCTCCACTCCACGGTGCCATGTGCTTGCAAACACATTTGCTCTCTCTCTCTCTCCCTCTCTCTCCCCCCGTCTCTGAATAAATATGTAAATAAATGTAAGAAAATTTTAAAGAATTATTTCAATGATCTTATCACTAAACAACTGTTTAGGTTTAATTTGACAGACTATAGTCATTTTCAAATAGTGATACTCATATTTAAGCTGAGTACATAATCCATATTAGATCATTTAATAGAAAACTAATTACAAACAGAAAACAAAATGTCAACAAAACATTTAAATAATTTTTTTGGAAAAACATACATAAACATCCAAAATCCAAAATTTTATCTACTTATAAAATATAAGACATGCTTTCTTCTTTCGTTTAGAAGCTCTGTATTATCAGAATGCCACGGATTTATCCAAATAACATATTAGCATTAACGTACTGTCCCTAATTTCACGCAATTTTCACAGAATAAACTTAGTACTTGTTTAATTCATTAACTCACAAGCTATCATATTGGCCCCGGAATATTTTTCAGTATCAGCTAAGAGATGCTACTGTAGATGATAGTAGATTCTGGAGGGAAAAATGGATTTGAAAGGTTTTTTTTTTTTTTTTTTTCTGGGACCAGGTGTTCAGATAAGAAAATGGTACAATAACCTATATAAAAAAATAAGTATTCGGTTATTGGGGGGAAAGTAGAAATCAGACAAAGAAAGATGTAATCAAGAAGCAAAGCTGACATGCCTCGGGGAACAACCTGGCATGGCATAAGGGGACAGAGAGGAGCTAAGAACGACTCGCATGCAAATTTCTAGTTTGAGCAATGAGTAGATAAAATTAGACACCAACAGGAAGGAGATCATTCTAAGTGCTGGCCTATACACACGTGCACACACATAACCATATGCAAATTGTCCCGTGTTTCTGTTTAATCATGCCATTGTCTCACACATCCCTCTCACAGTGGCTGGCTGTGCACAACGTTTCCACAATGAGAGAATTAGATGTTAACAAACGGCAGGGCTGACACCATACATGGACACTGTAATTCTAAAAATGCTCCAACACAAACAAACTCTGCCACCATTTCAGCATAAAAGGAAGGCTGCTAACATGGACACTGGAGATAAGAATTGATTTTGTAATAGAAATTATTTGTGTTTCTTATCTCTAGACAAAACATTTCAGCACCCAGGAAGAATCACCTCCTATAGTGCTAATTAGCAACGTAAATCTAACCAAGAGCAATGTCAAAGGACTTTATTGTTTGTCTCTATATGTGGTAATTGAATTTCTGACAGTTTGTCCTTTAAAAATGCAAAATATTTAATAAACCACAGTTTAAAGTGGAGATCCCAATTTCCACATATCATCACTAAGACTCACAGACAGAAAAACATAAAATGCAATAAAGTAGGAGGTAAAAGCAAATTTATTCAGAAAATGATCAGTGACAATTTTCATACATGTTAGAAGAATCACAAAACCTTGGTTTGTCAAATGAATATTTCACACTGTAAATTCTAAAATGTGTCTGCCTTCCGACTAACACTAAAACAAATAGTGTTTGTTTATAAAACTGGGCAAGTGTCCCTACTGGGATATAAAATTACAGGCTGCTATTCTATAAAATTATGATGAAATATTTAACATGATTTTATATAATAAGGCATCTATAGCAGTGTAAAAACATTCAGAAAAAAATTGCTAGGTCTCTAACCCTTACAAGAGTGAGTTGATACTTTCTCTGTGTGTGAGTGTTTATGTGAATGTGTGTGTGCTCCTGTAGAAGGGTATGTATGTATGTATGTGTGTGTGTGTATATGTGTATGTCTATGGGTATGCATAGGTTTGTATGAGTACACATGTATGTGTATGTTGTGTATGTATGTATTTCCTAATGACACTATTATCTTTATTGGGAACTATTTACCTATTCTCAAATAGTATAAAAACTACAATATGACTCATGTCACATTGATTACTGGTATCTTCTAACAGTGCATAAGTGGTTGGTACTCACTGGTGAATGGTTGCTTTGGGGGGAGGGGCTTGTTGGTTGAGTAATACAAGTCAAATCACCTTGAAGCTCTGACTATGTCCTGCTAACAGAACATTTATTCACTTATTGAGAATCACCTTAAAAATTACATGACATGGGACGGCAAGAAACATCCTGAGGTACCAAAGCCACCTCAGTGTTGCTCCTAGAGAGGCAACTTCTGAATAAGCAAGTCAAATATAGAAAATCAGCAACGAGACTGTCTGCAACCTTCCAAAACACATGGGCTGGGTATAGCTGTCATTTCTGACTGCAAACCAGAGCCTAACAGTTTCCCATCCTGACATCCTGGAAACGTTCAGCTGAGGAGCTCATAGTGTATCAAACATTCATCCACAACATAGCATGGTGGAATGTGCCCACCATCCCCTCTATCCAATCAGCACAATTATTTGATTGTAAGATTCTGACCATTGGAACAGTTCTCAAAACAATTGTGACTGATCAGTTGTGACAACCAAAGCTCTGAAAGACCTAAATCTAAGAATCATCAGAATTAGTAAACCATAAACACAGATGGACCTGATGTTTTATAATACAAAACTATACTGAGAAATTACTTCATCCTAGTATATGAAGGGAGAGTAACGTTTACCAAAGATACCTTCCCAGAAAACAGAACCTCTTCTACAAACCTGTACTGTGATCACATTGACCAACTTTCTAACAACAGTCTGACCTTTTATTATAGTCAGATACCTTAAAAAAATCATACATGGAGTAAGTATTTCATTCTGACTTTTCCAGAAAGAACTTAATCATGGTTTAGATATTTCATAAATAACATGGAAATGACACACAAAATCTGTGTTCTTTTTATCATGGTACATAAAAATATGTAACTTAAATGTTGCTTGCAAAGAGGAAAAGTCTGTATAAAGTCTCATGAGTGTTAAAGAAGCACTAGTTCGTCTGTTAAATCTATTCTAGTGTCCATATTAGCTGGGTCAAAATAATTGACACTGGGATTTTTTTTTAATTACAAATTTTAACCAGTGGTTCTTACAGTGTCTAAAATTAAGCCATGGAACCATGCTTCCCTTGTACACAGGCAATCTTCCACAGATGGATGCACAAGTATTTAAAGGGGGTGCTGCAGACCAGTTAGTCCCTTTTTGATTTCAAAACAATAGTTATTGAATAGGATATAAACTACCACATGTTGGTTTGGCCTACATGACTGTAGGCCAAAGTCATCAATGGGAGCCAGAAAGTTAACATGTTGAGAAAGAAGACTATTTATTTAACAATTATTTATTGAGAATCTTCTGAGTGCCAGGAGAGTCAGATGCTCTTTCTGCTCTTAATGAGCTCAGAACACCTACTCAGAATACCAGTGCAAAACCATAGTCCCGACAGACAAACTGCAGAGGTGACCCTGGCTCACAGAAAAGGAAAGACCCCCCAGTGCTTTACATGCATGGTCTTTGTTAAGGATGTGGAATGCCCAGAGACTCTGCAGATACTTTCTTAGAAATGCTGTGGACATCGCCTGTCACCCTTAGGGTGCCACTGACACATCAGTCACCCCAAGATCACTGTCCTGTACTTGATAACGCGTATCCTAACCTGTTTGTATTTTATGGATAACACATCATCAATAAATAATGAGAATTAATCACCCAGAGTTGACCTTCTGATGATGGAATTTGTAAACTTTACCTAAGAAAAATAGATACAGCTACACTTCATTTATTCAGCTACTTTAAATATTTGGAAACATCTAAGAACTTCAAAAGCAGCAAAACAGTACATTAAGCAGGTAAAAGAAATGTCAGCACCTGTTCCCTTAAACAACACATGTGAAGTTTAAGATGGTTCCAAAATCACATGGAGTCTATGTAGGTTCGCATTAGAGGTAATTCTAACAGGCAACCAAAGACTAGAATCAAGGGATGAGTGAACAGAAACACACAGGCTGCAAATAACAGATCACAGCTGACAAAAGAGCAGAAAGTGAAAGACACAGAGAAATGAAAACATGAAATGCATGTCTGAAGCCATTCAAAGCAGAGCTGGCTTTACAGACGATCGTACAATGATGGCAATGTTTCTCTCTGCCTTTCCCTCCCCTCGTGCACACAGGAGCTGCCTGCCGGAGTTCTTTTAATAATAGTACCAGCCTTTCAGCACTTGTAACACAATAATTTTCCATACAAAAGGATGCGTTAATGATGCACTGAGTGGGGAGGAATTTAGGACCACTCAAAGTTGTGTGTTCCATTCCAGTGTTCTTAATTGCTCTGTGAAGACATTTTGTTTTAGAGTTTTGACTGGTTTTGCTAACTGCATGAATGGAAGATACTTTCAAGCACAACTCTGCAAAAAATAACATTTTGAAAGCATGACATGTAGCACTATGACTATGATGGCAATTAAAATACTGTTGAGAACCACACTGCCGTAACCATAGATAGCAGTGGTAGTCACTCCTTTGAATAAGAATGTCTGTGTGTATGTGGTGTGCACATGTGTACATGCTCATGAATGTGCGTGTACAACTGCACATGTCTGTGGAATCCAGGGTCCAATTTTGGGTTTCTCTTATCACTCTCCACTTTATATTTTGAGACAGTCTCTCTCTGAACTTACAGCTCATAGAAAATGCTAGGCTGCCTGGCCAGTGAACTCTGGGGCTCCTCCTGGTCCCACTTACATAACACTGGGATTATAGGCACAAAACACCACCCATGCTTTTATGTGTTTATTGGGAAACAAACTCAATTCCTCATGTTTGTTCAACAAGCACGTTCCCCACTGAGCCCTTTCCTCAATCTGAGATGGATGGCTTAATGAGTGAGTTTCAGACACCTACTTCTAGGAGGACAATTCATAATTGTGTTAGCAGATTCCCTTGCGACGAGGCTTGTGCAAGTGACATGTTTCGACTGTGACTCCTTCTTTCCCTTTGGCCGTGGTATGAACATTTTCAATGCTTTCTCAGTAGCATAAATATTTTTAGGGTTATTGACAGGTTGCCAAAGAGAAACTGTCAATTTTCCCCATCATATTCCCTAATCTCTCATGCTGACATGCAGCAGAAACCAGGATCTCCCACTGTGGGGCTTTGGGCACTGTGAGGAAATGGCCTCCCACCAACCGTCACCACCACTGTGGAAACAGACTAATAAAACAGTATAGTTATATCATCTCACTCCATTTCTTCATGGAGACCGGGAAAAGGGCTCCAAATGGAAATGAAAACTTGAGCACCTACACCCCGCTGACTGCGACATCTACAGATCTAACTTACAAAAGATGCCATTCAGGCAGCTGCAGACTAAGGGCACTCACTTCAAATTCAACAAGAATCATAGTGAAATCCCAGAGTAAGGAAAGCTGGGCTCAGGGATATTCATTCCTCTCTGCCTGTCTATCTCAACATCAAAGCACTAAAAGGTACCTCAGTGGGTTTAATTTCCATCAAATTATGACCATTTGTGACTACAAACTAGTTATTTCCACAGCTTTCAGGCAGCCGACTCTTACAAAAGTCTAATTGATGTAACACAGCTAATGACAAAGATATCTATCAACATGATTATTGTGTCATGTTCAAATATCTTTCTTTTTCTTGAGTGGTGTCATCTGTGTGGTTCTAAACAGCTGGCCAAAGCCAAAGCTGTAAAAGTAATACATAAATATAACTGACCATCACGACAAAATGTGGTATATTCATACAACAGGAATATTATTTGACAACAAAAAGTAATGAACTCTTAGTGTATTTTACAACAATCATTTTTGAAATCATAACACTGGAGGGGGGGCAGAAAGCTATATTTACATGAATTACACTTACAGAAGATGTCAGAATAGAAAATCCATGGAGATTAGTGAGTACAGTAGTAGGGTGCCAACTGGAGAATGGTAAGTATAGGACTTCATTTTAGGGTAATGGGAATGTTCTACAGTAGTGAGGTGACTACGGATACAAGCCACCAAAGGGCAAACTTTATTATAGGTGACTCCTATCTTAATAAAGCCACTATTAAAAAATAAATAGAAAGTCTCACTATCTGATAAAAGTCACTCTAACTAGATGCCTTCAATATAAAAGGACTAAATTTTCAGCCACATTTTATTAGCCCTTTGAATTTTATCAGAGTCTGCTCATCTTTATATCCCAGGATCTATTAAGCCTGTAAAAGTGTTTCTCTTCTATTGCTTAATTTCAGAAACATTATCGCCTCTTGAGGGAAAGAGGAGTAACTCTGATGTGGAGCTAAAACCACAATGCCTTTCTTTGTTACCAACAACTGTTCTGTATCAATCCAGCAAAGGTGATGTATTACGTTAACAGGCAGCTCTGGGGAAACCTTGGGTCACCCGAGTATTTTGTTGCAATCACAAGAGAATTTGTGGGAAGTAAGTCCACCATCAACTACAGTCTTAACTAGAGATGTCCTTCTTGCTTCACTAGTGGCAGCCATTAGTCAGCGAGACAGAAAATGACTTAAAGATAGATACTGACCTTGTCTCTTTTAAGCCTTCTTTCTGAATGACCTCCAGAATCTGCTTTGCTGTCATTGGGGAGTTGGGGTGTTTTTCTAGTGCCTAAAAAAAAAATTTGAAAAAAAATGAGCATGAGACATGAGACTCCCAGGTTATTGCATGGCAGCATGCGAAAGGAAAGCTTTACATGAACCCTCCCGTTCTCTTCTTTAAGTTCTAAAGAGGAAGGGAATTTCAGACCAAAGTAAGTTCTCACTGCACAGCTCAGGAGACCAAAGTGAGAATGACATTTTTCCCCATCTGAACTATGAAATTAACAACTTCTGTCAGATTGGGAGTCGAAGAATTCTTAAAAAAAAAAAATGTGCAAACCCTGGAAAGCAAGTCAATTAATGTATGCAAGGTTCTTTATTTGAACAAAACTACTACTGTCCCTTAATATCAGCTGTGCCACGGTTGATGACACATCTTCAGGCTGATCAAAGTGTTTATTCCTAGAGTCCTGAAAACACACAGCCCAAATACAATAGCAACGACCAAAATGCTGATCAGAAACAAGCACGTAAGATTCAGTTTGACAAACCTTGGTGGCATGTTTAAAAGGAAAAGATAAAACCTAACGCTGAGAGAAAGAGGTGCCAAAGCCCCTCATTGCCATGTGCTACGCTGGATAGGCTCAGTTTCCCTGCCTTTGCCGTTCCCCATTAACGTCAAGTGAGCCTCTCCCTCCTTCCACCAAACCCCTTTGGCCTTATGAACTCCGTCCCACTTTCCTTCCCTCCTCTTCGGCCACACTCAATCTTTGGGGAAGATGCCTGTCTTAAACCAGGAGCCAGAGAACACATGAGGCCACTGATTACTCCATAGACATCAGCATCAGCGTGCGAAGCAGGTTCTCTTCTATTTAGTCAGGCCTATGGGTCCACGTGGCAGAGGCTGTGATGGAGCAAGCACTGGGCCCAAATGCACAACTTTACAGTGACCTTCTCCCCAAGGGTAGAGGACAGCCATTGAAATATCTTAGTGGGGCTTCATGCATAAGCCATGGCCCCGTGCTTAAAGACACTAACGTTTACATTTCTCATTGTTTAACAGAAGGATCACAGTTACTAAGAAGTAATAGGGTTGGACTAACAGTCTTGCTAATCTGTTCAAAACAGGTCCGTGATTTCTTCTTCTATCAATGACCAAATTTTCATTATCCCGAATATTAGCAAAGATTGATGTCCACGGGGGCCTGCCAGTGAGTGGTAAACAGGTGGTCCCTCTTCACCTCAGGCCTCTCCTCAGTCTGCTGTTTGCAGTTCCCAGACAGTTTTCCCATTGCCTAACTCTTGATCATCACCACGCTAGCAACTAGCAGTATTTTAAAGGATAAAGAAATATTAGTAGAGCTAAGCAAAGGCAACAGGTATGTCATGAAAGAGAATACAGTCCCCACAGGGGATGGCACTGGAGAGTCAAACTGAAAATGGGAGGGGTAGGGGAGCAGCTTAGGGAAAGCCACGCAGGAGGAAGAGTCCAGCACACAAATATTGGAGGAAAGCACAATGAGGAAACCACATAACAGAGCTGAGAGGGTGGACTTGATCACCTGGAGAAGGGGAAAGAGAAAACAGACACAAGAGCAAAAAAAGGTAATTGCAAGCAGAACAGTATGTCATTCTGAATTACTGAAAGGACAAGCTGAGGTCATGGGGACTCGACAGGGGTTAGGGTCACCCCACATGCCTGGTGATGCTGAGAACCTAATGAGCTCTCACAGTAGATATGGGCAGAACAACATTAAGCAATCATGTCTGAAGGAACCAGGGAAGACAGGATGGTGAGAAAGGAGGAGGACAAGGCAGCAAGGTAGAAGGGGGAAACCGAGCTGAACTGGTGCCATCTGAAGGCAAGCTCATTCACTCTGGTCAAGGCCTGAAGAAGAAGCTATCCTGTCCTGGACAACATTTTAACAGAAATCTAGGCGCATTTGTAAGTGAGGTTTACTCCCTGTGGAGGATCCTCTGTTTCTCTTCCTGAATACAGGCACCTCAGCACGCCGGGGCAGCTCCTCCCAGCAACTGAGAAAAATTGGATGGCCCTGTTCCCTTCTCTATGATATCACTTCCTACTCTACAAAGGAAGTAAAAGCACCAAGAACTACATCAGGAAGTTGAAGAGAGGCAGGGAGGTGATGAGACCACAGAGAACAGCAGAAGCAATCCCTCCATCCCTGAAAGACAGAGAAAAGAGAGAGTACAAGGTTCCTGGGTGTGAACAAGTTTTACTGAATACTAGCTCATGATAGGGAAAAATTGCCTTCATAGAACACAATATTGATGTAGCACATGACAGAGACATGATCAGACTTGGGCAAAGCATACTGAGCAGCATTAGAGGTGGAGAAGCCTCACTCAGGGTACAAGTGCATCCCAAGCTCTTGGGTCCACACACATCAGCCCAGCAAGCTTTTGATCAGGGGTACTCCCTGCCTTCCTATTAATTCACCATACATGTAAGCTTTCCATTTTTTATTAAAGCTTCTTACACATGTATATTTTAATTCATAAAAATGTATTTTTTTCTAATTTCCTTTTAATAACCATTTTGATTAATTCTTTGAGAATTCCATGCAATGGATTTTGATCATATTCTCCCCAACTCCTTCACTTAAATCCTCCCAGATCCACCCTCCACTTCCTATCTTCTTTTTTCTTTCTTTTAATAAACCAATCTACTCCAATTTGTGCTGTCCATATAGTTGGTCCTAGGTGTGGAGTTGTCCAATGGAGGGTGACTGGTGAGAATAAATAACTATGGAGTGCTCAGCCACAAACGCAACATCTATATCACAACCCCTCTCTGAAGCTCAGGGACCATCTCTGAAGAACAGACGGAAAGGCCATAAAAGCCAGAGACTTGGAAGGATCAGAGCAAACCAGCGTCTTCTGAACATGACAGGACCACTGCCCTCATGAATACAAAGCAGCTGCTGCTGCCTGCACAAGACCAGCACACGATCAAGCCAATCAGCATTTTAGTACGGAACGAATTTAGATTTTTATATCCACGTGAAATTTTAACTTAACCTGCACCTCCATTTATTATTAGTCAGCCACGTTTCTCCAATTTGATCTGCTATATAAGTCACACATGGTTATGTTGAGATATCCACTACCATGTACAGTGAATTTCCAACATGGAAATCCTATATAAAACACACACAAACCCAGAGAGAGAGACAGACAGACAGATCCTTGCTGGGCTGGACTGGAGCACTCAGGGCCACATGCTTGCTCCCAGATCTTGGAATCCTGAAGGCCTCTACACCGGAAACCATTGCTCTGGAGGCTTGCCCAGGGTGGCTGCCAGTTCTGCTAACCCACGAATTGCTACAAGAGCTGTAACATTTCAAGAGACTTGAGTGTTAAAGAACACTGGAAGCTCATGATTCTTTGCTAAGTGCCTAATTGCTTACCTCTTTAGGGGAAACTGAGATTAAAACGGAAACATTTGATTAAATCTTGAAGGAATTAAGGCCCAGTGTTTCATTTAATATTTACTTTAAACCCTTTAATAAGCTTTCTATTGTCTTATTATTTCAGCTGAAACCGTGAGTAAACTCTGCTATATTTTCACATTTTATTGCTAATGCTACAAAAGCCACTTAATCGTGTTAATTATTATCTATATGAACTGGTAATTGAACTCCTAATAGCTCCAAGAGTACTACAGTAATGGACCGGGTTTTTTGTTTGTTTGTGTTTTGCAATAATATTAATTGTTCTCCTTCTGAATACTTCTGATTTATCTCTCTTTCCAACACTGTTTACTCTGGCTAGAGAGTGAACATTTCTAATACATTCTAAAATAGTGTGTCTTGAATTGCTTTATCATTTATTTCCTCTTATCATCACTACATTTTCCTCAGGAAACCAGTACTCAAAATGATTAGCATCAGCACTGGAAGAAAGGATGGGTACAACTGACCAAACGCCCCCGCCTTCTCTGCAGGAGTCTGACTGTGTCTCTGTGGCCCATCTTTATGTCAGGGTCCTTCTACCTCTCTGTGAAACAGGCTTTCAGCCCACGTTGTACCTGTACTTGAGATTCCACTTCATTCTTACACTGTGGGAGCAAACTTGCTTCTCTCAAGTCTTCTCACTTCTTTCCACTTTCTTCTACATCGTTAAGCACAAAAGGTTGCAGATACAACACGGCTTTTCAGAAAAGTGACTCCTCATAACCAGAGATATGGAGGATAGACATATCCTGCATCCATTGGCTTTCTAATGGCACATTCTCTTTTATTTTCACCGGAAGTGAGCAAATTCACAGAAGTAGCAAGTGTGCCATTGGCCT
Organism: Peromyscus maniculatus bairdii; assembly: GCF_049852395.1. Classification (NCBI taxonomy): domain Eukaryota; kingdom Metazoa; phylum Chordata; class Mammalia; order Rodentia; family Cricetidae; genus Peromyscus; species Peromyscus maniculatus. The sequence continues at coordinate 12,618,880 of NC_134870.1, read as the reverse complement.
TCCCCCTAAGCTCATACAATCCTAAGACAATCTCATGACAGATGACCTCTGCAGACGACCACATGGCCCAGCAGGGGTAGAAAAGGACATGTCTATATTTGTCTATATTTAAGGAGGAGAATGATGGGGCATCACCTGAGGTATGAGCTGAGCTATGTGAAAACTGGGGCTGTGTTTATGTACTTCTCTGATCCTGGATCCCAAGCCAGTCATTTAAAGGTTTCCTCCAGAATTATTTAGTGTCTCTCAGATGGAAAACTCATTTTAAGTGTCTCTAAGATAAACACATTAGACCAGAGTCCACTTGAAGGTTAACATTTTGTCTCTTTGATCCCTTCATAAAATGTCCTGAGAGCAATTATATATTTGACTAAAAAAAAAAAAACAAAAACAAAAACAAAACTTCACAATTTAAAAATCATTTCAGAGTTTACTTTGTGTGATCCTAAATGGATATCAATAGTCAGGCTTCTTCCCTTCTTTTGCTGAAATTAGCGCATGGCATCTTCCCCTAATCCACACTGGGGCTGCTCATCACTGGGCTGAGACGTTAGAGGCCTTGAATCCCAGACAAAGGATTAAGGAGTTGGAGCTACAGAGCACTTTCACATAGCATATACTATTTTATGTTTGCATGTGGCATATTACCTTATTTGATTTTTAAAAACAACTCTGTGAGAGGCACAGAAGAGACACACACACACACACACACACACACACACACACACACACACACACACACACACGTTCTTTGAAATGGGAAGGGTTGAATTAACAGGCTCAGGGCCATTAAAAAAAAACTATGAAGTGGATGAACAGAGCTTGCACATACAGTAGTAATGACAAAATGGTCAAATTAGGGAAAGCAGCTAATACCAAAGAACACCTGTGTGCTAGGTCCTCAAGAAAACTTTCACATTGGACCAACAGACCCCAGAATTCCTATAGTCTTTTCCCATTTATACTATGCAAACTTCCAAGGTACCAATGATTTTGTTGTAACTGGGATTTAGATCACTGGCAGCATTCATAGGAGAAAATGAAATCTACCAAAGATCACAGCACATTGCCAAATGCCCAGTGTCCACAGCTCAACTAGGTTGTTCTCAACTCCTAGCATATTTGGTTCCTAATTAAGGGTTTAAAGATGATGCTTACAATTTTCTGTTCTATTTGAATGTACTTTGTGGGAAAATTACATGCTGCATCAGTATTCATGAGTGTGTGATGTAAAAAAAAAATCACAGAAAATATCGCTGAGAATCAATCCCACTGTACCCAAAAGCAGCATTTCAAGATCCCACAGTAACTGGCTGGACAAAGCTTCTGGATGTTGGTGTCTACCATTTCCACTAGTTAAGACCCTCACAAGCACATGGCATTTTCCAAAACTGAGCTTTTACAACTAAGACATTAAATACAAGGTCCACCTCACAAGCCTCCTCCACCACCTCACACTTAAGACACGCCATTTCCTTGAACTCGCAGATAATGGTTTAAGCAGTATGCTTCCTCAGTAGCACCTGCCAAACCCGTCACTAATTAGTGTCCCTGCTTAATGATATTCTTTCCAATATACTACAAGCCTCCTGAGATCAAGGACCTTGGTCCTCATTCACGTCTATATCCGTAGACCGCAGCTTTTGCTAAATAGGTTTCAAAAAATCAAGGCCAAGGTAATTTGGAGAGAGGGTTTGATTAATTCTGTATTTGGGGTATTTTATAGAACAATGATGTAGGCTATGAGTTTCAGAGTCAGATAAACCAGGAGCCCTTAAGCCACTGTCTGATGTTAGATAATACGTTTAACCCCCTGAGTCTCAGTTTCCTCACTTCATCATTCATAAAAGTGTCCTGAGGACTGAATGAGATAATGAATGGGAAGCACTTATCATTCCAATGAGCCAAATGACTTCCTACAGCAACGACAGTTAATAAGCTAATAGCATTCGGGGGGTGGGGGGGAGCACTTTGTACTCAGCCTTGACACACAGATACCTTCCCCCAACACCGAAAAGTGGGGGAGCTCTAAGAAAATGATGAACAGTTGTGTTAACCCAATACTCTCAGTCCTCATCCTCCGGCCATAGCCAAACATAATTCACAAGAGAACCTACACTGCATAGTTCCTAGTGTCAGCATGGCAGTTGTGATGTTTCCATTATACAAAAAAAGTGAAGAGGGAAAGACTTAGAAGGTACATACACTCCAAAAGTAACAGTGATAATGATTGCTTAAATGGTATCTCTGTCTGTCTCTGTCTCTCTCTGTCTCTGTCTCCCTCTTTCTCTCTCGTGTGTGTGAGAGCACACATACACACATAATATTATAAATATAATAAATCTTTTTTCAGGAAGCAATTCTCCTAGGACAGAGCTCTGCAGCCAGTCTACTCTACGGAGAGTCTACTGGTTATTAAAACATCTTTTCTGTGCATCAAGTATAATTTCTGCTTTCCCTTTACTTCTTCCAAATAGTCTTGATATATTCTGAATATACAAGACTTGTGTAAAATGAAATTATAATCACTATCTAAACATGCAATCTTAAAAAAAAATCTTCGGGGCTAGATAGATGGTGCATTGTTTAAGTGTGCTGGCTGTTCTTCCTGAAGATCAAGTTTGGTTCCCAGCACCCACTTTGGGAACCTTACAATTGCTCATATCTTAGATCTTACAACCTTTTCTAGCCTTTGTGGATATCAGCATGTGTGTGTGTGTGTGTGTGTGTGTGTGTGTGTGTGTGTGTGTGTGTATACATGTGCAGACACACACAAATCTTCAAAATCAAATAAATAAACTGTGTTGAATAACTTCACAAATAGCTTCCATTAATTATGTTAGTCACACAATATGCTATTGTGCATTTTTAATGTGACTGAGGTTAGTTTTTAGATCAATGAAAGTTTATCTTCTCTCATCAATTACAAATAAAAGATTTTCAGTTTCTACCATCCAAATCACCCTTCATTGTATAGTCTTTGGTTTTCCAACATCACAAAAATATACATCTCTAAGAATGATACCCATTAAATACATCAACTAAGTCCTATGAGAAATAAATTGTTTCATTTAGTAAGTACATAATAGAGGGAAATAATAAATTGATGTCTGTCTTTTATAGGCGACTAAAAACTAGGGTGTGTGACGCCTGCTCCTGTCAACAGCTATTTCATAAAGACTATCTATGAAAACTTCTAGGTATTTTGAAATTTGTGTCTACAATTCTGAAGCTATAATTGGAGAGCTGTGATATATTTTCCCAGACTGACATGTATACATATATATGTATGTATATAAAAGCACATGCATCCATACATACACATCTTCCTCCAACCTACTTGTGCTGGTTTAAATTCACTCCTGTAGCCTCTCGAATCTTACCAGTCACAAATATTACTATCCAATGTAATTTCTAAATTACCTCCAGAAATCTCCTCCACCAGATTTCCATGGGCCTAGAAGAAAATCTATAAAAACAGCCACTGATCCTGGGTAATTTTATCCTTTTAACTGCAGTCTATTGGTTTAAGCTTATATAGTTCATCTGCAGTCATTCTCTAGTCCAGCTGTTCAGTCTCCCTTTTCATCCCGAGAGACCCACATGCTTGGCAAGTATGATTTTGATGCACATCTCTACATTATTCACAGTGGACTCAAACAGGGCAATAGAAAACCAAGTCTGTGGCTGCCAGTAGGAACCAGTTCCAGACTGATCATGATTACTCAATCAATATTCTTGGCTATAGATGTTCAATCTGCTGCAGAGTCATTTAATTATACTATCAGTCAGTTCATAATTGTCCATCACTTCTAGGAGAGTTTCACAATAGAATCAAGTCAAATAAGTGGCAGAAATTTAGCTTTAACAGGCATATCTTCCTGGTGTGTAAGTCTAATAATCCTATCAAAAGTAAATTAATTTAGTTTGACATGAATTAGCTGAGAGAATTCATCATGCCTTCCAGGGATCTTAACTTCCATTTGTAAATGCTTACAGCCATCTGTTTAATAATTTCTAGAATTTTACTTAGAGTTGGGATGAGGCTTAATAGTTCTGATTTCAAAAATTTGGCCCTCATATCTTCTTAAAAACAATACCAGAGGTCTGGGAAAATGGTTTAGTGGATAAAGTGCGTGTTGCACAAGCCCAAGGACCCGAGTTCAAATCTCCATGGATCTGGATGTAGAACTACATGTCTGTCATCCCAGTGTTCCTAAAAGGAGATTGGAAGCTGTGACAGCAGAATCCCTAGATGCTTGAGAACCACCTAGTTTGTATATAGTGGTGAACAACAAGGAGATCATGTCTTAAGGAAGGACCAACACCTGAGGTAATCCTCTGATTTCCCTGAGTGTACACTGCAACATTTAATTCTGTACTCACTCATGTAAGCACATGCATACACATATATACTCACATAGATATCATATGCATACACATATAACACACACACACACACAAAAAACTTTTAAAACCTAATAGCAAATACTGACATTAAAGTTACTGTGTATCAGGCCTCATGTTACCATGCATGTAAGCTCTACATTTACTCCTTGTAATAATATCTCCATCACATAGGGCCCATTATCAAACTCAGTTTTAAAATGCAGGTAAAAAATCTGAGAAGGTTTGGCTGCTAAGGAGGTCACTGAACAATCATGCAGACCTGAGATTAATGCCCAGCAGGCACTTCCTTTTGAATGTAGTTGTGTGCACTTGGAATCCCAGTGCAGAGACAGGCATGGGGGTCTCTGGGGCTGACTGGCTGGACAGCCTAGCCAAATCAGTGAGCTCCAGTTTCAGTGAGAGACCCTGTCTCAAAAAAAATTAATCTGTTCTTGGATATATTTGCAGACTTTCTCCCAGCGCCTGCCATTCAATTCCTTCACTGTTTCTTTCTCCCTCTAAAGCTGATGTCACACCCCCTCAGCATTCCTTTCCTTCCTATAGCTCCTCTGAAGTAACCTTCACCAATTAAAAAAAAAAGAAACATAGAATGGAATGTTTCTGGGAAATACTGTCTGATGATGGAGTTTCTCTTACAGGAGAAAGTAGAGAGTTTTCCTAATATCAAGACCATTTTAAAATGTAGAGTTAGTGAACTCAGAGTCTATCAGATCAACTAAATGGGTCCTATTTCTAAAGTAACAGAATTGCCACATACAAAAATATTCAGGGTCTTTCTTTGGTAGAAATCTCCTTAATAAGGCTTTCATAAATCAAACACAGAATATAACAAGTTATATTATGTGACATCTCATAAAATTATAAACATGACACAAAAAATATAATTGGAAATATCAGATGAACTAATCCAGGTAAATCTTTCCAAGATCTAATATTATTAAATTATGACTATATCTCTAATCACAGGGTTTACTTATATTATTAACTATGGATATAATTCTAAAAAACATATTTATAGATGATGGGCTTAAGTGATTATCACATATGTGTGCCCACAAGGAGATGAGAGCCTGTGCATGTGGAGATAGTACCACAGTGGAGTCCATTCAAAGGCAACCTCTGAAGAGGTGTTGTTCTGAGGTGGCAATTTCTGGAGAATTTGAGAATCTTTAAAATGTGCTAGTGTTAATAGTAGCAGCTCCCAATTACCTGGGGAAAGGGAACTTCAAGTGAAGAATTGCCCCAATCAGACTGGCCAATGCCTGTGTCTGGGAGAGATTGTCTAGACTGATGATTCATGTGGGAATGCCCATTCAACTATGGTTAGCACTATCCCATGACAGGTGGGTCTGGGCTGTCAGAAAGCTCGCTCAGAATGAGCCAGTGAGCAAGAAACATTCTTCTAAGGCTTCTGCTGCCCTGCATCCCTCATCTTTGGACTGGTCCTGGGAGTGTAGGCTGAAGGAAATCCTTCCTGCCCTTAAGTTGCTATTGATGAGAATGTTTTCTCACAGCAACAGAAAAGCAAATTGCACTTTACATCAAAAAATAGGGTGGAGAGCAATTAAGGAAGCCAAGTGATGTTGACCTCTGGCCTCAACACAAGCCGCACTCTAACATACATCCAAATGCATATGCACACACCCATAAACGAAATCAACATTCCTGCCACATGAAAATGCCCAACGCTAACTAATGCTACTGAGGAGAGTAAACACACTGAAGGTGGAGATGCACGCTGTTCTCTGACTTCTGGATATTTTTCAAGATTTATTTATTTTTATTTTAAGTATATGGCTGTTTTGCCTACTGTGTGTCTATGTACCCCATTGCATGTAATGCCTGAGGAAGCCTGAAGCCATCAGATCTCCTGGAACTGGAGTTCAAGATAATTGTAAGCCACCGTGTGGGTGCTAGGAATTGAACCCAGATCCTCTAGAAGAGCGTCCAATCCTCTTAACCACGGAGCAATTTCTCTAGCACCATGACTTCTGTATTTAAAAATACAAATGGCTTTTAAAATCTTTAATTTGTGTGCTTACAAAAACTAATAGAGTAAGTTTATGACATCATTTATATACCACAGTAATTATACATATATTATATTTGTTTGATGATGATTAATAGCTAATTTGAAGTCAGTTCCAAACATAATGAGATGTGAGTACTCTGAAACTGAACTAGTCATAGGCTATATACTGTGATACACAGTAGCAAACAGGAAATAGAGGTGGATTGACTTGTCTCTGAAGCAAACATCAATCTTCATTCAGTCTAAATCAGGGAAACTCCTTAGCGTTGTTCCTGAGCACTGGTCTGAAATGACACAGCATTCAGATGCTTCTGCCAGAAAGAATTAGCAGTAAAATGTATCTTCAGATAATTATATAAAATGACTGTTATATGGAATTATGTGATTCTGCCCACTTAAATGTTGAAAGAGGACAAAGATAATAGAGCTTATGATGTCGCAGTTCACAGCGGGCTTTTATCCTGACAATTGCATCACACACACCCCAAGCAATTCACTAACAAATATTTACCAAGCATATCCATACACCATAATGAAATAAAATAAAACACACCATTCCCATCTCTACAGACATTTAGCGCTGACCTAACGATAGTCAGTGAAAGGAGGGGAGCTTCAGAGGAAAGACGCAAAGCCATCTGTCCGTCCACTCCACTCAAAATGTGCTCGCGGCTATGGAGAAAGGGTGCCAGCCTTGCTGGTGACCAGCAGTCGTGAGGTTACTCAGCTGCCATGATGTGTGGTCGATGTGGAACGTGAGCTTGTGTGTTTACTAGGGTATGCCCACACCCCACTCATGGCAAGTTCTTAACAGAAGCTCTGCCTAATGAATGAAAAGGTGAGCATATCACCAGGGAGAACCGACGGCTTAACTTATCTGATATGCCCTTCTGCGGCTGTCTTTTTCCATTTCCATCTGAATGGGAACTGCCATGTTCGTGGACTCAAGGCATGACTAATAGTGGAATAGAGAGAGGGTTGAGCGGGGTACCCGGGCAAGGCCAATCATTGACCTTCTCCATGGTAAAGGAGTCTCAACGTCTGGGCAATGATGTCATGGGACAGGGAATGGGATCATAATGGTCATGTTCCTCTCTATGTGGACAAAGAAGGTTCAGAAAGCAAGTCTACGGTGTGATCAACAATAGAAATTTTAGAAAACAATTCTTATACGCTACATTCCCTACCAGCTACCTTAGTGTTGGCTGAGCTCTCCAGCCCCTCTGTCTTATGCTGGTTTCTAGTCATGCCAGTTGAGCTATGTGCTAGGAAGATGAAGACTGCATTGATAGGAGCACACAGCAAGAAGAGCTGCTTTCAATCAACCAAGCCATCAATATCTATTGATATGAAACATGGCTAGGTCTCATTAAAAGAACAGCAAAGTATCAATACCAACACAAGACTACTTATGAAATCAAACAAACCTCCCTAAGCTGATTTGACAAGGTGAGTTCTGCTTACCACCAAGTTGAGGGCTAATTGTTCTATAATACCTCATTTTAGCACCAGGATGAAGAAAATTATTAACTGTGATATAATCCAAATATTTATCTTCTGAAAGAGAGGAGGGACTATAGAGAGTCACCTAGAAGCCAACTCTGAATTAGCCCTTGCAGAAAGCCTTTTTAACACTTCTCCTACAGCTTCCCATTCATTATTCAATGACACCCAAAGACAAATTGCACCACATACCATTCTCGAACACTCACTCAACTACAGACAGTGAGTACTGGTTTCTCAAGGAACCAGTTTCCCCAATATAAGCTATCCATAGGAAAATTCTGAGAGTGATAGTAACGATTCTTCTTTTCAAGCTTAATAAAACTACCTGATGTCAGGCACGCAGAATATGTTAGATGGTTATCTATGCAGAGTGTATGATGGAGAACTGAAATGGGGAGATGAAATTTTGTTGTATGGCCCCCAACAGTGAGAGGCAGCCTAACATAAAAATTCTGATTAAATGCCTGCACTGATGTATAAAGGCGAAAATTGTTGTGGATAATGAATTTTCTGTGAAAATTAATGCCTTCTGCAATAAATTATGCCAGTGTTATAAAATTTAAAGTACAATGTAATAAGTCAGGGGTTGTGTATTTATAACTCCATCCCACTTGAGGAAATTCCCTTGTGTAAAGCCCTGGGGTTGGCTATGGGCTTCTTGAAGAGTTGGAGGCTGCTCATCTGAGTTAGTTATAGTCAACATGGAGTCTATCAGCAGCCACTGAATGCTGTCTACTGTATTTAATGAAGAATGGGACTCATAGGGAGAAGTCCAAGGGACAGTGAGCTCTGTGGACAGGGATCTCTGAAGCAAACTGGTGAGGAAATGAAACCCTTTAGTGGGAATGCTTCTTGTCCAGCACTCATCTAAAAAAAGGGGTAGATGTTAGGAAGGATGGAGGGATAGGGCATGAGAGAGGGAAGGAGAGAGAGGGGAGGAAGGGAGGGAGAGGTGAGAGGGAGTTGGGTTGACAGCGCTTGCTCTTTTCTTCCTGCTGGCATGAAGATCTATCCGGTTGCACCTTTTCAATAAGACACAATTTTTGTTTTCTTTTTTTGGAAACTTGAATACATTAAAAATATGCCAGAGCCCTTTTTCTATCTCAAATATCTTGGAATTCAATTCTGGTTAACAATAATTGCTCTGTTCTTGCTGGATCAAAACTGTTCCTCTTCAGAAGACAGATGGAAAGAAAAGCAATTATTTTATAAGGCAAAAATATAAACAGAATTATCTAAGAAGGAACACAGAAGCCTTTTCCTAGGACTAAACAGTTCTCTATTATTTTCTGGCTTAAAACATCTAAGTGCAAACACTAAAAAGATACTGAAAAAATTATTTTAACATGATGCAGGAAAAAAGAGGGCCTTAGCATTGTATCGACTCTTTAAATACATAATTAAACATTTAGCATCTCATAAACAGGAGTAAAAAGTGGCCTAGAAAAAAAAACTGGTAAGCTATAAAACCTGTATTTCTCATTGTAGATCAGGATATGCGATGTTGAATATCAGCCCCCAACTGTCAGTGGATCTAAATAAATATTAGTTTGTGCATATGTCTATCTCTAGCCAGGACCCAGGATAATTACAAGTCCAGCCTGCCACTGGCTCCTGCAGTTAATGGAGCTGGGGAAGAAATGGACAAATCAAACACAGACCTGAAAAAATCTTCAAGTCAGGAGTAAACCGACCTTTATGGTCATACCTAACTTCAAGATGGCAAGAAGTATGATCCTACCACCTGCTGTCAAGGAGGCAAAATTAAAGAACTGTTCACTGGTATGCTTGCTGACTCTTAAGAAATGCTTCAGTGCCCATGCATTAAAGACAAAGATTTCCTTAGTGATTTTCTAAAAGATAACCTTTTTCTTTTCATAGAGATGGTTTTGTCAACATAAAGGTGTGTGCACAACACATGAGGGGAAGAGTTATGAGACAGTGGGTATTTCTACATCATTCTTGTTTTCTGTATGAAAACCCTCATGAGATCAGTCAGTCATTGTACATAACTGCTTATCCTTCATCCTTAGCACTAAAATCAAAGAATCTCATGAAAACAATGAGTGAATAAACTCTATTGAGGAAGGGCTTCCTTGTTCACCCAGGTTTTTTTTAAACAAACAACAAAAATAATGTATTTAATTTTCAAGAATTCATTTCCTCCTTAGAAGCTGGAGTGAATGAGCTGAGAATTTGGAAAAGCCAAAAGTGGACTCATTGAAGATTGAAAACCAATGCAGAACCTGGACTTCCCCATGAAAGCTGTCTTTTCCATAGGACCACAGTCACCTAGTCCCTATTTAGCTCTTTGAATTTGGCTGGGAAAGACAGGAGGAGTCACAAGGCCAAAAGCCAGAAATGTTTTGAATCACTGTATCTGACTCACTAGGCAAGGGGAGAAGAGCAGTGTTGTTGAATGAATAACAGAACATGCCAGCTATCTCCTGTAGGATCCACAGACTCCCACATGATGTTAAGAGTCCTTACTTAGCTGATTCATCCGATCTCATCTCACCACTCACAGGGAGGAGTGAGATTCACTCCAGGGAGAAGAAGGCCTACTGTCTGTGGTTATTTTAGCATCCTCTAATGGTGATGGCTAATTCAGGAATGAAGGGCAGCATTTTAGACAATGAATACAAACATTGCCTGTGTTCAGAAAGTACCTGCAAGCCTCAGTAATACATACTTCAGTATGTGAAGATCTAAATATACCAGATCTGAACTGTTTTAAATTATGCTATAAATCTATACAGAGACCACTTGCAGGTAACTCTAAAGAAATTTGTCTGTGGGGAAGAACAGAACAGAAACCATCCATGGTAAATTCTGACCTCTAAGTCAGTAAAGTTGGTTTAGTAGAAACTCACCAAAAGGATGTTAAGTGTCTTTGCAAAAAGCTGTCTCAACTCTAACATGGTTTAGAGCAAGATCAAGATCATAAAAATAACATCAGAAATCCTAGGTAACCTTACATCTAATTCACTCCTGCCCCACTTACAACTGAGTGAGTTAACCCACCATCCATGTAATACAGAAAATGACACTCACGATGTGGTGCCCAAGCATCCCTACCATTTACCTTTCCTTGATACCCAAGAAGGACTTTCCTCTGGTCCACGTGATCTGTCATCTCTACCATTAAATAATATTACCTTAATCTTGGCCATGGGCCTCTCAGCCAATCAAGGACAACAGTAAGTCTTCCCTGGGGCTGACATTTTAAAAGTGATGTGTCTAGGGCCAAGGTAAGGGGAGAGAAGAAAGGGAGAGAGTAAAGATGTGCTTGATAGCAGCACAGCTCAGCTTGGAGGATGGAGGTGTGTAGGGCCCAGAACAATCTTGTCTTCTGCAAGACACTGAGGAGAGGAGCAAATACCTTGATGACATTCTCTAACCTCTAACCACTTACAACTGAAGTCTATTCTCAGATTTCTCATTACACTAAACCAGTCTGGGTTAAACTTATCTCATTTGCAACTCAGCAGGATTGAAGTGACTGACCATTTAATTCTTCATTTTTGTTTTATTTTTCACTTATATTATGAGTGATACTCCTGATGTCTCCTAGGTTTATTTATAAGATCCAGCATTATAATAAATGTAAGTTGTGTGCTTCAGTGTCACACTTCTAAACACCCAACAAAAATTGGTTTTATTGAGACAACACTATTGCTTGGTAGTATACACAGTGTTCGGGAGCTAGTCCAGTTCTTCATCACTATAACAAGTTATCAACTTACTATAAAAAGAAAAAAGAGTTACATTGGCTCATACTTTTAGAGGTTTCAACCCATCCTTGGTTGGTCCCTGTGTCTTTTGAGCGTGTGACCATGTAGCATGTCACAGCGGGCATGGCAGAGAATTCTACTAATCTGACAGTGAAAGGGGGAGAGGAGAGGAGACCGGAGTCCCACAGTCATGTTTGAGGGTATGCCTTTCCATGGACTAAAGGAGACCAGGGTCCCACAGTCCTGTGTGAGGGTATGCCTTTCCATGGACTAAGGACCCCATTAAACTTCACCTCTTAAAAGCCCTTCCACCCCCAAGTAGTACCACAGACTGGGGATAAGCTCCCAATACATGGTCCACGAGAGGATGTCCCAGGTCAAACAACAGCACCGTTCTTTAGTGACAGTAACAGTTTGAAGTAACTGAGAAAGTGAGAAAATTGCTCCCAAAGGAGGATACAAAACTAAGGTCATGGTATTTTATTTACATGTACGACAATGATTTTGACTTTGGAAAATATTCTTTGTTTCATAACTAATATACTACACAATTATTTTCATCTGAAAGTCATATGGTCTTTGGAAATCTGAGCTGTATCCTACTAAAATAACACACACAAGAAGTTTAATTTTGGTTACAATATTTCAACTGAATTAACCAAATTTACATTTACAGAGAATAATCTCATTTAAGACCTAAGAATTAGTCTCTTTCTTTTCTTTTCTTTTCTTTTCTTTTCTTTTCTTTTCTTTTCTTTTCTTTTCTTTTCTTCTTTTTAAAAGCCAATTACCAAAAGTATTATATAGTCTGTATCTTATTTCATCTATCAAACCATCAAGTTACACTCATTCTGAAATAAGAAGTAACACGAGCGAGCCAGCAGAATGTTGACACTGACATTTAAAATCCATAGAATATCAAACTGATTCTTGGAAGATGTGATCTGTTTGTACACCAAGAACTCAGCCATGACATGTAGAAACACATTAAGAGGACATGTTGCGTGGAGCCTCAACTCTGTAGGAAACTTAAAGAGCTCACTCTATCAGCTCCTTAGAAACACCTTCCTTGGATTAATCACTTAGTTCAAATATGATCAAAACCAACTCAGCCAGTAGTGCATCACTTGGGAACAATTATGAACAAGAAAGTTGAAGGAAAAAAATGACACTCTACTGTAAAAACTACAAAATGCATTGAGAAAACATGAAAGAATTTTTCCAAGAAGACAGTCTAAATTTTTGCCAAATAAAAAGAAAGGAAACTGTGTGGAGAGGGGATTTCAAAAAGAGGGAACAAAAAGTCTAAAGTCAAGACAAAGTTTGAAGAACATGATGAACTCTGAGATCTGATGGGTCTTGAACACTAGAGAGTTGGAATGCCAGTGGCCGGAGGGTGCAGTAATGAAGCAAGGAATGTATAAGGAGACAGACCTAAAGGCCCTGAAATGTGAGCAGTCTCCATTAGCACTTCCAGACTCACTGGAAGATAGATTAGCCTTCTCCATATAGTTATATGTCCCAGCAAGCCGTGTCTAAGTTCCTTCCCAGTAGAGTCCCCTTGCCTGCTAACTTCTGGATAGCTTTGAAGAGTGAAGTATGTCAGAATGTCTCCCCACATGGCTTCTCCTTGTAGGCTGAAGCTCCATTCTGTTACCCAAGGTCCCAGCTTTCATCACATAGCCTTGTCTTAGCAATGTCACTTCACTTTAAGTCAGTCACCACTCCACTTTGCTTGACCCTGTAAGCCTATGGATTACAACAACTTCCTGATGCTGTCGACTCCTGGTATTCTGCATGGTCCATGGCTATCTTCTTCCACTGTGTCCTAACTTTCTCCATCACCCCCTTAAATAATACCATCTATTTATATCAGGGATTAAGATGGACTCAAAGGAGATACCACAAACCAATTTTCCTTTTAAGTAAGTGGTTTAGATAAGATAGAAGCGCTGATGGATTACAACCACCTGTAACTACAGTTCCAGTGGACCTGACATCATCTTACAGACGCTATGGACACCTGCATGCATGCAGTGCACATAAATACACCCAGGCATGTGTGTATGCACACACACACACACACACACACACACACACACACACACACGTAATCTGAAGAGTTAAAAATGGGTGATATAAAGAAGGAAAATTGGAATAAGAGGGGGGGCTTTAACTGGGGAAGCAGGGTAATACAAATGGAAGGGAAGAAGGGGGGATACATGACACTAAGGATGTGTGTAAATACCATAGTGAGCTTTAATTATGGAAGACACTTCATACTTCAGACACAGAATTTAGGGGAATCAATGTGGAGCTAACCTGGAAACCTCCTGCTTGAGGAGCAGTCTCACCATATCTAAAGCTATGCAAGCTGCCAAGGAAGGAAAGCAATCAATATTCCTACCCAGCCCTGCCCAGCTGTAAAGCCTCTGAACCAAAAGGACTAGTCTAGCAAGATATTCCCAATGGTGCAATAGTCACACATATACCTTGGAGGTAACCAAAGCTGTCTAATTGGAGTTGAGGCCCTCTCAACAGGAAAGAATTCATACCTGGTGCTGTAAACCTAGTGAGCTGCCTGTGGCTGACGAAGTCATGAATCTTAGAGGAGGAACTACTGCTGCCACTTTCCTAAACCAGAATAATTTTTAACTGCATTCCAAATATCCTTATTTCCACACATAAGTAGTACTGCTCCTTACCCTGCATCTAAGAAGTTTCTTTTGACAGGAGATGGAAACTATTACAAAAATTCACAATTGGTAAAAACGCAGAGAACCACAGATTCTGTAGGTACCCATCCACAATGAATGCATAGACAGCACAACCCCTACACCTAAGGCTTAGGGAACACCCTGGAAGAGAGGGCAGAAATAGTACAAGAACAAGAGGCCCAGGATAGACGCTGTAACATTTTGTCTTCTACAGAGGACAGGGAAGCCATACTCAGGAAATCTTCACAACACAGTAGCCTAAACAAGAGCAGAACAAGGCAACACCAGTTAACATGCCAACATGGATGGGGAGAATCTCACAAGGCCCCACCTCAAAATGAAGAGCTAGAGATAATAAACAACTGTTGACAGAGGAAGAATCAGTCTTCTCCAGTGATGATCCCCCCCCCCACCCCTCCGATAGGCTAGTCAGTCCTAAGTGGTCAGCTCCAAGCACACATACACATATGCAACACTAAATGGAATATATATATTGTGTCTGTCTGTGTGTATGTACATTTTTGTGTAACAGTAATAATTAAAGAATAAGAGGTCATGAATTTGAGAAGGAAAGGGGACATGGGAGAGTGGGAGGAAGAAGAGGAGGGGGTGAAAATACTAGAAATACAGAACTCATGTATGATATTCTAAAAAACTTAATTAAATAAGAGCCATAAAAATGGTAGAACTCAGTGTTAAGGTCGCTCAAAGGAAAAACTATAAGGCATTAATGGTGACAAGAGTTTTCAGCAACACAACTGTGAAGCTGGTGTGGTTTTCACAACAAGATGAAAAGAAAGTGGACAAGAGTTTCTGAGAAGAAAGGCAGGCAAAGACAATGAGCTCTGTGTTCCTCAGCTGGACGTCCAAATTGCCATGAAAATATAGATGGATATATTTCTACCACAGGGACTGTAGGGACCATACATACCTCCCCAGCATTCCCTAGTAGATAGGGAACGGCCATGGTATCTAGAGCCCGCCAGTTAGATTTCTGCCTAATAACTTGAACATTGAATCAATGATGAAAACACAGATGGTTATGACGCTTTCATGATTACCTGCTCCAGCACAGCAGACAGTGACAGCAGTATGTAACAAGAGCCACCAGCAATGAGGAAAGCATCACCACAAACACTGTGCCACACAGTCTTCTGTAAGCATGACCTCGTTCGTCTGTGTGCCCTTCTTGTCCTGTCTGTTGATTCTTGACTTTTAAAAACCTGCTTCTCCAGATCCTCCATAAGAATTATATGAGATGAACTACTTTACTGCTCCTTCCATGCCCATGTTTCTGCCCAAGTTGTCAAACTTGGCTCTCTAATTTTGAAATCTGTAGCTGTGTCTGATAAAGTCAACATTTTCAACAGTGCATCCTGTTCAGGATGAAGGGAGTCGTTTTTTATATTGTTCTTCTCACGTAATCTTTCACTCATAATCTACAAGTGCTAAACTTACCAAATATTAAGGGAACCTATACAAGACTTAAAGGAGCTTACACTCTGGTAAGAATGCAATGCAGTAAGTTCTATATGAAATCATGATTCATGGGAAGTTAGTGACAATTAAATGCATTCTAAGTACCATACAGAATTTAAAAAATTACAAATTAACATTGAAGAAAGAGTATTAAAACCACAAAACTTTTAAGGATGAAAGAATATGGAACAACTATCAGATACAAAAAGAATATTATCTAATAAATCATAACAGGCTCACAGTATCTCAGGTGCCACATTCACTTATACATGAACACAAGAAACATCTCTAGCACAAAGGTTAATCTCCATTGACTTTTTATAGCCAGTTAAACTATCATTCATGGGAGAGTACCAATTGGGTTGTCTTCATTCTGCTAAGTTTTTCTAATGTTTTTTAAGTGAGATATATTTTGAACTTTGTAGGGAGATGTCTGTCTTTTTGAACTGCAACTCATATATTTGGGAAATAATGCTTCAAAGAAAGTATTTAGCCACCTTTGTATCAAACTGTGGCTATATTATAACTCAGTTTATGATGAAGGATTCTAGAGAACAGCATGAGTGACCCAAAGAGAAGTCATCCCTTTACTCATTCTTTCCTAACTGTTGTAATGTCATGTGAGTCTGTGTCTCAATATGAGGAAGCTGGGTAAATGACTCAGTTAAGTGTCAGCCTCACAAACAAGAAGACATCAGCTAAATCACCAGTACTCAAGTAAAAGCAGCATGCACCTTACTCCCAGTTCTGGGAAGGTGAAGATGGGAGAATCCCTGGGACTCACTGCTCAGCCTATCCAATGAAACTCAAAAGGAGCAGATTGAGGGACAGACGTTTCTTTAAAAAAAGAGGTAGCAGGTTGTACTTACATACAGGAAGGAGAGAGAGAGAAAGAGAGAGAGAGAGAGAGAGAGAGAGAGAGAGAGAGAGAGAGAGAGAGAACAGAGAACAATGAAAAATAGTTCATATATTTCAAACAAAGCATGGGGCCATATGGGAAGGTTTGGTGGAAAGGAAGAAAAATGAGAAATGATGTAATTATAATCTCAAAAGAAAAAACTTAAAAATAACGTGGAGAGCAATAGAGAGAGAGATATCCTGTTTGATCTCCAGCCCCGACACACATGTGCACACACACATGCTTATGGACAAGCTAACACTTACATATACACACAAAATAAATAAATTTTAAAACAACAAAATGACAATGTTTAATACACATTTTAAGTGAGGACCTATTATAGACAAAGACTGTGTTTAGATTCAGAAGGCTAAATTTTAAAAGAGTAAAATAAAAACTTATGTTAAAGGGCTTAGAAAGAAGAGGAAGTATAGCTCCAGAAATGATGTTGATCACAGAGGTTGAAAAATAAACTTAACTAACGTAAAAGAAAACTAATTATTTGTTTAAAATAATATAAACCCAAGAATACAAAAAAAGTTGCTAAACTGCAAGAGGGTTTATGTGGTGTATGGCAGGCAGGGCATGCTAATTTCTGCATATTGTCAAGAAAGCAAGCATGCATCCCTTTTACAACAGCCCTGCTTTATTGAATGGAGCTCCGTATGGCTGGCTGGGCTTTAGCTTAAAAGAAATCTAAAAAGTCTTTAGGCAGAGGACTCAATAATAGCAGATCTGTTCCTGAAACTCCTATGCAGCTTCAGGGAGATTTGGAAGAGATTAAAGACCAAAAAAACTATTTGAAATGTCAGAACTAGGTAAACTGTAATGAATGAAAGGGGGTCCAAGGCTTAGATACACACATACAAGTCCCTTTAAGACAGGCATGTTGTCACATTCTCCTTGTGTGAATGGCACACTTGCAGGAAGTATTCAACAAATATTTCAATGTATCTGACAAGTTTCATTTGAAGTGTCCACAGTACTTAGGGACAAACAGTAGGAATCATTCATATAAATTCGAAACTCGGAGAAGATGAGGGCTGACATTTCCACCAGGAGAACTGCCAATGAGGTGTGTGAGCAAAGTTCAGAGATGCTGAGCTGTAGAATGAAATAGGGGCCTGGACAAACCCAAACATGTCCTAATTAAAAGAGCAATGCATAGCAGAAGGGGAGGATCCAGTAGGGCAAACTAAGAAGAGTGTTGGGAAGAGAACCAGGACAGAAGCAAGGATACTTGACTAAGCAAATTAACGGAAAATCTGGAGTTAGTTAAAAGAGAGAGAAAGAAATGGAATGGAATGTACACACCAAACATGCTGTGGCCATCTCTTCTTACAAAAGCTTGAAGATATTACAACATGCACTTTCCCCTTAAAGACTAGAACTTTCCTTATAGTGTTTTTAGGATAAGTTTCTCTTCAGGATGAGGGTGAAGAGAGTGTGGAAACTCATGGAACCCTGACACCTAGAGAGTAATTTACTTCTATGGTTTTAGCCAAAGGGTTTTGATATATGCACAAAGACCACATGCATAGCATTTATTTAAACATTAAAATTATAAAAATAAGAAATTTATTTACTACATCAAGAGTCCATAATGACAAAACAGACAAATAAGGCCAAAGACCCAGTCTCAATCACCATCTCGCTGAGATTTCTAACAGGGGTTCTGCATTTTAGTTGATGAAATCCTAGGCACATTCCCTCTCTTGTGACTATGGTCTATACCACCTCTCCTCTAAGTCACAGAAAACTGGAACTCATTCTTAGCTTTCCGATTTATTTGGAAATAAACTGTTGCATAACAGTTGCTTCGGAAGAATAAAATACTCACCCCCAAAATACCAGCTACAGAATTATTTTTAAAAGTAGGTTTAACCATTTTTCTCCTATTTTTTTCTGTTTTCCTAAACTCATACCTGCTCATTAGGCAAAATAAATCCATGATAAATAATTGTATCATAAATTAAATGCATATGTGCACATGCTTAGACAAATTTTTACAAATTTTAATCTTGTCTACAAAGTATAAATTGCAGTACCTCAGAGAATTCTTCAAGTTCCCCAAGTTTTGCTGAAGCTAAGGTCTCAGATGTCATTTAAGTTATATATTTCAGCTATTAAAGTCAATGTTCTGACAAGCCCTTTGGCTCAGATCCCAGGGCATGAATCTGCCTTAAACCGACATAAGAATGTGTCAGAGGGCTATATGTCAATCAACCTAGAGAAGAGCCTAGTCCCAATTTGGTATTGTCAGCTGCAGACATTAAACCCAGCAACAGTTAATTGTTACCACTTCAAGTGGAAATACTGATGGAAGAGGGGAGGAAGGTGTCTAGGTTCAAGAGATAAAGCTGTTAATTGCCACCCGTCTGTGTAGATTTGTTTAATAATGAAAACAATGTGTCTAATCATATAATGTTTCTATTTGTTCCCTAAGGACTCTTCAGAGAAACTTTCAGTCAGGGCGAGACTTCAGCTGCTACCAACTGTGCGGGGACAAAAGAAGAGCAATCCAGGCACTTGGTGCAGGCAAAGAGCTCAAAGTAGTTCTGCAGACATAAGGCCAGGGAGGAGTCAAGAGCTGGACACACAGCTTTTTGAGTCAAGAGCTGGACTCACAGCTTAGGGGAAATGTGGAAAATGTCAATTCCTCACAAGTGACAACTTCATGCAGAATTCTGACACAGTGAGAGAAGACTCGTAGGGGAGGGAGGTAAGGATAATGAGAGGGAAAGGGGGAGGAGGACAGGGAATGGAGAAGAGGGGACTGAAAAGAAGGGGCCCTTAAAAGCAAGGAAGGAGCCTCCTGGTGGAATTGAACCCTCACCATGCCTGCCAGCAGCAAATCAGTTACTTCTTGATCAGTTAAAATGGCCATGTGATCAAGGAACAAAAACAGCGAATCGGGATAGAATTAAATATTTCTAAAATGATGCTGTTCATCCGTGCCCCTTAAGGATCCACAAGTGGCACTGAACACGTCCTTGGACACTGACATAACTCTAGCTACCTTCCTCATCTCAAGAGCATGCTTTCTGGAGCGAGTGCAACACAGTGCTCTGTGCGAGTGTATGCGTGGGCATTATTCATGGAGTTTTACTTTGCTTCATTTGGTAAAAGAAATACAACAGAATTAAGTTGTATTATTTTTCTTTTTCATAACCTTTAGGGCCAATTAGTGGGTGGATCCAGAGACACCTGTCTGGCACCCTCTTTTGCTGGAGAAAAGAAAAATGTTATGTTACAAGGAAGAGTTCTTTATCTTGTACTTCCCCGTGGGGACAAGAGGGAGATAATCCTCCACCTCACCTATATGTCTGCCCCACACTACAAAGCACTACCCTGCCTTTTAAAGAATTCCAAGTCTCTCTCCTAATTGTTCACCCTTTTCTGTTGTATTGTAGGTCCATCTCCCAGCAATTTTCTGACTAGACAGAAATTTCTAGACTTCTCTGCTCACTGGACACGCTTTCGATTCTCTTCTTAGGATGTTCTTCTCTCTTCACCTGTTTAACACCCAAACCCAGTTTCAGCTCATCCATTAAGCTCTCCAAGATTGCCAGGTACAACACACCGCTTCTCTGGTCTGTGGACCTGTATGTAAATCAGCACCTGCCTTATTGTTCAGGTACAACCCACACATCTCCTTAGTCACCTTCCACCTAGTCACTCCTCCATCGAACTGAAGTTCCCTTCTCAAATCCTCCATCCCAGCAGTTGAACCATCTAAAGAATAACCTGCAACATACACCTTACCCGGTATATTTTGTATTTCTAATGCATTTGGGAAAAGTTTTACAACTTTTGCATTATTGAATGCTGTGTGTCCTCGGTGTTTCCGGGGAGCAATGCCTCTCAGGTCCAAGGTCTCCAAAGCTAAAGGAAGACCATTTCTGAGAGTCAGTAAATCATCTGCCACCAAAGTATTTTTCAAAAAAGAGACAAACCTAAAATATAATCAGTTCTTAAAATCCACTCTCACGTCAAGGGGGAAGAAAAGTAACTAAACACTAGAGCTAAGTTTCCATGACTCATAATTTTAAGTACACTTGGCTCTTATAAACTCGAAGCTGGTTTCTTTCTAAATAAGCATGGAGTAAAAAACAAACCCTCTTTTCTAGCTTTCAAATTCTAATGTGAAATTTAAGTTCCATATTTGAAAGACGAGATGATGAGAGACAGACGAGCACGGATGGTACTAAGCGGAGTCTCAGAAAACAGCTGAATCAAACCAAGAGAAGTTGGTGATTGAAACCAAAACTCCATTTGCAGCAACCGAGGAGCTGGGATCGGAGTCAGTGAGCACACGCACAATCATATGCATATAGTGTATAGTAGACATCATGGGATGACCCCAAATCATAAGTCAAAGCCACCTTTTCTGTGAAGAGGCCTGAGGACACCCCAAATTTAAGCACCAATGGCACAATGACAAAAATGCACAGAGAGGTTCCAACTCATTATCATCTCAGAGAAATTATATTTATTTCCACAATACTGAGACAAAGACCAAGTAACCAACCAATAACTCAATAATTATGTAGTTTTCTGTTTTAACAGCTCTGTTTTAAGAGAATATTAATAGTTTATTTCGGATGTCGTGTATTGTCTAAAAGAATCTTTACTATGTAAAGCTTCCTCATAGATTTCCTTTGCTTACTAATACCTTCCATGCAATTTAAGAATGATATGATTTATCAATTTCAATTTACTCAAAACCTTCAGTAATCCTACTATAAAATAAAAAGGTATTTGTTTGTTTTCTTCCAATGAGGCAATTTTATAGTTTAAAAAATTATGTCACCAAAGGTCACCTTGAACTACCAAAAATAAATAAATAAATAAATAAATAAATAAATAAATGAAACAAATTAAACTGATCAGTGTCTGAATGAAGGCATCTAAACTATAAGTAAATCACTTGCCATACTGCCAAACACAGAGCTACTGTCAAGTTCAGACTTATTTTCACGTGCCACCGAAACTAAACAAAGATTGTATGGAATCAAACACATAGAAGGAAGCTTGGAACAAATGAATAAATTGAACCATTATCTTAAAAGCAGCATTCCCTCTCGGAACAAAACAGAAGAAACTATCAAAAAGCAGTCCTCAAAGCCCCAACATTTTTGCATGTCAGAAAAGAAAGAATTAAACTAGAATAAATATATAAATAACAGTATGTTCTGTGTTAAGCCAGTAACAAAGAAACCCCTCAGAGCAGTGAAACAAAGTCCCGTCAAATCCTCATTTCTTACAAAATAGCAAGAAGATCTTTTCACAATGGTAGAAACTGTATTTATAGTAACAGAGTGAAGAGTTGAGATAAAAGCCAAAAGGATTAAAGTCAAAGCCTCAGCTAGATGTGAGTTATGGTTTTGATTTTTATTCTTATTGTGGTCTGCAAATATTAAGACAGAAAATACTTCCATTTGATTGGGGGATCCTTTGAGACTCTACAACCTCAGAAAGAGCAGATGAAACAGATGAAAACGCATCTGGCTGGGGAGCAGACTCCATATTAAATGGCAATGCGCAAAGTAACAACTACAACTGCAGAAGGCCATGGGGGAGGGGCGTGGAGGAGGCTAAAGGCTGAAATTCTGCAACTGATGCAGGGCAGGCAGGCAGAGAAAGGGAAGCAAGAGAGGGAGAGGAGTGGGGAGGGGTGGTATTACTATCTTAAGATGGCAGCCTGTTTATAACTACTGCATTCCTGAAAACAGGAGGCAAATGATGACCCCATTCCTTCCCTCCAAAGCTAAGCAAGCCCACCACGTACAAGCATGACACACCCAGAGGAAATCCCACAGCTGGTCACCGCATCTCTATCTAAAACAGACTGCCTGGAGCTGCCACTCAAGAGTTACAGAGCTGGAGCACTGTCCACTTTTCTTACAAAGAACGCAGTCCAAAAATTCTGTTGTCAACTAGAAATTCTTTCTCACTGCAGAAAAATTCTTCTTCCACACGTTTTTGTTTCTCTTCAAATGGAAGCAAAGCTACATTTTAAACACAAGCTTTGGGACACACTTAAAATATCTTATTTCACATTTTCTCTCCCCTTGTGTCTTTCTTCTAGAGAACACACACACACACACACACACACACACACACTCCGGTAGATTATATGCATACACAGCACGAACTGGAAGATTATCCTGAAAGTTAATTGAGGTATTCCATCTTTAGTTCACTCACTGCAAAGAACCACTTACCCAGTGGCATATTCTTCATCCCATTCTTAATCTTTACTTTTTAAATCAGATGCCTGGTTTAACATTTGATGGAGAAGGGCACAAAGTCCCAAACAAGAGAAAAATCAGCGGGAGCACACTGAAAATATGGAATGACACTGTCTATCTCTCAAACGATTAAGAAAGGATTTTTTCCCCTAGAGTGTAAAGTAATACTATTAAGTATAAAAGTAAAGATACTTTATCATGCAAGTATGGACGAGAGCTCAAGTGCACATGCCCTCATGCAATCATAGAGAGAAGAGGAAAAAAATGTGGCTATTGCCCAAATGGATCGATTTCTCCTTTATTCACTTAAATAAGTTAAGAATTATCATAATTCACTTTTACAAATCACGAATTTCTGAAAATGATATTTCCAGTACAATTACTTGCTATTTTATCCAGTATTTTATTTCAACTGTCACATTTTGAACACAGAAACATTTGTACAACTACCAGGGGAAAAATAACTTGAACCAAATTGAAAAATTACCATAACTACTAGTTCAATATGTCTGGTTAAAATAGAGACATCTGGTCTATCATTAAAGCTTTTGTGTTGATTACTTCTAATGTGTCTTTGCCCATTAATAAACTTTGCAAGAGAGGAAAGAAAAAAAAAAAGCAACTTTCAGCAACAACCAAAAGCCCTGAGATTACGAAATCTATTGCAAGACATATCAATATCTCTGTTACCGTTCAGCCAAATGAAGCTCAGTTCTTCTGAGAATTCTTCCACAGACTGCTGGAATACAAATGTCTGGTTCTGAATTCCATCAGAATAATGATATCTATTAAATAATTCTCTGCAGGCATGGCTAATTCATGAATCGTTATTTTTAAATATTTATAAATCAACCTCATTGTGCGGTTGTTTAAAATGTATACACTGAAACTCTATAATAGCCCTTGATTACTACTCCAAGGAATCTGAATAATGTGTTTTCAGAAGCCTTGCACACCCACACACAATTCTGAATTAATGGCCAAGCAAACAATAAGTAATGTACTTGTAAGCTGGGCAAAAATCCCACTGATAAGTCAAACTGGCATCTACTTAACACTTCTTTTCACTCCTCACATATTCCCCCACAACTAAGTTTCCTGGCCCAGGCAGTTCATTAAAGAGTGGCTATCATCTGCCCATTCATCCACAGAGAGACAGACTTAGTGATTAGCACAATCACAGATGAGGGCAGAAATGATAACAGACACCAAGGCCAAATTAAGAGATGAAGAAGTAGAAGAGCTCGGCCACTCCCGCTCCCAATAACCAGACTACAATTCAAAGGGACTTTTGTCACTTCTTGGCAGGGCAATAGGGCCGATCATCTAAAACCCTTTGCTAGAATCCAGAGACACAGCAGCAAGGCCCTTCAAGGAAACTCAGATAATTACTTTTGACAAATGTTCTCCTTGAGCATAAGACTTACTCGGAACCTTTTAAAAATGACTACAGTTATGCTAAAACAGTCTTTAACATCTCCAACCCAATAAGCATCTTTGGGTCTCCACATCCCACCCCCAATCCCAAGGCATGCAAACTGCTTTCTTTTGGCCAGTTTATAACAGATAGCAAGTTGGTGAATAAATATTTGATTTATGCAGTCGAAGCTCTAAAAGGCTGAGCTTCGAATGCAATGCCTTGCGTTCCCGTGAGACTCGCTGTACAAAAATATCCTTTTAAAACACATACACACACATAAAAACGTTTACAGCTGTCCTTTAAACGATTGGGGGGGGGCATAAGAAAAGAGACCCCCCCAAGAGACACACAAACACACACATACATATATACACACATGCACCAAAACCAGGACGCCGACGCCCCTCTGCCAACCAGCATTTCTATAGAGACATTCTTACGATGATTAAAACCTAAGCTCCGAAAGGTTAAAGAAAAGGAATACCAGGCCAGTTACGCCGCCCAGCAAGCCAGCGGTAAAACACACGTAGCTGCACACTCCTAATCTCCCAAGACAAATGTCACTGACCCAACTTCACCAAACACACACACACACACACACACACACACACACACACACACACACACTCAGGAATTGCACACGTGCAGAGAACGTAAGGCACAGACACCGTGGCAGAGCACAGTACCTACAAACAGCGCGAAACGGGTCCACACAAAACATGCTCGCACAGTGTCCTCACGGAATGCACACGACACGGCACACAGACACAGAGCCCTAGCCCACATGCACACGCCTTCCAAGTGCGAGTCGGACACACACGGTGCATGCACGTGTGGAAGATCTGAACTCACAAACGCGGGACACACACACAGACACCCGGACTGTGCACGGAGTTATTGATGAAATTCCAGGGGGTGGAGGGCCGGGGAGGGAGTGGTAATTGCCACACAAAGGTCTCCTCGAGAGCGGTAGAGAGGGAAGTGCCCCGCACCGTGCGCTCGGAGATTCACCGGTTCGCGGGAAGCGCCGCGGGACTCCCAGCGCCAAGTCCCGGGAAGAAGTGTCCCGGGCGGTCCCGGGTGCGCGGGGCGCGGGGTCCCCGAGATAATCCTGCGCCCCTCGGCGCGCGCACGCACACGGGGACCCCGGCAAGCCCACTCCCGCGGAATAACAAAGAGCCGTAGCCGGGGAGCGGGGGAGCGGGCGGCGGCTCAGGGCGAGGGCCGAGGCGGCGCGGGGCGCGGGGCGGGGCGGGACGTACCAGGCGGGCAGCCTCGGCCCAGGTGCGGTCCTTCTTCTTCCTCTTGTCTTTCATGTTTGCATCTCATTGATGGTGCTGAGGATGACGTGGGGGGGATTCCGCGGGTGTTCGGGGTGCGGGCGCCGAGACAATGACCCAGTGACCCGGTGACCCGCACTCGCGCGGCGGGGGGAGGCGCGGGCGGCGGCGGGAGGGACGGAGCGCGGCGGGTGGGGGTGGGGGGCGCGCGGCGGCGGCGCGCGGGGCCGGGCGGGGGTGGCGGGACCAGGCGGGGGCGGGGCCGGGGGCGGGGGCGGCGCGGGCCGGGCTGGCTCGTGCGGGGCTCGCGCTGCGCGGCGGCCGCGGTGACAGCTCGGGGGATGCTCCGCTCGGCCCCGCGAACAACAATACACTCTGACGTCACGGGGAATGGCGCCGCGCTCACACTCGCGCTCACACCGGCCCCGCGCGCGCACCCCGCGCACACTCGCCGCGCGCCCCCTCCTCCGGCCACGCCCTGAAGCCCTGGCCGGACCCTTTTCCTTCCCGGCGGCAGGCCCGAGAGCCGCTGGTCCCGCACGCTAGGGGCCAGGCGGCCCACTCCGGTCTACTCTGTCCCATCAAGGCCAAAACCGGCAACCACGACGGGTTTGGGAAGTTGGGGGGCTCTGCGATCCGCAACTGGGCGCCCTGTCCTGAGCACGCGCGCGTGCGCGCACACCTCCTCTTCTCTCTCTCTCTCTCTCTCTCTCTCTCTCTCTCTCTCTCTCTCTCTCTCTCTCTCTCTTTCCCTCTCGCCCTCCCTCTTTCTCCCCCCCCCTCCCCTCTCTCTTCCCTCCCTCCCTCTCTCTCTTTCTCTCTCTCTCCTCTCTGTCTCTCCCTCTCCTGTCCCGGTCCCCGGTTCTGCGCACCTCTAACCCTGCCTCTGCTAGGAGCGGTGGATTCCCAGAGCTTTGCGGAAGGGAATCAGTCTCCTCTGGCACAGAGCTAATATTGAACAAGCAACTTGATACTGTGCTGAGCCACCTACAAGATCTGAAACAATGGGAGCCCAAAAGAGGCTTTGAGGATCGATGTTTCGCTATACTTAGCATAGCAGTAATTATGTTCTAAATACCCTGTAGCCATCATTCCTAGCTTCTAACTTGGTGTCCATGTCAACAGCGGTACAACTAGCATTTGAGTATTTTCAGAATTACAGACGATTTCCAGGTTCCCGATGTGTGGAGAGTTGGGCGGGGGGTCGGGGGTGGGAGGGTGGTATTCCTATCAGGGAACTACAAAAAAAAAATGTGGTAAGACTTCGAAGTTTATGGTAACTTTTCCAACTTCTTGTGCCACTGATGATCTGTTTAGGTTAATAAAGTTGTTGTTAATCTGATAATGAGAAACTTTCACACGCACACACCCCATTAATCATGTGTGTATTTGTCTTGAGTATGTAAGACAAAAGGTCACACCTACGGGATTATTTATCTAAAGTTGTTTCCTGAATGTAATGATATGTAAATAGAACCGTTCGAGTTTCTCAGTGGCCATCATCTCATCTGATCCTCAGCAATGCACTTAAACACACTTTCCTCTGCACTGTGCAACAGGAGGAAACCAAGAACACCGAGATGGATGCAAGCTCTCTGTGAACTGGGCGTAAGGAGCCCAAGATTTCGGTCCTAATTTTACTTCGAGGTGTTCTGTACTATCGTGATTACAAGTAATGCTTATCTGAGAAATGAACACGCAGGTCTAGAAGGAACACATGTGCCTGAGACCAGACAGCACCAGGTGACGAAGTAACTGAGGCCATAAAGGTGCTTGGTTACCAACAATTAAGCAGAGCCATTACATGACCATAAAGATAGATGTATGTTAATTCTTTAAAAATGATTGTTTTATTAATTTATTAGAGTAGCAAAAAAGCTACACACCAGCTTAAGGAAATATCCAAAGATTTATTCTTACTTCTTTTGTTTACAAATCAGATTTAGAAAGCACACTGATATTATTCCCTGGGAAAAACTTTACACTTGTGATTTGCATAATTCTAACCAGGTGTGTCATGGTGTTATCTTACATCTCAAATATATTAAATTTGAGTCTTGTTCACATCTGCCTTTATTCCCAAGAATTATCTTTATAAGTACAGTAATTGATACACCAAGGTTTTTTTATTATAATGTTTTTTTTCTTCTTTTAAGCAAACAAATCATAGCATGAAGTTTGTTGTTTTTCTGAAACATAGTACTTTATAAGAAGTTTGAGAGCCTATTACCAGACAACTTACATAACCAATTATTTTATAGAACATGCAATGTTCATTTCATATAAAGAAACTATGTGTTGTCCCACTTAGGCAGATTTAAACTGATGTTTAAAAAAAAAAAGCCATGGGTCTCGCATCCCTTTGATGACAGCAAAGTGAAAATCACAATTCTGAGCTGACACTGGGGCACTGATTCTACTTCTGAAGAACTTCGTATTAACCCCACATACCAGGTGAATCTGATTAAAGACTGGTGGATGTCTGTTCCAGACTGACACACTTGAGAGGCAGGCCTTTAGAAAGGCCGCTGTTTCAGAGAGGCCACCAATTCGGTTCTTTCTTCTGCAATTCAATCTATTCAGACATTAGCTTTCCTTAGATGATTTCATTTTCTTGATGTATAATGTGAGTGGAGTAGGAGAGGGGGAGGATATATATACATATCAGTTAAAACACCTTTTATAGATTGGTAAGCTATATGAATACCATTTAAAAATTCGTGTGTGTGTGTGTGTGTGTGTGTGTGTGTGTATGTGTGTGTGTGTGTGTGTGTGTGTGTGTGTGTGTGTGTGTGTATCTATGGGAAGGCATGTGTACATGAGTGCAGTGTCCCTGGAGGTCAGAAAAGGGCTGAGCCACCCTAGAACTAGAGTTACAGGCAGTTGTGAGCCAAGCCGCCAGCAGTGGGTGCTGGGAACCAAACTCAGGTCCTCTGCAGAAAGAGCAGTTGTTCTTAACCATTGAGCCATTTTTCCAGCCCCTTCTTGAATATCTTTTAAAAATAGAATATGATAAACTTGCCAGGAAATGGGCAGGTAAAATTAATTGACAAATAGGAAAATAATTCTCTACTGGGAAAATTTAGGTAACTTTTAATAAAAAGAGGTCACTAGAGGTGGGATTTGAAACATGTAAGAATACTTGCTTTTGAGGGAATGGCAATTAACAAACTACAACAATAAAAGCCTTTTCCAAGCAAGTGTAGTAAACATCAGTCGGGACAGTTAAAAACCAGGGGAATGTTTAAGCGGATAGATGATATCTCCCAAGTGTGCTAATATGATAAACTCATATCAGCTCTTGTGCATTCTCAAGGACCTTCCTATGAGGAATAAGAACTCAAACCCAGGGCCTAGAAGGGCCTGTCTACAGAGTCTTCCTCTTCTAATTTCCCTTCTCAATAGTACAGCCATTGCCCTTGCTCCAGAGCAGGGCAGTATGTAGCAATACCCTCTGCATGCCCTTGATCTCTTCATCTCCTGTTGCTGTTGGTTCTGAAGTCTACAGACGTTTCATATGTCATTTTAAAAACATTGCATCGTGGAGGCTGGACAGATGACTCAACAGTAACGTTTGCTACCCTTGGAGAGGACCTCAGTGAGTTTGGTCCCAACACCCAAGTCAAGCAGCATATAACTACCTATAGACCCAACTCTAGGGAATCTCATGTCTTGTCTGACCTCTGTGGACAATCTTAGATGTGGCATACAAACACACAGATGCATACATACACACACAGACACACATGAGCATATAAATAAAAATAAATGTTGCACCATGTTAAACAGTTAATGAATGTTCAGTGAATGCTAAACTTAAGTATTAATAACTATTTATTTACCTACAGCAATGTAGAGGTGATAGTATACTGAAAGGTGGTCAAAGTTCACATGAGAGGTCAACATCAAACAAAGTCAAACTTAAGAATTTTGGGGACAAAAGTTTTGCTGTGTCTCTGGCCCCTTGGGAAACTCAAGACTTCACCATGGTCCTATGCAAAGAGTTTGCGAAAGTTTGGGTGTTCCTAGATAGAAAGAGTGGCTGGAACTGTGTGGTATTCAAAGACCAAGTGTAAGCCATCACAGACTCCTTAGCTGGATGTTGATGGAGGAAATCTAGAATGAATGAAAGCACTTTCTTTCTCCCACACAGAGAACAGCAGGTATATCAGCGAACAGAAAGTGGAATGGGCTGGGAATAATAAAAGATGAGAGAACCAAGCCAGAATAGCAAAGAAGAGAGTGGAGGCTTTGGGTCATCTCTACAGTCAAGTAGATTGCATTTTGTCTCTCAAGTATTTTTATTATGCACAATGTGGGGACCACAGAATTCTTCAATAAGAACATTTAATGGCTCCATTTCCCCTAAGTACTTTTTGTTCGTCATCAAGATCAAATGCATCTGGAAAGCCCATAAGAGTGATCCCCCTGTTTCCTGTGTCTACTGCTCAGCCCACTGAAGCTCCAGCTTGAAGTGAATTACTTGTCTTAGGGTGCAAATATTTACTGAATTAAAGTATTGGGAATTTGCTAAAGTGATCCTTTTTATTCTGAGGGCAATAAAAGCTCCATTGAATCCAGAAGTATTTCAGTGATTTTTTAAAATAACATTCTCTTTCTCTTCCAGATTTCACTTAATGTTTCATACCTAACATAAAAGGAATAATATGGAACCACATGTAATTTTCATTGATTATCTATAGTCAGATATTACAGACTATAAGTTCCTGAAGGCTAGTGACTTTGTATATCATTCTAATACTAGTTGTCCTTTGCAGTATTTTTACAAATTTCTATCTCTTGATGTGTCCATTTTAAGCCAGTTTAAACTTAAACAACAAATCAAAGATTCAGACCCATTTTGGAAACCCAGAGCTGATACTACATTATCAGAGATTAATTTTGTCTAGACCTGAGGTGATGCTTTTAGTAGGAATGAATGGGTTAACTGAAATTATTTATTTTTTAGAATCTCGAACAGTCTAGTAATTGGGGATTTCAACATAATCTGGTTCTATTTTGCTGTAAGTAGCTATGAAGAAAAGAACAACATGGGTTTTTGGTTTTTGCAAAACTCTTTAGTTTAGTTATTTTCATTGTTCATGTCATTTTTGGTTTTTAACTAATTGGGAGTGTTTGAGACTTATTCTTAATTTTCTGGTCAGCTTTTACTGTTAGTTCTGGCTTCACTAATTATAAGAACATTTTTTGTGACAGATCTAGACCCTTAGCAGCCAAAGTGTTCTTTAAATGGAAGAGAATTAGGGAAACATAAGCTAAAATATGTTCATAGCTTTCTTCTTTTGCACTTTGTTAAATTGCTCTCTCTCTCTCTCTTTGCTGTTTTTATCTCTCTACTTCCTTAGGGCAATAACAAACTGGGCTTCTGAGTAGGGTCCTTCATTCAAGAATTTACCTTCCCCCTTTAAACCCTTAATTAGGCATAGAGAACACAGTGTGATTTATGGCCTGGTGTTTAACAGGCTCACACTTAATCCATTACACAAAAGGGTTACACATATTCCCTAACAGCAGCCCTCATTAGTTTATACAAAATGAAAAAAAAAAAACCACTTAGAAAATGTAAATAAAGCTTTGCCTGATAGTAACTTTTTATGCATATGCCGTGTGATTCGAATTTCAACACGGCAGCCTAACAACTTTTTGCTTATTTTCAAAGTTACAAATTAAATTTCTCTAGGTAAATTCTAATTCAGTCCCACTTTTACTGGCTAAGAAGGAAAATTACATGCTTCTAAATTCATCTTTGTGTGAAAACAATGTTCTTAGTTCAGGAAGACGACTAGAATTCTGATTCACAGTTCTGTCTCAGAAACTACACCCAGTTCAGTGGCCGTGTTGGTCCTATTACCAGTAGCCTGCTTCCCCCTTTCTGTGTTTAACAAAAGACCAGCTTTTGTGATTGAGACTTCCCAAAGGAGAACTTCAGAGGAATCACTAACAAGTCATTCATTTCAGTGATTTTTCTAATATCTGCTGTTTTAAGTTGTACAGTAACTCCCTCTTTATTGTATCCATAGCACTAAAAGCTCACAGGAAAATGTAAAGCTATTTTGCTACATTTACAAGGAAGGATGAAGGAAAGGATGGGGAGATGGAGGTCCTTTTGTAACAGAAGAATTCTTATTGCTTTCCCATTGAGTTTATTGCAGGGGGCACAGCACTGCTCATCTTAGCCAATGCACTTCCAGTAACCGTGGGGTGGCATGATGGATTAGCTAACTAGCAGGAATAACTGGAGGGTCTCTTAGGAGCCCATTGTGGCAGGGAAATGACATCCAGTTGTGCCTGGGTGCACGTGATGAGAGAAAAGAAGGGAGAAGGTGCAGGAACAGCCCCCCCAGTGAGAGCCACCTAACAATAAGGAAAGGGGGGAGGAGGAGGCAATGGCCTTTCAATGTTCATAATCTCTCAGGATTTTCATCATCCCCAGAAGGCTTGGGGTGATGATGAAGCCAAGCATATTTATTTTTTGTATGAGAATAAAGAGATCCAGAAAAAGAGATCATTGCTCACCTACTCCCCCTGGCTTTCCACGACTCTGTCACACTTAGGTGAGATGTCTCCAAGGAAAGGGATCAAAGCTAGTTATGACATTCAAATGTCAAAATAGTGAGTCGTGCCTTTTCAAAATACCTGGTAAGAATAGTCTGGTAAGAATTTTGATCAATGCACATTTTTAGCAGAAAATTCTTTTCTCTAGAGACCTTCCCCAATTTTAACCCCAAAGGTGATCAATACAGTAGAAGACCCTCCAAAAATATCAAGAACACAACCTTTCTATCTAATTTATCCTCGTCTAATTTCTATATCATAAGATTGGCTCTCCCTACTTGGTCTCTGTGACTGGTTTTCTATACTTCTCTATGCGGTAAAGAAATAGCTCATGCTGGAAAATTTGATTAATGTTTTAATTTCTGTTCTTTTTTGTGATATATAATGATTCCAACATGTGAAAGTCTCAGGTTCAAGTGATGACTTTGAAAATTGCATATGCACTCATAACTATCGTTCAAAAGAATATACAAAACATTCCTACCACCCAGAGCATTCTTCCTGTCACTGGTAGTCACTGCGTCGAGTGCACTTTCAGACTGGCTTTAACTTGCTCATAGACTCTTAATATTTTCCTGTCAGTCACTGTCTGTTCGTGTTTGCAATGGCAGCTGGTGCACTTAATGAAGTTATATAAGTGTATGCATTTAATTTTCTGTTATAATTAAGGCCAAGAAATTCTTGCATTCTCCAAGGTCAAGAAGACACACTCTTACCCTTTTGCTCTAGGCGTCTCACTTCTGTCGATAGTGTAAACATAATTAATTTTTGTGAATAGGATGAGATCTAACATTTTGTGTTATTATATATTATTATTATATTCATTCATTGAATTCCTTTAACATTTTTATCACACCAAAGAAAGGACCTGTGTGAATCTATTTCTGGCCTTTTTCTTTTATTCTACTTACCGGTTTGATTTATTTTATCTGCACCAGTAAGAAACTATCATGATTGCTGAAGCTTGGTGGGGAGTTGGAAAAAATGTAAATTCTGAAACTTTCTTGCTTTTGTATGCATTTTCTGGATGATTGCATTTCCATACAAATTAAAAATTTGGCCGTGTTTGTTATGGACGGACTTAAATTTAGAGGTCATTTTTAAAAGAATAGTTCTATTAGCCACATTGAAATTGGTATATTCATGAAGTTAAAATCATTTGAAAAACTCAAATGGAACACACTAAATTTAACTGGTATATTTGTAAAATTGCAGTATTTTTTCAGTTATATTTTAGGGTTCTTAATGTAGAACTCTTGGACAAGCCTTTTATATATATTCTCAAGTCTTGATCATTTCTACTGCCTAAAATGTTACTTCAAATTCTGATTTATTTACTAATACTGTGTATGAGTAATAGATTTTAAAATAGTGATCTTTTGTATTATAACTTTGCCAAATTCATTTATTGGTGTTATATAATTTCTTATTTGCACTAACATTACTTGAAAGTATTGTGTTGCATTTCTTTTCTGATTCAATACATTTTATTTATTTTTCTTGTTTTATTACACTAGCTAACATTTTTAAAATAATTATGAATGCATATGATGGAAAAACATATCTAAATATCTATCTTTGGAGTGAAGAAATAAGTGCTTCATTTAAAAGTTGAGGAATATTTGTTTACACTGTGTGAAGATGTGTCGTTGTGACTGATTTAATAAAAAACTGAATGGCCAACAGCTAGACAGGAGTGATAGGAAGAGGAGAAGGAATCTCGGCACATGGGCATGCTAGCCAGACACAGCATGAGTCAGACACACAGAATGAGATAGAGGTAAAAAGCCAAGTGATAGAACATAGATTAATACAAATATGGGCTAATTTAACTTATAAGAGCTAGTTAGAAATAAGCCTGAGCTATAGGCTGAGATTTCATAATTAATAAGAAGATTCCACATCATTATTTGGGAGCTGGCTGGCAGAACAGAAAAAGACTCATTAGACTTGTGTTGTGTTAGCTATGTGGTGGGTGAATATGCCTTTTATCTGACTGAAAAAACTTTTCTATTTTTTTTTTAGGAGAGCTAACAGTCCTTACTGTTCTTCATAGTGTGAAAGTGTTACATCTTATTAAGAGCATTTCTTCAAATACTAAGTAAGATATTTTCCTAGTCTTCTGTAAATATAGCATGCCAGCTACTGTTATACCATGTTTACTGTAAACATAATTCATATATTAAATATAAAGATACTTTTCCAAAATGCTGGATTCATGTCTTTGTTATTTTGTTGATGGTTTAGTCCTGATGACTAGAAGGTAGATTGGTCTTTAATTTCCTTATAATATCTGTAACGTAATATAAATACAGTATTATTGAACTCATAGTGTAAGTTGCAATATTCATTCCTACATTCTTTGTAG
The DNA here is from genome assembly GCF_049852395.1 of Peromyscus maniculatus bairdii. Classification (NCBI taxonomy): domain Eukaryota; kingdom Metazoa; phylum Chordata; class Mammalia; order Rodentia; family Cricetidae; genus Peromyscus; species Peromyscus maniculatus. The sequence goes on along the minus strand of NC_134870.1, from coordinate 12,584,203 downwards.
AAAAGATAAATTGTATTAGAATGTTACTATTTTTCTCTTAAATATTGAGTAGAATTTGTCGTTAAACTTCATAGAATTTGGGGTATAATTGTGTGTATACCAGTTTTTGGTAACAAATGAAATTTCATAATAAAGGCTGTCAATTTTCTCTCTCTTTTCTCTTATTCATGTTTCACTAAAGCTATGTACATTTTATTGGTAGTTTGGGATTTAACCAATGTGAATATGGGAAGTTAAGATGGTGTAATTATCATTTATGTTAATGTATGATGTTATATGTCCATATCCTTAATCTAGTGTTATAATCCTTTGATAAACCTCCAAAATGGTTTCCTCAGCCTACTTGAAGTCAAAACTAGCTCCCACCAGTAGGACATAGGACCACATATGTATAGTCTGCCACATCTGGATTCATTCTCTTAAAATAACAATAATATATTTGTCATTTATCTATTTTATTGTAGGTATAAGTAGTTTACTTCTATTTATAAGTAATATTATATTTATGATTATACACTTTGTCCATACAACACCAATGCTGGGCATTTACAATGTATCTACTTTTAGATGATTATGTAATACTGAGTATGTTTCTGCACAAATATTTATGTGGACATATGTTTTCATTTTCTTTGCTAAATACCCACAAGTGGAATTCTTGTTCTATGTTGTGTATGTTTACATTTCCAAATTAATGCATCTTATTTAAATATATGTTTCCAAACTGGTACCTTATGTTTCAGTGAAAGTTATGTTTAAAACATTTACCTAACTTTTTTGGATTTTCTGTAATTTGTTGATTTATTATTGAGTTTTAAGAATTCTTCATATACTTTGAACATAGGCTCTTCTCAAATATCTGATTTAAAGATGTTTTCTCTTTGTAATTGATCTTTAACTTTCCTGACAGTAGCTTTCAAAGGGAAAGACCATTTTTATGTTGATCAAACCTGACTGCCTTGTTACTTTGTAACGTGCTTACAGTATCATATCTAAGAAAATTTAGTCTAATTTAAGGTGATTTACTTATGTTTCTTTCTGATGTGTGTGCTTGGTTTTGAGCTAGTGTATAGATTTTGTATATGGTGTGAGGATCAGAGCCCCGACTTGATACTCTCTACCTGTGAAGGTTCAGTTACTGCAAAAGCCTTTGTTAAAGAAGATACACCTTATAGAAACCTCTTGGTACATTTGTCAAAAACTGAAAATCCCTCACTTCGTTTTTCAAACCCACTTGCTCAGTTTCATTGACTGTGTTTTTCCTGATGTCAATGACATACTTTCTTAATTAATGTATTATATTTTAAAATATAAAGTTAGATCTCTGTCTTTGTTCTACCTTTTGAATTTGCTACAGCTCTTCAAGCTTCATTAAGTAAATCAGTTGACAACTTCTATCTCAGAGAGCAGGAGGGCACAGCTATTGGTAAGCAGTGCCTATCAACCACCTCCCTGCCTTCTCATTTACATTGCTTATGATGAAGTATTTCAGTCATCTTCATCTCTTTCCTGTGAGCAAAAAATATGGTCACTTTACATCTGGCTGCCTTTGTAATTTTTTTTCTTATTTGCCACGATCTCCTTGTTTACATTATTTTTTTATTGTGATGTATTCATCTGTTGGCTTATTTTCCATTTCTGATTAAGCCTTTGGTGGTTGAACCACAGCACTAGTCACTTGTTATCAACAGTTTCAGACTGAAAGTCATAGCAATAACCATTACCTACTGCAAAAATTCCCTCCTTGGTTGTACTGACAACACCAGCAATCAGTGGTGGTACAGACAAATGTTTAGAAGGCAAATTGACAGGCACATTCATTTTACAAAATTATGATAGTAGCAGCTCCCTACATCCTGTGTGACACCCCAGCATTAAGTTTTTCCCATGGTTTACAATTCCAAATGTGAGTTCCCCTCTGTGGAGGCTTAAGACCAATCGGAAAGCAGTGGGCTGCACCTTTAACAGTCATACCACTGTTGTACGAGGAGACACATTTTGGCTGGTATGTTAGTAGTGTAGCACACAGTAACCACAGGCAAACAGTTCTGTTGGTGTCAGTTCCCCACAAGCAGCCTGCCTCTAAGCACATAAAAAAGCAGTGAGTGGTTCAGTTGTCACATTATTCCAGTCCTGTCCATGCTTCATTTTCCCATGTTTGGCAACCAAAGCATGTGATTACTACATCAACAGGGCTTGCCATCTAGTTCTGGTATTTAACCAATAGCATTGACAGTAACCTTTATGGTTTGTGTGGTCTTAAGAATCTCTCTGGCCCACAACTTGTTGGGATATAACCCACTTATAGTAATGGGATTTTCACCTGAAAACCATAAGGCTCTTGGAGGTGACTTTTTCACCCATTCAGGGTGACTTACTTGATTCAAACTCTTTCAACTATTGCTTCTAGTGTTCTTTCAGATGACTTTCCAAATCTATAAGACTCAAGGGTTAGCATTAATGGAACCTTTGTAGAGAGAATGGTCAATGTATCTGAAAGTCTATTGTCATTGATTCCAGGAAAATACAAATTGGTCTTAGAATCCAGTGTCCAGAGGCTCAATATTATCACAATATTTGACTTATCAAATTTTTAAAGTTAGCAGGAACTAATCAGCATGAAAAGTTCCTATAACTTACATAAGTTATTTTTTTAAGAGAAAACATTGTTAGATACAGTAGTATGGATGGGGCTATTATCAGTATAGCCCTCAATAAGCTGATCATTTTTCATGAGCCATATGGCCTCTCCATGTTGGGATGCTTCTATGGGGTTACTGTGATTTTTTTTCTACCTCCACTACCTTTGTGCAGCAGCTGTCTTGCAATACTCAGCCCAGATTGGGGCCCACATGGAGCAGGGCCATTCACCTGCCTGCCACTTAAGCTGGCTCCTAGTTTGACAGGCACTGAGCCCATTCTGTGGCTATTATCCATACACTGGCATTGCATCTGGCTGATGAAAAGACTGTAGGTTGGGTGAACAATCTCATCCCCAGTAGACTTTCTCTAAGGAGAAAAATGTATGCAGTGTTCTCTAGGGGAAACTGTCCACATCAAAGACAAGCTCAATTTTTTCATCTGTACTGTTGGCCCTTGCTTCTATCACCTATTTGGGGAACTGCTTTCAAGTCTTCCAGAGGCTCATTAGCACAGCATTTATCTTGTCGGGTTCTTTTCTTATCTGTAAATTCTAGGAAAAGATTCTGCTTAGCATGAATCTTGTCACATTTGCTTTCAGTGGCTTGAACAAGCCATATTGTCTGTGTCTTAATTCCCCAAAGAAACCCATAGTATTTATATTATTTGACTATTTCATACATGCATACAATATATTTCTACTATATTCACTCTTGACTCCTCCCCCAACTCCTTCTAGTTCCACCCCATCCTTCCACACACTTTCAATTTCGTGTTCTTTTTATTTTATTTTTATAACCCACAAATTTTGTTTGTGCTGTTTATATACTCATGAGTATGGGGCCATCCACTGGTGTCTGGTTGACTTACCCCGGGCTGCATCCTTGAAGAAAACTGACTCTTCTCTACTCTAGAAATCTTCAGTTGTCAAAAGCTTCTCAACTAACAGTGGGGGGTTGGGAACCCCTCTCTGCTGCACACTGTGACCTTTACTGGGTTGATCTTGTATAGGTCTTCTGTTAACAAGCATGACTGCTGTGAGTTCTTGAGTTCAGCAGTCCTAGTATATCTAGAAGACACTGTTTTTCCTGGTTCTCCCCAACATCTGGCGCTTAACAGTCTTTTCATCTATCTTCTGCAGTTTTCTCTGAACTTTGACAGGTAGGATGTGAGATACAGATGTCCCATTTGTGGCTTAAGCATTCTGTAGACACTTATTCTTTGCACTTTGAATAGGTGTGAGTTCCTGTGTCCAAGCACTGTCCACTGCAAAAGAAATTTTTCTGTTGAGTTCTGAGAGCTCCACTAATCTTGGGTACAGAGATAAGAATTTTATTTTGATACAATGTCGACTTAACCAAATAGTAGTAATATGTTCACTTTTGAGACCTATGAGCTCCCCAATCATGCCTTCTTGGCAAGATGTGCAGTAGCAGCCATGCACTTCTTCCTGTGGAGTGGGTCTTTCATCCAATCAGAAAGTGGTTGGTTATTCCCATAACATGTATGGCACTACTGCGTCTACCAACATATCTGGCCACACTTGTCCTTGTTGGAGCTCACGTAGTTCACAGCTGGGTAAGACTGTTGATGAATTTTCTCCTCCAGAGCCTGTATAGTACCATCTGGTACTAAAGCTAGTCAGCAGAGAGGAAGTTTCCCAATCACTACCAGTTTAAGTTCTCTGTGTCTTATGGCCAACGTTTGTGATGTCGTCAGTAATAATAGGGTTTTAGTATCAAGTTCTGATGGACAACCAAGACAGCAATAGCTTGTATTGTCTTGGGGATCTCTAGGACACCCCAAACCAAAAACCGAAGAGAAGGTATCTCACACATGCTAGACTTTTGCTTTGGAAACCTACAGCTTCTAGGACGAGCATCATCCTCCCTATAAAAGACGCATATATCAGGTTCCCATAGTGCTTTTTCCCCTTTTTATTTTTAAACTCCACTCCTAAATGGTACAACCAGCTTGTATGAGTCTGTCACTGTTTTTCTAAAGCCTCCTCTACCTTATAAAAATCACATCTCACCATGGAGCTGAGTAAATCTACTTATTCTGTTCCCAGTCACTGCTGAATTATCCTCTTTCTCAACTCTTCTGTAACTATAGTTCCAAAAGGTCTGGTGACTAGGACAACAAACACGGTCTCTCATGTGTCTGCACTTTTTCTATTCTCTTAATTTCATGTTAACAGAGATGATAAGCCACTCCATCAAGGACTCTTACTGCCTCAGATTATACAGCCTGTTTTAAAAAGGAGTGAGTATTGTATTTCTTAGTTTTTCCTTTTCACAGGACCCAGAATGGTTTCATATTCTCCTATGTCCTATAGACTCACAGACCAGTTTGTGAGAGGAGCTTTCATTTTTTATTTAAAAGTCTTTCTTGATACATACAGTTCAAAGGCAGAATATCCCCTGAATAGTATAGTTTCTCATATGAGGTCATTACTATGGTACCCATTTCAGTGCAGAATCATGGATTTCCCTAGCTCTACATTATAGGCTGGACCTGAGGGTACCCTCACTTCTATCTTATTCTATCGCTTTTCACTACTTTTTCACATGAGCTCTAAATTTTTGGATCCCCAATGTAGTAGGAGAGGCCCATAAGGTTGAGGAAATTGGCTCAGACTAGTTGCCAAGGCATCCACATAACATATTCCTTAAAAACCAACCTAGGGTCTGCCTGATGGCCTAGCAACAGAGCTGTCAGAGTTCCTGATCACTGTCGAAGGTCCTGATTGATGTCAGAGTTCCTGATCATGCCCAGCCAATGAAGGATGACCACACATACTGGGCACTGGAGGAGGTTATATAAGGCCATCCCTGTTATTGAATAAATGAGTTTGTTATTTGCCTTCAATGGACTCCCAGTGTCTGTGTCATTGACACCATGCCTTCTCACTCCCTCCCTCAAGGGAGCCATTAGAATCCAAGCTACACCCCAAAATGGTTCTTATCATAGGCCTAGTTTTTATTCTCTTTTTCTTGCATCTCTCCAACTGTAACAGGTAGCGAGCTAACTCTTCCATCTCACTTTCTATTGTCCCCACTTCTCCAGTCAAATTAGAAGCAAATACAGAAGACAATACCACATGCCCTTACCCTTCATATCCCCTCCTTGTGCAGGCAAGGTTTTTCAAGGCAGGCAAAGGAGCCTCAGTAGCATGTTTTATACCCACAGCCAAAGCCTGCACACCATGCTCACAATTGAGTCCCATATGTCCCTGTTTCAGTGATTGCAGAATGTTCTCTAGTCCATCATCTTCTTGGAAGGTATCCGTGTACTCCCTAGGAAGCATCGATGCATTCTTTCTTGAAAGCATGCCACTCCATAACACATAGAGGAAGATGGCCTCCCTGGGATTTCCCCTCAGGAATGCTCTGTCTGCAGACAGATCACCCTCAATCACATGTTTTAACACCTACAAGAAAGAGCATGACACTGCCATTATAGCAAGGAGTCACACTACACCCCTCCTCACAGGGAAGGTAGGTATATTGGGATTGCCCCACAAATGTTCTACTCTCTGTGTGTCTTCTTGCTAATGAGCCATGTGAGTTCTTGTTCTCATGCCAGTTGTGATGCATGGCTTTTCCTAGGGAGACAGATACAGGCATGTACATCCTATATAGGGTACCAACAACAGACCAAACTCCATTCAAGGCTAGCTTGGTGCATCAATGAGATTGTTAGAATGACTTACAGGATCACAGGTGACTCTGGCAGCTTCATCACTGAAAAGCCCACAGTAGTGTGGGTAATAACTCACAGAAGCACTAGTGCTTGAGTTCTTTGCAGGACTTTTCGGCAGTTCCATGGAAGAAACAACACTCCCTGCCCCCGTGTGCACTGGAACTGTCTGTTGTTCACCTAGAGGTCTCCTGATGCCTGTTGTTGTTGAGGGGTGTTTTGTTTTGGGGGGGTGTGGGGGGGGAAGCTTTGTCAGCCTCCTTGCTTCCCTCTATGTAGAAATGCTTCATCATACTATTTGTTTTGCATAACTAAACCTGACTTTACTGGTCAGGTATGTTTCTGGAATTTTGAACATGTCTCTCTACCTGAATTAAATGCTTTTCTTTTTTTTTTTTTTTTTTTTTTGGTTTTTCGAGACAGGGTTTCTCTGTGTAGCTTTGCGCCTTTCCTGGAACTCACTTGGTAGCCCAGGCTGGCCTCGAACTCACAGAGATTCACCTGGCTCTGCCTCCCGAGTGCTGGGATTAAAGGCGTGCGCCACCACTGCCCGGCAAAATGCTTTTCTAAAGACTAGACTAAAGTTAGGGCTATGGGAAAGGAAAGGTATGGAGGTAAAGTGTCACCTCGATCACATCTTATCAATGGATATATCACTGGAGATACTGACCTTCATCATCTGGCTATGGAGATATTTGAGTTCCTCATCAAAAAGTTTTTTGCCGGGGCCTGGAGAGATGGCTTAGTAGTTAATAGCATTAACTGCACTTCCAGAAGACCCAGGTTCAATTCACAGCACCCACATGGCAGCTAACAATTACCTGTAACTCAAAGATCTGACTCCCTCACACAGACATACATCCAGGCAAAACACCAATGCAAACAAACTAAGAATAAATAAATTACTTTTTTAAAATTTCTTTGCCTTTCATTTCAATGTTGAATTTTCAGTATGGAAGTTGTGATGTGCAGGAGAGCTGAAGAAGAACCCAAATCAACATAAAGTTTTTATTTTCATCTCCTTATGAAATGCATGTACCCTTCCTATTTATTTATACACTCATTCTTTTTTTAGTATTTGAAATTATAGTATAATTGTATTTCTCCCTTCCCTTTTATTTATTCAAGCTTTCCAACATACCCCTCCCCAATCTCCTTCAAATTTATGGACTCTTTTTTCATTAATTAATATCACATGCATATACATAAACACATATATATATTCCTAAATATAACATGATCAGTCCATGTAATACTACTTGTATGTGTGTTTTTCAGGCTAGTCATTTAGCACTGGACAACCACCTGGTGTGCTCTCCCCTGGTGAAGATTACTTCTCCCATTCCCAGTTTTCTCAGTTGCCCACAGTTCTTTTATTTAGGACTAAGGCCTCGTGAGCTTCTCCCATGATACTTCCTCACTTTGGTGTGCATATTGGTGTCATCTCTGTTCAGCTCAAATTTGGACAGTCATGTTGATGAGAGTTTATGGATGTAGTTTCTGAAACTACTAGGAGACCTAATTTCACAGCAGTCTCCCTGATCCTCTGTCTCTTAAAAGATTTCCTCCCCCTCTTCTAAAATGTTCCTTAGGCCTTAGGTGCAGGAGTATTTTGTAGATATATCCATTGGGACTGGACTCCACAACACTAGGTGTTGATTGGTTGTGGTTTTCTGCAGTGATCTTAGACTGTTGAAATATAAGCTTCCTTGATGAGAAGTGAAGACTAAACCTATCTGTGGTTAGGAGGACAGATGTTTATAGATTTTTGTTAGAAATTATGTTGGTTTAATAGATTAGTAGCTGTAGCTGCTCCTCCAATAACCACAACTATACTAGCACTAAGTAGTTAGTTAGGTGTAGTAGGTAGCCATTCTAGCTTTGATCTGAAAGTTCCAACCCCCATTGAGGCTTCTGTAACTGCCACGCCTACAAGGTGGGGCCAAGAGAGGACCCTGAAGACCAGAGATCCAGATGTGCCAGCTCTCTTGGTTCCTGGACCCTGGACGCTGGAGGTAGACCCAACAGAGTTCTCCAGAGAACACAGCTGGACTGTGCCACACCTTTCCTAGACCCTGCAACCTACCTATTCCTTCATTTGTAAGTTATGCCACTAAATAAACCTCCCTTTTAACTACGTGGAGTGGCCTTAATAATTTCACCAATAGTTAGGGTTCAAGTATAACACATAGTTTCCCTCTTATTGAACAAGTCTTAAGTCCAATGAGAGAGATGTTGGTTCCCACCAAGGTATTTGTGCCATTATCGCAACCAGTAGGGTTAACATGCCATGGTAGTTTTGATGTGGTTCATAAGCATGATAGCTGGGTAGGACTATTGATTGTTTCCTTCCTTTGGAAGTTTGCATGACACCTTTTAGTATCAGGAAAGCTATTCCTAAGGGAAGGAACAATCTGGTCAGTTCTAGCTCAGGAGTCTTGGGACCTGTTTCTAAAGTGCAAGCTATCTTTAGCAATAGGAGCTTATCATTTATCTCTGGGGCAAACCAAGAGCAGTAGCAACAAGCTATATGCTTGGGGGATCTCTCGGACAGCCCTAGCTAACAATTAAAAAGAGAGTTTCTCGTGGCTGGTATTGAGGATTTTGTTAGGCTCTTGGAGAAAGCACTGTCAGACCAGAGGAAAAAAACTTATTAAAACTATGAGGGGCGGGGGGAGGGGGGAGGAAGATTCCGTGGCTGATATGTAAAATTAAAAGAAAATGAGATCTGAAAAAAGCAAGTCAAATGAATAAAAAGTCCATTATAATAATACCTAAATTATTTTTAAAAAGAGTTATAATGAATTGTTATAAACAAAAAACTATATATGTATATTTATACACTGAATTACGTACATTATAGGGTATTTTTTCCAGACAGGTAAATAGTTAATAGTATAATTTGTTGTGGCTTATTCAGAAATCTATACTGTTAGTATACCCTCTTCTTTCCCTCTTCTGTATTTACCTTTCCTCCTGTAAGGACTCCCTATTTTCTCATTGTCCTCTCAGATCACTTATATCCTGCTGTTCCCCTTTACCCTCTCCTTACATTGTTTTGTATTTACCTTATGTCCCCTCCCTAAGGGGAACTTGCTCCTCAAGTCCCCCATTATAGAAATGGTCCTGTTTTACTTTCCTGGTTTCTGTAGTTATTACAATATATGAAGTACTCATATTTGAAGATTTGGAGCTACTATCCTCCAATGAGAAAAAAAATCAACATTTTTCTTATTGGGCATGGGTTATTTCATACAATATGATGTTTTATAGTTCTATCCATTTACTTACAAAGTTATTATCTCATTTTTATTTACAGATGAATTGTATTCCATACTTATGTATTGCTTATTATATAAATATATGTATAATAAAATGTGACTTTTACTATTAATAAACATTTTATTATCATTTATCAGTTGTGTTTCCATTTCCTAGCTATTGTGAATAGAGCAGTCATGAACATAACTGAGCAAGTATCTATAGAGTAGGATGTTGAACCTTGGGGCATTGCTATGGGATGTTCTATATACTATGAATGTGTTGCTCTGATTGGTTGATAAATAAAAAGCTGATTGGCCAGTAGCCAGGCAGGAAGTATAGGTGGGGTAAATGGACAAGGAAAATTCTGGGAACAGGAAGGCTGAGTAAATAGACGCCAGTCTGCTGTCCAGGGAGCAGCATGTAATGGCACACAGGTAAATCCATAGAACACATGGCAACATATAGATTAACAGAAATGGGCTGAGTTTAAATGTAAGAGCTAGTCAGTGGTAGGTCTGAGCTAATGGCTGAACAGTTTTAATTAATATAAGCTTCTGAGTGATTATTTTATAAGTGGCTATAGGGTCTGTGGGGCTGGGCAAAACCAGAGAAAACTTCAGCTACAGGACATTTGCCAAGGAGTGGTATAGCTGGGTCATATGGTAAATTTATTTTGAGCTGGTTGGGAATTTTCCACATTGATGTCTACAGTGGTTGCAGCACTTTGCAATCCCATTAATGGTGAATGAATGCTCCATTTGCCCCCCACCACATTTCCTCCAGAATTTGTTGCAGGTTGTTCCATTGATCTCTGCCATTCTGACTGGAGTAAGATGAAATCTTATTTTGATTAGCATTTCTCTAATTACTAGAAATAATGAACTATTTATTTTTTTATTTATTTTTGAGATATTTCTTAGCCATTTTTTTTCTTCTTTTGAGAACTCTCTATACAGGTCTCAGGTCCATTTTCTGAAAGGGTTATTTATTTTTATTGATTTTTTGAAGTCTTCATATATTCTGGATATTAAACAATAGATGTATAGTAGACGAACATTGTCTCCTATTCTTCAGGTTCCCTCATCACCTGAATGTTTTTTTTTTTTTTTTTTTAGCTGTGCAGAAGCTTTTTAGTTTCATGAAGTCCCACTTGTTAATTGTTGGCCTTATTATTTGGGCAAATGAAGACCTACTCAGGAAGTCCTTTTCTACATCTATATATCATATAGGGAACTACCTGTGTTTTCTTCTAGTTGTTTCAATGTTTTGGGTTCCACATTTAGGTATTTGAATCATTTGGAATTAGTTTTTATTCAAGGTGATATATACGGGCTTAATTTCATTCTTCTGAACATCAATATACAGTATTTCCAGAACAATTTGCTGAGGATGATTTCTTGTCAAATATAACTGTCTGATATTGCATGAGCTCATGTTTGGGTCTCCAGCTATGTTCTATTGGTCTACATGTCTGTTTTTGTGTCAGTCACACTAGTTTCATGATATGGCTCTGTAATATATCTTAAGGGATTGTAGTCCCTTCGGCATTGTTCTTTTTGCTCATGGTTGTTTTGGCTACATGAGTGGTCTTGTGGTTCCATATGAATTTTAAGGTAGTCTTTTAAATATATACTTCTGTAAAGAATGGGATGGTGATTTTCATTGGGCCTGCATTGAATCTGTGAGTGGCACTTGGCAGTATGGTCATTTTCATAATGCTAATCTATCCATCCATGAGCACGGGACACCTTTCCACTTTCTAATGTCTTCCTCCATCTCTTTCTTCAGAGATGTAAAGTTTTCATTATACGGTTCCTTCATTTCCATGTTTAAGTCTATTACTGGATATTTTATTTTCTTAGAGACGATTGTGAATGGGAATGTGTCCATGATCTCCTTTTCTGGATCTTTGTTGGTGCTGTATAGAAAAGCTATTAATTTGTGAAAGTTGATTCTGTATCTTGTCACATTGCTGAATTGGTTATTTTTTTCTAGATGTTTTCTGGTAGAATTTTTATAATCTCTAATATATAGTGTGCCACCAGCAATTAGGGACAGTTTGACTCCTTCCTTACCTATTTCTACCACTTTAATTTCCTTCTCTTGCCTTATTGCTCCAGTTTGTACCTTGAGCATAATGATAAAAAAGGTGTGGAGATAGCCAGGTGGTGGTGGCACATACCTTTAATCCCAGCACTCGGGAGGCAGAGCCAGGTGGATCGCTGTGAGTTCGAGGCCAGCCTGGGCTACCAAGTGAGCTCTAGGAAAGGCGCAAAACTACGCAGAGAAACCCTGTCTCGAAAAACCAAAAAAAAAAAAAAAAAAAAAAGGAGTGGAGAAAGTAGACATGCCTATCACATGTCTTAATTGTGTGATGCTGTTTTAAGCTCTTCTCCATTTAAGATGATGTTGGCTGTGTGTTTCTTACATATAGCCTTCATTATGTTGAGGTATGTGCACTGTAGTCCTACATTCTCTGAGAATTTCATCGTGAAGCCATGTTAGATTTTGTCAAATTCTTTTTCTGTATCTATTGAGACAACCATGTGATTCTTGTCCATTTTTGTGTTTTATTTGACTTGTGCATGTTGAACCATTTCAGAGATTAAGCCAACTTGGCCATGGTATATAGTCTTTTTATGTATATCTCTATTTTATTGAGTATTTTTGCATCTATATTCATCAGGAATGTTGGCCTGCAATTTTTTCTTTGTTGTTGTTTTATGTCTTTATCTGGTTTGTGTATTAGAGTGATACTGGCTTCGTAGAAAGGTTTTTGGAGTGCTCCTTCTGTTTCAATATTTTCTCGAATAGTTGAAGGAGATCTGGATATAGTTCTTTGAATATATTATAGAATTCTGCTGTGAATCTATCTGGTCCTGGTCTTTGTTTTAGCTGAAAGGCTTTTTATTACTATTTCAATCTCATTTGTTATAGATATGTTTATATTGTTGACTTTTCCTTCATTTAATTTTGGTGGTTTGACTGAATCCAGGAATTCACCCATTTCTTTTAGGTTTTCCAAAGCATAATGGAGTACATTTGAAAAATTCTCTTATAATATTTTGAATTTTTTGGAGTCTATTGAAATCCTGTTGATTTCTGATTGTTACTTTTCATACTCTCTTTTGATTAGTTGGGATAAGGGTCTGTCAATTATGTTTATCTTCTCAAGGAACCATCTCTTAGATTTGTTGATTCTTTCCTTTGTTTCCTTTTCATTGATTTCAGCTATGATTTTTATTTCTTGCATTTGGTTTGCACTTATTTTTCCAACTTCCTGAGTTGCATTATTAAGATATTTATTAATGCTCTTTCTGATTTTTTTAAATGTAGGCATTTGTTTAGAGCTATAATTTTTTTCTTAGAAGACTGCTTTCAGAGGTTTGGGGCTGTATTGTATTTTCATTTTCATTCAGTTCCAGGAAGTACTTTTAAATTTCTTTCTTGATTTCTTCTTTGATCCATTCAGTAATGAGTTGAATAATTTCTGTAAGGAAGTTTTGCCTTGATTTTTAAGTTTTCTTACATTGTGGTCACATAGGATAAAAGGAGTGATTCCAATCTTTTTGAATTCGTAAAGACTTGTTTTGTGTCACAGGATGTGGTCAATTCTAGAAAAGTTTCCCTTTGTTTCTAAATATAATGTGTATTCCTTAATGTTTAGATAGAATATTTGTAGATATCTGCTAAGCCCACTTGATATATGATGCCAATTATTTATGATATTTCTCTGTTTATTTCTTGTCCAGCTGACCTCTCTCTATTATAGAAGGAGGATTGATGTCAATCTGTGTCTTTAAATCCAGTAGTATATTTTTAATAAAACTGGGAATCTCTGAGTTTGATGCATATATATTTAGGATGGTAATGTCCTTTTGGTTGCTGTTTCCTTGATTAGAATGAAGTATCCCTCTTTATCTTCTCTATTTTAGTTTGAGGTCTACATTGTCAGATATAAGAATAGGGAAGCCTGCTTGTGTGTCTTAATCCCATTCTGATTGTAGTACTTTTATCCAACATTTTACTTTAAGACAGTGCCTAGATTTAAAGCTAAAACGAGTTTCTTGTATGCAATAGATGGATGAATTTTGTTTCTTGATCCATTTAGCCAGTCTATGTCATTAGATTAGACAATTGAGGCCATTAATGTATGTGTTAATTGTAGTCATGGTGTTGTTGATTTTTGATGTTTATATTCTCAGTGGTATTTTGGTGTTTTTTTTTAAATGTGGCTTTGTATTTCTTTACACAGTCTTTCTACTATGCTCATTTCTCTCTTCTGCAAGAAATAATGCTTCCTGAACTTCCTTTAGGTTTGGTTTGTAGGATATAATCCTTTTTAGACTGTTTATGTCATCAAAAGTTTTTCTGTCTCCTTCAATTATTTCAGATAGTTTGCTGGGTATATTATGTTAGTTTCACTGTTGTAGTCTTTTAGGTTTTAAGATGCATTGCTCAAGACTCTCAGGCTTTTAAAGTCTCCACTGAGAAATCAGCTGTTCTGATATTTGTTTTATCTCTTAAAGCTTTCAATTCACTTTCTTTATTATGTATACCTACTGTTTTGTGATATGTCATGAAAAGTTTCTTTTCTGGTCTTATCTATTTCATTTGTTCTCTGCTTCTTGTATTTGGTATTTGTATGGGTGTGTCTTTCCTTGGTTCAGGAAAGTTTTATTTTTATTTTATTTTATTTTTTTTTTTTAATTTTCGAGACAGGTTTCAATGTGTAGTTTTGGTACCTGTCCTGGATCTCCCTCTGTAGACCAGGCTGGCCTCAAACTCACAGAAATCCTTCTGGCTCTGCCTCCTGAGTGCTGGGATTAAAGGCATCTACCACTGCTGCCCCACTTGTCTATGACTTTGTTGAAGAACTGGTGTATAATATAGTCTTGGGTTTCTTCTCCTGCTTCTATACCCGTAATTCTCGGTTTGTTAATAGTGTCACACATTTCTTGTTTGTTCCTTTCCTGTATTCTGCATTTTGCTTGATTCTTTCTACTTCTAAGGTTTTCCTTTGAATTTTCTAATTGTGCTATGGGGCTTTTCAATTCCTCCTTATTTCAGCTGGAGTCCTCTTCAGTGTTTCCACCTAATGATGAATTCTGTTCTCAAGTCATGGATTGTCTCTGTCATTTCTATTAGCCTTATGTCTTAGTTATGGTTTCTACTGTTGTGAAGAGACACCATGACTATGGAAACTCTTATACATGAAAAACATTTAATTGGGGTGGCTTACTGTTGCGGTAACACCCATGCTACTGCCACCCGTTCACCATGTCCCAGTGAGGGGCTGTGGATTAAAAAGTAGAGACAAGAAACAGTGAGTCATTTGCCACAGCAGAATGCTGAATACCCTTTATTGAAGGAGGGAGGAAACCTTAAATACAGGCTTAAAGCACAATGGAGGAACCCCAGAGGGCAGAAGTTCACTACCCAATGTTCTACATTCTTGCATCTAAGCTGTTTACACCAAATGCAGGATACACAAACAAAGAACCTCCGGTGAGCATTCAGGAAGAAGGAAACTGGCAGGGAATCAGCATAGGAAGGACATCTGGTCAAGGTCAGCAACCAAGGCAGCAGCCACTCACAGT
Organism: Peromyscus maniculatus bairdii; assembly: GCF_049852395.1. Taxonomy (NCBI): domain Eukaryota; kingdom Metazoa; phylum Chordata; class Mammalia; order Rodentia; family Cricetidae; genus Peromyscus; species Peromyscus maniculatus. Next base: position 12,568,997 of record NC_134870.1, on the reverse strand, counting down.
GGGGGGCCAGGGCCCTACAGGTTCCCCCCTTTTTACTAAAAAATGAGCTTCTGTCTTAGGTTGTGTGGGACCTCAGCAGGTCACCTTACCCGTCATAGAGACACCTGCCCAGGCCACACAGGTGCTCTGCCTTAGGTTGGTGACCACCCCCCCCCCCCCGCAGCCATTACCTGTCTCTGAATACTCATTATCATACAGACTCAACCATGTGAGCTGTAGTGTTAACTGGTGCCAAAGATCTCAAAGTGGCGCTGGGATTGCAATCTGTGCAACACAGAAAAGACCAACAGAAGTCCTAACCCACCCATAAGCCAGTAGGCTAAAGGCAATTGAGCCATTCCCTTCCTTACTGCAAATTGGAGTCCTTGTAAGGTGGTATCCCAAAAGCAAGTGGAACTTGAGTATATAAATTTACATTTTCAAAGCCAATCGAAATGTATATAACTGTTGAATTAAATTTAACATGTCCAATAGAATGAAAGATTAATTAACTGTGGTAGCTACTTTTGCTGCCAGGGTCTCCATTGTGCTAGCTGTAGTAACCAATTATGAAATAGCAATCCCAGAAACAATAGCAGCAGTGGCTATCACTGCTAAAACAGCAAACAGCAACAGTGATGTCAGATTCTCTTCTGGAGCATGTGAGCATCGTCTGTGTCTAACTGCCATGGTCCACTGGCATGGACACGGCTTCAGGAACACGAACTGCCAAGGCCCATTTTTCTTGATCCTAACATGACTTATGCTGGCAGCTCTGCAAAAGAACAACTAAGAACCATAACAAAAAAAAAAAAAAAAAAAAAAAAAAAACAGCAAACAAGGAGCAGAACTAATGGTCTCATTAGGGGCGCCAGATATTGGTGAAATTATTAAGGCCACTCCACATAGTTAAAAGGGAGAATTATTTAATGGTGTAACTTACAAATGAAGGGATAGGTAGGTGGCAGGTTCTGGGAAAGATGCAGCATAGTCCGGTGGTGTTCTCTTGAGAACTCTCCTCTGTCTACCTCTAGTGTCCAGGGTCCAAGCAGGAAGAGAGCGTGGCGCATTCTAATCTCGGGTCTTCAGGGACCTCCCTTGGTCCCGCCTTGTAGGTGTGATAGTTACCGAAGCCTCAATGGGGGTTGGAACTTCCAGACTAAAGCTGGAATGGCTACCCACTACAACTCACATTTTCAGAAGCTTAGTCTGTTATCATAATGGTGTGACATGGTGATATGCAGGCAGACATGGTACTGGAGCTGAGAGTTCTACAAATTGATAGGCAAAAAGTGGTCTGAACCACTGAGCATGTCTTAAATATACATGAGACCTCAAAGGAAGTGTGTCACTGTACACACTTCCTCCAATAAGGTCACACCTACTCCAACAAAGCCAGATCTCCTAATAGTGCCCCTCCCTTTGGGGGCCATTTTCTTTCAAACCACCACATTTTGTATGTGTGAGGTTTTTTCTTTTGGGGGGGGCACCTCATTCAGGCATTTGGTCTCCATATGTTCTTTCTCCTTTATTTTACTGAGTTGTTTTATGTGTCTTCTTTAAACTCTTTGGATTCTTTGATGAAGTTCATGCTTGTTCTTTTAAATTCTATGTTCTAGATTTCATCCAGAAAATTCTTATTGGTATTGGCAAGCATTTCTGCAGAACTGATAGAATTTGGAGAGAAGATACTGCCTTGATTTTTTTCTTTTTTTATGTTTTTGGTATTCTTGCAATGAGAGCTGGGCATGTGGACTTCTTTTGTGGGTTCTGAGCCTGTTCCAGATTGGAGAAGAAGAGAAGGTATGGAAATGGATTGGGTCTAGTGCTTGGAAATGGCATAGGTGGAATGAAGTCAGGTGCACAGAGGTGACAGACTGGGCTGATATTCAGGATGTGCTTCCTGTTCTAAGCCTGGAGTATGGAGTAAATCTTCAGTGAAGGAAGGGAAGGCCAGACTAGGGTGGTGCAGTTGTTGTGGGACCCAGGCTAAATTCCATGGGTTTCAGTAAAGTCATGACTGGGGCAGTCAAGCATATTCACTCACCAAAACCGAGCCTGGAGGAGGACATTAGGTATCTGAGTACCAAGCAAATAGAAGCAGTGCAGAAAGGACCTTTGGGTGGTTGCAGATAGAGTAGGTCTCAGTGGAAGCCTAGAGCTTGGGAGTTGTCATAAGACTGGGTGGAGTTCTGGGATTTGGGAGTTTGTGGAAGCCCAGACTTCAACTGCTGTGCAGGCTCCAGTGGCCAAACTAGAACTAGGTTAGAGTATTGATTATGGGACCCAGGCTAGCTCTGGAGGGTTGCAGAAAAATGAGAATAGAGTGGTCAGGAGTACTCCCCAGGTTAGATTCTGGAAGATGATATGAGAAGTCTGGCTATGGAGTATATATACCCATTCTTGACACCACTGTGCACTTGTGGATATTTATTTTATACTGTGAGTTAGACACTAGGGCACTTTTATTTTGATGCTCAAAATATTACATTTTTGGTGATGCCTATAATTCCTCTCCAGCTTGAAGACTCTTTTGCATGAGTTTTTGTGTTCTTTGTTGCTTTGTTGTTTCTGACATACCCTCTGTCTTAGTTAGGGTTTCTATTACTGTGAAGAACACCATGACCACAGCAACTTTTAAAAAGGAAAACATTTAATTGAGACCGGCTTACAGTTTCAAAGGTTTAGTCTATTATTACCAAGGCAAGAAGCATGGCACCATAAAACAGATATGGTGCTTAAGAAGGAGCTGAGAGTTCTACATTTGGATCCACAAGCAAAAGAAAATGAACTGTCTACCAAACTGGGCATAGCTTGAGCTTAAATGAGACCTCAAAGCCTGCCCCCACAGTGACATACCTCCTCCAACAATACCACACCTATTACAACAAGGCCACAGCTCCTAATAGTGCCACTCCCTATAGGCCAAACATTCAAACACATGACTCCATGGAGCCATACCTATTGAACCACTATACTATACCCTCTGCACTGTTTTTTTTTTTCCGTGTGTGTGTGTGTGTGTGTGTGTGTGTGTGTGTGTGTGTGTTTTGTTTTTCTGTTTTTTTTGTTTGTTTGTTTCTGTTTTGCTTGTTTTACTTTCTGATGCTACATACTGTTCCAAACAGATCCTATATTTGTCCTCAAAGCCAGTGCTTCTTCTAGGAGTGAGACTGGTCCTTTGGCTAGAGAAAGTATGACAAGTAGACTTGTTGCTAATGTGATGTTAGATATGTTACTTTTAGTTCTCAGTGTAAGGACATATACACATTTGTGCATTAAGTGACACACACTCACATACTCTTCATTATTTCCAAATGTTACTATTTGTGTCGAGATTAAACAAAAAATGAATTTCTACATACTAATATCTCCATTAATATGATGCCTCCATGTCAAACGGATCATTTCTGTCCCAGCAATTAAAAAAACCCTAGATTCTCACCAACTTTTACTTATATATTCAATTGCTCAGTTCCAGCATTTACTCAGCCCAGTTATAGTGTTAAAGCATAACCCACAGAAAAGGAGTGGAATAGCCAGGTTACAGTCCTCTCATACAGGTCTTGGTGCTTTTAATATTACATAATTTACTTATCTACATTGTTAATTCATGTTTCCTTCTGCCTCTTCCAATGATGTTAGTTCATACACTTGTAGCAAAGGTTTATAATTTGTTCAATCTTCATTCTACTTTGCCATTATATAATGTCATATATTTCCCTGTAGGGTAACATACTGAGCATTTTTCTTGTCTTAAAAATCCATTCTTTCCCATGTACTCAAACTACTTCACAGCAAATCCTTTGAAACTATCTGTTTTCTTTTTCACAGAACATCATATAATTCAGATTCTCAAGTATTTCACTTAGTTAGACCATCTTTATTCACTTAAAAGTAGGCACTTAAGTTTCATATAGATCTTCTCTTGATATAATAACTATTTTCATTTTATTGCTGAATTATATTCCTTTGTTAAAATGCACATCGATTTATTCTTTTCTCTAGTGAAGGAGACCTTGACTGCTTCATTTTTAGCAATAATGAATAAACAACACTGTTATAAATATTTTATTTTTGTCTAAAGACAAATTTTTAATTCATTTGGAGAAATACTTAAGTTTTCTGGGCCATATGGTAAAACCTTTTTACTTGTAAGAAACTGCCAAACTGTCTTCATGAAGCCATCCGATTTTACATGCCTTTTAGCTATGAATAACAAATGTTCATTTGCTTTGCAAGTTTGCCAAGACCTGGTAGTGGTCAGCTTGTCTGGTTTTCAGCCATTCTAAGTGGTGTGTAAACCAGAATTCACTTAATACTAAATGATGTAGAGTCTTTTATGCACCCTTTTGTTGCCTGTTTATCTTTGGTCAGTTTTTTTTATGTTATTTACCAATCTTTTGCCAATATCTTGGAATTTTATTGTTGAGCCTGGGACTCCTTATAAATCTTGCTATTTCTTGACCCCACATACATTTTTCATATACTGTTTCCTAGTCTGTATTTTATCTCTTTGTTTAATACAGTCTTTGTCAGAGCACATACTTTCACCTTTAACTCAGCCAACTCCCCATCTTTTTTTTTTTTTTTTTAACATGGATTGTGTCTTCTTCGTCATAGGTAAAACATCTTTAAACTCAAAGTCACAAGCAGTTCTCCACTTTCTTACTGATGTTTTATAGTTTTATGTTTTATAGCTTGATCTATGATCCATCCTTGAATTGATTTCTGTGGAAGGCGTATGGTGGTTCTCCCTCCTTTTATCCTTCCCTTACATATACATATCTTATAGGCAGTAACTATTTAAAATATTATTTTCCTCATTGAAACACCTTTCAAACTTTATCAGTGATCGCAAGGCATGATTTAATATGTATATGCAATTAACTCGGTTGTTTAAAAGATGGAGAGGTATAAGGGACGACATGGGGAGAAATGGAAAGGGGAAATGGTGTAATTATATTCTAATCTCAAAACATAAAAGAAATAATTTTGAAAAGATGGAGCTAATGAGGCCAGCACTGAAGTGAAATCTTAGATAAACAATTTCGATTCACACAATGTGTTGACAATGTACCTCTCAAGGGTGGGAGCACTCCAGACTTTCCCTCCTGCTGATTTTCAGAAATACTTCATTGTTTATAAAGAGAAAAATGCCCTAAAAAATGTAATCAGATGAAACCCAACACCACAATAACACACTATGAAAATTGTGGGTTCTTTCTCCCCTGTCCATATAAAAAGTAAAATAAGCAGCTGAAAGTTGTTTTGTCTGGGGTGTGTCAGTGGACAGAGTACTATTAAATTCAGTGGAAGCATGTTGTCTATTTCTAACAGAGGGCATGAGTTCCAGGCAGCTTTTAAGACTATAGTTTGTCATGTTAACTCCTGAGGGGAGGAGAAAAGGTGCCCTGAAAAAGTAGAAGTCATTAAAAAAAAAAAAACATTGGAGATGGAGAAACAGGTCAGCCTAAAAAGTGCTATCTAGTGTGTGAAAAGAATGTTAAAAAACAAACAACAACAAAAGACCTACAACAATAAAATCAGTCAGGTGTGAGGAGTGCTCTTGTAATCCCATCACTGGGGAGGTAGAGACAAGTGAATTCCTGGGACTAGAGAGCCACTCAGTACAGCCTATTTGATGAGTCCCAGGTGGGTTAGAAGCCTTGCCTCTAAAATAGGTGGAGCACACTTGAGGAGCACTACCCAAGATTATCCTCTAATCTCTATATACACTCACACACACACACACACACACACACACACACACACACACACACACACATACTCCCCCACATATACACCCCCCACACAAACATGCACACACATACAAAAACTAATTATTACTGCTGGCTTTGGCAGCACTCTCCAGTCCCAGAGTGTAGAGTAGGAGTCAACTTCCTGTACTCCATTGACTAGCTTCTGCTTCTGCACCCTTCCTGAATGAAAATGTTTCTGATCATCATGATCTAATGCTCTTCATAACCCCAGCACCTACTTCATGATGAAAGTACCAGAACCAGAAATTCCTGCCACAGTAAATAACTTAAAGACAAGAATTTTAGTCAAAACACTAAAACTTTTTTTCAAAGTAAGTAATTTCTATGTAAAAGTAAAAAAAAGACAGTGCCAGTCCAAGATCTGGCTTGTCCCAGAATTTCACGCATTTTGAAGAATGGAAGTGGTTACATTGATATCTGTATCTGAACGCATCGAATGTCCCTACTAGATATACAATAAACACGAAAAAGTAGTAGGGAAGTTTATACCTCTGAATTCATAGAACCCTCCTTAGAGTCCAGATCAATACCGCCAAATGCCTCTTTTATTAGGTATGTTCTTTTATAATTTTGTGAGCCTGTCAACTGTTTCATTAATATTTTATAACAGAGAGTAAATGTCTTGAGGTTCCAAAATTGTCATAAACTGCCCAGATTCACTCTGCTGGTTACTATGGCATTAAAGTCATTTGATAGGAGTACAGAAGGCTCTTGTCTGTGCATAGCTTCTATTTTCATAATGTAGACAGGAGAGATCTATAAAATCTAACTTTAATGGCGTCGAAGATTTGAAAGGGTATTTTAGAAATCTGTATACATTTTTATATTCTAGACATTGCTCTTGGTGAAAAATGCTTTGCACCTTTCCCCCCACAAACATCAGCCTTTTTTAGTTTTTTCATAATTCTAAAATCTGGGATCCTCTTTACAAATTGATAAGGAAAATATTAAGGTAGGAAGCATATGAATAACATCTGCAAATACATTCTTCTCAGAATAAATTCTGCTAGAATTGTAAACTATATTAGAACTGTGTTGCAATAAAACATGTCTTGTATGAATTCTACTTGACCTATCACTAAGAACTGTGTATATGAGAATGTGTGGAGTGTGTATACATGTGAATGTGTCTGTGGAAGAGTGTGAGTGTGTGTATGTATCAGATATATATATATATATATATATATATATATATATATATATATAGAGAGAGAGAGAGAGAGAGAGAGAGAGAGAGAGCAAATTTTAATTAGGAAATCAAGGTAAGTATTGCTAAAAGCTTTCTAATAAATGTCTGCACATTAACAGGAGCCCCAAATTTGCTTTTTAAATAGAGATGGTATTTAGGAAACATGTCACTGCTGAAAATTAATTTAAAGGTGTGCACAAAGAGATTTTTTCTCATGTATTTACCTTGAATATAATTAGACAAACCATAAGGCTGTAAGAGTGATCACATGTCCTCCAGGTTATTGCAAGCACCATTCTTGTTCTATGGGTGTGCATCTGTGTTGATGTGAAGTATCTATTGAGAGTCACAATTCTCCATCTTGGACATGAGTGTCACTACACTGAAGTACAACCGCTTGGACCACTATATGGATGCTCATGACCTGTCCTGTTAACATTCCATCTTGGATACAGTGGGGAGGCTCACAAGGTCTTCACGAGAGTCTAAGGTTATAGTTGAGGTATTCAATCAATTGATAGGGAAATCTTTGGTAGTGTACCTGTGCACAAGTCACTCAGGGGAATCCAGTGGTATAGATTTTCACTATTCATCCACGCTGTGAGGGAAATTCTTCAGTGGTGCTGTTCCCTGTATGTTGTCCAGGATACTTCTAATGGTGTAATTGTCCTTGAGTCCCTCACACTCTAGCAAGAAATCCCTATAAACTTAATCGTTTGCCAAGCTGACCTTGGATGAAACCCCTTGTGGTTGGTTAGTGCCCTTTCTATGTGTGGTAAATTAAGGCTTCTTTATGTCTCTTCAAAAAGTCATACATCAACAGACTAGTTATGATTTTGTGGTAAGGAGTGCTTTTTTTCTTTTCTATTCACTTTAACAAGGAATTATAAGGCAAGATTAGCCTCAGAAAGGCCTTCAGGAAAAACCTTCATGGTCAAAGGCAATCACTGTACAGCTTATTTTCTTAACTCCAAAGAGTTAAAACAGTGTGTCCAAACCTACTGCATGTACTCTCATGATGCTGTATACAAGAATCCATACAATGGGCAAGTTTGTATATAAGCAAGTATAATCTACAATTTACAAATTCCAGAAATCAATTATTTACTTTGTGTTCTTTTTAATTTACTAGCAATACCAAATAATTATCTTGTCACTGAAATATGTCAAATAATCCATATTAGTTTTTAGTGAGAACATCATAATTAAAACATTTTATTTTTGATAAAGCTAATGTAATCATAATTTAGCTAGTTAGTAGACTAAGTAAAATAGAATTAATGCTGATTTTGTTCCTAATTAGACAGAATGAATATTAAGGCTAGGAAAGATACTTCACCAAGATACATGTAACTAACTGCACTCTCATTGGATCTGAGAACTAAATCGTGATGTTGGGGAACATTATTTTAAAGTGTGTTGCTTTTTTCCTATTGCTTTTGTTAACAATTCAAAAATGTGTTTGATTAGATAAAATTAACCTGCGAGCAGGAGGCTGAGGCAGCAAGTAGCTGACAGGAAGTGGTAAGGAGGAACCACGTGTAGCAAGGGTTTTTAAGTGGGGCTGAGAGAAGGACACTGGGTTTTTGGAAGACACCAGCCAAGGGAGACGGTTAGCTACTTGCTATTCAGCCTCTCTGAGTGAGCAGAATTCTACTCCAAACCTTGAATTGTGAGTTCTATAGATTTAGATAAAGTTTCCCTTAGTACTTTTGAAAGAGTCAGTGCCTGAGGGAACAGAATCCCCTCAGGCTTTGACCCTTGCAGTGGAAGCCAAAGGGGCAGCCTCTGTAGATAATAAAAAACAGTGAACAACACTGTGAAACACATTGTCTTACACACTCTAGAATTATACAAAGAACTATTGAAACTCACTGTGTCTGAATCATCCCCAGTGCCAGGCAGTTGCTTTTGCGAACAAATTGGAAGTTGTTGTGTTTTGATAATTTTAGCAAATTGGTTGAAAAGAAATTAAAATATTCATTTGCAAGACCACAGGTTAGAAAATGCCTCCCGAGTTTTGTAATTCAGCCAAATATGAAAATCTGTCTTTAGAATCAAAATACTTCTCACTTTGGCGACAGAAATTGCATAATTACAGCTACATTTTTCAAATACATATTCCTTTTAAAATGTTTTCTCTCATTTGTAGATCCTAGATTTTATATCGTTACATAAAATCATGTGTGCATATATGCCTTGAAGATACAAGCAAACTGATAAAGGAGATTAGTGGAGGGAAAAGAGAGGTCATGGGAGAGAACATGGCCCAAGGACAGTGTATGTTTATAAGAAAATGTCTCCATGAAACCCAATAATATGTAAAATGAGTACAATCTAATAGAAAACAAAACAAAACAAGGCTGTGATAAAATGAAAGACATCACTACCAGAACTTCAGATGTCCCCACTACATCTACTTTTACATCCCTAGAAAGGCAGTCACTTGGGATTTTGTTTAAATAGCCCTAATTTGTTTACAACTTATCACATGAGTATGTATTTCTATATAACACAGTGTATAGTTGTATGTGGTTTCTTGACAAATTTGTGTGTGTCAGGGGGAATTAAACATACATTCTTAATGCGTTCTTTTCATCTTAGATTCCTTTGAAATGTAGTTCATTTCTCAATTTTTCTACAAAAATATGTATTAATATCTATAGACAGCTTGCTTCTGATAACTATGATCATAGGAATGATCTAGAAAATTAGAACAAATATATTATTTTTAAAAAACATTATGAAACTCATCCTTTAAGTTCAATGACTTTTAAAACTACTTTTAAGTTAGATAATCTTCTAAGTCCTATACAATCAATTAAAAATTTTATGATTATTCCTTTACTAATTTGTTTGTGTGTTTCAAAACCTTCAGTACTGGAGATCACATTTCATTAGTCCATTTGAAATAATGGGAATAGATGTAATGAGTTAGATTGTTGCAGGGGACAATCCATGAGATAGAAACATTGTCTTCTTTTTTTCAGAATAACCCCTCCTGTCTCCATGACATATGTACCAGCACCACTCTGTGTACCAAATAATAGGAAAGCATGTATTTGTTGCTTTTCTCTTTAAAATAAAATTTCAAAAATGTGGATAATTCAATATTTATTTTAGGTTCCTTAATGCAAGACCTGATACACATTAAGGGATGCCCACTCTGTCTTAGCAGAGCATGGTCACATTTGGGTCTTATTGAGTAGTTGCAGGGGTCACCAAACACCCTAAAAATCTGTTGGAAAATATCAGTCTGCATCAGCACTCAGAAAAGCACCTTTCCCAGAGTTCAGCCCAAGGTCAGCAGAAAAAGTTGATAAAAGCCTATGGGAAAGGAGTTAAGAAAGAATGGGGAGGCAGTAATATGGCTGTGAAGGGAAGAGCATTTGCTATACTAACTTGATGACTTGAATTTATCCCTGGAACTCACACAAACATGGAAGGACCCACTGCAGAAGGTATCCCTGAACCCACATATGCACCATTGCCACTATTGCATACACATTGCATGCACACACACACACACACACACACACACACACACACACACACACACACTACAGTAAAAGTGTTTTTTAAAAAAGAATAGAGATGCCTAGTCAAGGAATTACTGTTCTTGCCATGACAGAGTGTTGCACTCACTATCATGCTAGTAAATTCAGGATAACAGGGATGAGACAGAGTCTTCTGAAACCAACTCCTTATTACCCTTGACTCATAAAGGGCCACCGGATGGGCGAGAACAGGGAGAGCTGAAAGAGCACAGCATTCACCATGGGACACTAGATCCTCAGCATGGGTTGAACTGTTCTCAGATTACGGTCTATCTTCCTAGAATCTTTGTTATGGACTCCTTTTGTTTGCCAAGATTGACTGGTTTTGATTACGATTGTAGTACACAGAGGAAAGAGGAAAGATGCAAATCATTAATAGTATTGAATATACTCACACTAACATTTCATAAAATGTCATTGAAATGCTTGTGAGACACTGTGTATAGTATTATGGTGAATACTACTAACTCAGCCCTCACCGTTCATATTTTAATTTATTTTTATATTCGGTAATATATTTAATAGGTGTGTGTGTGTACATGTGCATGGAGGTCAGAGGACAACTTTCAGGAGTCCGTTTTCTTTTACTGTGTACATTGAGGATTGAACTCAGATCCTCAGGTTTGGCATCAAGCACCTTTGCCCACTGAGCCATCCTGCCGTCCCGAGCTTCATGTTTCAGAATGATGGTCACAATAGTTCAGAAGCTTACCTTTATTCACTAGATTCCAAATTCCTAAAAGTAATTACAGAGTTACTAAATGAAAATGATTTCAGAATCTGACCCATTTTGGGGACTAAGCTGCACAATTTGCTACTTGTGTGAACTGAGGAACTTAATATAATCATTGTGAGACTCATTTTTCTCAATGTAAAGCACAGATAATGATCCTTTCCTCTAAGTTTTGTGGTGATATCTTGTCCCCTAATATATTGTGCACCCTAATAAACATATCTGGGGTCAGAGAACAGAACAGCCACTAGACAGCCATAGAGGCCAGACAATGGTGGCACACACACACCTTTAATCCTATCACTTGGGAGGCAGAGATCCATCCAGATCTCTGTGAATTTAAGGCTACACTGGAAACAGCCAGGCATGGTGACACACGTCTTTATTCCCAGGAGGTGATGGCAGGAAGCAGAAAGGTATATAAGGCATAAGGACCATGTGGCAAAGTACAGATTTATAGAAATGGGTTAATTAAGACATAAGAGCTAACTAGTGAGAAGCCTGAGTTATTAGGCCATATAATTTGAAAATAATATAAGCCTCTGTGTGTTTATTTGGGTCCAAGCGGCTGTGGGAGCAGTGGGTAAGAGAGATTTGTCCTGATCGCAGGCCAGGTGGGACACAGGAAAACTTCTGGCTACCTTTAAGAATTCTAAACCTTTCACTCATAATGTAAGAGCACATTTTATCACATCTTCAGTAGAAGAAATCTCCTTGACATGAGTTCTATTTCACAGGTTTGGGGAAAATATGTTACATTATTTCCATGCAGAATCACTGACCAACTCAGTGAGAGGCAGCATGTCTTACTAACTTTTCTGAACAATTGCATGGCTTAATTAAAATTCTCTCTACTCAGGACCAGAGGTGATAAAACTTACCTCCCACCCACATCCCCTGCAAAGGTGAATAAACAAGATTTGGGGCAAAACTGCTTAAAACTGTTCAATGGGCAAATTTTATTGTTCCCTATGGTTGTATGTAAATACATTATGTACATATGCCATGTTTTCTTTATCTGTTCAGCTGAGGATCAATCATCTATTGATGGATGTAGCAAAAATCTTGAAAGATCTTATTAATATAAACAAACCCAGAGCCAGATACTGGGGTGAAAGCTGAAAGATCAGAAAAACAGAACAAGCCAAAGCTAAGCTCACCTCACCTCGCCAATTCCTTAGCTGATCTCGTTCCTCAAACTGGAAGCCCCTGAGTCCTCATCCAAATGGATCTCAGCTGAACTGCTGCTAAAAGCTAAAAGCTTAAAAAGGGCTCTAATTCCTGGTCCTCACACCTTATATAACTTTCTGCTTCCTGCTATCACTTCCTGGGATTAAAGACATATGTCACCATGCCTGGCTGTTTACAGTGTAGCTTTGAACTCAAAGAGATCCAGACGGATCTCTGCCTCCTGAATGCTGGGATTAAAGTTATGTGCTATCACTGCCTAAACCTATGTTTAATCTAGTGGCTGTTCTGTTCTCCGACCCCAGATAAGTTTATTGGGGTGCACATTATATCAACAACAGGTGGGCTTTGTGAATATTAGTGTTAATTGTTGACGTGACAGAATTCAAATTCACCTGGGAACTGGGTCTCTGGGCAAGCCTGTGGAAGATTGTCTTGACTGTATTAAGTGAAATGGGAAGTCCCGTTTAGGTGGCTAGTACCATTTCCTAGATAACATCCTGGAGTGTAAAGAGGAAGGGGGCAGAGCAGGGATCCGCACTCACTCTGCTCTGCTTCCTGGTTGTGGATGGGATGTGGCCAACCCTCTGAAGGTCCTGCAGCCCTCATTATTCCATTGTGACAGACTGGACTCTTGGAAGATGAGCCAGAACAAGCTATCCATCCCTCAAGTTGTTTTTCTCAAAGCGTTTTCTCACAGCATCAGAAAAAGGAATGAAGGCAGACATTCTGACGCTTACATTTTCTAGCTCTTGTGAACAGAGCAGCAAAAGTGTGTGTGTGTGTGTGTTTGTGTATGTGTGTGTGTGTGTGTTTGTGCGCTCGCACAGGTATCTCTGTATGTTGTTTTAAGAAAACAAATAAATATCCTATCAGTGTCAGTCATGCCATATGTGGTCACAGATTGACTGGTGTGTGTTTAAGAGTGCCCCATCTCTACACCTTACATAGATAGTGTAGTTACTGTAATGAATGAGTTAGTACATTACACCATGCTAAGAAAAATAACATTTCTCAAAGTAACAAATATTTTGCACAAAATGAACCATGTATGAGATCCACAACTACATGCCATTAATTTTCATAAAACTATTACAGTCTATATGGTTAATATATAACAAAACTCATAAATTATTAATGGGATTAAAAAATAGAAAGGCGTTTTATTTCAGAACACTAAGAAACTTTCTGTTAAACAATTTTTGGGTTGAAGAGGAAAGAACAACTAATATTCTAAAAGTATTCTTGAACATAATGAGGATGGCATTACCATCTAGCAGACTTCATGGAAAATATTGAAAATACAGCCTTAAGATCATCTCAAGAAAAATGAAAGGGCAACCAAGTGTTCAGAATTTTCTTTTTTTTATTACTAAGCCTTTTTCTGTTCATTTTACATACCAACCACCGATGTCCCTCTCTTCCCTCCTTCCACCCACCCCCAGCTTTCCCTCCCCAACCCACTTTCCAAAATGTCTAGCCCAGGCTGGCCTTGATCTTTTGATCCTCCTGCCTCTGCCTCCTTCATCAAATCCTGCCAGCATGTACCACCACAACCGACTAGAATTTTCAATTAAAAAGAACTTCAAAGTCAATAATGAAGCAAAGCAAAATACAGTACATTAGAATGAAATAATAAACAAAAGCAAAAATTCTAGAAAATGGATGTTTTTAATGAATGTACAAGTTTTTTGGACAACAAAAATTATTCACACATTTTGCCAAATTAATAAAGACAATGGAGAAAATAAACATACAAAGGAATACATGACTATAACAACATTGAAAGAGAAGAACTTTTTTATTTTTTAAAATTTTAGAAAATTATACTTTGAGAACTTTGCTGCAAATTGATTAAAACTGTTACAATTAATACATTCTTAATAGAATGTATTTTTCCAAAACATAACCTATTAGAGGTTGACTATTCCAACACACCAGTTTCTGTAAAAGAAAGACTTCAAGTTCTTGAGTAAATTCTCCACAGTTAAAATGGGTTAGCTAGTTCCCCAGAGAAAATGTGGCAGATCCTTCCAGTATGGATGATCAGGAGCTACAAGATAGGCTTTGAGTTGGGAGAAATAAAGAAAAATTCCCTAACATCTTTTTTCATGAACTCAACAATGACTGTTAAATCATATGAAACACACACACACACACATACACAGTTGTAAAACAATATATACGTGTTAGTGAAAACATAGTATGTAACTACAATACAATGTTAGTTTTTACTATCTATCTATCTATCTATCTATCTATCTATCTATCTATCTATCTATCTATCTATCTATCTGTCATTTATGGAATGCAAAATAGATTATTTCTTCTGTCCTGTGTGTGTGTGTGTGTGTGTGTGTGTAAAATGTACATGCTTTATATTATGTTCAATGTTTTTGTATAAATGTGTTGAGCATATATAAATTAGGAACAACACTAGTATTTCTACTTTCCCTTTCATTATTTAACACTATAGTGGATGTTTTGCTCAAGTTAATTAAATGAAAGTATGTAATAACTGCATATGAACTAGAAATCAAGCAAAAAACTCTCCATTAGCCAAAGGTCAAGAGAGTTCCCAGGAAACCTGAGAGAACTGATAATATTGCCCAAGAGCAAGTAGGGCACTAAAAACATGAATAATATATAAAAATCAATAATTTTTCATCGCAACAATAACCAGTTAGATATAAAGTGGTAGAGACATTTCTATTTTCTATTGCCAAAGAAAATGAAAACACAGAGAAACAAATTTAGTGGACAGTAAGTAGAACCTATAAAAAGTTTGTACAAAGGAAACACATCTACTTCTTCAAGAAGAGAAGTCAACATTATTAACAGTGTCATTTTTTTTTCTGAAAGAAATGTATAAATTTTATACAATTCAATAAAGTGCTGTTAGATTCATTCCATGAAGGCAAAAAACTTGATATTAAATTCAATGTGGAAAATACTAATGCAAGAATCATTTGGAAAGGGACTGAAAATATAGCTCAGTTGGCAGAGTATTTGCCTAGCATCCACGAAGCCCTAGGGTCTACCCTCAGCACCGCATTAAACCAGACATGCAGTGCACACTAATAATTCCAAGATTTAGGAAGTGGAAGCAGCAGCTTATGGTCATCCTTAGTTACTTAGGGCCAGCCTAGAATACATAAGGGCCTTCCTCAAACAAACAAGCGAACAAACAAACAAGAAACCACCAAGACACTACATCCGTCAGTTGCAGGGCACTGGGAAATCAATCTAGAAGTGACTGTGAACTCTCTCCCTGCCAGCTAGCTTTGCAGCACTGGAAGGTGTTGTGAAGGCTGTTGGAGGAGAAAAACCATCAGTGGTCTTAGCTAGCCCTGTACTGGGCCAGGTAAGATGTGCTCACTGGTGCAATAGTAGCAAGACTATGAGGCAAGCAACGTCTCTCTTGATTGAACTTGAGGTCTGCTCCACAGGAAGTAATTCATGCCTGGTATTATAAATATGGTTAAAAAAAATAAGTGGTTAAGAAGATCACAGGCTCTAGCCGGGCATCTACTACTGTGGATTTGCTAGTCATATTGTCAAACTTCCTTATATTACTGATGTTCATGCCATAGAGTTTTGCTGCTTTAAACCATGACGAGAGATGTTTCTTATTGCAGTATCAGTTAATACAGAGAATCATATAACTACTTCAAGTGCTGAGAATAAGTGACTGTGAATGCTCAGCAAGGTTGAGGCATCTATGTCAACCTGCAGTTCCCTCAAGGCTCAGAGAACACTGCAGAGGAAATAGAATAAAGAATGTAAGAGCCAGAGGATGGCGGTGAGCACTGTGAAATGCTATCTTCTCGACAGTACATGGCTGTTGCACAAGATCAAGCCAGTTAAAAATTCCAGTATGCATTAGAGATGGGCTCCCAAAGCCACATCTAGCTGAAGAGCTATTGACAGTATATAGCTGCAGGGAGAGTGAGAGTCATATTTTGGGGGAGGGGAGCAACCACTGATAGGCTGTCCATGCTCAGTAGATTGTTCTACATCCATGTACATATGAGTAGCACTAACAGGACTTAATGAGTTATTTAAAAAGAAGGGCATGTAGTTGGAAGAAAAACATGTTGAGGAAGATATGGAGAGAATTTGATACAGACAATGCGGGAGAAAGATGATCATATATCATTGTATGTATGTACAAAATTCTGAAGAATAAAGAAAAACTAAAAAGACATGAATTTGGGAGAGAGTTGTCTGTGAAGGGCCATAGGGGGAATTGGAATGTGGAAGTTAGGGTGCATGTAATATGTTACAATGTATACTTGTACTAAATTTTCAAAGCATGCTTAAATTATACTATTGAATAGAGAAAAATAAAAGAATATCTAGTGAGATAAAGAAGAGAAGTAGTATAGTCCTGGCACATACAAACAGACCAGGGGAGAATAAGAACTTTATGAACAAACCAAAGTGCTCCTGAAAGTTAAATATATGATTAAATGAGCTAACAAATCTCTGAGGCAAAGGTTGGCATTTTGATAGATGATGGTGAGGAAACTGGCTATCCAAGATGGAAAAGATAAATGTCTATGTCTCACACTATATGTAAGAAAAAATATCTCTCCATAGGAATCATTGACTTATAAGTTAACTTTGTGTAAAATTAGTGAGAGGAATCTGTATGATCCTCAGCAACCCTAGCAAAGAGGTTTCTAATTTTGAGGTGATATCCAGATATAACACTTTAAATGTTGATGAATTCTATGGTATTTGTAAAAACTAGTTGTGGTGACTATTCTTGGTTGTCAACTTGAGGGTATCTGCAGTTCAATAAAACCCCCAAATGGTGGAGCACACTCATGAGGGATTTTTTTTCTTTTCTTTTTTTTTTTTTTATAGTAAGAAATATTTTATTATGTATACAATGTTCTGTTTGCATGTATTTCTGTAGGCCAGAAGAGGGAGCCAGATCTCATTACAGATGGTTGTGAGCCACCATGTGGGTGATGGGAATTGAACTCAGGACTTCTGGAAGAACAGCCAGTGTTCTTAACCTCTGAGCCATCTCTCCAACCCCGGGGATTTTTTTTCTTAATGTTAAGTGGGAAGATCTCCTTCTAATCCGAATCTTTGAGGCAGCATGTTGTAGAATATTATTTGAAGGTGTGTTACTTTTGTTTATGTTGCATTTGTTTAACTCTGTGAAGCTGTGTACTGTGTCTGTCTGAAACACTTGATTGCTCTAATAAAGAGCTGAATGGCCAATAGTGAGGCAGAGAGAAATAGGCGGGGCTATCAGGCAGAGAGTATAAATAGAAGGAGAACTCTGAGAGAGAGGAAATAAAGAGATGTAGGAGCCAGAGAAGGAGGAAGACATCAGGGGCCAGCCACTCAGCTACACAGCAAGCCATGGAGTAATAGTAAGATTTACAGAAGTAAGAGAACAGAAAAGCCCAGAAGCAAAAAGTAGATGTGACTGTCTAGAATTAGATATGTTTCTGTAACTCACATTTCTCGAACTCTTCTGCCAAAGGCCTATTTTTTGCATGGGGTCATCCTTGTGATAGTTTTAAACAGAACATAAATTTTCATTATTTGAATTACATTTACATGAGGCATAGATCTGAAGAGTCTTTGGCCTCAAGCAAAGCTGTCCTTTGGCAAATTGAACTGAGAAGCATTTGACTGCAAAAGTCATGTCCACAACCGAATCTATGCTAAATGGCGTTTCAGGATTGAAAAGCAAATTTGTTTGCCTCATCCCCTAGTCAATTTATTGCTTTGATTTGTGTTTCTGCTGTGTATGCTGGTCTAGTCTGCAGGTAAATCCACCACAGCCTGTTTGAATAAATGGATGTTAATGAATAGAATATTGAGCTTTTTCTTGGCTAAATTACCTTTAACAAGACATTTTAGAGTTAATTTAATCAAGTGCCCTAGGAAGTTAGTAAGTGGCTTACTTAGTTCATTAAATGAGGTAAGTGGAAGAAAATAAAAACAATAAATACTGTAAAGTCTAGGTAATCTGATCATTTGCCACCTATTTTGAAATTGTTCAAGTGAAAAATGTAAACTGTTGTCATTAATCACTTTCCTCTCTGTCCTATATCCTTGAGGGGTAGATTGTTAAGTTTATTTAATCCATTTTATTAAACTCAGAAATGCTTTCAATTGTGTCTTTAAACCATATAGAAATAGTAGATAACACCTCTATGCAAATGTCTATATACATAGAGCCCTTAAGCAGAGAAACAAAACCCTGCATTCTTTTCTTACAGTGATACACATATTATTTTTAAATGTAACTGATAGGTAAGAGGAAATACATGGCTGTCATTTCTACTTCTGAGAAATGCCAGGCATTCTAAACACATGTGTCTTATTTAAAGTTTGCATTGAAGTTTCATTTTTTTAATGTCTTTGACACAATTTTGAGGCAAAAAAAGAGCTTTATTTTTCTTGATTTTTTTAAATTGAAAAACAAAGGTTCTGAGGTTCACAATTTTGAGGCAAAAAAAGAGCTTTATTTTTCTTGATTTTTTTAAATTGAAAAACAAAGGTTCATTGACATGAAAAGGTGATCTTATGATTAGTTTTTGCTAAGCCATTTATCTTGTAAATATTAATGATTACATGGCCTGGAGATTACTTGAAAATAACAAACACTTGACATTAGTCTCTCTGAGTTTAATATTGCACCATTCGTTTGTGCAATGTATCTGTGATTTCCTGAAGAATTTTCACACATTTTTGGAGATCCTCTATGAGGATCAGTCTCAAGAATACATTAATTGGAAATTGAATGTGCTTTCATAAGAAATCCCACACTCTTTAGGACATAGATAAGAATGAATAACTTAGGCCATCAGTCTAGATACTTGCTTACTTGCTAGAAGCACATGTCTGCTGGTAAGAGTTTGAAATAAAATTGGCACCCGAGAAAACGAGAAACCCTGCTTTGTGAGATTATTCTTTCCGTTACATAAATATTCACACTAAGACTGATTGCAGGTTTTCAATATGGATGCAGTTTGAAAGCAGTGCTCGCTGTGGACTCTCAGGGGCCATTGAGCTTCATCTCTAGCAATGTGTGTGGCTGAATGTTTCCATTGTTGTATAAAGGCCTGAAGGCATTTGCAGAAGGGCTTTGTGTATATACTTTTGGACTGAGACAATTGTTTGGATCACTTGGGTTTTGATCCATTCCACAACTAAGCTAATATATGAAGAACAAAAACATAGAGGGATGAAGGTCAGCCACTCCCCTTCTTCTATTTTTCCAGAAAACTTTCAGAAACAAATCTCTAAGGGAACCAGATGAGAACTTGGCCAATATCATGCTACAGAAAATATGACTGATGTACTTCATGAGACTGAATGAGCGAAGAGATTTTTGTATTCCACACACAGGAATCTCTCTCAAATTCAGGGTTAGTTGTCCTCATGATAAAATATTAAAAGTGAGTTGAGTTTATGATCCAATTGGAAGAAAGATTTGTATATGAATATTACAGGTGTAATGACTGATGACTGAAATACAACTTTAATGCAATTAAACATCTAAATGCTTATCCATCTGACACTCATTCCCAAGCTTTTGTGTTTCTTGTCTTTTCTCTTCACATAAATACATAAACTGCCTGTGAGCAGAAAGTAATTCAGATTTTTCTCTGGAGTTAGTATTTCACAATGTATCACTAGTCTAGAGCATATTTCTCTAGTAACTCAAGTTGTATAACCTGGAATGTCTTCTTTCAGCTCATAAATTCTCCTTAAAACTGGATCCTATTGTGCCTAGATGGATGCATGCCTATGGTAATTACAATCCTTTTAGGTGAAGATTTTCCAGGAGAGTGTGGGGAGTAAATCTTCCATATGAAAATACCCTCTCATCCTCTGAGCCATGTTTTGTAATGAAATGTCCTTCACTGAGGAGAAATGATCTTTCTTTTCTGACATTGTAGTCCTTTCTGCCTTGGAGTAGTACTGCCTTTCCCAATACCATGGCTATAATAAGTACAGAGTTAAAAGAAAAAAAAATAGAAATTCTGCTTAAATATCCAGGCAATGTTCTTAGAATTTCTGTTACAAAACTGACAGTGTTTAATGATTGCATCTAGTTGTCCAGTGATGGTCAAAGTCTCAAGAGGCAAGCAGTAGTCCATGTGGCACAGCCATATCTGAACGGAATGGCAAAATCATAAAGCCAGCACAGCTGCTTGACAAAGATCCAGCAAAGCTGAGCTGCGTGATGGCTGCCATGCCACCTTTGGTTTTCATCTCCACCTGTTGTGTACTTGAGGGACTTTTAATGTTTGTACAATTTAAGGATATTGGATTGATGGAAAAATTCTAATGAATCATTTATGCCTTCTCCCAGGAATGCTGCTTCTAAGTTTCCCCCAGGACAATCCTGAGCATACTATTCCCCTTGTTTTTAAGGAGATATTCTTATCTACTCATAGGTCTTCCTTATGACTTGGAGATTGTGACACATAAAGAAGCCAGAAGTCTCTTCATGAGGCTTTGAGACATTCTTGAAACATCTGTCCCTGTACTTACACAAGAACAAGATATTCAAAACAAAGTAAACTTTAAAAGGCAACAAGATTTGGTGGGCTAGAGGAGTTGGCCACAGTTCAGATAATAAGCCTCTTTTCCCAGACAATCACGTGGCATATACCTCTGCCCTACACAAAGACATATTGATGACCAATAAAAATAGAGTGCAAAGATGATAAAAAAAATGAGATGTCAGGACCTCCCTTTCTTAGAAAAGTTAGCTCATGCAGAGCCACTGTGGTGACATATGACCAAAGAACAACAGAATGCCAGGATTAGACATATAGACAAATCCTATAAAGATATAAACATTATATTATGCCAGAAATTGAATAAAAACTGCAGCAGCTTTTGCCTGAGGATTTTTCCTGGGCACTCTGACCATTAAGAGTTAATACTACACTGCTAGAGACATGGCAAAATGCCTGGGGTGGCTTGACAATTTTGTTTTGGTCTAGTGTCCTTGAAGTAACCAAAGCTACCAGCCTGAGAACAGGCTGTCATGTTCCTCTAGATTCTTAAAAATTGGATTATGGAGTTAATGAGTAACTCTTTATTAATGATATCAAAACTTGAGGGAAAATGATTAGAAATGATAACTCTGTTCTGTCATAGTTTATTAACGATGACTAAAAGATGAGCAAAACACGTGTCAAAAAAAATGATATAATCTATGTTTTGGAGCATCATGAATGTATGCCTGCTTACTAAGTTTTGTATAAATAAAGAAGCACTCTGGCTGCTAGTCAGTCAGGCTCCAACATTCTCCCAACCACCATGGCCTGGCTCACTTCCTTCCCTCACCAACTTCTTACATCCTACCTGTCCCACTATGAATGACTCCCGTGTGTTTCCTCTCTGTCCTTTTCTCCTCAAATGAAATTAAGGAGTATCCTGTGTCTATTTCCTCCATCACTGCTCTTGCATCCACCCAGCTTCAGACCCTGCCCTCATCTGGAGCTGGACTCCGGCACCCATGAAAATGGAATCTGATTCCGAAAGCTCCTGAAATACAAGGTTTGGGGTGGGACTTTGAATCTGTGTTTTTAAGAAGTTCTCCATGTCATGCTAATGCAGGTTCAACATTGACCATTAAAGTGAAAGGCATTCCGATGTTTGTGTGTGTATGTGTGGGCTTGAATCAAGTTTCAGAAAGATATATAGGCAAACTGTTTCTTTTGTAATATTTAAAGAACATTTGTTGTGTGTATTTGTATGTGTGTCTGTGTGTATATGTGTATCTATGTGTATTGTGTGTGTCCATGTGTATGTGTGTATCTGTGTATATGTGTGCTTATGTATATTGTGTGTGTCTATGTGTATATGTATGCCTATGTGTATGTATGTGTCTATATGTATGTGTGTGTCTATGTGTATTGTGTGTGTCTATGTGTATATGTGTGTCTATGTGTACATGCAAGCCTATGTTTATTGTGTCTATGTGTATGTGTATATGTATGTCTATGTGTATTGTGTGTGCCTATGTGTATATGTATGCCTATGTGTACTGTGTATGTCTATGTGCATTGTGTGTGTCTATATATATATGTATATGCACACACACACATGGTTACCAACAGAAGTCAGAAGAGGATGCTGGGTTCTTGTGGCTATTGTTACAGTCAGCTGTGAGCTCCTCACCGTGAGTGCTGTGAACCAAACTCCAGTCCTTGGCAAGAACAGGAAGTATCTTTACCCACAGAGCCATTTCTCTAGCTAGAAACATGTTTCTTAATGTTCTTTCTTCATTTGGAAGGCTTTCTCCTCATTATTTTTCTCCAATATTTGCTACAAGCTTCAATTGCCATTTACCTCTGAGCTGTTACCTTCCATAATCGAGTACTTCCAGGGTTAACTCATGAGAAAAACCTGGAGCCCTCAGAGGCTTTCAGAGCACTTCAACTTTAAACACAGGGCAGGTAGATCTGAATGTCAAGGTTCTTAGAAAGGTATTTATTTGTAGTTAAGAAAGCATGAGAGGGGTCTTCCAGAAGTTTCTGTTGAGTTCCCAGTTTCCTGCTAGTTATTTTAGACTAAATTTTAGGTTCAAAAACAGTGAAGTCCTCTCTTTGCCATTCTTAAAATATGGCGTAACCTGCTAATTCCAGGTATTTGGGAGTTAATTTGGAAAGAAGGAAATTATGTGTGATTATCTGAATAGGGCTCCTCTTGAGTGCCCCTAGCTGTGACTACTTCAAAGAAGGTCACTTTCCTAATCATTTACAAAGTGAAGCGAAATCCCGGTTTTGTTCTTTGCTTTTGATCTTTTCTTTCCCCACACACTTTTGTTTCTTTTCTGCTTGGACTCTTCTCAAAACCATCTCTGTGTCTCACCCAGCACAACCTCTACTTCCCACCTCCCTGGGCTCTCTCCTTCCTTGACTTTATCCCTGTTCTTGAGCTGTGTACTGGCTGGCTCCAATTAAGGAAACCTATGTTTACTCTTCAAGACCCACCCTTGAACCAGACTCCTTGTAGATAAGTGTACTTATTGTAAATGGACTAATCTTGTTCAGAGAAACACATTAAGGCATTAAAAATAATGAGATTATTGGTTTTGGTTTTGGATAAACAGGAAAGGAAAACTCTTGCTGTGTCTGCCTTTGCTCCGTTCCCTGCTTGCTTAACGTTTTATTCATTTTTTTTTTTTTGAGTAAGCTCTGAGAGCCAAGGAGCTTTGAAACAACCTCCATGGGCTCCTACCGACACCTGATCACTCAAAACAAAGTACAAGTATTTTTTTCTTGTTCCTGTATAAGACATTATTTTGATTATTTGGATGGGTTTAGCATTTGGAACACGAAGAGATGTTACAACATCCTAGGGTCATAATATTTTTCCCTACCTTTCTTAAGCAATGGAAACGTAACCTATCCTTAGAGTTTCTTGAACAGGGCATTTTGAGTTCACAGAAGTCAACTCCACTCTTTTTCTGACTGAGTAATTATCTCCAAGGATTAGAGAGACAAGCATCCAGAGGCACCAGAAAATTTTATCGTTTTACTCAGTTGTACCAAATATTCTTGAGCACTGTTAGAACTTTCCAGTTGCTTTTGTTTTAAATATTTTAGTGTCTTTTTCTTAATATCTTATTAATTCTTTGAGAATTCCATACACTGTGTTTTAATCACATGCATGCCCCCTATCCCTCAAGTCCTTCCAGATTCCTGTCTTTCCCCCTACTTCCCTACGGCCCCAACTTCCTGTTCACTCTTACTTTAAACAATGTTTCTTAATTGATCACTTAAGTTTGAAAAAAAAATCCATGTAACATATTTTGAAAGCTTTGGTTGTGATTGTGTCCAAAGTCCTGAGAGATTTTTCTCCTAGGGAAATATGCGCAGAATGCTCCCCCAGCTGCTCTTGGGTCAGCAGAGTCAAACGTTCTCAGACACTTTCTTGGCTCTCTTTGCATTTGTATTCCCAATGGTGCTTACTTTTTGCCAGCTTTGTTGAATGAAGTTATTCTGTCCTAAATTAAATTAAGTGAAGAGACAATGTGTTTAGTTTGGTTTTCACTGTCATTGGTACGATTAGAAAATAATAACTTCAACAAATACTTAAGAATCTGACATTACATGCCATGACAAACTCAAATACATTTTTTATTTCAATGTATTGCACATACCTTAAAAATATACATGCATAAATGTATTTATCAATCACATGCTTTAACAACTGTTTAAAAAAGACTAAACAGGGGCTAGAAAGATGTCTCAGTGGCTATGAATTATTTCTGCTCTTTTAGAAATAATTAAGAGTTAGGTTCCCAGCACTGATATTACATAACTACCTATAATTTCAGTTCCAGTGAACTTAATGACCTCTTCTAGCCCCAAGAGCACCTGAACACATGTACAATAAACCTGTAACAGACAGACACATATGAATACATATATATGAAGAAATAAATCTTCAAATAAAACAATTAACTAATTAATTAACTAGGGTATTGGTGAGATGACTCAGCAGGTTAAGTCATGTGATGCAAAGCCTATATCTGTGCTCAATCTCTGGCCCCATGTGGTGGAAAGGAGGGAACTGACTCTTTTCAAGTTATCTTCTGATTGCTACATGAGTCATGGTATGTTCACTCTCACTACCTCCATTAATTAGATAAGTATAATTAGAAAGAAAAAAATTAAAACAAAAAAATACAGTATAGAAATATAAGAAAACTCTATATATCTCCTGGAATTAATAAACACTGATTTTTTTGTCCTATTTGCATTGTAAGTTGCAATAAGAAAAAAATATAGGTATAGTAGAAAGTTTCTATTGCAAAAACCAAGAGAATAAAAGGAAAAAATTCATTGTCCATTTCTTCATTCATTCTATTCAAGGTTATTATGACTTCAATCTAACTTCTATCACTTCTGATTTTATAATTTTACTTAGCATATGTACACCAATAAATGAAATTTAACTTGTGAGTGTTTTAAATTTGTAAATACCCTGTTTCCAGTTGTTCTGCAACTGGCTTTTATTAAAATGTATCATACCAAATTGCAGATCTACTTTAATTCACTCCTGGCTGTACATTATTCCGTGCTGCTAATGATTTACACATTTTAAACCGTGTCCTTGTTGATTGTTAGGGGTTTTGTAGTTTAAAGTAATTCTATAATAAGATACATTTGCTCCCTTTTTTATTAGTTCTTTTAGTAGAATATATTTTGATTATTCACCTCGCTTCTCCCAGGTCCTCCAAGATCCGCCTCCCCATGCTTTTCCCATGCAGCTTAACTTTATGTCCCTGCGCCCCCCCACACACACATCAAGTCCAATTTTTGCTGCATGTACACTGGGGTGTGCAGCCATCCAGTTGAGACTGGTTGCTCTAGCAGAACCCATACCCTTAAAGAAAATTGACTCTCCCTCTCCCAGAGGCTGTCAAGTACAAATACATTTTTATTTCATTTTATGACTTGGAGGTGGTATTTTCTCATTAAAAGATCCATTTTTGAAAATGTAGAATATTGGAGAGTATATAAATTTTCTATTTGCTAGGTTCTCTTAATGCCTTGAACAATGTATCATACATGGACAATTTAAGTTTGCTAAACAATACATATGTCAGACATTGCATCTGTCAACACAAATGACAGATTTCATGATGAGATCTCCTAGATTTATTAAGTGCTAGCACTTGCCACTGTGAATTTTATGTTTGTATGTTTTGTGTGTACTGTGTCAGTTTTCTTTCCTTTTTTATTTGTAGGAATTTGTTATGAATTCTGGATATAATATCTTTGTTACTATGATGCAAATATATTTTAATGTGCTACTTCTATGCTAATGCTCTAGTGAGTTGTTTATCACTTGATTTCAGTTATTAAAATGTAGCATATTATACTTTTATCTTTTGGTTCATGTGAAAGTATAACATTAATACTTATTGTTACAATTCCTTTTGATATATAGTTTCTCCTTGACATTTGAGAAGTAGTATTTTAACTTCAAAGAAATTTTTTTCTTGAAATGATAAACTTGATGGAAGTACATAATAATTACTATGGGGCTATACCTATGTGATGCATAATATTGATGAGTTTTGAGTTCTTAAAGATCTAGAGCTAATGTTACTGATCAATGATGAGATTTTTATAGTTGTTCCATCTTAGGAAGGATCAAATCTCAGCATTCAGGTGATAACACTTCAGGGCAATTGCCATTGACCAATATACAAAGCATCTCCAAAAAAAAAAAAAAAAATAGATGAGTCCTACTTATCAGATTCAATGGTGGTTGTTTTCCTAACTGACATGTTTCCTTTTCTTCCAGATTTAAGTCATTGGACACTCAGATTTTAGATAACATTTATTTTTCAAACACAGGGAACAGCAGTGAGGAACCAGCAGTGACAATATCTCTGACTCCACAAGTTCACTAACCACACATTGTACTTTTCTCATGGGCTACAGGTTCCAGGCAGTAGAAAATAGTTGGACTTTGGAAGTTCATGGATCTCTTCTCCCAGAAGACTGCTTTCCAGCAAAGCTGAATGAGTCCTGCTTTTCTACATGTATAAGTTAAGTTTTAGGTATTGTTTGTATGATGGTGACTATTAAGCTCAGAATAATGGAATTGTAATTATTCTGCTCAGGTCCAGGGTCAGAACACATCCCTTAACTGGAAGAGCACTACATACTGTAAATGCTTACTTATTTTTACCTTACTGTGTCTGCATCATACATCCACATCCATTACTGACAGTGATCTTTTTATTCATTCAGCTTTGTTGTTACTTTCCTAGCTGAAAGAACCTACGGTCTGTGTAGGAATTAAATAAACAGATATGATTAAACATACAGTTTTGGATCAGTATGCGACTATTTTGAAGGGTAGTTGCACTGCTCTCAAATAACAACCTGAGCTTTTTATTCCCCAAGCTGTTTGTAAGTAGGATTCCTTTCATCTCCCCATGCTGTCCAACATGTATTTACATCTTTCAATAGTACCTTTCCTAGCACTGACATCAAGGACCATGTATTCTTTCCAATATGCTCAGTTTCCGATGGAAGTGGAGCTAGAGGGTACTAGAAGGAGATGAAATAAATAATTGTTTTAACACTTAGCACGCTCACATAGGAAGGGAATCTACACCATGGGCAAACATACATATGCAAGTCCTGCAACATAAAGCTGAGACTCAGAGGTCAGTTCATGGCCCACATGGTATTTTCTGGTTGCCATGGCAATTGCTTGTTTTCATTGGTCAACTGGGCGAATGGCCACATCTGTTCTTGCTGAACACTCCTTCCTCAGCTAACAGAGAACAGAGGGAATAGATTCACTTCTCCACATCAAGGGGTAGGTCATAAATCTCAGGTCACAGAGTCACGGTTGCCCTTGAGTACTCTCTTTTTGTTTCTTGGCTGCCCAAATGTTCTTCAGTTCTTCTATAAACACAGCTAAATATGCATTTATTCAGTGGAGTAAGACGCATAACATTCCCCTTAGGCAATAAAGAAATATACATATGTATACACATATAAATATGGCAATAAATTGAATATTGAAGATGGGTAATGCTCACTGGCTCAGTGGTATTCTGGAATTCAAAATCACAAGTTCCTCTGGATAAATTTAGTTGCATCTATCTTTCTTCCTTTAAATGGCATGCCTTGAGTATGCAGTCCTTTACTAAGTATTCAGATACCTCCATTCTAGTTCTACATGAAAATAGAAGTTTTGGCTCCTGGACACATTTGTACTAACCTCAGAGAAATAAATAATAACTACACTGAGTCGATTTTTTTTCTACTTCTTGCAACAATAGAGAGAAACCAGTAATGGCAAAGATGTGTAACGGTGTTTGTGTCAACATTTGACTCTATTAGACAGTCACAGGGGAGAGAAATTTCTATCATTTCTGCCATGTCCTTATAAAATCACAGCATCACAGGTCTAGACTGAGAAAGTGAAAGGACTGGATCTCTATTATTTTATGTGCCTCATTTTTCACAAACTTCTAATATGATAGTGTTTTCATCGTCTCCGTTGCTAGGGTTATGTGGTATATGTGTACAGGCGTGTGTGCGTCTCTCTCTCTCTCTCTCTCTGTGTGTGTGTGTGTGTGTGTGTGTGTGTGTGTGTGTGTGTGTGTGTGAAAACTGGCAAACTCGGCTCTGACTTGGTAATGCACTTAGCTGAAAATCAATTCGTTTCCTAGTATTTTTATAGGATGGTAAGGAATGGAGTCTAAGCAGAAAGTGGAAATGTCTGACTAAGAGAATGATGGCATTAAATAGTCGAAGCAAAACCTGAGGACATAAAGGAAACAAGATGGAAAGCAAGAATCCAAGTCCAAAGGTAGTAAAGAGCTTAACCCAGGGTGAGAAAGAACAGAGGGTCCAGGTTAATGACAAGATCTGAGATGTTTGTCCACACAGACAGGATGTGAATTTAAGTCCTAGCCTTGAGGAGCTGGCAGGATGCTGAGCAATGTTCGACCATGCTGGTTGAAAGCATATCAAGGAGCAGAGACCACATTCCTGGCTATGATTATACTGATCAAGAAACAGTGAAGGGGAAGGTCATCCCCTGGCCCTAAGGAACATGAAGACTGAAGAAAGGCTGCGTTCTCCCCAGGGCAAGGTTTACGTCTGATGTTACATAAGAGAGACCATATCAAAAGTCAAGGATGCTCTGGATGGGTACTGGGAGATGGAAGCTGTTGGGGAGGGGAAAGAATTGCATCAAAGGATTCATCTTCCAACATGGCCGGTGACCTTCTGTATAGTCAGCCTGATTCAAATGCATAGTATCCAGCTGGACATGTGGAAGACTTCGGATGTGCAGGACAAAAACTAATTTATGCCAGTCATGAGTTTAAGAAAATTTTACACTGTGTAAATTCATATTCTGCTCTTTACTCCAGAGATTGAAAAATCAGCACTTCTGGTACACATGTCATATAATAGAAAACATGGGTTTTATTTTACTTATGTTTTTCCCAGTTCCCAACACTGAGTTGCTAACACACTATTTTTTTTTTTTGAGGGATCATCATCCTTTTTGTTGTAATGAGGCAACTCTCAGTGGGACCCTCCATAACTTTAGGATGGGGCAGGTCATCCTAAAGAAAGATCGGGGTTCTCCTTTTCTTTGTTTCCTTCTTCTGAAATTTGGTATACAAAGTCTTACCATGGTACTTTCATACCTAAGTTTTGATCAGAAGTCAAGAACATTCAATTCTATTGTCTCCAACTCCCAGAGCAGGGAAACCTAATAATCTGTCACACTTACACATTGAAACCCTCATGAACACTCCCAGTGACATAGAATTTCTGAGTTGATGAATCTACTCTTATTTGGGGATGGTGCATATCCCCCACTCTGTAGGCCAGAAGTACCTGGCTTGGGAATCTAGGGTCGTTCTATATTTCACTTCCTCTGGTTCTTACCCAGAATCCTATGTAACAACTTTGATTATAAGTGGGTAGGCATATTTTCCTGAGAGTTTTGCTGGCTGGTACAGCAATCAGATGGACCTGAGCAGAGAATCAAGACACAGCCCTGGATGGATGTAGAGCAAGAAGGTCACAAGTTCTGGTGGTCTATGATTTGTGGCTTAGGCCTGATGTGGAGGCAGTCCCATGTGCTGGAGCCCTTCACTGATGGAATGCAATGCTAACTTCAGGCAATTAGTGTTAGAATTGAATTAAATCACTGAACACCCAGCTAGAGTCTGAAGGATTACAGAACTAGTTGCTGGTATGAGACAAAAGCTGGCTCATTTGATGTCAAACACTTTTTGTGGGTAGGAACAGGTCATATTAGCATACTTTATCATTACTGCAAAAACAGTTGAGAGCCATAAAAGAACAATAAGCAGATCTCTGAAGTCACCATTTCTGAGGGAGCCAAAGGGCATAGACTTATATACATAGATCAATTAGTCTGTTATTATAGAATAATATACTACTAAATATATATACTAAATGCTACTTTTGTGTATGTTGCATTTGTTTAACTCTGTGAAGCTGTGTTACTGTGTAGCATGAATCTTAAAAGTTCTTATTAATAAAACAAACCTGAAACCAGGTATTGGGGTAAATGCTGGAAGATCAGAGAAACAGAACCAGCCACAGCTAACCTTACCATGTCAATTCCTCAGTTGATCTTGTTTCCTCAGACTGGAAACCTCTGAGTCCTTATCCAGAATGAATCTCAGCTGAACTGCTGCTAGAAACCTAAAAGCTTAATCAGCTATAGTTCCTTGTCCTCACACCTTAAATACCTTTCTGCCTCCTGCCATTACTTCCTGGGATTAAAGTTGTGAGTCACCATGCCTGACTGTTTCCAGTGGGTCTTTCAACTCACAGAGACCAGGATGGATCTCTGCCTCCCAAGTGATAGGATTAAAGGCATGTGTGCCACCATTTTCTGGCCTCTATATCTAGTGGCTGTTCTGTTCTCTGACCCCAGATAAGTTTATTAGGGTGCACAATATTTTGGGGAACACAATATCACCACATTACTGTGCCTGTCTAAAACAACTGATGGTCGAAAAAAAAAAAAAGCTGAACATCCAGCAGCAAGGCAGGAGAAATGACAGGCAGGGCTGGCAGGCAGAGAGAATATATAGAAGGAGAAATCTGGGAGGAGAGATCAAGGAGCCAGGGAGAAAGAGGAGGCTATTATGGGCCAGCCACCCAGTAACACAGCCAGCCACAGAGTAAGTGTAAAAGTAAGACATAAAGAAGTAAGAAAAGAAAAAAAGCCCAGAGGCAAAAGGGATAAGTTAAGAAAATCTGGCAAGAAAAAAGCCAAATTAAGGCTGAACATTTATAATTAAGAATAAGCCTCCATGTGTTATTTATTTGGGAACTGGGTTATGCACCCTGACAAAACAGAAAAAAAAAAGCCAAATAACAACATTTTAGCATACCAATGTGGTGCTCCAGTTCCATAGTTCCTGAGAAAGCTTAAAAAAAATACAGCTTCTTTAAGAGCTTCTGCCTGGTGGGAGGGGCTTTAGTCCTGCCCCAACTTCAAAGGCCTTACCCCCTATGAGAAGTGAATGGGGGTAGGATAGGATTAACAGCAGAAGGGAAGGAGGGGAAGCAGTGGCTGGTACATAAAATGAAAAAAAAAATTACATAAAAATAAATATATAAAGAGTTTCTGCCTGCTGGCAAGCCCTTGAATAGCCAATACATTAAGTAGGAACAAAAGACTAAGTAAAAATGCCTGCCACAGTGCAAACATCGGCATTCTAGAGCTCTAGGAAGGTTGAATACAGTTCTTGGTCAGACAAATGTCTGACTGGCTTTGAGTTTCATGCTTGGTTTTCATGACCCAAGAAGTCGGATAGAATCTCCTCTTTGTGTATTTTCAGGAACAAATTGTAATCCCCAACAAGGCATTTTTTTTTATTTCTTCAAACAATCTTTCTAAAGTATCTGCATTTGAATAAGCTAGTAAAATATCATTCATGTAATGATAAATTATAGATTCAGGAAATTATTTATGTAATATTTCCAATGGCTGTCATACAAAATACTAGCATAGAGTTGGGCTATTTAACATTCCCTGTGGTAGAACCTTCCATTGATATCTCTTAACCAGCTGAGAATTATTATAAGTAGGCACCATGAAAGCAAATCATTCTCTGTCCTTTTCTTGTAAGGGCATTGAGAAGAAGCAGTTTTTTTTTTTTTAAACTGATAACTATAAGAGGCCATCCTTTAGGTAACAGAGTATGCAAAGGAATTCTGGATTGTAGAGAGCCCATTGACTGAATTACTTTGTTAATTGCTCTTAGGTCTGTTATCATTCTTCACTTAACATATTTCTTTTTAATAACAAATACAGGAGTATTCCAAGGGCTGGCTGATTCTTCAATATGTTGAGCATTTAACTGTTTTTGTACCAGCTATTCCAAGGCCTGCAGTTTCTCTATTGAAGGCCATTGCTGAGCCCATACAGGCTTGTCTGTTAACCATTTTAAAGGCAGGGCTGTTGGTGTCTTTGAGAGATCAGCAGCTGTTGTACACTGTTATTTTACAATCTGAATGGCTGGTGACTGTTCTTTATAATATCTTCTAATACTTCTCTCAGAAACATGTGTTACTTTATGGTTTGTTTCTGAGATTGGAAGATGCTAATCTGGGTATTCCATTGTTGTAATAAATCATGTCCACATAAATTCATAGCTATATTAGCCACATATGGTTTTAATTTTCTTCTCTGTCCTTCTGGCTCTATACATTTGACCCATCTTGCAATCTCTTTCACTTGAGATAATGTTGCAGTCCCTAACAGCTGAACATTTACCTCCTAAAGAGGCTAATTTGAATGTCAAGATTCTGGTGAAATTATTGTTACATCTGCATCCATTTCTACAAGACTCTCCATGAGAACATCGTTTATTTGTATTTTTAATTTTGGTCTTTCTTCATTTATAGAAATTTGCCAAAAGATTTGCCTTATGGTTTCTTCTGTATTTTCTGTTCTCTCTGCTATAGCTGTTCTATCACCTCGAGAAGCATGGTTTATTACAATAGGCATTAGGCTATTTAATTGCTCTAAGAAGGGCTTTTTTCTATGATGGCAGGAAATGACTGAACTTAATTTTACATGGGAGCCTGTGAGAGGCCCTTCAGGGAGTTTCCCAAGGGCAAAGGCAAAGGATTACTTGGTCTGTCCCTTGTTGGTCTACATTCGTTAGTCCAGTGCTTGCCTTTACAACACCTTCTGCATAATCCAGAAGGCAGGGGCATTCTGTTGTCATTGATCCTTGAAGAAACATTGTTTATAGGAATGCCCTGTTTACAATCCCTTTTTAGGTGACCTTGTTTACCACAATTAAAGCATCTGACATTATTATTTTCCTTCAAACCTCTTGAAATTATCTCTCCTATCCATGTATCATCATGGTCATGAGAGTCAATACTAATTGCATCCCAGATACATTCCCCCAAGGGTTCTGATCATGCCTTTAATGGCCTAATTACCCCTTTGCATGCTGCATTGAATTGTCAAAAGCCAGAGATTCAATTATTATTTGTCTAGCTTCTGAATCTGTGAAGGTTTCTTTTGGGCCCTGTATAACTTTTGTAAATGACTCAGTTTTCTTACCTACTTCTTCAATTCTGTCCCATGCATTCATGGCTGCCATTTGGCATAAAATTAGGGTGTGGTCATCATGTAAAAGTTGTCTTTTTCAGCATAATTGCCTTCTCCAAGAAGTTGATTTGGGGAAATTTCCATACCTCTAGCCCTACATTGTTGTTCTACATTCTTTACCTCCTCTTTCCACCAGGTCACCCATAATAACTGTGGACCAGCCTCTAGGACAGCTATAACCAAATCTTTCCAGTCCTGAGGGATGATTCTATTACAAGTTGACCACAAGTTTAACATCTGCTTTACAAATGAAGAATGCATGCCATATGAGAATATAGCTTCTTTAAATCTCTTCAAATCTAACATTTCCACTGTAGTCCAGTTAGTTCGTAAACAGCCTTGAGCATTTGGCTGTTCCTATAAGGTTACTGGGTAGAGTAATGTTTGCTGTCTGGAAACCTTAGGCTGTTTCTCTGTAACTGTATAATTCAATGTTGAGAGAGGTTCACCTTTAAATTCTTCTGTCTGGGTCTGAATTTCTCTATAAATCATTTTAACAAGTTTTTCTAAAATGTTTTTCTTAGTACTCAAATTGACCAACCTTTTTAATGCTAAAATAAAAATGATCAAATAATATTCATAAATGACATTATGTAAATCCCATCAACATTAGTTATATTCTCATTTAATTGTTCCATTTTCAGACTGCCTAATTTGTTATCAAATAAAGACTAAATTCCCTCCATTGTAAAAATGTTTCCCATTTTTTTAATGTGGGAAGAATTTCTCTTTTAACTAATTTCTCCCCTTAAGATATCTTAATTGACTTACCTACTCTGCCAACTGCGTAGAACAGTAGAAGTCAAAGGGAGTTTCAAGGGAGCTATCTAGTATGGTAGCAGTCTGAGATGGGAATCCAGAGATAGCCCACAACCACCAGGAGAGAAGAAGTCAAAGAGACTCTGGCCCATGTGGGGTGGAGATCTGGCCACATAAAGCTTGGACCTAAGCCAGGGGCCTGTAAGGTCACAAGTGGCTTTTTAGTGAATTCTTGCCACAAACATCAGGCTGCCAGATATAAAATGAATGACTAAATTGTCTTATTAATAAAAAAAAAACAGCCAGATATTGCGGTGAAAATCTGAGAGATCAGAGGAATAGGACAAGCCACAGGCAGCCTCAACTCACCAACCCCTCAGCTTCCCAAAAGACCTACACCCTGTATACCCATGCCTGTATGTCTTTCTGTTCTGCCATCTCACTTCCTTTTTCCACCCAGCTACATCACTTCCTCTTTCAGCCCAGTTCTGTCACTTCCTGTCTGTCTGTACAGACCTCCAGACCTTTATGGTTAGCTAGTGTTGGAATGTATGTCATGTGCCACCATGCCTGGCTCTGTTCTCAGTGTGGCCTTGAACTCACAGAGATCTGGATGGATCTGTGCCTAACGAATGCTAGGATAAAAGGCATGTGCTACCATTGCCTGATTTCTATGTTTAATATAGTGGCTGGCTTTTTCCTATGATCCTCAGATAATCTTTATTAGGGTGCACAATATATTGGGGGACACAATACATCACCACAATTATCTCCAATTTTCTGTCTGGGACCCTAAAGCTGCTTTGCCCACAGACAGCAGGAAGCAGTCTAGAGGAAACAACGTCCACATTCCCAAGAGAGGTGTGGGAGGCTTTTCGTTATTTTATGGCTTATGGATACCTGTTATCATTTAAGGGAATACAGAATACTGACACAAATTTATAGTTATTTTTGTTATACTGTGTATATGTTTCTACTCTTATTTAAAGGATTTTTATACATTGGTAAAAATTTAAGGTTATTTTTGTTACAACACATTGTATATATGTTTCTATTCTTATTTAAGTTATTGTACCTATGCAGTTTATTTAAAGATGTAAGATAAAATTCTAGTTTCTGAAAACTGTACTTATAAACTACATAGGATAATCAGGAAACCTAGGTTAGTTATTAGTAATTTATAACAATCAAAGTTGTAGATATATTAGGTATGCTTTCCAGATCATATAGAGATATATTTTATATAGATAGATGGTCTTCAAACCTTTCAAAGACATACAAAAATAAGTAATTTAAAATGTTTTGTTAACTTAAGGTTTTTCATGACAATGAGACACAGCTGCTCCTGGCAGCACCAATTTACTTCAGAGAAGATGATGGGCATTGAAGAAACTCCTTATGGAGTTTACTTTCATTGTGGCAAGATTAGTCACTGGGCAAAGAAACTATTCTTGCCTTTGAATGCTTGACTATGTATTCCAAAGACTGGCCATGTAGTACCACAGGAAAGTAACTTTACAAAACAAGGTAGAACAGTCCTTCAGAATTTTGCTTCACAAAAGAGTTTGCCAAATGTTCTGCAGGACACATAAGAAAATGACTGTTGACCCTTGCCAAAACAAGGTAGGACACTCCTTCAAAATTCCTGCTTTATAGAAAAGTCTTCCAGAAACTCTAGGCCTGTAGGCTAAACATGGATACCCTAATGTTGCAGAAGAACTTTGGGTGACTGTCCTGATAGCTAAATGTCTCTGTTAGATTATATTACATTCTTCTGGGTCTTTGATGGAGTTGAAAACTAGATAGTTATAGTTGCAGTTTTTCTTAGTTATGATAGAAAGTAAGTTAGGTATAGAACTTTGAATTCACTATGATAAGATAGATAATGCATTATTTTCTTTGTATATGCTAGCTACAAATGGACAGAATATAGTAAATGTAATTCCAGCTTGATAATTGATTTTGTTGTAACATGAAGCTTAAAAGCCTTGAACTCATTGACACAGGGGACAACTTTCTGAACAGCATACCATTAGCACAGGCACTAAGATCAACAATTAATAAATGGGACCTATTGAAACTTAAAAGTTCTGTAAGGCAAAGGACACTATCATTCAGACAAAGCAGCACCCTACAAAATGGGGAAATATTTTTACCAACTCCACACCTGACAGAGGACTGATACCTAAAACATATAAAAGAACTCAAAAACTAGATATCAAAATCCAAATAACCCAATTTAAATATTAGATACTGATATAAACATAATTCTCATTAGAGTAAACTCAAATGGCTGAGAAATACTTAAAAAGTATTCAACATCCTTAGCCATAAAAAATGCAAATCAAAACCACATTGAGATTCTATCTTACATCTATCAGAATGACTAAGATCAATATCACAAGTGACAGTTGATGCTGGTGAGGATGTGGAATAAGGAGACTACTTATTCATTACTGGTAGGAGTGCAAACTTTTACAGCCGCTATGGAAATCAGCATGGCAGTTCCTCAGAAAATTGAAAATTGATTTACTTCAAGATTCAGCTATACTCAAAGGATGCTTCATCCTACAAGAAAGCTTGCTTGCTCAATCATGGTCATTGTTGCCATATCCATAACAGACAGAAACCTTAAACAACCTAGATGTCCTTCAACAGAAGAATGGATAAAGAAAATGTGGTACATTTATACAATGGGATATTATTTGTTTTTTTTTTTAATAACATCATGAAATTGGCAGTCAAATGGATGGAACTAAAAAAAAACAACAAACCATGCTGAATGAGGTAATCCAGACCCAGAAGATAAATATGGTATGTATTTATATCTATGTGGATATTAGCCATTAAATAGATGATAAACAATCTACAATCCATAGACCCAGAGAGGTCAGGTATTGAGGAAGAGAAACACATGAATCTTCCTGGGAAGAAGAAATAAAGTAGATATTATGGGTGGGTTGAGTGTGGGCAGGGACAGGAATGGAAAAATCAGTTGGTTCAGAGATATAGGGTTAGGGAGGGAATGTGAAGAGAGACATCTGGATTGAGAGGCATTTAAGGAATGATATAGAATCCTAGTACAGTGGAAACTTCCTAAAATAGATGAAGGCAATCCTAATGAAGTCTCCTAATAATGGGAATATCAAGTCCCAACTGGCCATCTCTTGTCACCAAACAAGGCTTCCAGTAGAAGGAATTGATTGCATTCAATTGAGTTGTTGGCCAAGGGGTTCCCATGGAAATCCCCAACAATTCTGACTATTAGAAAGATAATGGGTTGTTCTCCAAAAACTGACAGTGAGGCCCCATTGCTAAGGACAACATCTGCACAACTCATTGAATCTGGAAAAGTTGAGCTAGAGACTACATGGAAACTTCACCCTAGGTTTAAGTGTCTGGTGCAGGAATCTACTCTGTGGGCTACCAAAAGAGAAATGTAAACAGCAACCCAGCCACAAAATCTTTGACCTACAATCTGTCCTGCCTATAAGATATGCTAGGGCAACAAAGACACAGAACTTGTGGGAACAGCCAACCAATGTCTGATTTGAATCAAGGCCCAATTCATAAGACAGAACCCATATCTTACACTGCTTCAATGAGCAAGAACCAATGACTAGATAGCCCAGGGACCTAGGGTAAGACCAAATAGTACTGGCCAGGCCAAAAAAGAAAAAGTAGTAATAAAATAACTCCTAATGATATTCTGCTATATTCATAGGTCAGTCATCAACAGAGAAGTTTATTCCTGCAGTAGATGGGAACAGATACCAAGACTCCACACCAAGAAATTAGAGAGAGAGAGAGAGAGAGAGAGAGAGAGAGAGAGAGAGAGAGAGAGAATCCTTGGAACACACAGCTCTAAATATGATGTCTCCATTAAATTTCTCCAAGTACAGTGCCTACATGAGTCTACACCCAGTCCTCCCCATATATATTTCAGCTTAGTATTTTTATGGGAGCCCTGAGTGTGTGAATGAGTGAGTCTCTGATTCTTGTGCCTGTTCTTGGGGCTCTTTTCCTTCTGCTGGGTTGCCTTGTCCCAGTGTGATGGTTTTTGTTTTATCTTAGTATATTTTGTTTAGCCATGTTTGGCTGTTATCTCTTTTTTAAAAAAAGAAAATGTGATGAATTCTTAGACTTATATTCACTTTGGATTTTCATAGTCTTTTATTCACATAGTTTTAAGTGGGATTGATAGTGGAGATAGGGACAAGAAAAAATAAATAATTGTAGCCTTAAAGCCCACCCAGCAACCCCAGAATGTATCCCTTTTCCTGGGCTCAACACTAGGGCCCACAATCCCAAAAGATGTACAGGAGGCCAGGGGAGACACTGTTCACCATCTGCTACACCCTTTAAGCCTGTCCAACAACCCCAGACTGCACTGCCAGCCCTTGGTTCATATCTCAGCCTACTATTTTGAAAGAAGTCTTTGGCTTTACCAGAAACAAGGTAAGATCTAGGAACCCCAGGTAAGACACCACCCACTGCCAGCTAACACTCCTTAAAACCTGCTCAATAATCCCAGACTGTACCCCCCCACCTGGGCTCCATGCTAGGACCCACAACCCTGGCAGTCTTACAGGAGGCAAGTATAGTCCTAGGAACCCCAGGTAAGACACTGCCCACTGCCCACAAAACCCTTTTAAGCCTGCCCGACAACTCCAGACTGAACACTTTCACCTCCACATCCCAGGCTCCATATCCTGGTCTACAAATTTGGAAGGAGATTTCTGCATTATCAGAGCCTGGGACAGATCTAGGGACCTCAGTGCTGGCAGCTGTACTGGAGGCCAGACTAGTCCAAGGGACTTTAGAGGCCAGACCAGATATAGGGATCCCAATCTGCACCCCACCCCTCACTCCATAATCCTGGTCTACAACTTCAGAAGAAGACTTCAGATTAACCAGTGGCCAGCCCAGATCTAGAGAACTCTAATCCCTAAACCCCCAGATGCCCAAAGACACACTAGTCTCTGGAACCTTTGGCCATTTAGGTAAAAAAATAAGATAGAAAAGAAAAACTGAGGAACAAAACACCCATCTAACAAAAACAAATTCAAGAATAAACAACTAAACCTATAATCATCCCAAATCTAGATGCCTAAACACCAGTGTAAGAATGCAATAACAGAAATGGCAATATGGCATCACCAGAGCCCAGCTATCCTACAACAGCAAAACCTGACCAATCCAACATAACTGAAGCACAAGAAAACAATCTTACAAATGACTTTATGAAGATGATAAAGGTCCTTAAAGAGGAAATGAAAAAAATCCCTTAAAAATTGAGGAAAAGACAAACAAAAAATTGGAAGAAATTAATAAATACCTAAAAGAAAGCCAAGAAAAAACAAGCAGATAAAGTAAACCATTCAAGACCTGAAAATGGAAAGAGAAACATTAAAGAAAACACAAACAGAGGGGATCCTGGAAATGGAAAAATCTCTGTAAGTGAACAAGAACTCCAGATGCAAGCATCACCAACAGAATATAAGAGATAGAAGAGAAAAAAATCTCAGGCATTGAAGATACAATAGAAGAAATAGATACACTGGTCAAATAAAATGTTAAACCTAAGAAATCTCTGACATAAAACATCCAGGAAATCTAGGATATCACGAAAAGACCAAACAGAAGAATAATAGGAATAGAAGAAAAAGAAGAGACCCAGCTCAAAAACCCAGAAAATATATTTAAGAAGCTCAGAGAAGAAAACTTTTCCCAACCTAAATAAGAACATGCTTATGAAGGCATAAGAAGCTTATAAAACACCAAATAGATTGGATCAGAAAAGAAAATCCCCTCACCACATAACAATCAAAACACTAAACATACAAAACAAAAAATATTAAGAGAGGAAAGGGGGAAAAGCCAAGTAACATATAAAGACAGACCTATTAGAATCATACCTAACTTCCCAACAGAGACACTAAAATCCAGAAGGGCCTGGACTGATGTCTTGGAGATTCTAAGATACTATAGATGCCAGCCCAGACTACTATACCCAGCAAAACTGTCAATTGTAATAGATGGAGAAAACAAGATATTTAATTACAAAGTCAAATTTAAACAATATCTGTCTACAAACACAGCCCTACAGAAGGTACTAGAGGAAAAAAATCCAACCTCAGGAAGTTAACTACATCCATAAAAACACAGGCAATAGATAATTTTACACCAGAAAACCCTAAGAAGGGAAACACACAAGCACACAGAGATACACACACACACACACACACACACACACACACACACACACACACACACACCACCTCCACCACCACCACCACCACCACCACCACGACCAACAACAACAATAAGAACAACAATAAGAAAATACTAGGAATTAACAAATATTGGTCATTTATATCCTTCAAGATCAGTGGACTCAATTTGCCAATAAAGAGACACAGGATACGAAAACAGGATTTATCATTCTGCTGCATATAAGAAACACACCTCAACATCAAAGGCATACATTACCTCAGAGTAAAGCGTTGGGAAAAAAGATTTTCCAATCAAATGGGCCTAAGAAGCAAGCTACTATGGCTTCATAACATCTAACAAAATAGACTTCCAACCAAAATTAATCAAAAGAGATGGAGAAGGGTGTCAGAAAAAGCTTACCTCAAACAGCACCTGAATTGGGGGCTGAGGATTAAGAAAAGACAGAGACAGAAGATAGAATCAGGAGGGCTTTCAGTAAATACTGCAGGAGCCCTGAATTCATTTCTCAAAGCCCTTTTATACACTAAGCAAGGTGACAAAAGGACTTTCTTATCATGATTCAAGAAACTGACAAGTATAAACAATTTCTATTATTCATTCTTGATGAGCAAAGCATCTGGTAAGGATGGCCTTTGAGAAAACATCCTGTTTTTCATCCTTGAGGAGCAAAATCAAGCTTGAACTCTCTGACCTTAAATCAAGATGGAATCAAGCCACAAGATGAAGTCACTGTGGGCTCCCACAGAAGAGTATTTCATATTGATCAAAGGAAAAATTTACCAAGATGATGTCTCAATTCATTTATGCCCCAAATGTATGGACACCCACATTTATAAAAGAATTATTACTAAAGCTTAAATCACACATCAAACCCCAAACAATAGTAGTGGGAGACTTTAACACTCTATTCTCACCAATGAACAGGTTATCCAGACAGAAACTAAACAGAGAAATAATGGAACTAACAGATGATATGTCTCAAGTGGACCTAACAGATATCTACAGAACATTTCTCCCACACACAAAAGCATACACCTTCGTCTCAGTACCTCATGGAACCTTCTCCAAAATTGGCCATATACTTGGCCACAAAGCAAGTCTCAACAGATACAAAACAATTGAAACAACTCCCTGCAGACCACCAGGAATTAAATCTGGATTTCAACAACATCAGAAACATCAGAAAGCCTACAAACTCATGGAAACTGAACAACTCTCTATTGAGTTACCAGTGGGTCAAGGAAGAAATAAGAAAGAAGTTAAAGACCTTTTAGAATTCAATGAAATTGAATGCATAGCATACCCAAACTTAATAAGACACAATAAAAGTGGTGCTAAGAGGAAAGTTCATAGCACTTAGTTCCCTTCTGATGAATTTAGAGAGATCTCATACTAGCAACTTAACAGCACACCTGAATCTAAAACAAAAAAAGCAAGCACACCCAAGAGGAGTAGAAGTCAGGAAATAATCAAACTGAGGGCCAAAATCAATAAAATAGAAACAAAGAATAATTCAAAGAATCAATGAAGCAAAGAGTTGGTTCCTTCAAGAAAATCAACAATGATAAACCCTTAATCAAACTAACTAAAAGGCAGAGAGAGGGAACATCCAAATCAACAATATCAGAAACAAAAAAAGGAGATGTAACAACAGATTCTGAGGAAATTCAAAGAATCATTAGGTCATACTTCAAAAACCTTTACTCCACAAAATTGGAAAATCTAAAAGAAGTGGACAAATTTATTGATGGATGCCACTTACCAAAGTTAAATCAAGATCAGATAAAGAATTTAAATATACTGAAAGCCCCTAAGGAAATACAAGCTCTCATTAAACTCTCTTATAGAAAAGAAAAAAAAAAAAAAAAGCCCAGGGCCAGTACTCTTCAAGTTATTGCACAAAATAGAAACAGAAGGAACACTGCCAATTTCATCTTATGAGACCACAGTCATTCTGATACCCAAACCACACAAAGACTCAACAAAGAGAACTACAGACCAATTTCACTCATGAACATTGATAAAAAAAAATACTCAAAAATACTGGCAAACTGAATCAAAGAATACAACAAAAAGATCATCCACCATAACCAAGTAGGCTTTATCCCAGAGATTCAGGAATGGTGATGGTTCAACATGTGAAAATCTGTCAAGGCAATCCATCCTATAAACAGAATGACAGAAAAAAACCCACATGATTATCTCATTAGATGCTGAAAAACCTTTGACAAAATCCAACATCCTTTCATGATAAAAGTCTTGGAGAGATGAGGGATACAAGGGACATACCTAAACATAATTAAAGCAAAATATAGCAAGTCAATTGCCAACATCAAATTAATGGAGAGAAACTCAAGAAATTACACTAAAATCAGGAATAAGACAAGATTGTCCACTCTCTCTATACCTATTCAATATAGTACTTGAAGTTCTAGCTATGGCATTAAGACAACTAAAGGAAATCAAGGAGATACAATTTGAAAAAGCAAAAGTCAAAGTATCATTATTGCAGATGATATGCAATAGTATATATAAATGACCCCAAAAACTCTACCAGGGAGCTGCTACAGCTGATAAACACCTTCAGTGATATGAATAGAAATACAATTAACTTGAAAAAAATCAGTCATCCTCCTATATACAAACAATAAAAGGGCTGAGAAAGAAATCAGAGAATCAATACCCTTTACAATAGTCTCAAATAGAATAAAATATCATGATGTAACTCTAACTCAACAAATGAAAGACCTGTATGACAATAGCTTTAAGTCTTTGAAGAAATAATTTGAAGAAGATATCAGAAAATGGAAAGATCTCCCATGCTCATGGATAGGTAGGATTAACATAGTAAAAATGGTCATCATACCAAAAGCAAATACGCATATGCAATGTAATCCCCATTAAGATCCAAACACAATTCTTCACAGACCTTGAAAGAACACTACTCAATTTCATATGGAAAAACAAGCAAACAAAAAACAGAATAGCTAAAAATATTCCAGTATAATAAAAGAACTTTCAGGTATCATCATCCTTGAGTTCAAGCTCTACTATAGTGCTGTAGTAATAAAAACCACATGGCATTGGAATAAAAACAGACAGGTGGATCAATGGAATTGAATTGAAGACCCAGACATAAATCTACACACCTGTGAACACCTGATTTTTGACAAAGAAACCAAAATTATAGAGTAGAAAAAAGAAAGCATGTTCAACAAATAGTGCTGGTCTAACTAAAATATCCTCATGTAGAAGAATACAATTAGATCCATATCTATCACCCTGCACAAAACTCAAGTGGATCAAAGACCTCAGTCAAGATATACTGAACCTGATAGAAGAGAAAGTGGGAAATAATCTTGAATGGAGACAACTTCCTGAACTGAACACTAGTAGCACACGCACTAAGATGGATAATTAATAAATGGGACCTCATGAAATTGAAATATTTCTGTAAGGCAAAGGATACCATCAATAAGACAAAATGGCAGTCTACATAATGAAAAAAGTTCTCCACCAACCACACATCTGACAGAGGGCTGATTTCCAAAATACATAAAGAAGTCAAGAAACTAGATATCAACAAAGAAAATAATCCAATTAAAAAATGGGATACAGATCTAAACAGAGAATT
The DNA here is from genome assembly GCF_049852395.1 of Peromyscus maniculatus bairdii. Lineage (NCBI taxonomy): Eukaryota > Metazoa > Chordata > Mammalia > Rodentia > Cricetidae > Peromyscus > Peromyscus maniculatus. The sequence continues at coordinate 12,524,767 of NC_134870.1, read as the reverse complement.
CTCAACAGAGGAATCTCAAATGGCTGAGAAACTTAAATGTTCAGTGTCCTTAGCCATCTGGGAAACGCAAATCAAAACTACTCTGTGATTCTATCTTACTCTTAACAGAATGTCTAAGATCAAAAACACAAGTGACAGCTCATGGTAGAGAGGATATATACCATGGGGAACAATCCTCCATTGCCACTGTGAGTGCAAACTTGTACAGCCACTCTGGAAGTCAGTGTAGTGGTTTCACAGAAAACTGTGAATCAACCTACCATAAGACCCAGCTATACCGCTCTTGGGTTGATGCCCAAAGGAAGCTCAATCATACCACAAGGACACCTGTCCAACTATGTTCGTAGCAGCTTTATTTGAAATAGCTAGAACTTGGAAACAACCTAGATGCCCTTCAATGGAAGAATGGATAAAGAAAATGTGATACATTTACACAATGAAGTATTACTCAACTGTTAAAAACAAGGACACCAGGAAATTTGAAGGCAAGTGGCCAGAACTAGAAGAAAATCATCCTGAGTAAGGTAACCCAGACTGAGAAAGACAAACATGGTATGTACTCAATCATATATTGAAATTAGCTATAAAATAATTAATAAGCATGCAGAATACACAATCCCAGAGAGGCTATGCAACAAAGGGGGTTCATTAGGGAACACCCACTTCTCCCTGGGAAGGAGAAATAGAAGTGATTTCATGAGTGGACTGAGGGCCAGTCAGGATGAGAACATGAGCGATCTTGTTGCATTGTGTGTGTGTGGGGGGGGGATAAGAGCACTGAAAGAGACTACTAGAAGGGAGGGGGCATTTTGAGATCAGGTCAAAACCTGGTGTAAGAAAATCTCCCAGGAATCTACAAGGATGACTGCATCTTAGACTCCTAGCAATAGCAGACACGTAGCATGATTTGGCCATCTCCTGTCACCAGATTGGTGCCTAGCCCAATTGTCATCAGAAAGGCTTCTGTCAGCAACTGATGGAATCAGATGCAGACCCACAACGAAACATTAGGCAGAATTTGGGGATCCTGAAGAAGAGGAGGAAGAAGGATTGTAGGAGCCAGAAGGGTCAAGGACATCACAAGAAAACTCACAAACTTAACTAACCTGGGCTTATAGGGCCTTTTGGAGACTGAACTGACAACCAGGGATCCCACATGGGACTGACCTAGGCCCTCTGCATATATGTTATAGTTGTGTAGCTTGGTCCTCTTGTGGGACTCCTAACAGAGTGAATAGAGAACAGGGGCTGTCTGCAACTCCTTCACAGGTCTTTGGGACCCTATTCCTCTTACTTAGCTCCCTTACCCAGCTTTAATACATGGGGAGGTGCTTAATGTTACCGAAACTTGATATGCCATGCTTTGTTGATACTCATGGGAGACCTATCCTTTCCTAAACAGAAATGGAACAGAGGGGGTTGAGGGGAAGGGACTGGGAGGAGGGAGGGGAGAAGAAACTTGGCCTGGATGTAAAATAACTAACTAACTAACTAACTAACTAACTAAATTTATTTATTTTTTTTAAAAAGAATTGTAATTTAAATACATATTATTTAAGTGTCTCTTTGGGACTGTCTTTTCAAATCTACCTATGAGAGCATTCTTGTGTATGAACGTTTGTAAGAGTGACAGTGTTCCGTATTATGTGTTTACATTTATCTCACTTGACTAACAGAACTAACAGGTCTCCTACGGTTTCATCCAACCATTATGAAAGTGACACCAGGAAGGAAATATTCTGCTTAAAAACTCTGTTTAAAAACAACTTTTTAGTAACTGAATTTTATTAGATACATCAGCTTTTATTATTTTCTTGAAAATGCAGAAGACATACAATTAATAGACAATAATTGTTCCACCTAAATGAACCAGGAACAAAATTGATGATACATACTTCTTGATAGAATTATATTGGCAATCTCATGATACCATCATCTCCAAGTGTTGGATGCATGTGTGTGGATAAAACCATTCACCTTTAAGGAAAGGGGAAATAAAACACAATGTACAAATTGATTACAAAGGCTTCTGTTCAGACTTAAAACTAAGATCTTACAGCTTAGGACAAGGATACTGAGCAGAGAGACTTTGTTTTATTGCTGCATGGAGATTCTTTTCTTTTTCCAGTGTTGGGTAGCTGGTATCCCAGGGACCAGCCTGCCTAGTGGACATCACAGCATGTGAAGTGATGAACACAGCAAAGCATTCACTTTACCTGTTCTATTTTTTTTTCTTATTCAGTTCAGTTGTGAGTAAAAAGCTGTTTCTTACAATTTCTTAAATTTAACTCCTTATGTGAGTTCAAAGATGACAAAGCCTATTTTTCTTGTAGCTAAAATTTTGCTCTAAGAAAATACTCTTTCTCCTGCTGTGAACCTGATTGACATTTTTAAAACCCCCCAGGGAACTGCTGCTGGCGGCTAAGCTCAGAGCAACAGGAAGGAGACTGACATGATATGGTATGTGTTTTTTTTTTTTTTTTTTTTGTGATATATATTTTTTATTTTACAATACCATTCAGTTCTACATATCAGCCATGGGTTCCCCTATTCTCCCCACTCCCACGCCCTCCCCTTACCCCCAGCCCACCCTCCATTCCCATCTCCTCCAGGACAAGTCCTCCCCCGAGGACTGTGATCGACTTGGTAGACTCAGTTCAGGGAGGTCCAGTCCCTTCCTCCCAGACTGAGCCAAGTGTCCCTGCATAAGTTCCTGGTTTCAAACAGCCAACTCATGGAATGAGCACAGGACTTGGTCCCACTGCCTAAATGCCTCCCAAACTCATCAAGCCAATCAACTGTCTCACCTATTCAGAGGGCCTGATCCAGCTGGGAGCCCTTGGTATGTGTTTTATGTACCAAACTGCCTTGATTTCTATTGGAAAGAGAGTTGTACAAATGCTACCAAAAAGCAGTCAGTCAGTGGAATTAACCAGCATATTAGAATTCTATCAATGTTTAAATGTTTTATTTTCAAATTCGATTACTTGGAAATATTGAGATATTATAAGGGTACTATAGCATTCCCAGCATTGAGTATTCAAGATCTGGGTTTGTTTTTAAGAAGCAATTCGGGCCGGGCGGTGGTGGCGCACGCCTTTAATCCCAGCACTCGGGAGGCAGAGCCAGGCGGATCGCTGTGAGTTCGAGGCCAGCCTGGGCTACCAAGTGAGCTCCAGGAAAGGCGCAAAGCTACACAGAGAAACCCTGTCTCGAAAAACCAAAAAAAAAAAAAAAAAAAAAAAAAAAAAAAAAAAAAAAAGAAGCAATTCGGATCTAGATTATTAATAATCTACTTACTGTAGTATTAATTACACTAGACTACCCATTGTAGCTAGAGTTTTCCTGCCTTGCCCACAATCAGGACAAATCTTTGTCTCCTGCCAGCCCCACAACTGCTCAGACCCAACCAAGTAAACAGAGACTTATATATTGCTTCAAACTGTATGGCTGTGGCAGGCTTCTTACTAACTGTTCTTATAGCTTAAATTAGTCCATTTCCATAAATCTATACCCTGCTATACAGCTCGTGGCTTACTGGCACTTTACATCTTCCTTGTCCTGGCAGCTGCAGGCAGTGACTCCTGCCTTCCTGTTCTTTTATTTCTCCTCTCTGTTAGTCCCGCCTATACTTCCTGCCTAACCACGGCCAATCAGGTTTTATTCATTGACCAATCAGAGCAATTTGACATACAGACCATCCCCCAGCACAGCCAAGTGCAGACCATCTCAGACACCTGCACTCAGGCCCATGGTCCTAATCATCCTCTATGCAGACCTGCTGGGTAAAGCCACAAGGAACCCAAGAACAGGCTCCCACAGGACATACAGAACATCCCACAGCAATCCATGTATACAAATTTGGAATACCTGTATAATATGAAGAGGAGGGAAGAGGAGGAAGAAGAAATGAGTAAAAAGCTGGATTCCTTACTCCTATTTTTTTAAAGATTTAGTGTGTATGTGTGTGTTTGGTGTGTGTGTGTGTGTGTGTGTGTGTGTGTGTGTTTGTGCAGTGTATTTGCATACATGTGCAGATCAGGGGACAAAGTCAACTTCAAATGCCATCCTTGGGAATGCCATTCATCTGTTTTGAGCTGACATCTTTCACTGGGCTAGAGCTCATCAATTAAGCTATGAGAGTGCACCAGAGAACCTTTCTGCATCTCCCCAGCACTGGGACAGAGCATACAACTATACTAGGCATTTTTGTATAGGGGCTGGTGACTGAATTCAGATTCTCATGCTTGAGAGGCAAATATTTCATGAACTAAACCATCTCCCTAGTCATCATGTTTGTGTGTGTGTGTGTGTGTGTGTGTGTGTGTGTGTGTGTGTGTGTTTGTGAACATATGCATGCACATGCTATTGTGCAGCTGTGAAGGTCAGAAGACAACTTTATGGGGTCTGGTTCTCTCCTTCCACCTTCCTGTGGGTTCTGGAGATCAACCTCACACTATCAGGCTGTGACAGCAAATACTTTTATCTGCTGAGCCAGTTTGCCACTCTCTACTCCTAATTTTTCATTGGTTTAACTCTAAGAAATGATTGTTAATCATTTTAAAGTTGTCTTTGCACTGGATTGCTATGTCCTTGGAGCTGTTGCCCTGTGTTGATGCTAATATTAGTTTCTTCTTGTCTAACCTCTACTTGGGTAGTTAGTAAGTTAAGTAACTATACTTCCCAGCACTCCCTCAGTTTTATATCTCAGTTCAACATTCTGCAACTGCATGCTCCTTAGATCAACTCTCTTATACTCCAGGATGAGTTCTTGTTTGTTCTTTTAGAATAAGTGTGTTCTTATTCTAGTTCATATCAGGACTGTCTTGCTCATTTTGTAATATGCTTCTGTTTGTTCTGTTAGACCTGTTTCCATTTCTTATTTCTGCTAGAGCCCTTCTGTCTCAAAGACTCTTCTGTAACATGCAGATTCTTTTCTCTGCAAGTGTGATATTTTCCTTAAAATAACTTGTTCTTTCATTCATCGAAACATTACCTCCCGGAAGTATCAAATATCCTGTCAGACAAGGAATATAAGAGGTCACATGTTAGCCAGACTCCAGAGCCCTGCTCCAAGATAGAATTGATAATAAAGCTCGGATCATAGACAAATGACAAATAACTGTTTATTGAAAAAATCTTGCTTATTACATTTTAAAATTTTGTCCTTTTAGTAGAATCTGAATTTAAAAGGGTAATTGCCCCGTTATCTTTGCTAATACGGAAGATACAATGAAATGTCATGATGCCACTGTAGACTGGTCTTTGTCATTCAGTTCTGTCACTTTTTGTCTGACTTATTTCCCCATGTGTAACTGTGTGCACATGGACTGAAGGTTTTCGTGTCTGAGGGCTTGGGCCTTTCATTATTTTCAGCTGTGCTGGTGATTCTGCCATGATTCTTATTCTGTTGTTTTAAAGAGTTCTGTGTCATAGAGTTGGTGATGCAGCGCTTCAGTCACCATGTCACTTACACACTGAGTCTGATGTCCTCATCCTTTACTGAAGCATGTCTTTGGTTTACGTTTAATTACTGGTAATCATGGGTCAATAGCAATTTGCATTACATGGTGCGGAACTGTTTGTGTTCATTATTCAGTCCCTTCTTGTCTGTATTGAATAAAGAGATGTTTACTATTATCTCATCTTTCTCTCTTTAATTGGAAAATGTAGATATCCCTTAACTATTCTTTTTATGTTTCACTTAGAGATCTTGAGAGAAAAGATGTGTGACTCAGTGTATCTAACACAGTTATGGATTTGATCACTTCTCTGTTACCAGATCCTAGATTGCTTTGACTCTGTGTCTCCATCTCTCCTTTGATCTGCTATAATTGTATATGCTAATATTGCATGAATTTTAGTGTTATTATAGTCTATAGTCTATAATCACCTATGTAATTACCTTCATTGAACTCTAGCTTTCCAAGGAGCTGTTTGGAATAATTTCCATTCTTCCAGAACTTTTTTTCGAATTCTTATTTGAGATCTCTTTCCTTTAGTCTTGGATGGCCTAAATAGAGATGTTTTATATTGTTACAAAGTTATTCTTGATATTTTAAAAGAACTGACTTTGGTTTCATTGATTTTTTTCTATTGATTTCTTGCTTTCAATTTCACTGATTCCTGCTAAATTTTTCTTCTTAGTAAGCTTACTTTTAGCTTAAAATGCCTGTCATAGCTTAAAGTGCATTCTTTTCTCTAATATCCAAAGCTGGAAACTTCAGTTATTTAGGACAGAGAATTTTTTTTTTCTTTTTTTGTGCACTCAATAATATGTATATTCTATAATCATTGATTTTTTTACAAATTTTGATAATATATTAGTTCAAAATCATTTTAAATTACTCTAGAGACCTCCTTGACTCACTTGTAATTGAAAAACGTTATTTAATCTCGAGTATAATTTTCCTTTTTGTGTGTGTGTGTGTGTGTGTTTGGGGGAAGAATTCATTTCTAGCTAGATTTCAACGTAACTTAAGAACATAGTGTCTATGATTTATACTTTATTAAAATTGTTAGGATATGCCTATGGTCCCAAATGTGATTTTTGTGAATATTCTGTGTTATCTGGAAATCAATGTGTATTCTCCTATCATTACATTTTTCTATAAATGTCAACTAGATTAAGTGGAATGATGCAGTTTATCTGCATGCTTACTTATGTTCTCACCACTGAGGTCACTGTTAGAGCAATGTGGCTTTGTCTGTCTTGTAGGTCTATCAGTTTTGATATGCTATTAGTATTGCATATGTGGTCATACTTCTTAGGTATTTCTGAAAATTAACCCCTTTTCATTAGTTTAGTGATTTTTTTCTGTTCAAAATTTAATTAATGTATAATTACATCATAATCCCCCTTTCCTCTCCAGCCACCAAACCCTTCCATGTCCACTCTCCACTGCTTTTCAAACTCATGGCCTCTTGTTCTCTAATTATTGGTATGTATGTGGAGGGGTCATGTTTATGAATATATAAATTCAAACTGCAGAGTCCATTTAATGTCATATATATATATATATATATATATATATATATATATATATATATATATTAGGGGCTACTTGGTATTGGATAGCCATTTAGGGAGCTTATTCCTGGGAGGGAAAGTTTAATACTTCTCTCTCAGTAGGCATTAGTTGCCTGCATTTATCCATCTAATGGTGGGGTCCTATGAGATTAATTTCCTCCTTCCAGTTTGGTATTGCTATTGTTGGTTAGGCAACCATGTTGTTAAGATTTCATGGATGAAAGTTTGCTGGCATATCTAGAAGACACAGTCTTGCAGCAAATTTCCTGGTTCTTGGGCTCTTCAAGTCTTTCCCCTTTGGTCAGTATACAATGCCATTCCTTAAACATCATAATTTTCTTCATTTTGAAGTCTGATTCTTCTGTAACTAAGAAAACTCTTCCAGTTTTATTTTGACTTGCATAACTATGGAGTGTCTCCCCATCCTTTTCATCTTACCTGTCTGCCTCATTGCATTAAAGCGAGTTTTTTAGAGTATCCTTCTATAGACTATCATATAGAAACACCATACAAAAAGAGCCTATCCCCTTCACTCCCATTCTGACAGTCTTCATCTTTTGATGCTAAGATTTAGGCCACTCATGCTTAAAGTTGTTATGGCATAGTTTACTTATGCACCATGTTTGTGAGCATTTTCTATGATATACAGTTGTGTTTTCCACCTTATTGTCCCACGGTCCTCTTTATCTGGTTTTAATTGGGCATGTGATATGATATTATACTCTTTTTAGGATTTATTTTTTATTATTTTTAATTATATGTATATGTTCCTGTGTGTCTATATGGGGATATTTCAAGATCCCTTGAAATTGGAGTTACACCTGGTTATGTGCCATCCAATGTGGGTGCTGGGGACTGAACTCAGATTCTCCACAAGTGCTGTTTGCACTATTAACTATTGAGCTGTATCTCCAGCTGAAGAAACCAATTTGTCTCTCCAGTTTATTTTGTGGTCTTGTTCATTCTTTCCTATTTGTTTCAGAGTTTCTTTAAAAGTCTTTCTCAAACAAATTGTATCTTGTAGGTATTCATATGCAACTCGATATGGCTACTTTAGCCTCATTGATGTAGTCATAATGTATAAGGCTTTTGTAACATCGAGATTCTATTATAATAGTAGCATAGTTACTATTCAGTCAACCTGAGTCCTCTTGCTATAACTGGGCTGAATATGATCAATCTTTTAGTGGCCTTTAGTTTATAGACTTAGACATTCTTTTTCATTTGTCTTCTCGAAATTTCTAGAACAGTGGTTCTCAACCTTCCTAGGGCTATAATGACTGAATACAGTTCCTCATGTTGTGGTGACCCCCAACCATAAAATTATTTTCATGACTACTTTATAACTGTTATTTTGCTACTGTTATGAATCGTAATGTAAGTACCTATGCTTTCTGATGGTCTTATGCAACCTCTGTCAAATGGTCGTTTGACCCATAAATGGGTCATGATCCACAAGTTGAGAACAACTGTTCTAGAGGTTTTGTTGCTATTGAAAATTCTTAGCTGTGTCTTCTTAAAAATAGTTTTGCAGCTTCTGAAATTCTTATTACACATTGGATAATCTCTCTACATTGTGTCTCAGTCTCCCAGCTCTATTTCTGCTATTTATAATCTTGTGTGAAATGTCTTCACTAAGTTTCTAGTTCTGAGTAGTACATTTTAAAGGCTAGATTCATTGGTCATTTTTGTAGTTTCTGCAGCTTCCCTCCTGTTTATTTCCAAGAATTTTGTAATTATTTAAATTTTTTCCATGATACTGAAAATATCTGGATGACATTTGATTCTTTACTGTCTGCTTGCCCTTGGCTTTGGTTATATATAATTTTGTGTGTGTATGAGCACACTTACTGTTTCTATTAAATCTTCCTGATGATGTTAGCATTTCTTAAAAGGGTTTCTGCCTTTTTATTCTACTCAAATTTTGCTATTTGACAATTCAATAGGTCTAAGTTACCTGTAGTTCATGGTCTCCTTAGAGCCCAGCCTTCAAGGTCTTTTCAATAAAGATATTTATTTCTTCATGGGTCTTCACTGTGAATTAGAATTGGTCCTCTCAAAACTGTAAAATGGCAGAAAATTATTTACCCCTATAGATTTTTCTCCTAACATTTTATCTTTTTGCAAGGAAAGGAAGATAGTTAAATATATATTTAAGCATATAGATAAGCTTCATATATTTAAGCTTCAGTGTTGGTGACTGCACGTTTTAGCTCTTCTTTCCAGTCCTCTGTGGTGTCTCACCATTGGTTGCTAGGGTTCAATTTCTGCTTAGCTGGGGCGCTAGGCCTATAGTATCACCTTCCCAGACAGTGCAAATCCCCATGAGATCAGCTGTGGGTCATGGGCCTTGGATAATTTTGGTGTGTGCACTGGTGTCTTTCTGTCCAAATGTGGTTCATTTCCTGGGACTGTGCACAGCATAGTTTTGATTTTCCTTTTAGGTTGCTTGCTTTTCATCCCACAGAGCTTTGAAATCCAGGAAATGCGTTGTAAGTTTAAGGCTCTATCAGTCTCCATTTTTGGTATTTCAGATAATTTGGTGACTTAAAGCATTTCTATTTTCCTGACAGGAAGCATTTTGTAGAGACACCTCTATCTTCTGTGCATCAAGTCAATAGTGGAGAAAAATAAAACACAATTCTCCCACCATCACTCAGGAGTCCCCTGGCCTGGCTATCATCTAGAATTGACACCCTCCTCTGCTGCAGAGTACTGTTGTACATCTCTTCTGTCCTTACCATCTTCTCTTTGTTGTTCCTCTGGAGCTGCAGCTGAAGGAGGCTCAGAATTACTACATAATTTTATAACTGCGTTAGGAGACCAATCTAAAAGATACTTATATTAACCTATTTTATAGCAGTTTTATTGGACTATAGATTTACTCGTATGGCTATCAATTGAATCTCATTACCCAGCAGCAAAATGACTATTTAAAAATGTGCTTCTTATGGAAGCTGAAAAATCAAATAAATGCTAACTCATAAAAGATAGCATCCTTATTGCTTTTTAATCCATGTGTAATTTTTTCTTCTCCTATTTGGTTTTTACTTTAAAAAAAACAAAGCATGCTTATTCATCCTCAGTAATATAATTTAGAGTTATAACATACAGTAAAGACAATCAAACAAACAAGTTTCTCAGTGTTTTCAAATTCTTCTCATGTTACTCTGAGATTAAGAGAAAATAAATCAGCATTTCCAGAAATGCTCAGGGATTTCAAACTTGTGATTATTTAAAACATATTTCTAACAAACTTCACACTATTATTTAGACATCTTACACTCATTCTTAAAGAATGAAATGCACTTAGTTTAACAGAGCTGACAAAGAACTACAACCAACTAGAATATTCACACTGAAAAACTTAATTTAAAAGTCACATCTCCCAGGAAGGCAGAAGCCCCTCATGGACTCACAAGTGGACACTGCCCCTTTAAGAATTTATTTTTCAAAGGACTTACACCAATTACAAAATATAGGTGAACTTCTTACTAAAACTTTTGTCTTATTTTCATTGCCATTTTCTGTTCTCCTTTCTAAACATTACATTATACCCATGCGTATACGTGTTTACATATGCACACCTGCATATGAGGGAGAATGTGCATTTTTTTGTTTCTGAGAAAGTCAATCAATTTCCATATAATTTTCTGGTTTCATTTTTGTTTAGAGCTGAATAGTATTCCATTTCACATATGTACCAGATTAGCATTGTCCATCCACTTGTTGATGGACACCTAGATTGGTTCTATTTCCTTGCTAAATCGAGTAGAGTATCAATCAATGAATATGGGGGTACAGATATCTCTGGTAGGTGTGGGATTCTCTGTACTGTGTTACTTCTTAGGCCATTTTCCTGAAGTACCATAGAGCCAACCCCCTGCTACCAATGACCTCAAATTTCTAGAAGTAGAATCTTAACTTTGTAATTTTTTTTTAAAGATTCTGATCCAAAATAGGTTCTGGGAACCACTACTCTGACGGGTGATAGACGTATATTTCTTTTTCCAAAATGTTCACTCAAATTCAAAAGCAAAAGTTCTTATTAGCATCATTGTCATTATTAATTTTAAATGATTGATGATCTTGACTTTAGTCTTACTGGCTTAATTAATTGTTAATGACAGTCATTTAATTAATTGTTCATGTCAACAAATACATGGTTCCTCTTTTCATAACTATTCATAATCTCATATGGAAGGTACATCTTTCATCAATGCAAGGCATAACCCACCTGTCACCGTTTTATTCTGCACAATTTGCTAATTAAATGTGCCTTAGAACAGTTCTATTCACATATGTAAGTATAACTTTAGTAATGGAGATAAATACATTTACTTTAGGAGTGTGGTAAAAGATCTTTGGATATGTACACACATACACACAGATAATATATATATACATATATACATACACACACACACACATATATATATATATATTGTATCTCTGTTTTCTGATTTGTTTAAATCATTACAATTGGCTTTTGTTTGTTTGCCTTTGTACAACCAGGCAGTTCCTGGACCCAAGTAGGTACCTAGTAAATGTGTCTTAAATCTCTGAGTTTGGGGTTAAAATTTTAGCAGTAATTTCACTGTCACTCTCATATATAATTTTGCAGCAAATTTTGTTTTCCTTAAAGTATATTCATGTGTGTGTGTGTGTGTGTGTGTGTGTGTGTGTGTGTGTGTGTGTATGTTTCTCATTTCTGGGAAATTTATTTCTTTAGAAGTTCACTTTTTTTTTTGTAACCCCTAAAACAACAACAAAAATGTAATTGCTTTATCTTGTCCCAGGCAACTGATTTAAACAATGCTTTGCTACTCAGTTCTCTAATCCTACCCTTTATAGAGAGAAAGCACTTTCCGCAGTGATTCTGCTGGGGGTTTCGCCATCTGTCTAAAAAGAGGATAGAAAAACAACCTAAAAATAGTTCATCTCTCTTGGGGCATCTCTCTTTGCTGATTTGCTTAAAGTCATCATAATTAGCTGTTGTTTTGTCTACCTTTGTAGCTAGTAGCTAGTCCCTGGACCACAATAGGTACCTAGTAAATGTATCTTGAATCTCTGAATTTTGGGTTAAAATTATAAAGGTAATTTTTACTTTTACCCTCATAAATATAATTTAGCTGCAAATTATATTTTCCTTGAAGTATCATCTTATTGAATTTCAAGTAAGCACCAAGCCGTTGCATTACTCAAGAATTCTGTGCTAAACAAACTGCTGGGCTATTTCTTTCATGGTGTATGGAGTTTTGGCTCTGCATCCATATTGTACTGGGTTGATAGGGGATTTCCATCTTATCACATTGCCAATTTTTACCAGATCAGCAATTAGACAGTGAACACAGCATAGCACTGGGAAAGGGAAACAGAGCTGCACAAGAGGAAGTTTGAAGCCATAAATGATTGCTGACATACAAAAAAAATATATCTCCCCCAAAGATCATGTGTAACTACGTATGTCTGTGGAAGACATCTGGCTTCAAGATGGCAGGCTATGTCTGTGAGGAAACAGAAAACAGCTTGTGGTGATATTTTATTTGTACTGAAGTGTAATTTTAATTTTATGTTAATAAATAAAGTTGCCCTGGGGTCAGAGCTATTAGAGCCATAGCAAGAGCATGGTGGTTAGAAGAGCTAGGTAGATTTCTGTGTGTTCAGGGATACAGCCAGTATTGGAGACATACGCCTTTAAGACCTGGAGGGCGGTACTTACAGGCAGTGATGAGGCAGTCATGTGGTTGGGTTTACAACCAATGAGAAGGCAGAACAGAAAGATTATTTAAACAGGGACACAGGAAGTACCTCCCTCTCTCGGGGAAGCTAGGAGCACTGGAGGAGGTAAGATTTTATCTCTGAGCTCTGACCTCTCGGCTTTTCTCTTTTACCTTGGCTCTGTGTTTCTTATTTTAATAATACGATTGGTTACATCAACATCTGGCGCTTAATTAGAGGAGGTGATAGTTCATCAACCACCATGAACATCCAATTTAAACTAACTTGTACCTGTAACACATGTCTTTTCATTTAATCAGATAATAACTTGCCAAAAAGGAACATCCCCAAAATTAGTCTTGGGGGAAGGTTTTTGTTTTTGTCTTTTAGGACAATGAAGGTTAAGGAATCTAAAGAACACAAGACAAATGAGACAACTGAAGAAAAGGGACAAATCATCTATCCCAGGAAACAGAGTATATTGGAGTATATGGCATATGGGTATATATTATCTAAAAAATTTTATGTCTTCTTAAATGTTTGTTTCTGCTTTTCTCTAAAGATTTAACACTATTGGTTTTCTAATAGTCCCAGTTCAATTAAAATTTAAAGCTGACTTTGGAGTTGGAGAATGGCTCTCTCCTTCTTTAAACTCAAGCATGTTGTTAAAATGAAAATACAAACTCCCTGTATCATGACAGAATAAAAGAGCCATTTTCTGCTATGGGACAGGACAAAAGCCAAATTAATTAAGGGACTATTCTATTACTAATCTCAACTCTTTGATTCTATTCTGATTCTTTAAACTTTTCTTAAAGTATAAATTTTATATCAAAATTTACAAGATTAATATATATATACATTTTAAACTTTGTTAAGATATGAATGGTCATATAGAGTACTAACTAATTCTAGAAAAAAGGCTTCAGTTAGCTGCATATATATGTCTTTGTGTTCGAGTCTCTTATCAGTTTTCTGCAGGAAATCACGGCCAGGCCTAACATCAACTAAAGTCTCCGGAAAGAAGATGGGGCCCCACAACAACAACAACAACAACAATTCCACGTGGACAATAATAATATCACTAAGCTGACAAACATCATCTACAGATCAGCTTTGAACTACAAGGTGCTCAGAACAATTTTGAGATGACGAGCTGAGATGATCCAGTCTCAAAGACTACTTGAATAAGGACTTGAGATAAACCCTGAACTTTGGCTTTATACACAGACTGGATAATAATGAAGGATATAGTTACCTTTCCTAGAATTTGACAATTAACCTAAATTTTTCTTTCAGGACAAAGATAACTTCACCCATACCCAACAGGAAGCAATTTTAAGAATATGACACCCACATTGCCAAAGAAGTGGTGTGGGGCGGGTGGTTTTTTGGTTCTTTTAATGGGTTTTGGGTCTGGGATAATTTTCATTATTTAGGGGGGTAGGTTACAAGTTGTCAAGGGTTAGAAAAAAGGCTAAGCAAAGGAGATTAGATTTAAGGTTCTTGTTTAAAAAAAAAAAAAAGAAAGAAAGAAAAGAAAAAGACAATTACTAGTTTTAAATACTTTACATTATTACCAACTATTAGGATATAAAGAAATGAAAGTTAGTAGTTAGACATTACAATAGAAATTGTAGTCATATTAGATATGTTTTAAAAATTGAACAGATGTATTTTAGACAGGTCATCTTCAAACCCTTCAGAGATCTACAGAATATGGCATTTAAAATGTTTTAATAACTTAGAAATTTTTCTTTTTTGAGACATGTCAGCTCCTGGCAGTACCAATCTACTTCAGAGAAAATATGGGCATTGAAGAAACTGCATATGGAGTTAATTTTCATTGTGGCAAAAGTTAGCCACTGGACAACAAAGTATCCTCGTATCAACAGGACAAAATGGACAGACAGAACACGAAACAAAGGACTACCGATTCCTGCCAAAACAAGTGTGGTTATGGCTTTATCAGAAGGCATCTTCTGAGGCCAGGACAATATGGCACCATCCCTGAAGTGGCCTTCACAATCTGGAAAAGGTACAGTGCCCTTTTCTTTGAAGGCAGCTAAACAGACAGTGGGCCGATGGCTTCTGTTGTGCAATGGAACAGCAACTGAAAGCTCACGCCTCTCAATAGTAGACTGGCATTTAATAGAGGGATGTGGAGAAGGGCATGCTTAGATGAAGCCATATATACACAGCCAAGAAGAATGGACAGCTGAATTCAAAAACCATCAACAAATTCCAGAATTTAAAATCCTGAATCATGACATGACACTAGTGGAATTCAGGTGTTTCTGGTACATGGACTGCTCTCACCCAAATGAAGGTTGAACTGTTGACCTTGTGTACAACCTACTTCACAAATGAGTCTGTCAGATACCATAAGCCTATAGGCTGAAGACAATGCCCCAACACTGTGGAGAAACCTCAGGTGACTGTCCAGGCAGCTGGCTGTTTCTGTCAACTCACAAAATTTTTGGAAGTTGCTTTTGTGCACTTCCTGTTTTTATTTTTGTTAGCTAATATTATTTCCTTCTTGGGTCTCTGAGGGAGTTGAAGATTAGTTAGTTATAGTTGAAGATTAATTAGGATAGAAAGTAAATTAGATACATTTTGGACTTACTAAAATAGGATAGATAAGGGAATTATTTTCTCTGATTTGTCAAATACAAATGGACTAGACATCGTTTAGGTATTTGTTACTTGTATATATTGTATATAGTTATTGTACTTTTGTATATAGTTTTTCTTTTGTTAGTTATAACCTTTTGCCTTTTTTCTTTTTATTAAAATAGAAAAGGGGAAATGTGGTGATATTTTATTTGTACTGAAGTGTAATTTTAATTTTATGTTAATAAATAAAGTTGCCCTGGGGTCAGAGCTATTAGAGCCATAGCAAGAGCATGGTGGTTAGAAGAGCTAGGTAGATTTCTGTGTGTTCAGGGATACAGCCAGTATTGGAGACATACGCCTTTAAGACCTGGAGGGCGGTACTTACAGGCAGTGATGAGGCAGTCATGTGGTTGGGTTTACAACCAATGAGAAGGCAGAACAGAAAGATTATTTAAACAGGGACACAGGAAGTACCTCCCTCTCTCGGGGAAGCTAGGAGCACTGGAGGAGGTAAGATTTTATCTCTGAGCTCTGACCTCTCGGCTTTTCTCTTTTACCTTGGCTCTGTGTTTCTTATTTTAATAATACGATTGGTTACATCAACAACAGCTCAAATGGAGATTCTGCACAAACCCAATTCTGCAACTGTGGTAAAGCCTGAAGCAGGGAACTGCTGTAGAAAGAGATTGTAAACCCTTTGTGTGAACACAGAGTGAAGAGTGTAACCCGGAAAACAGTGGATAATTAAAAAGAAAATGAGAGCATTGTAAATACCAAACATCAAATGAGATGTCAGAAACAAGTTCAAACAAATTAACAACAGTGGTGAGTTGGGGCTAAGTAGCTTAGCTCTTTATATTTAGCAGTCCATCTGCATTTATTGACTACACACATTCAAAATACAAGCTGATACTGTATCATGGAAAATAAAGGCAGAAAATTTCCCAGTGAGTTTTCACAAAGGAAAATATTCTAAGGCCATGAACATAATTCAGGCTACACAATATTAAGAGGACTGAAGAGAGACATTTCTCTTAGATAAAGTGAACATTTGATGTAATAGTCATACTGGTCACCAAATAACCAAATTTAATGAAAATATGACAAAGATGTTTATACTGGGATTGTAAAACATCTTTCAGATCAATGGAGATGGAAAAAGTAAATATGAGGCCTCAAATATGATAAATTAGCTCAATCACATTGTGTATACTATAGAATTATGTATACATAAAATAGATGTTATTTTTGAACTCTCAAGAATTTTAAAAGGCAATGCAAGGATGCAGAACAATTCCAAAACCTGAGAGTGGGACATGCACATTGTATGTCCTGACCAACATACAACATGGATAAAAGCAGGTGATAAAACGGATGTCAGATCGCTTAGTAAATAATGTGGCTGCTCAATGAAACTGGAAAAAAATGAGACCCAAAAGAATTTAGGGCTGGGAATTATTGATGTTCAGAAGTGATGGATCATTATCTAACTTCATGGTGACATGCCTGGAATTGCAAAGAGGCCAAAAGGGCAAAACTGAATTTACAATAGCAAATACAAAAGTAAATTGAGGCTTTTCATCTATTATCACAGAAAACAGCCATAATACTCTTTCTTCTCCCATAGTAGCACCAATAAGAAGAACCATTTAGTGGTGAGAAACAAGCCCTTCAGACTCAATCATGAGCTCCAGAGAGTTCCTCCGCTGACAGAGTCTCAGGCTGAAGGAACCAGTCACAACAGGATGTGGAGGGTCACAAAGTATTTGGTAACAAGTGAAAGGTTTTGAAGATGTCAAGAACCAAACATAATGGAAATTTGAGTGTGATGACTCTGAGGCCTTTCCAACAGTATCTGCTGCTTCCGCTTTGTAAATCTTCAGTGCAGTGTTGGTCTGACATTCACCCTGAGTACTTAGCACTGTGAGCATTGTCGGGCCAGACAGTACCAATTAACCCTGCCTGAAAAAAGACAATTGCAAGTTGTGAATTTCAAGGGGTTTGTGTTTGTTTGCTTGTTTTTTGTTTGTTTGTTTTTTTAACATACATATAAAGTTTTCTGCTATTACTGAAACACAATGATTTGATTTTAGAAAGCAAAGATTAGGATGATATTGTACTATCAATAAAATGTTTGATGTTAAAATTGCTCTTTACATTTTTGGTTCCTGGTTTCAGTTAAAAAATGTTCTGTTGGTTTTTTTATTTTTTATTTTTGTTTTTGTTTTTTGATCTTGGGATTAGAAACAAATTTTCAACAATTTCTGAAGTGGCCCTAAATATTAAATGTACTTCTGCAACTTTGTACCATTTATTTATACAAAGCCCACCTTGGCATTGAAGATTATGAAGTAATAATGTATACAAACTCTGAAAAGGCATTGAAGACACCCTGCACCCTGTACCAAATGTTTGGCCAGGATTTATTTTTTTATGTGAAAATAAAAAACAATCCATCTAAGTCATGTGAAAATTTGCTTTCATTTAAATACATGCTAAAATTATGTACATACCACTGAATTGTTTTATGAAAAATTTCTTTAGAATTTATCATCAATAAATATTTGATTTGTACCTCTTTTATATACCTATAGATCTGGGGTAGAAAACATTTTTAAAAAGCCCTCCTCTGGCTCGTGGGGACCAGTGGTGTGAGGGAGTCAGATGAGGAGTTTTCTCACAGGATACAAGGCAGGAATGAGAAGTCAACTAGAATGAATCTAGACCTGTAGCGTCCCAGTTCCCCATGTAAATGGATCAATCCAATTATTCTTACATGAGACACGTCCCTCACCATCTAAGAGTTCTGCAAAGAAAAGAAAAATGAAAACCGCAGTCAGAGCAGGGGAAAATCATTTACTTCTGTGATAGTTGGCTTATAAAGCTCAGGCTGAGATGAATTCAAACATGGGGAGAGCAGTCTGAAGGCACTCTGCTCCGATGGTCCCATCCCGTCAGTGACTACGTTAAACATGTGAGAGAATCTGTGTTTGGGATGTGACTGGAGAAACCCATCTGAGTAAACGGAGAAAAGAAAGACAGCTCACACGGCGCAAGCAAATCTGAACCACTGGGTCCTGTTTTAACTACAGGAAGCCTTGCAGTCTCTTAGACAAACCACAAAAAAAGATTCTGCTTTAATATTCACTCTTCGTGTGTGTGTGTGTGTGTGTGTGTGTGTGTGTGTGTGTGTGTGTGTGTGTGGTGTGTGTGTGTGTGTGCATACACACATGTACATGTGATATCTATAGTTTGATTAAAAAAAAAAAAACAAACACATGATATCTCTGTTCTTCAGATATACTTTCCTTTTGTGTTTTGAGTGGCCCCTTCAAATCTTGTCTAGTAAGTTCAATGCCAAAGCATGCTCAGGGAGTTTCTACCAATCGCTGTTTTTCTTTGAATATGATTTAAACTTTTTAAATTTTCTCTTCTATTTCACAGCTATTTTGAAAACTTACAATCACGGTGTATTGTGGCTATTGCTTTGTTATTGTTACCATTCCTTTGGTAGATTCTTTTACACGTGTTCTCTTGAGTGTGTGGCCACTGAAGTGTCTGCTAAGTGGTTAATATGTCAATGGCTTTATAGTAATTGTATCTGTCACTTATTTTTAATACTTCCACAAAAGAATTGGCAGGAACAGCTTAAGGAAGGATATTTATTTTGGTTCATGGTTTCAAGGGCACATCTACTTTAGCAAATAAAACATTGCAGCTGTGTGACAGGCACATAGCAGCAGGACTGGAAGGGCATGGCTTCTTACATCCTGATGGATCAAGGAACTGAGGGTGATGGCCAGAACAGGAAATGGATGTCATCTTCAAGGTCCACTTCCATGGACCAAAGTGTCCCAATACGTGATCCTCTTGAGGGGATTGCATATTTAACCCACAACAATTACTAACAGAAGCATCTTTATGGGCCAGAAGTATTAAGTTCTACTCAATACCTCTACGAACCTCAATGAATTTTATTGGAGTATTTAGGTAGACAGTATACCAGTCCGTGATGCTGATGCAAAGGATGTGGGACTTCCAAAGTTAAATATCACAGCAAGCACCTTTCCTGTCAAAATTCAGCCAATTTTCTTGAGTCAGCAGTCTCTAGGTTCTTGGTAACTCAAACCTAACTTAATTTAAATCCTTCCTCTACGGAAGATTATTATATAGTGAAACAGACAGAAGGAGGAGCATTTGTAACTCACACGTTTGTTGGAGAATTTAAATGTAGGATATAAACAGAATTTTAAAACAGTATTAAAATGAATAAAAAAAATTGAAACTTGAGCAAAAATGAGATGATATTTCTTCTCCAGACAGAAGACGAATGAAGCTATCTACATCAGTAGCCACCGGATACACAAAAACAAACAATACAACTATCAGAATATCCAAATAAAAACAATATTAATACCAAATGTCAATGAGGACATTAAACAGTAAATCTGTCATACATTTGTAGTAAAAATATAAAATGTACAGATACTCCTGAAAATAGTCTGGCATTTTATCAGCTATTTTGATGGATTAGGAAATTTGCTTTACATTTCTTAGTACTAAAGGTGAAAGCACATTTTTCTGTAGGAACTCACGTGAGTATGTCCTTAGAATCTTTATTTTAGTAACCCCAAACTAGAAAATATCTACATGTCCCTCACTGAATAAATTGTTAAGGAAACACACCAACTCCGCAGTCTTGAGTAAAAAGAACATGACTGAATGTACAATAACTTCAAGAACCCGAAGGAAATCATGTTGAGTGAGAAAACACTATTTTAAACAACACATGACTGTATTGAGCCCATCCCTGTGAAATAACATAATCACTGAGAGAGTGAAAGATTATTGACATCTAGGGTTTAAGGAGTGGCAGAAATCAATGAGGCTATGACTGAATAGAACTGAGAAGCCCTATGGTACAATAAAGTGTCTTAATTGTAGAGCTGTTTGCCTAAAGCTACATATATTATAATTATAGTGTTGTGCCCTTCTTGTCCCAATAGTGCTGTTTATATGGGTGAAATCTGAATAAATCCCATAGATTATACTCATGATGGTGAAAATTTCAGATCAATCACTAGCCATATAAATCGGTGTGCTAAGAGAAAAATGCATGACAACTTTGTTGAGGACTCTCCAGTACCTAATAGAAACTCATTTTGTAACTGCCTTGAGTTCAATCCAACCATAATTTCCACAAGTCATAGCTGTAACTCCGCCCCCCTTTTTTGAGGTTCGGTGGCTAATGAAATGTCCAGAAAACCTTGTGGGCTGTGACTTCGAGGAATTGCTGTCTCTGTACTGCTTCTGCATTCAGTTTTTCTACCTTTTTAAGGACATGAAAGCCGGGTCTGTATTCTGATACTAGGAAAAGAAAACAGTACATTTTACATAAACTGCTTTACTCTAGACATGTTCAATTCATGCATCCAAGTGTCTTTCATTATTAGCTGGCTGCAGTTCCAAACTGAGGCAACGGTGGTGTGATTTGAACGTGAAATATTCTCCAGCAGCCCATGTGTTTCAACACTTGGTTCCCAGAGGGTGGTGCTCTTCTATTTTGGAAGATTGTGGAGCCTTTAACAGAAGATTATTGGAGGGACTGTGTTCCTAGGGGCCAGCCTTGGTATTTTAAGGTCTTGCCCACTTCCTGTTCATTCTCTGCTTCCTGACTCTGACTGTGGGTACAATGTGATTGATTCTCTTCCTCCCTCTGCCAAGCTTTCCTGGCATAACTGATTGTAGTCCCTCCAACTGAGAGCCACAGCAAACCCATTCACCCTGTAAGCTGCTTGTCAGGTGTTTGGCCATAACAACAAGAAAAATAATTAACACATTACAAAAAAGGTTCATCCATACATTGCAAGGATGGGTCAAAGTTAGAAATTCTCACAGGGTGATGGGTGATTTTTTTGTCATCATTTTATACAGAAGAAATTGCACAATTATTTTAGTGAATGGTTATAACAAAATTTAGTAATATTCATTGTAACAACACTTCAACATTGAAAAATAGAAAAGTACTTTCCTAATTCATTAAATCATCTGATAAAGATGCATACAAAACACCATCAGAAGTATACCCATTAATGCAAAAAAAAAATACACTCTCTCAGTGATTATGTTATTTCACATATAACTTTTTGTTATTTCTGTTAATGAACAATAAGCTGGTGACTCAAACTACAATAGGAAAAAACTGTTCTAATATTAGAAAGAGGTTATCTGATGACCTTCCTAGAGTATTTAAAAGTATCAATTAGTAAGCAATAGAATTAATAAGAATTTATGAGGTTAGCTGGAAAATTCTCCATAATAAAATCAGCTTTTCCTGTTTTCCACTGATAAAAATTAACAATTAAAATAAAAAATAAGAGCCTTTTTAACATAAATATAACATGTTCAGCTTAAATTACAATGAATTTTAAAAGCATGGGACTTTTATGGAGAAAGTAATAAAAATGCACTCAATGATATAAATAGGTTGAAATACAGAACTGTGCTACATTCATAAATGGCAATATTCACCAGTACACTAATGTTCTAACCTCTCCAAATTATTCTAATTCAGGAAATGTATATGAAAACAAAAATGGGTTATTTTTTATTACTTTACAACAGAAAAAGTCTAGTAATAAAAGCATGATAATGCATGGAAAGTAGATCTTTTCTAAGCTATTTTTAGAATATGAATACATCAATTTATTCAGTTTTGGCAGAAATTTGTGAGTATAATTAAACATAAATTTCCTGAGCCTGTGACATTGAATTTCTACTTCTAAATGTCCATGCCTGAAAGCAAAAGAATGTAGCTTTATTTGGCCTATCAAAACATTGAAAACGTACCCAGTGTTTTTCAGAGTGAAGTTTAAATCTAACTTGGAATGTACAGTTAGTGGAATATGGTCTGTGAATTAAAATACCCAACTCACAGGCGCCAACACAGATAATTCTAAAAGTCAAATATTGCAGAGCATGTAGAATATGATACTACCTAAATAAAGACAAACACAAAAAGTAATTTAAAACAGCACATACACATGCAAACGAACAGTACAAGAGTCATTTGGAACTGTTCACAAATGACAAAAGAGCAATTTCCTCGGAGAATGAAAGAGGACATTAAGATTGAGGTTTTGATCAAACAAGATTTTAGATTTTAGAACATTTAAAAGGAAATTGAAAACGGGCCACAGTTGAACCTTTGAGAATTGGTTTAAAGAGTCCAGTAAAAATTTGTTTATATGAAATTTGGATGTGCTCAACCAAAGGGTAGATGTGGGTCATGCTGAATAATTCAGTTATTCTTAGAGATTCTGTGCTTGGTACATGAAAAGAGTGTAGATAAAACTCACCAGATAATGGATTAAATATTATGACAGAATTGGTAACAGATAGGTGGGATTTGTGGATTTTCTTTTAGAAGGAGATAGATTTGAATTCTAAGTAGGAAGGAAGGCTTGCTAAGGGAAGTGACCACCAGTTGGCCGCGAGGATCATGGCTGAGTCCTGACCAGGTGTGATGGTTGTAGAACTGCACAGGCTTGGTTTTTTAAATTATTTAAATTATTTTTATTTTGGGGACTATAGTTTAATTATGACATTTCTCCCTTCCTGTCCCCCTCTCTGAGCCCTCCCACTCTTATTTGCCCTCCTCTCCCTCTCCTTTCAATTCATAGCCTCTTTCTTTTACTAATTGTTATTGCATGCATGTATGAACATATGTTTATATTTCCAAATATAACCTGCTCAGTCCAAATAGCTCTGCCTGTATGCACGTATTCAGGGCTGACTATCTGGCACTGCATGCTTAAAAGCTTGTGTGTGCAAATAGAGGGTAAGGTGTGGGGTCTGTAAAGTGGATCCACCCTGGAGTCAATTGTCAGATCCTTACATTGTAGAAATGCATGTTATTTTGCTTTGCTCCAAATTATTTGTTTTTAAATATTGAGATCAAATCCACATAGCCTTCTCCAACTACTTTTGTTTATTTGTTTTATTTTGTGTGTGTGTGTGTGTTGTTGTTTAACTTGTGTGTTTGTTTGTTTGGGGGCAGGGTGTTTTTAGCATCCAAAATACGTGTACCTAAGTCACACATATGTACCTTTCTATCTGGTAGCTTTTAGTATTTGGTCAGGGATCTTGACTATCAGAAAGGAAAAAAGAAGAAAAGAAGAAAGAAGAAGGGAGGGAAGGAGGAGGGGAGAGGAAGGGAGAGGAGGGAAAAAGAACCCTATATCAACAAGGGATAGAATAGAAAAAGAAGGAAAGAAAGAAGAAGCAAACTTCCCTAAATCATATATTATTACATATCCTGAAATGATAAAAAGGAGATTAATAACATAACAGGCACCCATATTTCTAAATTGAGCTGGGAGGAGATATGGCGCCACTTTCTGATATTCTAGTAAAATTTAGTCATGCTTACAAGTAACACTGTTATGTAGAACAGGGATGACAAGGTGCCTTTTGGTGCCTATTTGATTTATTTGAGTTTTTATGATGGTCATTGACTATAAACTAGGGATGACTCTAGCACATTTAATATTTTGAAGGTATTTGTTGTGTGTTGAGATCCTAGTAACTAAAAACCCCACATATACAACATAAATTTGCATCACAACATATAGAACATTTCCTTAGTTTTTGTTGAACAGATCATATGATATGAGACTTAATCTCCTGTCTCTAACCACACAGTCCTTGGAACTGATGTGAGGTTTATAAACACAGACTTACAAAGACTTGAGACCCTTGTCTCCACTTAGCTGTGTGAGGCTGTTTAATATGCTCATTGTTCAGTTGGGAGTTCCTGTCAAAGATCTTCTTTCATGAATCAAAGTCTCAAATAGAGGGGATGGCTTTGAACTCTGGACATTCATTCCCTTTGTTCTTTGTATGTCAATTCAGTTTGCAGCACTACAATTTGAGTTCCTAGTTCTCTATGAGGATGAAGGAGATTTGGTCCCTAAGAAGCATGTGGTAATGATGGAAAATAACCGCATTGGTTGTCCCTTCTTGGAGCAGAGGTGCTAATGGCATCTAGTTAATAGAGGACAAGGATGCTGCTAAGCGGTCTGCAATGAGTGGGAGAGCACCGACAAGAGAGAATGGTCCAACCTAATAGAGATGCAGAGAACTGCTACCATAGATACTGCTGTTCATTGTGAACAAAGGAGTGTGAGCAGAGTTCAGCTGGACTCAGAGCCTGCTTCTCCTCCATCAGATACAAGATGCCAACTCTCCTTTCTCTGTCTCCATGCTCATCAGCTTAACTCTGTATGATCCAGACACAAGAAAAGTACAGCTTACTTCCAAAGGAAGGACAGTTTCGCTGTTGCTAAGAAACATGAGGTTGATGATTTGTAAAATGGACTTTGAAACCCAAAGAATATAGTCAACTACTTTTAAAGCAAAATGTTCCAGGAAACATAAGACTGGGTCCGTTCTACTATATGAAAAACAAGATGGAATTCTTTACTATCTCATCAGATGAGTGCAAAACCATTGTCAAAACAAACAACCAACAAGAAACACACACACACACACACACACACACACACACGCACACACACACACACATATACATATATATATATATATATATATATATATATATATATATATATGCATGTATATACGTATGTGTACAACCCCTAGGACTTAGAAAATGTAAAACTAACTTGGCTAAGAACACTCAGATAGTAAAGGGCTATATACCTAACTGAATCCCAAGTTCAATAGCAAAGAGCTACTCTTTCTTTGATAATGGAAAATTACATTTGACTGTGAAATTGATAGATGCCCTAAACATCTATCACTCCATTCAGAAAACTTAAAACAGACGGAAGATAATATATGTTCCATAGACAGCACACAGTTATCCCCAAAAATTTGAGTGAAACACACACAGGGAAAAAGCACCTGCAGTGCGCACATCTGCATGTGTTGTGCAAAGCTTAGCTTTATTTGTGTAATCAGGAAACAGACAGACTGAGAAACATTTCTAGAAGGCTCTGTAAGCTCCCTCCCTCCCTCCCTGTAAGATCCACGCTCCCCCCCCACCTTCATAACATTGCCTGTGTTAAAAACTGCTGCAGATCTCTTTCACCCTATTTTCAGTCTCTCCCTTCCTGTTTTCCTTCCTTATAACTTCTTGGCTACTGGAAGTTGACTAAATGTTTTTTTCATTTCAACCATTAATAACTCAGTGGAGCAGGGGACCAGGAAGTGAAGTAGAAGAATTCCACTGGTGGTGGCCCTAAATTACTACTGTCCTAGCTTGGTGTCTGTTGCTATGGTAAAACACTGGCTGAAACCAACCTGCAGGTTATGGTCTGTCATCAAGGAAAATCAGGAGAAGAACTCCAGCAGGAACCTGGAGGCAGGAGCAGAAACAGAGATCATGGCAGAAAGTTGCTCACTGTCTTGCTCCCATGGCTTGTTCAGCCTGCTTTCCAAGATGGCTCAGTACACCTTCCTGCCCAGGGCAGCACCACCCCTAGTGGCCTTGGCCCTTTCACATCAATCACTAATGAAGAAAATGCCCCCACTGACAGACATGTCCTCAGGCCAACCTGATGGAGGTCATCCTCATTTGAAGTTCCCTCTTCTCAGGTGAGTGTAGCTTGCGTTGAGTTGACAAATATGAACCAGCACAGTCTCTATCACAAAAAAAAAAAAAAAATGCTGTTTATCCATGTCCATCACAGCTAATCACCTTGTTGTGCCCAGATCGTGACCCCTAGAGAGACCACTGAAGACAAGCATGTCGGAATGCAAAAGCAAGGTTTAATTCAGAATATACAAGCCAAGGCAGGGACTTCGTCCAACAGATCTAACACAGTGGAGGCTGGAGCAAGTGCCCACCTCTTGCAAGCTCAGTTTTTAAAGGCAAAAACCACAAGGTTACATCATTTAGAGGTGCTAGTACGGGTACAATTCTGATTGGCTCGCTTCTAGGGGCTTTCTAGAAATCATGGCTTAATCTTACTTCTAAGGGGGTGGTTGCCCACCACCATTTCTCATTGGCTGCCCTCAGGTGGGGACATTTCTGTGGTCAGTTACCCTGGAAACAGGGAGAGGACATTCCATAGTTTGGCAGGCATTATCTCGTGACTACCTTGTGACTCGGTACTTGTACACTTCCTGGTTTCCGGAATCTGAACTGACTGGTTTTAGTAACTAATGGCCTGTACCTAAAAGGAGAAATCTTAGGCCTTAGTTTTAGGGTGAAAGCATTTTAGTCTTATTTCTAAGATGGCTCATTTTGATCTCATAACCTGTGTCCTGTGAAAGTCGGCAAAATTAGGATGACTTTTAAATCATGCCACATGACTAGGAGAAAAGCGTGTGGACTTGGGAAATCTAGAGACTCACAAGCTGGGCTTCCAAATCCAGAGGACTGTGGCTCTAAACTTGAAAACTAGAGGCTCACTGCTCTGCTTTCTCAAGACAAAGGCTCAGACCTCTGAAAACTAATACCCAGCCACTAGATCCAGCTCCCCAGCTTTGGGGTGTGGGGATTAAGTTCTCAGAGCTCCTATAGTGATGGAGACTTGGAGTCCTTGCAGTCTGGACTCCCACTTCTAGCTCTTCAGGACCCCTTGTTCCATGTGCCCTGAGCTCTCTATTGTCTCCTGCCTCAGAACTTCCGCCATGCCCTGCATGGCTTTCTCAGGTCTTTTCCCTCAGGTGCTCGCTGGAACTCTTCAGTCAGAGCTGTTGGCGTCAGGGCCCTTAGTGCATGGGAGTCTCAATCCCTGCCTCAGGGCCTCTGCTTCTCCTGACATAGGAGTTAAAAGCCCTGTGGAGAACCACAAAGGCTTCCTAGTGAGATCTGAGCTTGCTTTACCCAGCAGGGCTGGTTGACCATGTGTGGTTACAAGATGGTTGGAAGGGTCTACACTTAGCTGTGCTAGGGGGAGGTCTTTTGCTCCACCCCTTGGCATTCCTATAAAAAGCCCTTTAGAAGATACAGGATTGGCCTGTGGATATGGATCCAGGCCCTCCTGAGGGTATCCTGTGTTTCTGTTTCTCTCCCCTTTATCTTTCTATCTAAATATTTCTCACTCCTCTCTCCTCAAGAGTACCCTGGGGGAAAAGCTGGAGCTGGCTCCCACAGAGAAACTGGTAGGCCCCCCACAAAGCCCCGGGTGTTTGATTGTCATACAAGCAGCTCAATGCAAGCACCCATGATGAAGCCCATAAGTGGACAAAGGACAGTTCAATAGAAGCCTTTGTTGAAGCACCAGAGGAGAGTGAGAAGTCTTCCAGGCTCACTGTAGGGGAACGGAAATCAGCCTGCCTACATGCAAAGGGGTGTGTCACACCTCTGTTTGGATTGCGTTTCTAGGACTCCATCATGGTTCCAGGTTTCCCAAGCACACTTAGCACACCAGGGCCGTCCACAAGCTTCACATAAGCACAGCCTCCTTTTCTGTAGATCAAAAGCTTTGGGTTGAGTCCATTGAGAGAGTCCCCTACCTTTGGTGAAAACCACTTTAACAAAAAAACTGCATTTTTTAACTTGTTGCTTTTCGGTTAGCATACATGCAATGGGTGTCATTTCACGCATGTTTTTTGTCCGCCCCCCCCTGCTCTCTTCTCCCTATTCTCTTGCCCACCTCCGACCCTTCTAGCCACAGTACTCTCCTGCCTGCCTTCACATCACATTCTCTGTTATGCTCTTTCACTTCCTGAACCTCTTTTCCTCTCTCACTGTGTGGTCTCCGTTCTAGTTTCCTGACTGGTAAACACAGTGATGTCATATATACAATCAAAAGCTATAATAAGATGGAGCTCAGTAGACAGAACCTGGCAGATATGAAAAGTCCTGGATTGGATTCCCAGCATAGCACAAGCTGGGAGTGGTGGTACAGGCTTTTGATTTGGCCACTCAAGAGGAAGATGAAGGAAGATCAGAAGTTCTAGTTCACCCTTCACTAAATAGACTTTAGGGCTAGCCTGGGCTATAAGACATCCTGCCTCAACTGACTTGCAACCAACCAACCAATTAATAAGTAAATAAAAAGCTTTTTAAAAAAGGATCTTTATATGTTATATGAGAGAGAATGTGTGACATTTGATTGCCTAAACATGAGCAAAACAAGGACAAAACCAATAGATATGTCAAAGTGCATGGAGAAAAATCATGAGGCTTCAACCCTATGCAAAGAATTACAGGTTGAGGGTGGGAGAAATGGTCCTCTCCAGGGAAGAGCACACCAACTGGTTACCCAATACCAAAAGGTCAGCTCTAAAAACATACCTACAAGCAACATTATACAGACTGAGCAGGTTATATTTAGGGAATGTATGTGTATATAACAAGAATTAATGCAAAAAGAGGCCATGGGTTTGAAAAAGAGCAAAGAGAGGTCTATGGGAGGGTTTGGAGGGACAAAAGGGAAAGGAGAAATGTAATTGTATTATAATCTCAAAAATAAAATCAGAAAGAACTGCAAAAAAAAGTAAGCACTAAAGAATCTAAAGCTGCTAACCAACCAATGAGCCTGTGACCTGAACAGGACCGCTTCTCCAAAGAAGAAACACCAGGAGATGAAGAGTCCTAAAGTTGTTAGCCATGGCGAAAATACAAAGGCAACTGCTTCATCTCACCTGTGTGAGAATGGCCTTTAAAAGGAAGTACAAACGGGAGCAGCCCCCGTGGAAACCAGTATGAAGATCTCTCACGGAGCTGACCCTAGAGCTGCCTTATGACCCGTGCACCACACTCCCATGCTTGCACCAAAAGGACTCCAAATTCCACCCGAGACACCTGGGTCACCGTGTTTATTGATGCTCCGTTGACAACAGCAAAGAAACGGAAACAGCCCATATGTCTGTCACCAAGTTGCGGGACAATGAAAATGTGATGTATCTATAAAGTGTAATGTAATCAGCCGCGATTAAAGATGAGTTTGCAAGATGATGGATAAATCTGAAATGACATATTAAGTGAGGTGAAAACTGCTTTTATTGGGTCCAGAGAAGCTGTAGTCACCTGGAGTGCACTGAAGGGTGACAGATCTGATGTTTGCTGGAGCTGGTGAAGGCTGGAGCAGTCACTGTGACTAGAGCAAGGTCTCTTGTGTGGTGATATACAGTGTACCCCAATAAAACATACCTGGGGATCCGAGGACAGAACCAGCCACTAGATTAGACATAGAAGCCAGACAGGGGTGGCACACACCCTTAATCCTATCACTCAGAGACCGGCCTGGATCTCTGTGTGTTCAAGGCCACACTGAGCTACAAGAGAGAAACAGAACCAGGCAGTGGTGGCACACACCTTTAATCCCAGTACTGGGAAGCACACACGCCTTTAATCCTAGGAAGCAACGGGTGTGTGGAGAAAAGTATATAAGGTTTGAGGAAACAGGAACTAAGGCAGTTCAGCTGAGACCCATTTGGGTGAGGTCTCAGAGGATTTCAGTCAGAGGATTGGTGGAGTTGACAAGGTGAGGTTGGCCGTGGCTTGCTCTGCTTCTCTGATCTTTCAGCTTTCACCCCAATATCTGGGACTGTTTTTTCTTTTTTTCTTTTTTATTAGAAGACCTTTTAAGGTTCGTGTTACACTCCTGCAGCAGATGATGTGGCTTCACTAGCTGTATTCACTACAGTGGTTCTTGCAACCAGGCTTCCTCAGCGCGATCACTGGTTGCCACGGAAGGGTAGTTTGGCTGGCAGCTCTACTACACTCAGGGCAAAGCAGCCCTGGGAATGGAACTGTTTCCTGTCAATCAACTGGCGGACTGCGCTTTACAGCTTTGTGCAGCAGAAACATCAGAAGTGCTTACAATAAATATTTGAACATGGGATTAACATTTTAGCAGCGTTTAGTGGTGCTTGTTTCTAGCAGAGTATTTTAAGAAGGGCTGCCAGCTCGTCCTAATTAAATTGCTGTCGTGATATATCTTAACTGTAAGAGACATTTCTGTTATTCCTGCAAGAAAGAAAACTTATTTTCCTGACTCATAAATATGCAACCTCATAGCCACCTATTTTCTTAAACAATAAAAATTTACACTAAATAATAATTATAACTTTTTGAAACCATTTTTTTTTGTTCTCAGTTTATAGTACATGCTTATTTCAAAGACAAATACCTGTGTGTTATATTTACTGTAATTCAAAAAAATCAGATTTTTAAAGAGAATACATCAAAGTCTCTGATAAAGGTTTTCTAAGGAAAAGTAATTGAGTATACATATATACACAAAAGTATGTTGAAAGCATGGTGGAACACTGCTGTAATGAAATGGACAGAGTAAGGTAGGTAACAAAATCAAGGTCATCCTGGGCTAATAAAAAGCAAGTTTGAGGACAGCCTAAAACATTAAACAAAACCAAACAAACAAAAAAGGAAGAACTTCTCAGTTTAGACAACTGTTGAACAAGCACAACATCGTTTGTCTTCAGCACCTCACAGCTGGGGTTAAATGTCCCAGATGACCAGTCAGTGACACAGGAAGACCCTGAGGAATTTAGGATGAGCCATCAGGAAACTTTCTGAGCCTGTGGCTCACCTTGTGTGGGGAAGGGATAAATAGACACTTGGACAGAGCCTCCGGGTTATGAGAGATGGCGCTGGGGACCCCTGGCTTACTGTATTTTGTGGTTTTATCTAAGGAGGCACAGAGCAGCTGGCTTCCCCACATGGCATTCTTTGAGATTGCTAAGTAACTGCTAACAAAATATCTTATCTAGTGACTTCTCACAGAGTGGGGGTTTTGATAAACACTTAACCTAGGAATGATGAAAACAGGGTGCTTACCTCATACACTTCTGGATTTTCATTAACAGAATATTTTAAAATGTATCATGCCTGATGTGTCATTTGCCTTTCATTTTGGCACCTGCAAATGCAATTGATTTGTATGAGTGACATGTTAACTAAACCGCAGGCTTTCAATCAGAGTAAATCAATTTAATGTGTATGAAAATTACTCTTCCTTGTCTATTTTCCAAATTCAGCATCACTAACTTAATTGAAATCTATGCTATGCCAATGCATATGTGTATAAAAATGCATGTATTTGTGTGTGAGCACAAATGCATGGTTTTGTGTGTGTGTATGCATGCAAATGCATGTGCTTCTATGTATGCAAAGCATGTGTTTGTGTGTATGCTCTTGTTCATGTGTGCTCGCATGTGTGTGTAGCACAAATCTTAAAAGAGTCTTATCAATAAAATCAAACCTGAGGCCAGTTATTTGGGTGAACACTGGAAGATCAGAGAGACAGAACAAGCCACAGCTAACCTCACCTGGCCAACTTCTCAGCTGATCTTGTTTCCTCAGACTGGAATCCTCTACGTCCTCATATCTGAATGGCTCTCAGCTGAACTGTGCTGCTCAAAACCTAAAAGCTTAACCAGCCAAATGCTTAACCAGCCAAATGCTTCTAGTTTCTGGTCCTCATGCCTTGTATACCTTTCTGCTTTCTACCATCTCCCTGGGATTAAAGGCTTGCTTTCTGGGTTTAAAGCGATGCTTGGCTGTATCCTTGAACAGATGGATTTCTGCCTCTGGAATGTTGGATTAAAGGTGTGTGCTACCACTGCCTATCCTAAGTATCTAGTGGCTTTTCTGTTTTCTGACCCCAGAAAAGTTTATTAGGGTATGCAATATTTTGGGGAACACAATACCACCACATGTATGTGTATGTGTGTGTATGTGCATGAATTCTAACTGCCTAGTTCCTATTATCATTATTTTAAAGATGTGTGTTGTGGATATCACTCTATATAAATAAAACACTGGTCAGTGACCAGGCAGGAAGTATAGGCGGGACAAAGAGAGAGGAGAATTGAGGGAACAGGAAGAAGGAGGGGGAGACACTGCAAGCTACCGCCAGGACAAGCAGCATGTAAAGACGCCGGTAAGCCACAAGTGACATGGCAAGGTATAGATTTATAGAAATGGGTTAATTTAAGATATAAGAACAGTTAGCAAGAAGCCTGCCACGGTCATACAGTTTATAAGTAATATAAGCATCTGAGTGATTATTTTATATGTGGATTGTGGGACTGCGGGGCTTGGTGGAACCTGGAGAGAAGCCCTCCAGCAACAGATGTGACACCAGCACTTGTATTAGCTGGGAATAACTGTTTTATGTTTTCAACAGTTATACTTCTTATATTAAGGGGGAGGGGTTGACCCAAACTTTCTTTTTCCTGAAATCTGTATCTAAAAGCAGAAGCTCTTTCTATATATTTGAATAACAAGTTTCTCATTTTGTGTTTCATCAATATATTTTTACACACTTTATTAAACCATTTCCATGTTAAAAAATCATTTTACATATATCCTGAGGTCTTTGAAAAGACTTTTTTTCTTTAGTTACATTCAGTTCAGCAAATTAACTAAAGCTTACATTACCAGCATTTTCAGAATCCTTGGAAAATCATGAGATAGGATAAAAGTGTTTTACAAATACATATTCATGATTTAATGATATGACATGATATCTCAAATAATTTCCTCATGTATTACAAATAATTGACATTGCTTCTCTATTTAACAACAACAACAACAAAATACCATTTTGGAAAACCATCTCTAGCCAGGATTTAAATTGATATGCTATTAACTAATTTGTTGTTGGACACAAAGCTTACTCTGCCTGGGTACATAGGAAGGAACAGATTCTTTTCCAGGGAAATTATCCCCAAAGTATGACTCTATGAACTTCCTTTTTACCTTTTTGTACTTGTTAACATGGTTCCAAGCAGCCCTTGACAGACAGCTGAAGTCACGGCTGTTGTTGCACAAGTCAAACAGAGGGTGGCACTCTCCTCCGTTGAACTCTCCAGGTTTAAGACCAGGCGGGTGTGTGAACTGGAGTGGATAGGCGCAGCATTATAGGAAGGGCTGGGTGTTTTTGTTTTGTTGTTGTTTTGTTTTTGTTTTCTTTCAGGGATTCATTTGAGCTATAGGAACAAGAGGGTGGCATTTATCTTCTCCGCTGGTCAGTAGCAGGGGTTAGGGGTCCTTTAAAAGGTCTTTCCTAACTCACACACGCTATTCTTGCTCTAGCTTACTGTATTTCTCAGAAAGGATGGCTTTCGAGTTACTTCTGCTATATTCTCCCTTTCTGTCACCAAATCACACAAATCACATCGGTCTTTAAAGGTGTGGATGCATTTGGTTACGACGATGGACTGTTAGTTCCAGAGCTCTGTCTGTGATCTCATTTTATACACACAAAGCAAATGATTTCATTTTCTTCTCTCTCTGTACTTACCTTGCTATTTGACTTTTATGTTAAGAGAACATTGGTCTCATAAGCTTCTGAGAGGCACTTCAATAATTCTTCTTCCTGGATCCCTTAATTGTGATCATTATCATGTTTGGCCAAACTGATGAGCTTCCTTCCCTGGCAGATTCAACCTTAGGCCAGCCTCTTCTGCTGCTGCTGCTGCCTGTAGATCAGCACTGTGCTGTTCCCAGTCAGAACTTACTCCTGCTGCCATTCTGTGAAGAAGGAAGGCTTGCACCTTCCCTCTTTGGGATGGGAAGTCAACCGTGACTCCATTGGCTATCTCTGGTAGAGAATTCATTTTTTTAATCTCAATTTTCTTTATTCTTCATTTCCTTCAGGTTTTAGCAGTTTATTTAAGGTTTGTTTTCATATTGATTTGTTTTGCCTTAGCCTATTTTGGATTCCTTACCTCTTCAAACCAGGTAAACTAGGTTTAGATCTACTAATAAATATTTTGGACTTTTTTTTTTCTTTGAATATTCCTTTAGGCTCTTTCATTGTCCCTTCTCTCTCTGGGACTGCAGTGGTACAACCCTTGGATGGTCTGCCATTGTCTTAGGCTTTTTTTTTTTTCCATCCTGATATTGTGGGTTCCTTTAAACTTGATGGCACTGATTCTATTTTTGGTCACCTAATTTACGATATCACCCTGTACATCCCCTTTGGCTCCCAAGGCTGTGGTTTCCACACAGAACACACTGTAGAAGACAGGTAGATTTTGTAATAGGCACAAGATAGAGTAATGCAGGCACACTCCAGGGGAAGGAATGGGTAACGGCTGAAGAGATCAGTGTGTGCACCTCTTTTTAAACAGGCTTCATGCCTTTTCTAAAGTCTGGAGGAAACAGCTTCTCCCAAAGGAGCTTTCCTGTCCAGGTGGGTTGGGAGACTCAGTTGAGCTAACGTTTAAGGGAGGGGACAATGATATGTATACTGTTTTTTTTTATCAGAGTG
Source organism: Peromyscus maniculatus bairdii (assembly GCF_049852395.1). NCBI lineage: Eukaryota > Metazoa > Chordata > Mammalia > Rodentia > Cricetidae > Peromyscus > Peromyscus maniculatus. The sequence continues at coordinate 12,490,177 of NC_134870.1, read as the reverse complement.
TCTCTGGCTAGATATTCTTAAGATCAGATACGAGTGTTATGTCTCTACCCAGGACTAGAGATCCCACTTACATTTAATTACTGAAGATGAGAGAGGGTTGTATTCCTCTCATAGTGTAGTGACCTTCAGCTGTCAGTGTGACACAAACCTAGAGCTGACCCGGAAGAGGGAACTTCACCTGAAAGAATTTCTTCAATCTGACTGGCCTGTGAGCATGTCTGTGAGCAATAGATGTCTTGATTGCTGATTGCTGTGTAAAGGCCTAGCCCACGATGTGCAGCACATTTCCTAGGTAAGTAGACTAGACGTGGGCTGTATGAGAAAGTTAGCCGGGGAGGAGCCTGATAGCAAGCTAGCAAGCAGTGTTCCTCCATAGTCTCTGCTTCAGGTTCCTGCCTTGGCTTCCCCGGATAATGGACTCTAACCTGTAAGCCAAATAAACCCTTTTCTTCCCAACTTGTTATTGGTGAGTGTTTTAAGCAGAAAGCAAACTATAACAGTCCCAGTGACCCCTAAGCTGGCTTATATCTAATTAGCTAACTAACAACTCTATTCTTTCTATTTTTGAACCCATACAGCTGTTGTTTAAAAGGTACTATTATTTCTAGTCCCCTAATATTCATGTTTTGTAACTTTCTATTTTGTTCCTTTTTTTCTTTTGTTCAATATAACTTGTAATTGTTTGTTGAAGCCTTTTTATGATGATCATTCTGCTCTCACTGTCCTCTGACTCATTATCCATTTTGTCTGAGTTTTAGCATCAGTTAATTGTAATTCAATATGTGGTTCTTGGGATTGGCTGACTTTAATTATTTTTTGGACACTTGTCTACTCTGTTTGGAGGCTTTAGGGCCCTTTTTGAATATTTTATTTTGCTTGGGGTTAGTGTGTGGCTTCTGGCTCAATCTCTCAGGCTATGTGGCCCTAGACAGGTTTAATCTCAGGACTTTAGAAGTGTTCTTTGTCTCTGTCTGGTTTATCTGTCATAGCAAGGGCTCCACATTCACTGCTGGTGACTCCTGATGAATGGGAGGAGTTTGAACACACAGGAGCTACCCAGTGTGTTTCTGGCTGGGCATACTTCTTTGGTTGGAACCATTTAAGAAAGAGTCTCCTTTGCCTCCCCTGACTCCATCCTAGCCCTGTTTTCTGTTCTGGAGGCAGAGATTCTCAGCTCACCCAGGAAGGATTAAGTTTTTCAGGTTTCCTGTCTGCTGGGGTGACTCCCCAGCCTATGAGAGGTGGCCAAAGCCTTGTATGCATCCTCTGTTGCTTATGTCTGAACTTCCTGGCCTGGGCTGTCAATGGGGTTGATAGGGTTGGAGCCTGGGTCCTTGCTAGGCTTGGCCATCCATCCTCACAGGGCAGTTAAACAGATGAGGTTATTGAAAAGTAAAGAAAGAGATTTATTCAACGTGCCTCCATTGGAAAAAGGAACAAAGAGGCCTCCTTCCCACACAAGTCTATTTTCAGGGTCCTGACACATGGTTTCACTTTAGATAGAAAGCAGGAGGCATGAAAAACTAAACAGTCCTGGTAGGATGAAGTCTCCCCCATCACTGGTCAGTTATTGGCTAGAATGCAGCAAATCCCCTAGAAGGGGATTTGGTAAGTTGTCAGAAAAGTAGTGTCTTTCTCTGAAATAAATTCTTTCTCTGGATGGCACCAGAGCTTTGGCCTTTTCCTCCTCTCAGTATAAAAACTTCTTGGGGATATTCCAGTTTCTTGAGGTCCACTTCTCAATCATCTAACAGCCAAGGATAGAGGCACAAGTGCCGCTTTAGAATATCCTTGCTCCTGGCAGGTCAAAAAAAGGCCACCCTTTGTATCACTATGGGGAAAACAGTCTCAGGTGAGACCATGGCATGTCTGCTTATCTTCACCAAGTATTCATATCCACAATTCTTGAGAGTTTCATTGGGCTTGCTTGGTGTCTTTGTAGTTTGATTTGAGGAGGGTTCCCTTTGGGGCTACCGCTTGAGAGTCAGACAATGCTGCAAGTCTGTTGAGTTATTTCTTCATCTACTGAGGCTGCTCTAAAAGAGTACTAGGGACTGGGTGACATCAACAACACACCTTCATTTCCCTCAAGTCTGGAGGCTGAAAGTTTGAGTTCAGGCAACCAGGGGGATTCTAGTGATGGTCCTTGTGGTGGGTTGAAAGAAAATGGCCCCCAAAGAGAGTAGCATTACTATTAGATGTGGTTTTGTTGGAGTAGGTGTGGTCTCGTTGAAGGAAGTGTGTCATCACAGAAGCAGACTTTGAGGTCTCATATATGCTCAAGCCATGCCCAGTGTCTTAGACCACTTTCTGTTATCTGTACAAGATGTAGAACTCTCAGCTACCTCTCTAGCACCATGTCTGCCTGAACACTACCATGTCCCACCATGATAATGGACTGAACCTCTGAACTATAAGCTGCCCAATTAAATGTTTTTCTTTATAAGAATTACTGTGGTTATGGTGTCTTTTCACAGCAATAGAATCCCTAACAAAGACAGAAGTTGCTACAAGGGACTGGAGTATTTCTGTGATAGACTGGACAAGGTTTTTATTTGGAGGAATGTGGACTTTGGGAGTTTGAGTTATTTAGTGGCATTTGCTCCACCCATGACTCTGGGCTATATGACCCAAAGTAGGTAGTGCTTCCTGCCCTTGTACATGACCTTGGACCTGGAGAGGGGAAACAAGTGCTTCTCCTGTCTCCTGCCTGTGAGGTCGATTCACTCCCAGTCAGATCAGAGGAAGACTTTTGCTGTCTATTCTGTTCTGTAATTGTGAGTATATTGCCTCAATTTATATCTTAATAAATTCTGTTTTCCCTTTAATAGAGTCTCATGGATTGATCATAATCAGTGGCACCCACATGACAAAACCAATAAAAAGGGACCATTGTCTTCAAGATTCTATTTTTCTCCATGCTTATTCTTGATTTCTCAGAATCCTTTCTTACATGTCATGTCATCTTTAAATCCAAACTTTCATTTTGATATTAATAATGTTCAAGTTTCCCACAGTGAAAATAAGTCTTCCCAATAGCAATCTCTGAAGTCTCCAGAAGGAAGATGGGGCTCCATAACAACAACTCTACTGTGTACAGAAAGATGACACGGTACCTAAGAACATTACTCATTGATCAGCTTTGGACTAAAAACTCCTCAGGACGGTTCTAAGATGAGATGGTCCATCATACTACACTTCTAGCCAGAATCTCAGACAATCTTATCCATTTCTGAGACTGGCTACAAAGTATATGGATAGCCCTATTGAGACCTAACAATCTAAGCTTTCTTACAGGACCCCACAGAGTTACCATCGCCCCCTAAACAACAGGAAGTAATTATAAAAAATGATGCCCCTCTCTCAAGTGTTTCATTTTTCTCAGGGTTATGGATGGATGGTTGTACAGTTGGGGATGGAACAATAAAATTTGGACTCAGTATTCTTTTCTAGAAAAGAAAAAGGGGAATGGATAATTATAGGATATTAAGGTAGATTATTATATTTACTAGTAAACTAATTCAGTAAAACAGCTTTAGATAATTGCACCGATATGGATTCTTGTATATTGATAACAAATGTAAACTATTCTTATATTCGTATTTAAGATAATTTATATATTGATACAAATACAATACTATATTTGTTGTATTGTACACATATTCCTACTTCTGTTTGAAATATTTTGTATATTGATAGAAATGTGAAATTATATTTGTCATACTACTCGTAAGTATATTCTCCTTGTTTAGTATATTTTGTATATCAATAAATATTTAGGATTATTGTCATATTGCATATCACACTATACATTCCTACCTCTGCTTAAGCTATTTTGTGTATTGTGTCACAATACATTGTGTCATTCTCCTTATATGATACATCTGCTTACAGAATGTTTACCTTGTTTGTGTGAAGCCTTAGGTTGTTTAGATAGATAAGACTTACAGATTTATAGTCACCTATGCTTGTCATTTCTATAGGTATGTTAGATAGGTTCTCCAGACTTACAAAAACATGTCAGATGGATAGGTAATCTTTAAACACTTCATAGGTCTAAAGAATATGGCATTTAAATGTTTTGATAACTTAGAATTCTGTTGACATGAGACATGATTGCTTCTGGCAGCACTCATCTCATCCTGAGAGAATGTTGGGTTTCTGAGACATTTCTGTTTGGAAGTTTGTCTTCTTTTGGCACAAAATGGCCCACTGGGCAAAGAACTGCCCTTGCCTTGACTGCTGACAGTATGAATGCTGTCCCTTCTGAATGAGTGGGACACAAAGAAAAGCAACTACTGAACTAAAAAGATAGTCTTTCAAAATACCTGCTTCTGAAAACAATCTGTCAGATACTCTAGGCCTGTAGCCAATTTGAATGTGCCAACAATGCTGAGAAACTTTAGGTGACTGTCCAGGCTGCAAATTGTCTCTGTATGCTCTTGCAAGACTCTGGAAAGTTGATTGCATCCTTCTCCCATTTCTCAGGTATTATTATATTCCTTCTCAGGTCTTTGATGGGATTGAAAACTAACAGCTATAATTACAATGTATCTTAGCTAGAACATATTAAGTATTAGATTCAGGTTCTTCAGGATAGGGCACCTTTTGGAATGATCTCTGTAATGTACCATTTACTTATGCTCCAGACTTCTCTGGATTTTAGGATATGTCTCTTGTTTGATGTTATTCTTGTTGGTTATAGTTCCATTTTTGTTTATGTTTCTACCCTTTGTTTTTCCCAAACAGTACTTGATAATTATTCTTATTGTATATAGTTTGAAATAAGATTGGAACCTTATTATTTAGACAAAAAGGGGAAATGTAGTGGTATTTGCTCCCCCATGACTCTGGGCAATATGGCCCAAAGGAAGCGGTGCTTCCTGCCTTCATACATGACCTGGGATAAGAAGCTGGAGAAGGGAGACAAGTGCTTCTCCCAGCTCCTGTCTGCGAGGTGGATTTGCTCCCTGTCATATCAGAGGATGACTTCTGCTGTCTACTCCATTTTATAATTGTGAGTGTATTGCCTCAATTTATATCTTAATAAATTCTGTTATCCATTTAATAGATTTTCGTGGATTGATCATAATAGGGTTAGGAAAGCAATGGAATGCTTTAAGTGCTGCTTAATGGGCCATCCTAGTAGAAGCATGGAAGACAGTGGTTCTAAGTGTTATTTGAACTCTGAGGGCCTGGCTCAAGAGATTTCAGAGGAGAAACAATATTAATACGTGGCCTAGAGATCATTCTTGTGATATTTTGGTGAAGAATGTGACTGACTTTTACCCTTGTCTGAAGAGTGTTCCTTCAGACTTCAGTTTTGGATTAATTCATTGGCAAAGGCAATCTCAAATCAGCCAAGTATAGACTCTGTTGTGTGGTTATTAGTGGTAACTCTGATGAAGATTTATAATGAAAAGCAGCAAGCTGAGCAGGTTTAATTACAAAATGTAAACTTTGAGGAGAAAAGGAGGACTAGGAAGTGCTAAGTCCTGTGTTTGTGGAATGGAGCTAAGTCCTGTGTCCAAGAAGATAAACAGACTAAGAAATGGAAGGAAGAGAGTGTTGACCTAAAGTCAAGATCCTACATGGCTAAGTTTCTAATCTATAAAAAGGAATTAAAGGAAAACTTAGAGCCAGGTGTGGTGGTGCACACCTTTAATCACAGCACTCCAGAGGCAGTGGGTAGCAGATCTCTGAGTTTGAGGCTATCCTGGTCTAAAGATCAAGTTCAAGGATAGCCAAGTTTAGGCAGTGAAGGAAGCTGTTGTGGGATGTTCTGTATGTTACGTGTGTTGCTCTGACTGGGTAATAAATAAAACACTGATTGGCCAGTAGCCAGGCAGGAAGTATAGGTGGGACAAAGAGAAGAGAATTGGGGAAGTGGAAGGCTGAGGTGGAGAGACCTGCCAGCCACCACCATGACAAGTCAGATGTAAGGTACCAGTAAGCCACAAGCCATGTGACAACTTATAGACTAATAGAAATGGGTTAATTTAAGATACAAGAAGTAGATAACAAGAAGCCTGCCACAGCCATACAGTTTATAAGTAATATAAGCATTATACAAAATATAATTATTTTATACGTGGGTTGTGGGATTGCGGGGGCTTGGTGGGGCCTGAAGAGAAGCTCTTCAGCTACAGGAAGCCATGGAAAATAGGATGTGATTGTATGAGGGGGCCATGTCCAGCCCCAGTAAGCAACAGAACTTGGCATCTTTGTCCACATGGTTCTGGAGTTAAGAATAGAAGAAAGGAGCTATGGAATTTGCCTCTGTGACTAAGGAAAACTGCTGAGGCCAGGCATGTGTCATGGGTGTCTCTGAATGGAGGCCTAGACAGGCCCTTGCGTGAAGTCATGAAGGTGAAACCAAGATTGCCTCCAAGAGGTTGGAGATGCCATTATTTCCCCTTTGTCTAAATAATGGATGGTTCAAACAGCCATTCACTATACCAGAGCCATGGGATACCTGCTGAGGAAACCTGCTACCAGAGAGTAGAAACATCCCAGGAGAGAAAAGTGTATTGTAGTCAACAAAGTTGAAAGGAGTTGAGATCTGAAGAGTGCTTTGATATCAGATATCGAGATGCAGAGTTTAGAGTTTGCCTAACTGATTTTCAGTCTTGCTTTGGTCGAGTATTTCCTCACTATGTTCCCTTCTCTACATTTTGGAATGGTAATGTATATTCTGTACCATTATATGTAGGAATTATGTATTCTCCTTTTTATTTTGATTTTACAGAGATTACAGTTAAGAGATTACATGAATCTCAGAAGAGACTTTGAACTTTAGACTTTTAAATAAGCTTGAGACTGTGATAGACTTTGGGAACTTTTGAAGTTGGACTGAATGCATTTCTGCATTATGATATGGCTACAAAGCCTTTAGGGGCCAGGGAGTGGAATGTGGTGGATGGCCCACTATTAGGAAGTGTGGCCTTGTTGAAGTGTGGTCTTATTGGAGGAAGTGTGTCATTATGGAGGTGGGCTTTGAAGTTTCATATATGCCCAGTGTCTTAGACCACTTTCTGTTGCCTAGACAAGATATGGAACTCTCAGCTACCTTTCCAGAAACATGTCTGCCTGTGCATGTCCCACCATAATGATAATGGACTGAACCTTGAGCCTCTGAACTATAAGCCACCCAATTAAATGTTTTCCTTTATAAGAGTTGCTGCGGTCATGGTATCTTTTCACAGCAATAGAAGCCCTAACTAAGACAGTTCTATTCCTGGACATCAGAATTCTATGTTCTCAGGGAAACTTCATAGATAAGGAACAGACATATCTTGTGCCCTCCACCCCTTATCAGGGTATAATCTTAAAATAAGAACCTTGCCTTCATGATCTGCTATAATCATAGTCACCTTCCTTCTAAAAACCACATTTTAAAACATGATAGAATCAGGGTTTGGACATAAGGTTGCTCTCATGCGGCAGGGCCACAAAACTTCAGATGAAAGATGAAGAGTCATGCAGTGTCCTGGTTTCGAAGCCAAGGAGTCCTTTGTGCATTTGCCTTCCTTTTGTGCCTTTTAAGGCCCCTTCTAACCCCCTTCTCAGTTCTCAGGCAATTCCACAGTAAAGACAGCTTCATCCTTTGCCAATGATTTGACCTTACTAATCTGTCAGGGGGCATTGTAGAGACAAAGGAGACACAAAATAAAAGGCAGGGGTAAAAAAACCAAAATTGCCCACTTTCTTAACAATCAGACCCTAACTACGTGGAGCCTGACCTAGTGATTTGTGCCTTATATAAATCATTAGAGCCTACCACCAAGTGGCCAGCCTCAGGAAGGACACTTTAGAAAGTTATGAAGAACCCTCATACTTAGAGCTTGGAGATTGGAATATCAGCTGTGGGGTACAGCGCTGAAGCTTTAACCCCCAGAACTTGTTGTGGCCTGAACACTTAGAGCTATACTCCCCCAGCTTTGAGAACTCAGAGCCCTATGTCTCCAGCTCTCGGGGTCTACAGTTAAAAGCTTCTGAATTTACAAAGTCTGGCCTCAGGAGTGGGGAATGCCAACACTGAGGAAGCTGTCCTTGTCTATTGGCGATTTCCACTCTAAAAACCAGAATGATGTCTCTCCAGATGTTGTGATGTCTCTTCTAGGGAAGGATTCACTTCCAGTTCCATATGATCATTGGCAGGATTTAATCCCTTGTAGAAGCTCTTCACTCAGCTTTGATGGTCATCTGTAATTTTCTTTCAGCCCATTTCCCTGTATGTCTTTGCATCATGGCAGCTTGCATCATCAGAGAGCATCATCTGAAAGGGCAGCAGAGAGTTGACTATGGTCTTTTGTAACCTAATCACAAAACCTCTGTAGCGCTCTGTTGGCTACAGGCATGCTACTAGGTTAGGCCAACATTATAAAGGAGAAGACTCTATGGAATGTAAAATTCTGAATAACGAGTCCATAGAGGCCTATCTTAGAAGCATGCCTGTTTGAAACAGCAAGGGGAAAAGTGTGGAACACTTCTTCGTTTCCCTGCTTCAGTACACACATCTGAGACGGGGTGTATCACTATTGATGAGCTGTCACTCGCCCGTAGCCCAGTTCCTACTGGGCTTGAGGGACATTTTTTTTTCTTTCTCTTGTCCTAACTCATGAAGGTTGATTTTTGCTGTGCAATCTTTTTATATGATCAAATTTTCTAATTTTAATTTTAATACTACTCTTCACAATATTGTACTTTGACTTCCTTTTTTCAGATAAGGAGATAGAGAAAATATTATTTTCTTTCCATGTCTATTGCTAGGATGTTTATAGTCTTCTTTATTATACGTTTAAATCTTTACTTTACTGGAAAAACATTAGCTGTGAAGTGACTTTTCTCATGACTACCCATTTATTGCAACATTTACTCAACAATATTTATTTTCCCAGTGATAAATGTCACCCGTATCACACAATAAATTCTCATCTATATTTATTTTAGCAGTCCTTATATTACTTCATCTTGATAAGAACATACATAAAAATGGAAAAATTTCAATTTATTTGATGAAGTTATATAATTCCAATTTCCTGTATACTAACAGAGCAAGATACTGATTTCATTTCTAGATAGAGATATATAAAATTCTGTTTAAAATGTTTAAAAATTGAAACTAGGCAATACATTTAAAAACTGTGGAGCTAAAGAGAGGTTGTGCAGGATGTGCAAAAATGAATCCATGTCAAGAAATGCTTTATTGAGGTTGAGGCCCTGAAATATAAATCAGTAGTCCCTGTTACTCAGGATGCTGAGGGAGAAGAATCTTTTAGGTTCTGGAGCCAAAGCCTGGGCAGCATAGCAAGACCCCATGTGATGAAGATGAAGAAGAGGAAGAGGAGGCTAGAGGAGGAGGAAGAGGAAAAGGAAAAAAGAAGAGGAGAGGTGGAAAGGCAGAGGAGGGAGGAATGTTTCATTAAGATTTATGATACCAATGGCAATGTGACTGAAATGTGCCTCTGAAAGAAATCTCCTGGTTTCTAAGAAATCTCTTAGTATTTTATTTTACATATGCAAGTATGCGAACACACTTTCAACTACTAATAAGATGGGGCTTGTTGGGGGGTAGCTCAGTTGCCTAAAGGACTTGCCCCCAGGAACCTGACCACCTGAGTCCAATCCACAGGACCCACATAGTGGAAGGACAGAAGCAATTGCTATGATCTCCATACCTCCACACACACAACTCCTCTGGTCTCCTATGTGTACCGTAGCTTGTGTGTAGAGACACAGACATGCACACACAAAATGAGTGAATTAGTACAATTTAAAATTTTAAATATCTGATAAATACAGAAGGAAGCAAAAAGATTTATGATTTGAATATCTATTGTTTATGTCATTTGATGGTGAAAAGATTAATAGCATAGCAATCTCTTTAATAAAATTAAAAAACACAGACAGAAAAAGTCTATGAAATTAATAAAGAGCTCATCTTAAAATATCAACAACAAGCATTAACTAAGCTCAAGACTTCTTCTCTGTGGTCCCATGTTGTTCTTGTGGTCTAAGGTACACTAACCGGAGAAAATTCATGAGAGAATAGACCAAGGTATTCTCAGTGATCTTGTGGTCTGATTCTCACTAAGGATTTGCAGTTCTGTCCTTGTCAAAATTATTAGCACAAAGTTGTTTACAAATTTTACTATTACACAGTTGACATGTCCTCTTATGATATAATCTTTATATTTTGATACCAGTATATGCTGTCTTTAAAAATATTTTTATGTGTATACATTTGTGCCTGAGTATATACACATTTGTAACATGTGTGTACAGGTTCCCTCAGAGGGCACAACTAGTTCCAGCTGCTGGTGAGCTGCCTTATGTTGGATCCTGATAACTGAATTTAGGCCCTTTGCAAAAGCAGCAAGTGCTTTTAACCACTGGCCCACCTTTCTAGGCCACTGTATATTATGTCGTTATCTTTTTTTTTATTAGTAAGATTTACTAGGTATTCAAATATTGGATCAAAAATTTAAAGAGGCAAAACATAATTTTATTGAATTTGTTCTTTTTGATGTTTGCAGTTATTCTTTTTTACAGGTAGACAAAATGAGGATTATCTAAAGTCACTTTAGCTTAACATGATAAACCAGAGGTAAGAGAGTTCAGAGGTAAGTTCATCTCTAAAGCCTAGTTTCTTATCTTTACCCATGAGCTCACATAGACTAAGGTCATTAAAAACTGATGTGAACTTTTTTTTTGGTTTTTCGAGACAGGGTTTCTCTGTGCAGTTTTGCGCCATTCCTGGAACTCACTTTGGAGACCAGGCTGGCCTCGAACTCACAGAGATCTGCCTGGCTCTGCCTCCCGAGTGCTGGGACTAAAGGCGTGCGCCACCACCGCCCGGCCTGATGTGAACTTTTGAATCACAACAGCAAGATAGGCAAATATTCTTGTTTTAGGAATATATCTAGAATAACTTTATTCTAGTTTACAGAATTTGCATATTCAGCCAATCTTGTGGTAACTTACCCTTAGGAAAAAAATAAAAAATAATGAAATAAATAAGTTAATACTCTCCCACCAGGAGATTTCTTTCAGAGGCACAACTAAATAAGTGACTGTGATGCATTGGTGATTCTAGGTATGTGAGGGAATTCAGAATCTCTTGCCTAACATGGAGACAGTGGGGCAAGATGATTCGTAAATCAATGAGGAGGAAACTAAGATCACATCATAATCTTTAACCTGTTAGCTGTCTTAGTTTCAGAACCACTGAATCAGAAACACCAAGGTGTGTTCTAGTAACTTCACACAGTTATAATGGGCCCCTAGGTGTTCCAAATAGAAAACAATGTGGGGTAAAATGTACCTCTAAGGCTACCCTGGAACTTGCATTATTCCAAAGGAAGGCATATTTAGACAAATATTGTGGAATGCCTAGTTTCTCTAAGAGTCATGCTATACATGAGGGAAATTATGAATGCTGCATGCTGTTGTGACTCATTAGTAGTATTTATTCTTTAGAGTATCTGTAGCATGTACCAGGTGGTCTGGACTATTTACTTGTTTATAAGTAGGGCAATACAGGACTAAGTCATTGAATTATGTTAATCTTAGTGTCTTCTACTACGATTCTTCAAAGTTTCTCTGAATTAAAGACATTTCATTCCATCATTTTACATAAGTTTTGCTAAACCATTCTATTTTCTTTTGCTGAAAAAAAAATAGTATCTCTAGGAGCTAGGACACAAGAGTTTGATTGTTTGAATTAGACCCAATAATTAACAATTGCATAGAGCTGATTGGTCCAGCACAGTGGGTTATGTCTAGGACTCCATTAAGTTTTGATCTTACTTGGTAGGTGATTCAGAACAGAACAATCTTAAAGTTGTCCAAAGAGTCACTTTTGAGATAAATATTTTGAAGTTTTGTTCAGGTTAGTCTGGTAAGCCTTTTCACAGTTGGTAACCACAAACTAGAATGTTAGAATACTGTACCTCACTTAGAAATAAACAGTGTTTCAATAAGATACATATCTGTACTGCAATGAATATCACTGCTGAGTTCATCACAATCATCAATGTGAAAGCCAGTCCCATAGAGAACTTTCTGTATTATATGTCCAAACATGCCAGGATGTAAAATTTAAACATTTTGTTTCTGTTTATTTAATCTCTGAAAGCAGAATTTCAGATATCATCATATTAATGTTCAGATGTTTAACTACCATTCTAGTTTATCAATATCTCAAACATTTCATACTATCTGAGATTTTTTTGCTTATCTGTTTTTAAAATATTCAGCATCTTAGCTATTGTTTTCCCCTAAAACCTGGAAAACACATTTGTAAAATGAAGTAAAAATGATTCAAGAGTTAATAAGCCTATTTCATAGGTTTTCTTTAAAGACCATTTTAGGTAGTTTGTTGAAAACTGGTATTTTTCTTAGTAATATGTGCCTTTCTAAATGTTACAACTGTGTTAACATGAACATTGGCATTGAAGAGAGAGAGAGAAAAATATCTCACTACCTAGTGTCTTCCCAGAATCTAATTCATCAAGGTCACCTTCATCTACAAAAGCATTTTCAAGTAATTTAAGCAGATGGGTAAAGGTGTCAAGCATGTTCAAAGATTTGTCTGGACACAATTTATGACTTCTGATAACCTTTTTCTGAGTTTTTTTTTCTCCATGTGACTTAGTGAATCCATCATCCAGAGGTTAGACACCAGTTTTCTGACATTTCAGCCAGGGAAGGGTAAGGTCTTCCTTTCCCTCACAACAACTCTATGGGTGCAAATCTAAGCCTATTGCAACACCTTTGTTACAATCTGATAAACTGGAACAAAAGAGCATGGCCTGATGTGAGGATGCATTTTTATTTCTTAAGCATTTGCTCAGATAATGGTTGCTCACAAATAATGGTTGTCCCATAATATTTCAGAACATATATCATGCTTTGAGTTTCCTAGTCTCATTTCTTATAGACATAGGGTGTCAAGAGGACATTAAATGAATCTACAAGACTATTCCCTACGCTAAATTTAGGGGCTTTTATAATTCACACAGTGCCTTGTGAGTTGGTTTTAAAAAAGAACACATTTTTCTGTCATTGTAGAAAATATAGCCTCCAGTTCTCTCTCATTCTTCTAATTGCATAATATATGAACTGAAACCAAATTATAGTACCAACTTCTAAAGTAAAACCAAAGAGCACAGTGTGACCACTATACTTGTACAGAGCTAGCCATCACCCAAAAGTTAGAGATCACAGAAAATGAAATTGCTTTCAAATTTGCAGATAATATAAACTACAGAAACTCAGTTAACTCCTAGCTTCAGAACCCATGATGATAGAAGGCAGAGTTATTATAAAAGCTTGTTCTCTCTATATTGGAATTTAAAATACCACACATAAGAAGCTATTAATATAGAATATTAAAACTACTATTTATCACAACAGAACATTTTTAGCATCCTATTTCAGCTTACCCCTCTGGGAACCATTTTTTCCTAGCTCCTCCCCATCAGGGACCAGCATCTCTTCCATTAATTTCATGGTTTCCTTGGCATCCTAATTCTTGGTATTTTTTTCCCTGTCAGTTCTTACCTTACATTTAATCCTGTCAGAAAGCATCAATACCAAAATGCATCCACATGGGAAAGTGTTATTTTCATCTATACTGGAAGAAAATAACATACTCAGGAGCTAATCACAAATGCAAGCAAGTACTTAATAAGACTCAGACAAGTGTAGGCAGACTTTTCTGTCCTGCCAGCCACACAGAGACTTATTATTAATTGTAAGTGCTTGGTCAATAGCTTAGGCTTGTTACTAATTTGCTCTGAGAAGTTAAATTAACCTGTTTCTACTAGTATATGTGCTGTCCTGAGGCTCATTTACTTCATCTATGAACTCCTCCTGTTGCTTCTTCTGCATTTGGCTTGGAACTCCTGAGATTCTGCCCTTCTTCTGCCCTGGATCTTCCTACAATGGCCTTCCTCCCCACTCTTCCTGTCCAGCTATAATCCAGTTCACTATTTATCAACCAATGAGAGTAATATATTTACAATGTACAAAGATTTTTCTATAGCATTTCCCCCTTTTTGTCTAATTAACAATGAAGGTTTTAACTTTACTGTAGTAAAATCATACACAACAAAAACAGTTATCAAGTAAGAATTATAGTTACACTAGTCCATTTGTATTTGGTAAATTTAGAGAAAATATTTTATTTTATATCTTATCTTTGTGAGTCTGAAGTTTTATACCTAATTCACCTTATATCTTAAGTAAGAACAACTTTAAGTGTAATTATTTAGTCATTAATTCCAACAAATACCCCAGAAAGTTATAATGTTACCTAACAACAGGGACATTTAGCTGCCTGACAGTCACCCAAAATTCTTCTGCAACTCTGGGGTATCAAACTTTGGCCTGTAGGCCTAGTATATCTGATAGATATTTTTGAGAAGCTGGGAATTTTGCAGGTCTGTCCTACTTTGTCTTGGCAATGTTTGGCAGTTGCTTTTTTTTTTTTTTTTTTTTTTTTTTGGATACTGCTGGTCCAGTTTGAACAGTATAACCTTAGCAATTGAGGCAAGGGCAGTTTTTTTGACCAAATAGCTAGCTTTTGCCATGAAAAAAGCAAACTCCATGCACAGGTTCTTTGATGCCCATTATCCTTTTTTGAAGTAAATTGACACTGTCAGAAATAGACATGTCTCACTGTCATGAAATGGTGAGGTTACTAACCATATTAAATGCCATATTCTAGAGTTCTTTGAAGTGTTTGAAGACCATCTATCTATCTAAATGTATCTGTTTAACCTTGAAATATACCTAATATGACTACAAGTTTGATTCTTTTAAATGACTATTACTAAGCTCTGTTTTTAATTAAACATTACATTTTAAGTGAGTTGCATAAGCACAATATTTCAAACAAGAGTAGAAACATGATACTGTATAACAAAATTAAACCCAAATCCATACCAATGTAAAATATTTTGATATTAATAGCTGTTTTTTTGGATTAAAGGAGATTTTTTAATTTAACTTTTTCTTTTAGCATTTTTTTTACAATGACCAATGACAACTTGTAATCAAGCCCTGTAAACAATGACAAACATTCATAATTCTTTAAATAACCAAACCCCACCCATACTCCATCTCTAACCTCAAAAACATATATACTGTTATATAATATAATATATTATAAATATACAATATATGCTATTATATTTATAGTGTTATAAATATATTACATTGTAAGATATATATCATATGATATATTATAATATATCATATTATATAACTATAACTAGTTATATATAAACCCAATGACCACATGGAGGGCCAGGACAAAACACCTAGAGTTTATAGCTTCTTCTAGCTCTGATGTTCCTACCCATGTCTAGCCTCATGTTTCAGAACCACGCATGTTGTGAGGGAGTAAAGACCAGGATACAGGGAGCTATGTCTATAATTAGAGAGACTAGTCCTTTACTGTGCATCTGTTACTTCTCATGCTCCATCCTTTTTAAAGTCAAGTGAATCTGGTGCTGAGTGAAGCTCATTAGTGCTTCATTCACTTACTTATGGACAAATCCAAAAGATGGACAGGTGATGCCTACCATTTTTATCATTTTTGGAAATGGCATATAAGAAGTGCATGGACTTAAAGCCAGGTGGTGGTGGTGCACGCCTTTAATTCCAGCATTTGGGAGGCAGAGGCAGGTGGATCTCTTCGAGTTTGAGGCCAGCCTGGGCTGTAGAGTGAGTTCCAGGAAAGGTGAAAAACTACACAGAGAAACCCTGTCTCGAAAAACCAAAAAAAAAAAAAAAAAAAAGTGCATGGACTCATGCTAAATGTGGTGGAAAGTGCAAAAGTACAACTTCTTCCTGAATTTGTTAAGTTGAAGCTTTAAATATTGAAGAAGCAACCTTCTTTCAGAAGGCTAAAGTATAGGACAACAGGGGTAGGGAAGACTCATCCTCAGAAGCATGAAGATAGGGGTCCTTGTGAGAAAATAAGTGTGATTTGGGTATTCGTATCCTAGCAAGTCCTGGACCTTCTAATCGTCTTTTGTTGAGCTGTTAAGTGAAAGAAGAGGACAAATAGACAGTGCAGTGGGCTAATATTACAAAACTCATAGCTACATTTATTAGTCATACTTTGGCTTTACTCAACTCTGTAGATACTCGAAGATGATAAAGCTCAAGTGAAATTTAAGTCTGTTAGTTTTTTTTAAGCAATCTGTATCACCCTAAATTATCAGCCTAGGCTAGAAATAGCTTGAAGTCTTTTCAAGATGAGGCATCTTCTATATTTCAGTTTTGTGTAGGATGTGTTTAAAACTCTGGTCATATCATGAGTGGACGTATGAGTTATGTTTGTCACTTTTTTTCCTGACACAAGGTCTCCTGTAGACCAAGCTGGCCATAAACTTTGTATGTTGCCTAGAATGACCTTGAACCCCTGATTGCCCCACCTTCACATCCTGAGGACTGGAATTACATACGTTTACCACCTCACCTGGCTTATGCAATAGTGGAGATCTAGCCAGGGCTTCATGCATGAGAGTCAAGCACTTTGAAAACTGAACCAGGCCACTCTCACTACTTTAAAGGAGTAAGTATACAAGGTACATAAATGTCAAGCAATAGGTGACAGTTAGTGGTAATACAATGGATACAGATTTGTAAAGAGTAAGAGCATAACATAGGCAAATAAAAGGCACCACAGACTACTACAGAACTGCAAACATAATATGAAAATAGGCTAAAGTATTGAGCTTACTGAATCAAAAGGGACAGAAAGAGTCAAGAGAGGTCATCATTTCTGTCAAATGTTAAAAGAAAATGTTAAAACAAAAAATGTATATGTGTGTGTTTACCTGACTATGTTTGTGCACCAGAAGAACAGAGAACTAGTAGGGGCCAGAGGAGAGTGATGGATCCCAGGAACTGGAGTTCTAGCCAGCTGTTAGCTACCATGTAGGTGCTGGGAACTGGATCACAGTCCTTCATAATAGCAGAAAGTTCTCTTCACTGCTGACACATCTCTCCAACCCTAAAGTTTACAAGAGCTAAGAAATGTAGAGGTGGAGTCCTCAGAAGAGGTTGTAAAATTATTTTTAATTTTTATTATATTTGCACTTCAGACTTACAAGACTGTTAGTGTATGTGTATTACTTTTCAAAAAAAAACACAGTTTACAGTTGTGGTTATTTTTTTGTTTTGTTTGTTTTTTAGAAAAGTAAAAGTGGAAGAGCTGGTCTATAATGAGAAGGCTTCTCTATATTCATCAATAGGAAGATATATGAAAGAAGTGCTGTTGGGGGCCATCTTCTGAAGGAAGACTGGCAGAAACTCCAGGATCGCATGTTCTCCAGAGAATTGTTAAGGTGGTGAAGGGAGCCCAGGTTATACAGGTGAGGAGAGATGTCATAGATGACGAAAGAGCTAATGGGGGAAGAAAATAAACTTTATTAGAGTGCATAGCGTGTTCAGAGATAGTGGTCACTGTGCTTCAGATTAGTTACAACCCAAGGACTGGCTTCCTGTAAATCTTTATTTTTACATTTCATTTATTTATTTGTGTGTTTGTGTGCATGCATGTGGATAGTGCACGTGCCATGACACTTGTGTGGAAGCCAGAGGAGAATTTGTAGGAGCCCATGCTGTACTTTCACCATGTGGGACCCGGCGATCAAATCCGGGACTTGGGTTGGACACTATGTGTTTTCACACCTGCTGAGGCATCTCACCAGCCCCAGATATGCTTTTCAAGAGACTTCCATTTCCCTATATTATATAACATATTAAACACAATTCTAGCTTTTCTTCTACGTCTCATTCTCCTCTCCCTCTTTTGTTGAGCACTGCTCACTAGCTCACTAAGGCAGGATGGTTTTACAGCTAGGATATTAAGAATATATATTATATTTCTAGTGAGTTAATGTTTTTATTAAATACGGAACAACATTTTGATCTCAAATGGAATTGCCTGGTGATAAATGTTTTGTCCTCTTAAATCACAGTATTTCTGCCAGTGAGCATTGCTGTGACTAGAATAGACTAAAAATAAAAGACTCTCCTTTTCTCTCCTCTCCCCCTTCCTCCCTCCCCCACCTCCCTCTCCCATCACTGTCTTTCACTTCCTCTTTTCCTCTCTTGCATATACATGAGACTGGGAATTCTTCTTAGAATTGGCAAACAGGACCCAAAATCTACTTAGGACCAATTTTTCTATTTACACATTAAACAGGCTGCTGCTGCTTACATGACTGCCATTTTTTACTGTAACAGGATTCATCTATTGTTCTTTATTAGAGCCTTAAAAGTAAGTAATGTCTTCTTTAACCTCCAGAGCTGTGCCAGTTCTTGTAACATTACTGCCCTTGCTGTATTAAGGACTACAGATTTCACATTTGAGGATCTAATTTTCAGAGTTCCTCTTCAGTTAAGCAAAGTGTGCTAGGGTTAAGAGAGATCTGGCAATAGGGGGAGATGTGGTGAGGATGTTAATCTGCCTCAAGTGTGGAGTGGAACCTGCATGATTTGGTAACCAGCTAGATGTTAAGAAGGGTATAGTAAAACAAGAATTCTTTCTTTCTTTCTTTCTTTTTTTTTTTGAGACAGGGTTTCTCTGTGTAGTTTTGGTGCCTGTCCTGGATCTTGCTCTGTAGACCAGGCTGGCCTCGAACTCACAGAGATCTGCCTGACTCTGCCTCCAGAGTGCTGGGATTAAAGGCATGTGCTACCACTGCCCTGCTAAAACAAGAATTCTTTAATTAAGGTTCCAGGTGTTTGGAACTCTGAGCCTTTTCGGCATCTTCAGGGTTTTGGGTCTTGAAGATTCCTTGAATATTCATTTTTTATCAATCACAAAAGAAAGAAGAGAGAAATCAGGCTTGGAAGAGTTCTGGACATTTTAAATATGTATCCTATTTAAGAATTTCTTGAAATATTCTATCAAATACTTTGAATCATCACTCAAGAGAGGGATTTGGTATTAAGTTAGTGCAATTTTATACAAGTACATTAAAGATTAATAAAGTGCTATTTAGATGGTTGCTTACAACAAAGTAAACAGACAGTAGATGAAGGATTAAAGTATAAAAGAAACTTTAATGGCAGACTATGGAGGATCTTGTGGAACTGTCACATATCCTAGCAAGTATCTGTAACTCCAGAACTCAGATGTCTGAGATCTGAGGATCATGGGTTGGAAGCCAGCTTGAGCTACAGAGGAAAAAAATCTGTTTCAAAATAATACATAACCTATGAATATCACCTTTTAAATTTTTTATTTTTAAGTGTGTGTGTGTGTGTGTGTGTGTGTGTGTGTGTGTGAGAGAGAGAGAGAGAGAGAGAGAGAGAGAGAGAGAGAGAGAGAGAGAGAGAGAGAGAGCAGGTATCAGAAGAGGCCAGAGCAGTCTGATCTGGACCTGGAGTTAACAGGTGGTTGTAAGCTGCATGTGCTGGGAACAGACCTCAGGTCTTCTGCTAGAGTAGTAAGCACTTTAACCACCGAGCAACCTCCCTAGCCCCAGAAGACCACCTTTTATGAGCCAGATCTCCCCATTAACCCAGTGCAGGTCTTTGTCCAGCACTGGTGTACCTTGTGACTAACAGTAGGAATTTTATTCCTTGGTTTATTAGTCACTGCCAGAGTAAACAATGAAGGTTTGACTTTTACTTCCAAATGCCATCATTTTCTGTTTGTGCTCTGGCAGTAGCTTCCAGTGCATACATACAGTGTGGGGACCATGCGTGTTAACTCCAAATAACGTCTCTTGTGTCAGGTATACTAAGTCTCATGGTCTGTTGACATTAACAAATAACTTCTCTCTCTGGATCTTCCCAGTGTCCATTTCTGGTTACTGTGGCACCCTGGAGCCTCAGTCAGAAAAGGTCTCAGGCCAGAAACCAGGCAAACACCCGCTTCACTTCATCTTGTATTTTCTCATCTCTTGCGGTTACAATTTTGCTTTGCTTGTTTTCAAATGCTCCAAAAGGGGAATACCTTCTGTGTTTCTGTCCAGTTTATTATCTATGACGAGAAAAACATTCTTTAGCAGATACACTTGGGGGTTGAAAGCAATTCTTCTGAAGATTCGCAGTTTTAACAAATAATTATGCACATTTTTTGCAAGTCATAAAATTCTTCATGAATATTCTCTTAAAGGCGTGTGGCTTATAAATTAAAACACCTTCATCTAGTGAATGCCACAGGTAGGCAAGTTATATTTAATTATGTTTGTGTGTTTCTTTGTGTGGGTGTATGCACATGTGGGAAGGTGACAGAAGATGCTAGAGATATCTGATATAGAGTAGTTATAGGTGGTTGTGTCTGTGTGAGGGTGCATATTTGATTTCTCATATAGGTATCCCTCTTCAGGCGCCCTATGACAGTGGCCAAAGTCTGCCCTCAGCAAACATCTAGCATGGAATGGAGTATTACTCACTCTTACTTAGCAGTGTTTGATTTTACTAGACTTATTCATCTGAAATAACTGCATGTTTGCTCCTGTGGTCAACATTTTTGTCTCTGGGAATTGCTGACATTACTCTTTGCTGTTAAATATTTAGTATTTTAGCATGGGTGAAGCAATGCATTATTTTTATTTCCATGTCTGGATAATTCTCTTTAGTATCACCTCCTTCAGGTTCATGTCTTTGCAAGTGGCAGCACTTGCCTCCTGGTGAAGACGGAATAAAATAGACCTTTCATTTGTGTGTGGTGAACTCTGAAACACTGACAGCTTTTGCAGTTCACTGAAGGCGGACGCACAGTGCATAGTATGCAGACCTGCTTGTAGCTCTCATCTATTGATTACTGTAGCAAAAGCATCACAAGGGAAAATCAGCTCCAGAAACCATAGCCTGGAACATTCTGGAGGAAGCCAGGCACATGCTGCCAAGTCTTCTCCCAGTGGACCACCTAATCTTCCAGCATTAAGTTATGGCCACATGAGTGAAGTGATATTTACAGAGAGGTTCATTAGAAACCCAGGGCCCTGGCTTTTAGACTCCATGCCCTCTGCCTAGCCTGAGTCAAAATCACAGACTTAATAGAAAGAAAGCAGGTGTTCAGCATAAACCATTGTTTGCACAAATCCTTTAGGTCCAGTGAGTCATTTTTATCAATTATGGAATGGTGGGAACTTTCCTGCAATGGTATTCCCAGACCCTGGCAAAGAGCTCACCTTACAGGGGTCTAAGGAAAACAGTCTCTGGCCTATCAGGTTAACTTTTCTGTATAATTTGATATCTCTAATTTATTCTGCAGGGAGATCCAGAAGCTAAAATGACATAAGACCTGTATTTTAGGGACAATGAGCCTTTGTTGCATTTCTCTCCCTGAAAATTTAAGTTTACGTTTTTAAAATAACAAAATCTACCACATAATATTGATCTTTCAAATAACTGCAAGGTATATTGATACCAAAGGAAGTGGATAATTACACAGTTAAGCCTCCTTATACCAGGATGTCAAATCTGGTAATTTGCCTACTTGCTAGAAAGTACCTGAAATTCTAAAATTACTCTCACCACTTTCATGGTCATTTGCAGCAGGCAGAGGACGCTGAGAAATTTGAGCCTAGCAATACATGCACTCATTGCTGAGGCTAAACAAGCTGGGCCCTGCCTTCTTTTACCAACTTTCATGTAGGGAGAACTCCTGAAAGATGGTAGGGATAGCGTCTGTGCTGCAGGAAGTTGCCAGTTCCCAGGCCATGTGGGCGGCGTCTGATTTCTTGCTTGTGCTCACATTCCTGGGATGGCAGGCTACTTGACACTTCTGAACCTTATTTTCTTTTTCACAAAATGAAAAAAAAAAGGGTAGAATCCATTAGGATAAGTTCATCTTAGGACTTAACACTATATTTATAGAGATAGATATAGATTAGACACACACACACACACACACACACACACACACACACACACACACACACACAAAGCCACTAGGAGCAATGGTTCAGTATTCATGAATTCAGTGTTCTCAGCAACATAATAGAACTACTGTGAATAATGAGAACCAACTGTGTATATTTTTATCTCATTCTTTCATTATGTGTTGAATTTTCTTCTTGCTGAAATCTGTGCTTTATAGGTTTTAGTGTGTGTTCAATAATGTTAAACTGTATTAACCTTTTTTATTATAAACTGATTTAATTTTATCTTCTTTTGGAATGATAATTGGTTTCAAATTTAGCTTTAGGTGGGCAATTTGCATGTGGGATTCTACTTTATCCTGGCATGATCGGGCTGATAGAAAGCTGCTGTGTACCTCCTGTGTACCTCAGACACTCTCTTTCTGGGGTGTTTTATAAATCACTCTTCTTTGATGTTTTGCAGTTATACCATAATGTGTCTATGCTTTGATATTTTATTTTTATTTTTACTATTTTTGTTTAGCATTTAGAGCGCTACTAATTAGAGTGTTGATTAATTTAATTTTTAAAAATTTCTTTAGCTCTGTCTTTTAAAATCTTGCTTTTCTCTCAGTTCTTCTCTGGCCACTGAGCCCGGAGGCCAAACTGGCCCATTGCCTACTGTTGGAAATAAATGTTTGCTGGAGTTCAGCTACCTATTTGTCTTTGAATTTGGCATAGCTCTTTTGACACTGAGGTGGCACAGTAGAATATGAGAAAAGACCAAAGCTATCTAGCCTGTGATGTTTGGAAAGTGGAATTCTCTGACTTTTTACAGGAAAAGAACTTAGCTTATCCCTGTGCTAGAGATCCTCTTAATGATGTGAGAAAGCAATATTCACTACAAACATCTTAACTTGTTTTTCCTATATTTTAAGGATCTATTTTATTTTTTAACTATGTGTATGTCTGTCTGTCTGCCTGCCTGCCTACCTGCCTGCATATGAGCACAGGTTTCCCCTGGGGACCAAAAGAGGACATTGAATCCCCAGGAGCTTGAGTCACAGGTGGTTGTGAGCATTCATTGTGTTTGGTTGGGATGAAATGTGGGTCTTCTTCAAGGACAGTTTGAGATCTTGACTGCTGAGCCATTTCCCTGCCCCTTCTTCATTTTTTTCAAATATTTCTTTTAATTTTTGAGATTATAATATTACATCATTTCCCACTTATCCTCCCTCCCTCCAAGCCTTTCCATATACCTTGCCCTGCTCCTTTCCATGGCCTCTTTTTTTTCTGTGTGCATTCTTGGCTTTCCAATGTCTTTATTTACTTCAAGATTACAGTGTTAGGTTATTTGTTTACAATTAAAATACTAATGACATCTCAAATGTTTTAATTAATTAACCAAGTGCAGATTGCTTATGATTCAATTTCTCCTTTTCTACCCCAAATAACTGTTATTTTTTTATAGATACTATCTTTTAGTTTTCTGTATCATCTACTGGAACTTGAACTCTATGAAGGTAAATCTTTATATCCTTCTTCTCTTGCTGTATTCACCAAGGCTTGTGTCTATGTCTGAAACAATTTGTTGAACACCTAGGACTCTAGATATAGTTATTTGAGCATTTGGCATAAACTGTTCTATAAGTGCCATGCTGGCCAAGGTAAATTATTCCCAAATTGTTAATTATTTTCCCTCAGTGTTTGATATTGGACTTAAGGCTCTGTGCATAGCAGGCAGGCACTCGATCATTGAGCTACAGTGAGTGTTTGGCTGGCATGTTTGTAAGAATACCATGTTTTCACAGTGCAGAAGGAGGCCAGGAAAGGGTATCATGTCCCTTATAATGGGATTTACCATTGCCATGAGGAGTTCTTAGGAACCACAGATCTTTACTTTTTAGTTTTGGTTTTGGGCTTGGCATTCACACTACTCTTTGCCTCTCTTGGGTCAAGTGTTTCTTTACGTTGAACTCTTCCCATTGTTGTATAAACATGCTATGATGATTCCCAATGTTCTGACACCCTCCTTTATGCCACACTTCCCTGTACCACAGCTCATGGTTTACAGAGCGCCTCGGGAAGGTTGGCTACTCTGCTCCATTTCACATCCTTCCATTCTACTCACAATGCATTCTTTTGTGTCACTGTTATGATCTTACAGAGCTACGTACCTGACATTAGCAGGGTAGTTGTCAATCATTGCTTTATCCAAGTATTAAAAGCATTGGACACAGTTGGTCATATGCTTTCTGTTCTGAAACATTTTTGTTATTGTGACAAAGTACTCAAGGAAAAACAGTAAGGCAGATTCATTTTGGTTCATTTGGGTTTTACTCCACGGTTGCACTATCATTTAGGGAACTGTATTGAGTCAACACATCGTGGCAGAGACATGTGGCAGAAGAAATCTGTTCAACACATGGTAGCCAGGAAGCAAAGAGAATGTCAGGAGGGCCAGGATTCTAGTATTCTTTTGAAGGGCCCACTCCCAGTGAGCCAGATGGATTCTACCACCTCTTAAAGAGCTATCAGCTGTTGAGGAAGCTTCAACACATTAGTTTGGGGAACCTTCAGACCACAGCCATAGCAACTTTCTTTGCTTCCAAGACTTTTTCGCTATTCCCTTACTTTTCACATTTACTCCTGGGCCTTTTTAGAAACTCTTAAGTTTTTCAATATTTCCAAAACAATAATGTTGGTGTGCCCTGTGGTCAGTTTTAAATTTTTTCTTTTTTTTTACTCTTTTGAGTTAATTTCACTTATTTCTGTATTTTTGAATGTTATTTTTGTCTTATCCTGGTACAATGATTTACAATTCTAGCACAAACATTTCTTTTTATTTGAGAGTGACATCCCTACTTAGGTTTCTTTTATATCTTTTAATCTTTTTTTTAATTTCCTGACTAAGGGTTTTGCCATGAAGCGCAGACCAACTTCAAATTTGTTAGCTTCCAAATAAGTCTCCCAGGGGCTGGGAAGCCAGTGCACACCTCCTTTGTTCCCACTGAGTTCTGTAGGTCTAGATAAAAAGTTCCTGTATTAATGAGATTAGGCAAAAACAAAAACACCTACTTCAGATACTCTGTAGTCATACTTGATTTCTATTTGTTATGACCTACCATGAGCCTTCAGAAATTCTGGTTGCTCTCTCTTGAAATAAATGTCTAGTACCTGATCATTTTTTACCCTAGCTGTGGCTTGGGGATGCTTCAACCACAATAGGCTTTTGGGTGCCACTCCGTCTGTTCTTGGTTTTCATTTCTTGACCTCCTACATCTCACTCTGCACACACTTGCTAGGATGTTCCTTTGAATGAGAAGCTTATTTTCCCCTCTGCTCATATCCCCCTAGCTGTTTCTTATCACCTTATCATGATCAGAAGAAAATCCAAACACTCCACTTCTGAGTGACTTGGTCCCGGCTACCCTACCAAAGCTCTTGGTTCAGCAACTTGTCTGTTCATTTGATGATATTTTCTAACGTTTGACTCACCCACTGGTTTCCAGGTCCACTGCTCCAATGTTTTTCTATAAATACACCTTTTTGTTCCCACTCTCCCTCGTGTAGGTTTCAGCGATATAGATCAAGATGGTGTCAGTGTAACACAAAGCTGCCCAGGTTGATGGAGGATTCTTATAGGACAGGGGCCAAAATAGAAGGATGATCATTACATACCGTCTCCATAAGAAGGAGAGATACTGTCACACAGCCTCTGCATCGGGGGCAAGAGCACACTCTAAGAAAATAATGGGGTTCCTATACCAGCATCTCCCACCCAGGCAGGCCTAGCTGCCTCTGGGCAGCTTTCAGCTGTGGGGTTGAACTGTCTAAAATGCTACTCAATGGTTGTCTTATGATTTTACAACCTCATTGCTTTCTTCATTGTTATAGCTCTTGGCCTTGAACATTCAACATACTGCTTTTGGCCCCTGGTTACACTTAACTACGAGTTCAGGGGACTTACCTGGTAATGTTAATAACTTCACGTTTTCTGGATTCAAAGATGTAAAGACTTTGCATTATCTGTCCATTGTTTTAAGTCTCCTTGAAGCTCAGAAAATTTGAATACATGGATTTTTTTGTTTGTTTTGCCAAAAGTTTTGCATTCTGCTGCTAGAATAAATACATAAAAATATCAGAACCACCAGTGTTCTCGTTCCTCTGGAGTACTTGTAAATCCCTAAACCAGTGACAATCCACCCCAAACAGCCTTATGACCATGCTCCCTTCCTTACCTCCAAAGGACACCTTCCCCAAGACGCCTTCTTAATGACATGTCTGAAACAACATCTGACTCATTTTCTCTATCTTCTGCCCTTTCTGAATTATCTCCTGAGCCCTTGAGATTGTCTCTTTATTTGTGTGTGGATTAATTCTCTTCCACAGTACAACAAGGGTTTTCTGTGTTGTTCATTGGAATCCAAATATTTGGCAAATAGCTAAACAAACAATTATTGAATAAATAGATGACTGTGGTCTGCAAGTGTCTTCCTGTTCTAAGGAGAATTGCTGCCTTAAATATCTGTGCTGTTGGAAAATTGTTTATCATTTTAAGCTACATATTACATAAAAGAAATTACTTTTAAATCTAAAAGTTAATTTCATGAGTTAACAGTCAGCTACAAATCAATGGTAACAGTGTAAATGTAATTGCTAAACTTCTTTTAACTAAAAGGAATTGTCTTAGAGGCCTAATAATATCATTAATAATTTTATGCCTTAGTAGGAATGCCATGTCTTTAAATCAGGAAAATTAAGTCTGACTGTAGCTATGCTCATAATTATTCAATTTTTATTACTTTTAGTTTATTTATTGCTCTGTGTGTGTGTGTGTGTGTGTGTGTGTGTGCACGAACACACACATGTGGGTTCATGTGTGTACGTGTACACATGACAACTAAAAAACCTCAGGTATTATTTCTATGGAGCTATCACTCTTCTGCATTGCCCTGGGACATGTTACCTTGTTTCATTGATTCCTTCTGCCTGGAAACTTTTCTGTGATACCAGTGAGAAAGGAGATGCCTACAAGACTGTAGTGGACAGAAAGCAGATGTAGGAGGGAGGAAGATGTGAGGATCACAGCTATAGGGCAACCTGTGTTGAACATCTGGCACATGCACACATGCACAAAACAATTCTCAAAGGAGACAATATACTATAATCCCAAATAACTGCCAGCGTGACACTCTCTCACATGAATACTGTATCAAAGCAGAGGCAGTTGGCATTGGGGGTAGAGCTGTTGTGTTTATAACTGTTCCTCAGGACACAATCCTATTTATATTTTTCAGAAGAAATAATAGAGGTTCATCTTCTAGAGAAGTCTACTCAGGCAGTGAAGGCCTCTATCATCAATACTTCCAAGTGACTTATCTCTCAGAGATTTCAGTAATTTGTCCTCAAGAATATTGGCTGCTCTTGTTTATAAAATTCCTTTCTGGTCATTTTCTTGAAATATATATTTTACTTCTAGTTTTCCAAGGTCCAGTTGATTTAAACACACACACACACACACACACACACACACACACACACACACACACACACCACAGTAAGAGCAACAAAGCACTTAGACTGAGAGTTTACATAAATTCTGAAGGTCTGTTTTCCTGTACACAAGGTAGGGTCGTCTGTAGTCTAGCAGAGACTTTAATTTGGCTGGCTGGATTCCACAGATTTCTGTACCACAGCTACAGATGGTTGGGAGTGGTATTCCAGGCAAACACACCCTTTGTATACCTATGTACATATATGAGATACAGCATGTAACCTCAAAGATAATTAATGTGATAATTAAGTAAATAAGTGAACTAAAATATGTAGAGTAAAGCCAGGAATGTAGCTCATGCCTTCAATCCCAACCCTCGGGAGGCAAAGGCAGACAGATCTAGGTGAGTTCAGGCCCAGCTTTGTCTACATAGCAAGTTCCAGGCCAGGCAGGGATATGCACTGACATCCTGTCTCAAAAATTTTATTTTAAAGCATTATTTGTTATGATAATATTTAGTCAGTGTATTAAGGCATTGCTATGATTCATTTTCCTCTTAAATGAGAATGCAGATTAGTGGAGATGAGAAACAAAGAATTTTAAAATTCCACAAAAGAATAGTAGCTAAATACAAGGCCCCTAGCATGTAAATATGGAAGTAACCCCTGAATAGCAACCTGGGAAGAATATTCATCTTTTTTTTCTTTTCAACTAACAGTTTCCTGAAAGGAAACACCAGAACAGAAGCATCGTTTTGTCCCAGCTCTTTTCTGTTACCTGCACAAATCTTACAAAGAGAAAAAGCAGATTTATTCCCTTTGTATTATGTGCATGGGTGTTCCGCCTGCGTGTGTGTCTGTGCACCACATATGCAGCATCCACAGTGGCCAGAAGAGGGCATCAGATCCCCTGGAACTGGAGCTACGGTTGCTTGTGAACTGCCATAGAGTCCTGATGAAGAGCAGCCAGTACTCTTAACCACTGAATCATCTCTCCAGACCCCGGAGCAGAAGCTTTTAATAAGTTTTAGTAAGTAGATATGAAGAGCACTTGCCATGTTAAAATCGGGAATTGTTTTGGAATCTCTATACTATTAACCCAGAATAGTCCTGTAAGTGCTGCCTGGGCAGTAAACAAGTGACATTTCTATCATAAAAACTTATTTTGGAGTCTGATGATTTGGTCATAAAAACTGTCTTGAGGCTGAAACCTGGCGTATGCTGTGTTCATTCAAAGCAGAAAGGGTTTCTCATTATTTAGAAAATTTCACTTAAATTCCGAGAAGCAGGAAAAGCACTAGATTTATATATCTAATTTATGAAAGTCAAATGGGAAATAGAGTATTATGGCAATGGAAATTTTTTTGTTTTAAAAGTTATGATTAAATATTAAAGGCTGTAATGTAACAAGTGCATAAACTTAATGGGAATTCTAGATTATAATTAACTTGGCAATCGCATGTTTTGGCAGATAGAAAATTTGAAGGCCATACAAGACAAGTGGCAGCAGTTGCTGCTTGGGCTGATATGCCACAGGGGTTTCATTAGGGATAATATCTATAGATTTCTTTTGTAAAATTTATAAACTTTTAAGTATGATCAATTAGAATTAGTCTCAGATTCAAGTGAGAGAAAATAACTGGGAATGTATTTGCTGATATAGGAACTTAGCTTTTTGATGATGCTGAGTAGGAAAAATATGTGTGCTGATAGAAAAATTACAGTTTAAGCTGAATAATGTTGATTAACACAGTAGGCTATTTTGGTATAATATGTTGTTGGAATTATAAACTGAAATTTTTGTCAGTAATAACAATACGACTATGGATGTTGAAAATTATGTCATATATATGGAGAGAGAGAGAGAGAGAGAGAGAGAGAGAGAGAGAGAGAGAGAGAGAGAGAGAGAGAGAGAGAGAGAATGTGTATAGCTTTCTAGGTAGGAACTCTCCAATCATTCAAGTGACAAGTGTAACTTTATTTTATTGGTCACTTGAACACCAATTCTGACAGATGGTTTTATAATTGTATCTAGTTGATTAAAATTGGGCTAAGATATTTAATATATTTTCATATTGTTTGTGCTCACTCCTTTCAGAATACAAGCAAAGCTCCCCTCCCCATGTGCAGTGTCTTGTCATGAATGGAAGTGACATGTCTTCTGTCCTGTGTTGCTCAGCATCTAGTGACACAGACATTTGGAGTGTGGATTCTGTAACCAGGCAGCTTTTGAGAATACTCCTACCATCTCAGGTGTCCTCTCTGCCTCTCCAGGAGGGCAGCAGCATGACAAAGCTCTTCTGTGCATTCTCCCTATGTCTGGGAGAGACTTAACCATGGAGAGAGGCTAAATCAGATCCTCAGTTGGAATCCTTTTGTTGCAATTCCTGCTATATTGTGCTGCATTTAGACACTTCCCTCTGGGAGTTGGCATCTTCCCAGACTTTTATTAAAAAGAAATGCTCATGCACCTTCTGCTTTGGGGTTCTTTCTCCACATTTCTGCTGTTCCCTTGATGCCCTCATCCAAAGTTTAGGTCCGCATTTGGTTACATGGATTCAGAATATTTCCTTTAGCCCTTGTCCAGAAGGATACTTAGTTGTTTCTACACAAATGAGAGTAGGGAATCTACCCAGAATTTGAGGGTATTTTGGAGTCTTGATTGAAAGGATACTAATCTCTACAAACCTCCAAATGCTACCAATCTATAGCAGTCAGAGTGAGGTCTCTGAAAACAGAAGGTAAAGGGTGAATCCCCAAGAACTTGCTTCTCTGATGGATGTGCAAAGTGCTATTGACCTGCAGAGTGATATGATGCTCCTGAGGTCCTTACACACTGGGCCCTCCCAGACCTCAGCACAGGGTTAGCTTTTCTGCACTTGGTAGCTTTTCCTGATGCTTCCCCTCCCCTCCCCCACCCCCTCACTCTTACTTTGTCCATAGTGCCTTTGCTAGACTCGTGCAGTGAAGTCGCTTGCGTGTTTCTTCTGTATCAGTCACCATTCTCTTCCTGTGGCAGAAGAAACACCTCGAGGGAGGAAGGATTTATCCTGGTATGTTGTCTGAGAAGGGATATAGTCCATCATGGCAAGAAAAGCATGTAAGGAGGACCATGAGACAGCTGGTCACTTTGTGTTTGAAATCAGGAAGCAGAGAGTGTTAAATGCTGGTACCCAGCTCAGCTTCTTCTTAATTCAGTCCGGAACTCCTACCTACGGGACATTGTTGTCCATAATTATTAACATGTGCCTTTTCTCCTCATCTGAACTCTTTTGTAGCTCCACTTAGCAGTGTATTTTTCTGGAGATTCTAATCCAGTACAACTGCCAATGACATTTAACCACCACATTATCTATTCCTTGGCCGGAGCCCCACTTGAAGAAAAGGCTATTACATTCTTGCTCTTTCCTCCCACTCCTATAGGTTTGTTATGACCATTTTACTTTGCTGAAGTCATGTGGGGGATCCAATAACCTATTCGCTATTTGCCAGTAATAATCTTTTGTATATTCCTATAAAATAGGCTTAGTAAACTATTGTGAAATGTGCTGATTTGAGTCACACTGGGTTCGAACATTACTCTATTCATTACCAACTATGTGGCTCTGGGCAAGTTGTATCATCCAAGTCACAATGACTATGAAAATGAGGTAAGAACAATTCATCAAAGAGATCTGAGAACGGGAAAGTGCCCCACCTGATTTATGATAGTGATCAGTAAATGGTTGGTAGTGGAGACTGCTGTAGTTATTGCTCAAAACCTTTCCAGGAAAGGGAAGCAACTGTGAATAAATAGAAATTAGCAAGTAGCCATTGCCATCCATCTTGGCAATAGCAAAGCTAAGAGCTTCTCAATTTTCATTCACTGCTTTATCATTTTGATTGAAAGACAATTCAGGAGGTTTGCTTGTGACATGTGTGCATTACATATCTACTGACCTTTGGTCTTGTTGAGAATTTTGTACATGCATGCACTGTGCTTTGATTAAGTGTAACCCACATTCCCTCCACCCCAAGCCCTTCCCATTATTTCCTCCTAACTTTAAGGGTTTTGTTGTGGTAGTGTTTTGTTCTTTCCCACTGAGTCCACTCACTGCTGCCTGTATGAACTTGATGTAGGACTATCTACTAGAGTATGACAGCCTCTCAGGCATCTCTTCCTTGAAGAAAACTGATTCCCCCTCCCTCCCTGAGCAGCCATCAATTACCAATAGCTCCTCAGCTATGGTGGGGCTTCATGAGCCCTTCTCCCATGCACCCAGAGATTTTATATGGCTTGATCTTATACCTGTTTGGGGGGGGCACCTACTGGTAGGATATGCTGATGAGGCAGAGGCAGGAGGATGACGAGTATATTTTTAATTGATTATTTTAACTGATGAAAGTCTCATACTAGAATGCTAAGTTCCTACTGCTTGGGAGAGAAAGGAATAATTGAAAAATGCAGATACTGTAAAATTTAGGGAGGCTTGTGGTATTAATGGGATGTTTATGCATGAGTAGATGAGACAGAAAATCTGGCATTCATAATAAGGCAAAGTCAGCAGAAATAGTCTTGCTTTGTATATATTAGTTACTTGGTTTCCTTCTTCACTGCTGTGGCAAAATACTTGACAAAAGGAACTTAAGAAAGGGTCTACTGTGGCTCACAGGGTGTGGCTATTTTCTACACTTCCAGGAAGGAACGGCAGCAGGAGCTGGAAGCAACTGGTCACATCACGTCCACAGTCAAGGAGCAGAGAGAGAAGAAAATGGATGCTCAGCTCACTTTCTCGTTTTCACTCCTCCTGGGATCCCAGCCCATGGAACGGGCTGTCTATATTTAGGGTAGGTTTTCCATCTCAAATTATAACCTAATCTAGAAACTCTTCTATCATCATGGGCACAGGTCCATGTCCTTGGAGATTATAGAGCCTATCAAGTTAACAATAAGTATTAACCATTACTCTACAGTATTTTATTTTGCTTTATTTTCACAAAGAATTGGAGGTATGGGAACCACAACTTTAACAGGTTGTGAGGGGATGGTGTGGTGGCTTAGTAGGTAAAGTGGGAAGCTTGGTGACCTTATTTCAGTCCCAGCAACACAGATAAAGGCAGAAGTAGAAAACAGATTCTATAAAGTTTTCCCTTGACCTCCAAATGTGCCATGCTGTAGCATACATGACCTTCTCAACCTTTACCACTACTACTACTAGTACTACCATGAATGCTAGTGATTCCAAAATATAAAAACAGGTTATGAATCTGCTACTTTCCCAAATCACAATCTATTCTAGGATATTGATTCTATTTTCCTTTATTGCTCCCCTTTTTCCTTCCCCTCTTCTGTCTTTTCTCTACTTTTTTAAAATTCATTTTGGTTATTTTGACAGGGTCTTTCTATGTAGGCCAGGCCGACCTTCAATTTTTGATTTGCCATACCAGGTGAATAATACTATATTAAAGACACTATATGAGCTATACCCATCCCAGCGCTAAAGAGTCCAAGGCAAGAGACACAGTGAGCTCAAGGCTAACCTGGGCTACCTAGTGAATCTAAGGACAGCCTGGCAACATTATAAAACCTTGTCTTACAGAACAAGAAAAGATAGTATCTAAATGTGCTATGGCAATGTTATAGATCTGATTAGAGAATTTTAGAGAATTAAATTTTATTTTAGAGAATAAAAATTTATCCCAAATTGTAAAAATTAATATTGGTAGCTTGTTAAATCACAGCAATTTTACAGGGTATGTTTTTATTGAATTTATATTAATTTGCTTTCTAATTTAGTATTTCTACAAGTCACATCTCACAACAAATTTAAGGTTGATATCACAGAAATATGTAATAACATTATAATATAAATAGCTCCAAAAAGTAAAACAGAATCACTAGAATAAATGTGAAGTTTACTCTTGAACAACCAGGACATGAGGACCCAGTCAGTGTTCTCTCATGTCTTACACATGACTACACTGATGTCTTAGACACTGCTGTCTGATTGCCTGCATGCCTCAGCATTCCTCTCCCTGTCTTCTTCCACTGCATCAAGGCTGGGTGAAGCAACCCAGCATGGGGAATAGGTTCCTAAAAGCCAGCTCAAGTGCCAGGGACAGATCCTGATTCCACTGCTAGGAGCCCCGCAAACAGACAAAGCTACACAATTGTCACACACATGCAGAGGGCCTAGGCTAGTCTATGCAGGCTCTCTGGTCTTTTGTCCAGAGTCTGTGAACTCCCACAAACCAAGATCATGTCATGACCTTGATCCTCCTGCCTCCTACAGTTCCTCCTTCTTCTTTTTCAACAGTACTCATGGAGCTCAGCCCATTGCTTGGCTGGGGACCTCTGCATCTGCTTCCATCAGTTACTGGATAAGGCTCTCTGATGACAATTGGGGTAGTCACCAATCTGATTACAGGAGAAGGCCAGTTCAGGCACCTTCCCCACTATTACTAGGAATCTTAGCTGGGGTCATCCTTGTGGATTCCTGGGAGTTTCCCTTGCACCAGGTTTCTCCCTAACCCCAAAATGATCCCCCATCAAGACTTTCCTTTTTTTATTCTCCCCCCTCATTCTGCCCCCAACCCGCCTAAACTGATCCCTCATGTTTTTCTTCCCCTCCCCTAGACTCTCAGTTTACCCCGGAAATCTCTTCTATTTATCCTTCCCAGGGAAATCCATGCATCCTCTTCTGGCCTTCCTTGTTACCTAGCCTCTCTGGGGCTTTGGATTGTAGCATGGTTATCCTTTTCTTTACATCTAATATCCACTTATGGGTGAGTACATACCATGTTTGTCCTTTTGGGTCTGGGCTACCTCACCCAGGATGATGTTTTCTAGTTCCATCCATTTGCCTGCAAATTTCATGATATGGTTGTTTTTAACAGATGAGTAATACTCCATTGTGTATATGTACATTTTCTTTATCCATTTCTTCAGCTGAGGGGAATCTAGGTTCTGGCTATTATGAATAATGTTACTATGAACATAGTTGAGCAAGTGTCCTTGTGGTATGATTTTGAGCATTCTTTGGGTATATGCCCGATTGGTATAGCTGGGTCTTAAGGTAAATTGCTTCCCTGTTTTCTGAGAATCTGCCATATCGACTTCCAAAGTGGCTGTACAAGTTTGCACTCCTACCAGGAATGGATCGAGTGTTCCCCTTACTCCATATCTTCTCCAACATAAGCTGTCATTAGTGTTTTTGATTTTAGCCATTCTGACAGGTGTAAAATGGTATCTCAGAGTCGTCTTGATTTGCATTTCCCTGATGGCTAAGCATGTTGAACAATTCTTCAAGTGTATTTCAGCCATTTGAGATTTTTCTGTTGAGAATTCTCTGTTTAAATCTGTACCCCATTTTCTGATTAAGTTTATTGGGTATTTTGATGTCTAGTTTCTTGAGTTCTTTATATATTTTGGAGATCAGCCCGCTTTCAGATGTGGGGTTGGTGAAGATCTTTTCCCATTCTGTGGGCTACTGTTTTGTCTTATCAAGTGATATAATAGGCACTATTATCAGTAAAATTTGTTTCTTGTAGCCATATATATTTGTATGTCCTTTTAACTTAGTGCAATCTGATATCTTTGAAAGAATAATGGAACACAGTAAAAATTCACTTTAGTGTAATACTCTCTGAGCATGTCTTTTGATATAGGTTTTCTCTAATTTAGGGAGAAAATCACTATAACTGTACTATAAAAAGCATAATACTTTCTATTAAAGGAACTGAACTAATTATATGTAAATCATATTCTTTCAGTCAGTCTATCTTAAAACAGCCCAATATCTGAGGCTATTTTTTGATGAAGTGTTGGATAGAAGTTCTATAAAACAAACGGGCAGGCACAGACTCAAAAGCTTGTGACAAACAGATGGTGTGTATGCTATGCTGGGATGAAAGGAGAGAGTCACTTTCCTGGATAGATGACTACAAGTTACAGAAAGTGACAACAGGAACATTAGTGGTGTACTTTAGGGGATGCAGTGATGTGCTTTAACACTGAAACAGAACAAAAATAGTTTCCAAATCATATATCACTTATGAAGAGACAAAATGGTCTGATTTTAATTATTATAAATCATATGTTAATATAGCACATTGGCAATTCTCTACTGGGGGTTCTTTGTAGAAGTATGTCAACATGGATTATTTTCAAAATTAAAATGTATTGATTTGTTTTAGTAAGTTGGTTTATGTAAGCAAATGTTAGAGGATATTTGCCCAAAATAGCAGTTTTTTGGAAACACTGACATTATATTACACATATTAAATAGATATTTCTGGCCATCTTCTAATGATCCTTGTATTTGTCTTAAAAGTCACCACTGTCGTAAAGATGTTTCAGTGCATCCTCTCAGGCAGATGTGGAATGAATCAAGGTAACCTAAAAATGGCTCCAAATAACTCTGATGTCAATTTAAGAAGGAATCCAGGGGGCTCTAAATAGATATAATTCTTGAGATGTCTGAGCACTGTCGGGGCTTTGAGAATGGATGGTTGTGTTTGTTTGTTTGTTTCCTTCCCACTCAGGACCTTGTGGACCCCAGGATAGCTCCTGAGCTCACTCAATCTTTAGCTTAGGATGACCTTCTGATCCTTCTGCCTCAGCCTTAGGGGTGCTAGAAGTACAGGCTTTTTACTACCAAGCATGGCTTTATACAAAGATGTCTTAAGTACTAGTCATGCAAAACTAATCAGCTAGAATATAAGTGAATGGGCCATGTTTTCTACTGACAAAATCTGTGTGGGTCAAACTCAGTCTTTCCTAGCCCTTAGGTACTATTCTGTTCTTGAAGTACATCATTAAGTGTTGGTCTGCTAACTAGCATTTTCAGTTCTTTCAAAATACCTGTTGTTTTTGTTTCTTTCCTTTTTGCTCTCATTCTTGGGTGGTAGTTTTGTGCAGAATGTATCTTTTTATTCCCTCCATGTCCTATTAGTTAACTGTGCTCCTCTTTAACTTTCATTATTGCCATGAAATAATCTGCTCTTTTTCAGGCTGTTATTCTAATTCTTTCTAAAATCTACTTTCCTACATGATATGAAGACCACCTTGTCTATGTAGGAATTTAAAATGTATTTCCTGTACACACTTTATGTCCATGATTGAGAACTTCGTAATAAAAGACAGGTTAAAATGAGAAAGAAAACACATTTATGAAATAAATTTGACATAACTTGAGAGACTTCATAACTGAAGACACAAAGAGTTCAGTCTGCATTTCCTGTAGTTCTGCTACCAAGTGAAAAACAGAGGTTTCAGTTAGCACATCATCTAGTGGTAATGGGCTGAGGGATATGTGGCAAGACCTGACCAGCTCCTTGTATCTGGTATTCATTGAAGATGATGCTCCTTATGTGAAGGTCTGAGGACATGATTCACAACTAGTAAGAAAACCCCTCCTTGGTGTTAGGGCCTGCTTCAGGAGCAGAGGGTCCAACCAAGGTGATCTTTTTGTGCTGTTTTCTATAAAGTTTCCTATTAAGATGATGTCGAGTCCCCTGAGTACAGCAATCATCGATCAGTCTTATTATTTAATTTCTTTGAGACAGAATCTCATGTAGCCAAGGCTGGCTTCTGAGACCTCAGATCCTTTGCTTCCACCATCTGAGTGCTGGGATTAGAAGCAGGTTCATTCTAATGGCCTGGTTGGGTGGTTCTGAGCTGCAAACAGGTACTCTACCAACTGGACAGTATCCCTGGCCCCTAATTAATTAGAAGAATTCAGCAGCAATGAAGTTTGTAGTAGATGACATAGTTTTAGGTTAAAAATCTGGACATTTTAATATAGTCACTTACATATTGTGGACCATCACAAGTATACTTTTACTGAGATGCAGATGATTCACTCCGTTTAAAAAATGACATTGTATTGTTAACAAGTCAATTTAAGTAGTGAATGCGAGGTGACTGGGAAAACGGAGACTCCATTGTAAAATCTGTGCACATGGTAACTGAAGAGGGACAGGATTGCAGGCTTGCTGGCCCTTGCTCTTTTTTTCACCATGTTTTCTTTCCATCAGAAAGCATGACTCTTTGGACGGCTTGTCAGAACAGTAGTTTGTGCTGAGGAACCTGACAGTCAAGCTACCCATGTCCAGTGTTGCCTAGAGACTGTTATCCCGGTGAGAAGACTCTTTATCCAGGGCCTCTCCCAGTCACCATCCTCTTCACAGACTCATGATTGGCTTCATCCAAGCAGGCAGTTGGTGAACAGTGTTAAGACCCAAGTACCTTCTTTTGAAGCCTGTTTCAGGTCATAGGATATATTCATAGCAAAGATACAAAACTTAGGAAAATATAATTTGTATTACATAACGTTTTAGAAAATCAACACTTCAAAATGTCCTGTTAGAAGCAAACATTTACACAAATGGCTTGATAGAATGAATCAATCCCTTTCCTTACAGAATCCTGACAGAAAATGAAATTAATGAATGAATGAATTCAGCTTCCTTTCCTGTCCAACAGTTAGCTGAGGTCTCTCAGTACTAACAGTATAAAATCACCTTAAACAAACAGCTAAGCTAAAATGGGCACACACACCATGGAGACATTTGGTCATGGGGTCCCAAGGGGCAAGAAACCCAGTGCTAAGAGCCGCTCTGTGGGGAGTGATCACAAAACAGGATACATGCCTGCCGGCAACCCTCAGAGGTGACGAGACCAAGGTCTCCATGTCCTCCTGGATGTTCAATGAAGTCTGCTGTGCTGTCTATTTTATGTTATCTCACTGTGGGAAGGGCCCTGGCCTCATTCCCATTTGCTTTTCAGTGAAGGAGAAGTGAGTTTGGTCCATCAGGTTTACGGAGAAATAAGCAAGGAGCGGCTCCTTGAACAAGGACCAGTGCTGAGCTGGGGTTGAATGCAGCAATGAGAAGGTTGCTGGGTGGGCCGGCAAAGGGAGGGTTGGGCAGGGCAGAGAGGATGGGGAGGAAAGACCCACAGGCCAACAAGGCGGAGAGGCCTGGGAAAGTGGGGGAGTGTACTGGTGAAGAGGCCTGGGAGGCGCGAGCCAGTAACTGACAACAAGGCAGAGAAGCAGGAGCTGGCACAGAGGGTGAGTAGGGCCTGCGGGGTCCTGCGGGGGCCTGCGGTGTCCTGCGGGGTCCTGCGGGGGTCCTGCGGGGGCCTGCGGGGGTCCTCCGGGGTCCTCCAGGGTCCTCCGGGGTCCTGCGGGGTCCTGTGGTGTCCTGTAGGGGCCTGCGGGGTCCTGCGGGGTCCTGCAGAGTCCTGCACCATTCACCATCTGATGCCCTTTGCACACTAGGGTGGGAGCAGTGGCCCTGGGCTGCTACTACCGGTTCTTCCATTCCTTGACTACCTAGGAATGCTGTCTCTCCTGCTTGGCTGCTGGATTGGGATTTTTTGTGTCCAGAACAGAGTGTGATCAGGACTTCTAAAGTTATTTTACTTCATTCATTTGTAAGGATGTCTGGTGGAAACTCACATGTTGTTCTTTCAAGTTGCTAATGGTTTCTTTTGAACTGGTGGTTCTTTTTTTTTTTTTGCTTAATAAAATTTTTTTAAAGATGCTCCCATTGAACTGCATATTGAATAGCTTCTTTGAGAAAGGTTGGAAGATTTCTATTTCCCTATTTACTCCAAATCCTCAAAAATGAAAGCAGCTAATCCCACATCTCCATCTTCAGAGGAAAGTGGTGCCCAGTCCTTCTTTGACCCAGGTCTCTCCAGCTACCATCAGACCCAGCACACAACCATCTCCTGATGTCCACACCAGAGCATTTGGCCATTGCTTTCTTGACATTCTCCTTCAGGAGAATGAGCTGGCAGGTAGCTTCCTGTTCCACTGATAACTTCATGGTCCACTGTCTATGTCTCTCGGCCTCCTGAGCCACATAGAATAATCTTGCTAATGCTCATCACTCTTGTTAATACCTTGTGACTTCTTGGACCTGATGAAGAAACAGAATTTAAGCCATGACGTGCAAATGTAAGAGTTGAGAAAAACAGATGGCTAATCTCAAAGCACACTTAGCAATTTGTAGTTTTAACTGTTTATACAAGGCTAGTCCATTTTATCTTGAATATAGACTACTCCTCATTGTATTATTGAGTTTTAGGACTTATTTGTGAACCACATCAGGATAACTCTCAGAAGTGTCAAAGACGTGACATGGAGACGTAACTGAGTTGATGGGTGGCCCTCTACTCTCTATTGCACAATCTCTATACAGCCTTCTTTCTGTTCCCCATTGACTAAAAAGGCCTCCTTATACTGGCTGCTTCTAAGACGCTAATGATACTATTTCTAAGTATCTGCACTCAATCCTCAGCTTTGTCCCTACACAGAATACCTAGACACACGCCAAATGGTCCTCTGTCCCAGGGGATTCATTCACCCATTTTAGAGCATTTTCTTTGTATACTTGGCTGCTGAGTGTAATTGGAACTCTGAGGATGGAGTAGGATGACGATTTTCTTTAAAGTGTTTGTGAATGTGTATTTGCAGGCATGTGCATATGCCATGGTGAGTATGTGAAGGTCAGAGGACAACTTGCAGGAAGCAGTTCTCTTTTCTACCATAGGAGGTTCCAGGAATATGCCTCAGGTCATCAGGCTACTTAGTAGCAAGCACCTTTATCTACTGAGTTGTCTTACTGGCCCCAGCGGGATAATTTTAAAAAGATCTTTTTACATTAAAATAAAATAAAAATGGTACTTCTTTACCCATCCTTTTCCTAGTCATATGAGGCTTAAGCTGACTTAGAATATTCACTGCTAAAACTCTAGACTCTGGAGTTCACAGAAAATGGAAAAGAGGAAAATAGATGACTAAGGAAAAACAGATTGAGCAGCTGGAATATGTGAAGTAGTTGAAGATTGTGTATTCATAGTAGGCAGAAATATAGTGAGTTGGTTTGTTGGTGCTATAATCATATGGATATGCCTGGTAGCAAAACAGAATGTCTGCAAGCATATTCTGTGCATCTGAGCCCTAATGTCATGGCATTCTGGAGTCTAATTTCTACACATAGTGACAATAAGAAAACATGTAGGATAGCATTCATTCACTTATAAACAAGGCCTTGCTATATCTCCCTGGCTGTCTTGAATTTGTAGCCTCCTGCCTCAGTCTATCATGTGTTAGAATTACAAGTGTGTGTCACCACACACAG
Source organism: Peromyscus maniculatus bairdii (assembly GCF_049852395.1). Taxonomy (NCBI): domain Eukaryota; kingdom Metazoa; phylum Chordata; class Mammalia; order Rodentia; family Cricetidae; genus Peromyscus; species Peromyscus maniculatus. Next base: position 12,449,702 of record NC_134870.1, on the reverse strand, counting down.
CTAGTTCACCATTTTAAAATTAATATTAAGGTATTTTTATTGCCTTTTTTATACAATATATTTTGACTGCATTATTTCCACTTCCCCAACTCCCCCAGTTCCTGCTCACCTCTTTACCCATTCAATTTTATATTCTTTCTTTCAGAAAAAAATAATTAAACAAATAGATGAAAAAAACAAAAAGAACAAAGAGCCCGGCGGTGGTGGCGCACGCCTTTAATCCCTGCACTCGGGAGGCAGAGGCAGGCGGATCTCTGTGAGTTCGAGGCCAGCCTGGGCTACCAAGTGAGTTCCAGGAAAGGCGCAAAGCTACACAGAGAAACCCTGTCTCGAAAAACCAAAAAAAAAAAAAAAAAAAAAAAAAAAAAAAAAAAAAAAAGAACAAAGAATACCAAATGAAACAAAACAAAAAGCATATGTGCTTGGCGGAGGTGGCACACGCCTTTAATCCCAGCACTCGGGAGGCAGAGCCAGGCAGATCTTTGTGAGTTCGAGGCCAGCCTGGTCTACAGAGCGAGATCCAGGAAAGGCGCAAAGCTATACAGAGAAACCCTGTCTCAAAAAACCAAAAAAAAAAAAAAAAAAAAAAAAGCATATGCAAAATACCATGGAGTCCACTTGTGTGGACCAAGTACTCCTGAGTGTGGGGTCTGCCCTACAGTGTGGTTGATATGCTTAGCAACACTCCTTCAGAGAAAACTGATATCTTTTTTCTCTCCCAGCAGGCATCAAATTCCAAATAGCTTCTTGGTTAGGTGTGAGGCTTTGTGCCCATTTCCTTTTTTCTGGGCTGGTATTATGTCTAGATTGAATATGTTTAGGTGTAGGAGATGTCACAGTGCCTGTGCATTGATATGTACATCAGCCCTCCTTTTTAGAAGATGCTGTGTCTTTGGAGTCATATACCGCCTCAGGCTCTATTAATATTCCCACTTCTCTTCTGCATAGCTTCTCTTGATGTTTAGGCAGTAGTGCATAGGACTTCTTTGGCCAATAAATCAACATGATTAACCCATTTTTAGTATTGTAGGTTCTAATTGGTAGTATAAGATGTCTAGTTAGGGCATTGTCTTCCTGTTACATGGTAATTTGCATTTAAATTCCTTTTATATATTATTCCCTAGCTCTTATTCTCAGTTACAATACTGTGGAACTAAATGAAGTTCAAATCGATGGGAATAAGCAGACTATTTATTTAGAGCTTTCTAAATATGGGACTTTGTCACTGTTACTTACATTGGGGAGAGACCGCACATATGGGGGATGAACAGTTTTCTGGTGACATAATGGGAAGGCTCAAACGATGTTCTGGTGAAGGGAAATTAAGTAGGTATGGAACATCCCATGTTATGGGTTTACAAGGAGCTTATTTGAGTTTTCTCTGCTGACTTTTGATTTGGAATTGGGGACAGTGGCAGGTAAGAAGGTGCAGTCATTGACACAGTTATCCCTGTTTTAAGTTGATTAATGAAGTTCATGTTTGAATTTGCAGATTGATGGATATGGGGTTCCGGACCAAAGTTCCATTTTCATGGATGGTCTATATATTTGGTCTTTCACTGTTCATAAAAACTCATCCATAGAAATAGAAAACTGATACCTGAAGAAGTTAACCATTGTTTTCTCAAACATAAAATTTGTTGATTAAAAACCTAGTTAATAAAATTTAGATAATTAATGTTTATTAAGTGTTTATGCTATGATGAGTCTATGTATGTTATTTATTTTTGCTATATCTACATAGTGTGTGTGTGTGTGTGTGTGTGTGTGTGTGTGTGTGTAGTACATATGCTATGATGTGCCCGTGGACGTCAGAGGACAATTTGAAGGAATTTGTTCTCTCATTCTACCACATTCATCCCTGGGACCGAAATCAAGTCATCAGGGTTGGCAACAAGTATCTTCTTCCCCTGAGCCATCTTGCCAACCCTATGCATGCTCTTTCAATCCTTGTAGTAGGATGATAAGGCATTATCACTTCATCATTTTCAATTTCAAGAGGAAAAGGCCAGCACTCCAAATACTTGAGCTATCTTCTCCAAGGCCTCATAGCCAGGAATTTAATCCTACATGTAGCTACAGTCTTTGATACATCATTAAGTGGCTTAATCCTCTATTTTCTTCACAGTATCATCCTGTCTTATATCATGTCTACCAGCACTTACATTTTTCTCTATTTTCTGGATACTCAGAGGCTATTTATGTAAATATAGATAACTAAAAATCTTTCCACATGAACTGAAGAGATTTGGCCTTTTTTTGTAGGCTTGAAAAATGTTGGACTTATATAACTACAAACCAGGGAAACAGATAAGAGGTCTGGTGATTAAATTATTAAAAGTTAGAAATGAGAAAGCAGTGATGTACAGGTGACAAGATGGATGGAGACCAAAAAGGAGACCAAAAGAGTATGGAGTTCATGGAGCTCTGCTGTCAAAACACTTTTGATGCTAGTTAGTGAACGATTTTTAGACAACAGACGAGTTTTCCATCCTTGTGCCAAATATAACTTTAGTAATCCTTTCTTGAAAACATTCTTTCCTTGGTTCTGATTGTTGTGCCTCTATTTATGCTTGTGACAAATTCTTTGAGAGACTGAAAGAGCTGAGTGTCTTTGCCATGTACTTGTACCAGTCAAAGTTAACTGTACATGAATCATCTTTCTTAAGTGTCTCTCTCTCCATGCAACTCAATTTGTACTAGCAGAGACTATGCCTCAGCCTAGAAATAACAGGAGTGTGTGTGTGTGTGTGTGTGTGTGTGTGTGTGTGTACGCACACGCACACATGCACAAGGGGTCCAGATATGTCAGAAACCAATTTTTTTCTTTGTTCCTCTATCTCTGGAGAACATAGATGCTTATGGTCTGTGCCTGTCTTAAACTATCACCGTGGGATGTTGGAAGCATTGGTGTAGTGAGAGCCCCAAATGCCTCTTTGTAGATCTGTTAGGATCAGTGAATTTCTTCATAGATACACACTCTACAACAGCAACCTTCATTTGGAATATGTCTCCTCCCCAGATTCCATCAAAAAGAGAAAAATTATAAACCCGATTATGACTAAATGGTGCTGAGTGCAGGTAGTCCCTGCTCTAAAGCAGCACAGGGCTGCATGGTTACAAGCACCACTTCTCTTCAGTTGATAATTTTCATGGATTTGGTCAAGGGTCAGCAGCTCTGCAGTCAATCTGAGTCAACTAAAATGAATCTATTCTGTGTAAAGCATATCATCGCAACAGTTTTTAAGCTAAATGTTCAAGTCTTTCCACATTAAAACCCGCAGGCACATAAAGATTCTCTCTTGCGTTCACTTCTTGTACTGTCATTGTCTTGCTCTTTCCATTTTGCATCTCTTTGAGTTCTGGAAAGCATGCCGTATCGTCACTTTCCTCCCTATTCATTAAACTATGTGTTTCTTGCTGTCTGAATTATATACATTTTGGCTAAGGATATGTGTTAATGCTCTCTATGACCTGTCATCAGATGAAACGGACACCACATACATACATGTGAACTTCTGGGACCTCTTCAAGCTTTGGCTCCTACTTGAAATTCCTTTCTATTGCTCTCCCAGGCCCAATTTGTTTGTTTGTTTGTTTTGATAATTTCTCTTAGTCATCGTCAAAGCTAATTTTCTTGGCATTCTTTTTCAAAACTCATTGTTTGTTTTCATCTGACTAGGAAATCTACAATTCCTGACCCTGATTCCACTTTACAGGTTTCTTACAAAGGCTAGAAACCAATACTGAATCATTTTTAGCAAAAACTCAAATATAGATTTCCCATGTTCATCTCTTCTCCACATGCCAGTTTATCCTCACACAGACCTGACTAAGGATCTGGCCAGTGTTCTCTCCTCTCACCACATTGTCAGAATCATCAGTCATTCTAAATCCCTTCCCCATGCTATCTACCACACCCATTTTCCCACCACAGTTTGCTGTCTCTCCAACATCTTTTGCTTCCTAAATTTATGCCTACCCTGCTTGCTTTGGAAACTTTCTCCATCACTTAATAAATATCCTACAGTATGGTGCTGGCTGTTAGGTCTGTATAACTATATTCTCATTAATATGTTCCTGTGAGAGATTAAATGATTACATGGAGAGCTTGTGTATTTTTGTATTTGAAATATTGATCATATTATATGTAGTGAACACATATTTTTGAATGTAAGTTTAGAAATAGACATAGCAACAGCAATATGATGCTTGAGTTTTCTCGAACAACATTATCAAGTTACTTCATTGAAAATATAGCTGCATGAGGCTACTGAAATTCAAAGGTAGATAACATACCCACAGACTTTAACTTTTAAAGTTTGATATGTTCATTGGTTATGGTATTGGATAACATGGATTTTTAAAATAAGCTCCTAAGAGAGTTTTTTTAAATTTAATTAGCTATTGTATGAAATAAAAATTTATCCAATAAATGAAAAACTATAGCATAAAGCTCTATGATCATCACTATTTTAACCTGAAACTTTAGAGCTCTTACCTTACAAAGCTCAATGATGCTTTCCAAGAAATATCTCTGAGCATCTCATATTTATTCAGTACTATGAGAATTCAAAAAGAAATGAGAGACATAATTTCTGCATTCTAAGATGCAGCAGAAAATGCTGATGATTAGACAATTTGACTTCTGAATTATCGAAATGTAGGTGGGATTTTGAAAAGATCCAAGGAGTGGTAATAAAACATTTGAGGCTGTTTTCCTCTTCATTCTCTTTCTTCTGTTCCATCTAGACTCTCACCCAACAAGAGGAAGAGGAGCTGTCAAAATGGCACACTAATGGGAACTACTTCTGATCCCCCTGTGCTTCCCCCAGGTATGGTGATGACATGTGTTTGCTGGATCCTTTGACCTATGCACTTTCCATTATCCTCTTTCCATTTCTATTTTGTTTGCATCTGCTTGATATTCTAAGTGCTTTCAGATTTATTAATTTCTTTGAATTCTATAATGCAATGCCAGACATGAACCAATATCCTTCCCTTCTGGGCCAAGATAATTCTGCCAAATCATTTCATTCATTGTTACTGGCTCCTTGTGGCATGACAGCAAACTGTATCAGCATGACAACATTTATAGCTAAAATAATTTAAATTAGTAGCAGATATTATGCCATAAGATGCTGTATAAAATTATATCAGTGCCATGCAAATATGTAGTGTACAATTTATTTCTTTGCCTCCTAATTTGAAGATTTTGTAGAAAATGACTCTAAGGTGCTTCTGGCATAATTTCTTTGTAATAAATCCCCAATGTTCCTTATTACTTTTGATTTTCTTATTCTCCAGACGGCAAACTTGCACTCTATTTTCTTGTTGTTTTACTAAGCATAGATTTCTTACTTGGTGCTATTATTTATATTATTTATATCTTTGTATTGTTTTGCAGCAAATGAAAACTATTTCTCCTAACTGACAATTTAAGAACTTAGAAAATTAGTAAGAAGCTTATTTTCCACTAATATTTAATGTTTCTCCATAGATATATTATTGAGTGGAGTGTGTGTGTGTGTGTGTGTGTGTGTGTGTGTGTGTGTGTGTGTGATACTGTGTTATTGTATGTGTAGATGCTATGTGTGTACTGTATATAATTGCATGAGGGAATATATGTGGAAACACAGTTAGTCACTCTCTACCTTATGTGTTTGAGACAGAGTCTCTCAATGAACCTGAAGCTACTTGATTTGGCTAGGCTAGCTGGCCAGTTCCTTGTCCACTTTTAGTTTTTGAGACAGCTCCTCTCCCTCTTGTTAGTGAGAGTCCAGATGGAGCACAAGAAAGAGGATTAAGAGGAAAACAAGTTCAAATGTTATATTACCATTCCTTGGGCCTTTTCAAAATGCCCACCTACATTTCAATAATTCAGAAGTCAAATTCCCAAATCATCAATGAACTTGAAGCCCAATCAGGGCTAGGCTGGCTGGCTGCTGAACTTCAGGGACTTGGTATTGTCTGAGCCCAGAAGTCTGGGTTTACAGGTTGCACCACCACACCCAGCTTTTACTTCTGTTCCTAGGACCCAAACTTAGATCCCTCTGCAGCTGTCCTTTCGTTGACTGAGCTCTCTTTCCAGCTCCCTCCCCAGAGTCTCTCACTGAGACTGGAGTCATGGATTTCGCTGGGCTGGCTGACCACTGAGCCCCGGGAATTCTCCTGTCTTTCTTCTTCCCCAAGACTAGGGTCCCCCATATGTACACCACACCCATTTTGGGGGTGCTAGGGATTCAAACTCAGGTTCTCATTGTTGAGCAACAGGGAACTGATTGACTGTGCCATCCCTCCAGCTCTTGTCGGAAGATTTTAATTTCTATTTTGTATTTGAACAGATCACTTAGTACACAGAGTACTCAATTCATAGGAAAATATACTAAATGTTGATATAGTTGTACACCCAAACAATTAAAAAAGAACCTGAATATTCATATTTGAAATACTTCCACAAAAGTCATTTATGAAAGCTTTACTTTTTGCCTCATGTCATAATGATGAGGAACCTCCAGTGACTTTCTTTACAAAAGAATATATATAGGAAAGCATACCTTTCTATCAATCCAAAACACCCAAAATGATTGCTGTTGAATTCTGGGCTAGTCAAGAGACTGGGAAGCTGTTGAGGTGCCCCACTGTTTAGAATGAGGCCTGTAATAAGAAACCTCAGCATTTATTAAATTTTTCTCCACTATCCGCTTGTAGCTGCAGTTAGGAGGAAATAGGGCTGTACTGTCCGACTTTACCCTTGTTTTCATTTTCCTACTAGGTTCAAGTCTCATGTTTTCTTTCCCTAAGGACCACTCACTCGGCTCTGGCAAGGAACCAGAGGATAAAACTGAGCAATAGGTCGGGGGGGCGGGGAGGATAGTATGGAGCGTTACCTGTTTCTAATTTAGCTCTCAGGGCTCCACAGCCAGGAAAGACCCTGTGACCTTCTGCAGAGGGCATGTTTAGGGGGAGTTAGTCTCTCCACATTTATTAGATTTTAATTTTGGAACTCACATGAGATGGAATTCTTTCTTATTTAGCAACATGTGCTTTGTATTAATCCAGTAGTCTACAATTTGAAGAAGATCATTCAGGTAATCTTGATGCATAAAAACCTGATACACCCTGGAGATGCTTGGCCAATGGCTAGGTATCCTTTTGCAAAATAGGAAAATCAGGCCTCAGTAACAATTCTCTGTAGAATAACAGAAGCTGAGTCATTAGGAAAATAGAAGATTACTAGGGGGTTATCCAATCTATAAATCCTACAAGGCCAATAAAAAGGACCAGCACAGTGAAATGTGATACCTCCATAGAACAAACAGACTCGAATTTCTAAATTGATATTAAATACTGACTTGTTTTTGTTGTTCTTGTTGTTAAGCTATAACCTCAGAATAGTTGATAACATCAGGCTTTGTTATAAAGACTCTCACTAATCCTCTGTTTCCTTAGTACCACATTAATCACTGAAAAGGAGTTGTCAATATTTGTTTTTTTTTAATATACCAAAAAAAAAAGATGGAGGAAAGTCAGGGCATGCACATGTGGGCATTTTTAGGGAAAGTAACGAAGAGAGGTAGGGGAGGGGAGGAAGGGGATAGGAAGAAAGGGAATGGAAGTGAGGACCCACAAGGAAGAGAGGGGGAGTGGGAGAGAGGGAAAGCAGGCAAGAGAAGGGGAGATTGAAAATTCAATATTAAAATGTAAGTGGAAAAATACATTGATACCTTCCTTAAGTGACCTTAGTAACTTCTGTAGAAAAATTCTGATAAAAGGAGTCCCATTAGCAATGTATGTCCGCTGTGCAGAAGGCCTTGATCTTAGTCTAAACACTGACCCCTGCAGAGAATATCCTGCTGTCTAAGTCCCTTAAGCTCCCTTCTGGGAGGTCAGTCATGTCTGCTTTCCTCATACACAATCAAACTAAGCTCTGCCAACCTTCTGGGACTTCTGTTTCTTTGCAGTGTGGTCCCTGGGCACACATAGCACCCTCCTACCATGTGCCATCTCTGCAACTTGGTGTACCCATAGTGTCTTAGATTTCTTAGGTGCCTGCTGGTTTGAGGCTCCCAGGGGTGGGTATGGCTCGAGTCCTCATGCTATGCCCCAATGCTGCAGAAGAACACCATGGACCAATCCCCTGAGCTCTGTATACGTTCCCAGTTGCTGCGGCATCCTTCTTGGGCTCACCCCCATCTTCTGTCTCCAGATGTTGCAGACAACTTTTAACCTGCTGTAGCTTGACTATGAAAGGTCCTTTGTTGGCATCTGTGTTTATATTCCCCCAGCTGCTAGGAGGTTTACGAAGGATGTAAGGGGCTTTTGGAAGTGGAATCTTCTGGAGAAAGAGGGTCATTGGGAGCAGGACTTATAGTTTTATAGCCTGGCCTACTTCCTGCCTGCTGTCTACATCCTGATTCCAACAGAAACAGAATGGTTGCCTCATGTTTTTACAGCCATACTTTTCCCACCTTCTTAAGGTGTGAGCTAAAATATGCCCCCCCCCCCCCGTTTAAGGTTTTTGGTTTGGTTGGTTGGTTTTGGTTTTTGACAGGTGCTTTTCACAGCAATAAGAAAAGTAACTAATATATGGCACCATAAAAATAACCTTTCATTGCTGTTACTCTTCAGGACACTCTGTTGATTAGAGACCAAAGAGATTTCAGACTATTACTGCCCTTTTTTCCCCCAGCGCAAGCCCTAAGATGAACCACTACACAATCTTTTCCTGAGAATCAGATGCAAACTGCCATTTCCACATACTCATCTGATGGACTGTTTTTACAAGCATGCTCTCACCAGAGTGAAAGAGAAGCTTGATGATCCAGGAATCTAACAATACCTCCTTAAAAGACTAGCTCCTCACTGGGATGTTGATATTACTGGCAGTGGCACTAGTAATGTGATGAGTTTGAGGTTTCATATCAAAAATTACATCATAATAGCTGTGAATTTGTTTTAGTGTCTGGTAGGAAACACATTAGGAGATGCTAATTTGTGTATGTGGGTTCAATAAATGCTACTGGCAGGCTGTGAACACGGGAGAATTGATGTAAGCTGTGTACCAATGACCAGACTTGAAACAGGGAGAGAAGGCTTTGCTTTGGTGAAAGACCTTGAGCTTGAATTTAAAAGTGAGGCTAACCATTAGAGGAATTTACATGATGACCAGATGGCATTTTCTCTACCTCAATCCCCAAGTGCAACCCATAACAATTGGAGAATATTTAATTACAATTTCTTCATTATATCTTTCACATTGTATTTGCTGACAATTAGTTATATGTTGATTAAAGTGGAATCTTAGAATAAATTGAATCCCAAAAATGTTTATCATGTTCAGGCTTAGAAGTTAATCAAAGGTTTATCTGTTTTTAAAGGACAATTTGGAATTTTTTCTCTTTTGTAAAATGTCTCATCTTTCTTAGAAGATAATTCTATGTAGACACACATATAACTGAAAAGATTAAAATAAATTCAATTTATAAAGCATGCTGTCTCTTACAGTCACTGTGCTTTATCATGTGTCATAGTCACCTGAACCTATACTAAACTTGTGTAGTGTAGATCACATAGGGTTTATGTAAGGGAGAAAATGATTTTGCAAAGAGAAAGTATCTTTTCATGAAGACAGCCAGATAATAACATGTATAAGCTATTCTTAATGACAATGCAATGCCTAGTTTGAGCTTATGTTTGATAACCAATGCCTTCTATGCTTGATTTACTGGGTCAAGAACAGTGTATGCCCTCTAGTTTGAATAACTAGATGAAGGTTTGTGATTCCCAGAATGCTAACCCTACCCCAAATAGTCAGCATCTCTAGATACACCTTATCATTCTTCCCATTTACTTCCTCATTATGGATAGTTCCCTGTATTGAAAAGGTCCTTTGAAATAGTTTCACTGTTTTCTTAAAGAAATTTTGTATTACAAATTATTTTCTCTCCTTGAAAAAGATTCAGATAAGATGTCTGCACATAGTGTGAAAATATGGCTTTAATATTCTGGCCCTGTCCTTTCCTAATCTCTAGTATATTTTGCTATATACTGACTTAATTTTTTTAAATTTTATTATAAATTCTATAAGAAAAGACATTTCATGTTATTCATTTAGTGGATTCAACTTTGTGACTATATTAGCTCCCCCCTGAACTCTCTGTGAGTATATGTTTTATGGTGACTGATAGCTCTAAGATATTTATCCATATTTTTTCTTAAGTATTTCACTCTTTTTCTAATCCTTATATCCTTCATACCAGAAATTCTTTGCTATTAACATTTCATCAAGTGTTCCTTCCTGGCTTGTAAGACTGGTTTGTATTTGGAAAAATAGCAGAATTACTTTATATTTTATGAAATCACAACATTCATGTTTATATGCATATCTGTATTTTTAGTGCCAAGTTCAAAGATGCCTCTCTCATTTTGTTTTTCTATAGTTTCATCTATGAGTGTTTTATTCTTTTTAATTTGGGCTCTTTAATCCATCTGGCTTTTGAGATCATGTACTTCTGTAATCTTAAGCAGGAACTGTAAACACTCCTCATTATTCCATCCAACCAGGCTTACACATAAAAACTGATTGGGAAATGCACTGCATGCTGTTATCATTTTAATATACACAACAGGATATTAAGGAGTTCTGAGAATTGTATTTATTTTGTTTCTCCCCAGGAATGCTTCCTATAACCTCTCTCTGAGACCTTCCCAGTTTCTCTGGCCGATGAATCTGGAGTCAGTTTCTAGTGAAAGCTGGCTCTGAGCTACCCAGAAAAAGAATCTTCCCAAGTGGCTTAACTTCTTGGAGTCTGGGGGATAGCTTTGTAATATGAGGCCAGCAGGCTGTTGTGAGAAGTAGATGCAGATATAGTATGTTTCAAGTATAACTTTTTGTTTATGCCTTTCTTTTGGCCAAGACTCCTGTAGCTATTTCCAAGTTTGTAATATTTCCAATTTTCTAGGGGAAGGATTGGTGTAAAAATTCTGTCAAGCCGGGCGGTGGTGGCGCACGCCTTTAATCCCAGCACTCGGGAGGCAGAGCCAGGCGGATCTCTGTGAGTTCGAGGCCAGCCTGGGCTACCAAGTGAGTTCCAGGAAAGGCGCAAAGCTACACAGAGAAACCCTGTCTCGAAAAAAACAAAAAAACAAAAAAAAAAAAAAATCTGTCAAAAATACACAGACCAGGTCAATAAATAATTATTGACATTCAAAAGGAATAGAACCAGAAGGCAAATTTTGGGGGAACAAAAGTGGTATCTGAAAATAGAATGTATTTTCTAACTTAGAAAGTCATTGAATCCCATTTAATTTTGAAACTTCAACTTAGCCATAATTGTGATTGTACATTAGGCAAAAGGTAGTTATTAATTACAGACAAGTTAAGTACTTTATACTTTGTCAGATGCCATGTTCCTCAGTATTCCCACTGTAAAACTCTGATGTGACTCAGAGGTAAATTATGATTTAATATATGATACTGACCTATGGAATAATTTAACATCACGATAGATAATTTGAACTGCTTGTCATTTACTTTGTCTCAGGTCATTACCAGAGGTGAAGGGCTCATCTCTCCACTCAGACAATTTCTGAATATAGTGTGAGATGTGTTTGAGAGTATCTGTGTAGAAACAGCCTCAGTACTCATTTGATTTGTATGAAAAAGATGGCATTGAGTCTTTCTGAAGATGTGTGTGGCTTCATCAAAATCATGAGCTGTACTATTTAACGTGCCTTAATGCAATTGGATGTAATATAAAATCAATAGATCTTTATCAAAGAAACAGGTTAGAAATCACAGCATCAGAGCTGAATGGTTTACAAGAGAAATTATTATAGATATGAGTAGGAAAGCTGTTGAGCAATCTTCTTTTTATGCTTTTATGTATTATATTATTTTCCAATACTTTCAGTATTGTCATGAAACACTATCAGTATATAATAAAAACAAAAATGCCAGAAGATATCCCTTGTAAAAATTGATTCAGAAGTCATGAATTATTCTGTTTCCCTTGTGTTGTGGATTTTCTAGGATAGGTTTCTAAAATGTGTAGAACATGTGAAAAATGTAAGTCAGTATTTGATGGGTGCATTCAATAGTCAATATTTATTTCACAGTTTTTGCTGTATTTGACAAACATTTTTCTTCATTATTTTCTGAAATATCTTTGGAAATAGTCACTAGGGATGGCTCATGGTGATTGTATCTGGAACATAGAGTAGGAAAGTCTTGTCTTTAAGCTTTATAAAAAATACATATGTTCCATTAATTTTTCTTTGTATTACTAACTCAATTTTGACACATAAATTCAAGTTTTCAGAAAATTTCTATTATTCTTACCACAATTCAATTATTCTTGAGTTTTTATTCTGCTAAACATTAATGACAGAAAATGGGAGTGAGTGAGAAACAGAGAGGGAGGGAGAAAGAAAAAATAGAAAACAAATGGTTTTAGTCCTGTCAGCTCTTCAAAGCAATGGGAATAATGCAAATGACATACTTACTCAGAAGACTGTATATTACATGCAGTATAAAGCTGTGTTATTGAGTTGTTCAAGTCCTGGGAGAAGAAGGCAGATGTCTTACCATGAGAGGTAATCTGACAGAGAGACATCGGTTGAAACAAAAGGACTCTACAAAGCAATGGTGGACTTGGCACCTATGGCTTGCTTCAGTGAGTGGCAAGGGTACAGTGTAAAATATGCAGTGAAGAAGCACAGAGTGACAGCTATATAACTATGTAACTGTGTCTTGTCTCCTGGTTTTGTAGCTTCTAAGCTCAGTGTAAAATTTTTTTGCTATTAGCAAATGTGTATAAAATCTAGTGAGACTGGTAAATAGCATTTAAAGGCACAGATTATGTAATTCATCCTTATTCCATTGAAACATCAAACAATGTTATAAACAAGATGCATGTTAAAACTCAGTAAGTGCATCAGTGACAGGATGCAGGAGAATTAGTGACAACAGTCTAGAATACGAAAGTGCATGTAGGTAAGATGATGCAGTCAAATATCTCAGATCCTTCATGAGCCCTTTCTGTATCATCCTTATAAAGATTTTTAGCTTCTTCACTGTTTCTAGTTATCTAATGTCCCCTACATTACCATGTAACTTTGTTCATTGTTAAAAAAAAAAAACACATCAATTTACCAGAGTCATCTCTGCATGGTTGCCAAAATATGCCTCCTTATGGTGCAGTCACCCAGACAGCCATTTTTTGAACACAGACTACAGACATGGCAGCTCAAACTTCCTCCTCTCTCTTCTTGCCAACCCTAGCATCTGTACTTGTTGGTAGACAGCAGCCTCATCCTTGCCAACACTGTGGCCAGAGATTGAGAATAGACGCACAATTCAGCTAGTATCCTAGTTTCCTGGCAACAGTTTCTTGATTGGATCAGGTTTTAGATACCTGACTCAAATAGGACTAATTACAATCCTCTGAGGGCAACTGGAATCATACCAGAGAAAGTTAGCTACTTTTGAAGTCCAAAGCTCTCCAACATAAAACTCAAAATGTCAGCAGCCAAACTTTCTAACACATGCAAAACACTGCGATGTAGAATGAAAATGCGAACAACTGAGATGTGTGGCTGAGGCCTGTCTAATTCTGAGGGCACTCATGTTGCCATTTTCTCCTTCATGGACAAGTGGTAGAGCTCATTATGGTGTGTGTGTGTGTGTGTGTGTGTGTGTGTGTGTGTGTGTGTGTGTGTGTGTATGTGTATGTATGTGTGTGTGTATGTGTTTGTGTGTGTGTGTATGTGTGTGTATGTGTGTTGGATGTGCACATCACAACCCAGGTGTGAACCCCTGTGTCTACATTTATGGAGACTAGGGATTAAAGGCATCTGTCTTCTAAGACTTTCCACCATATATTTTGAGGCAGGGGTCTCTCACCGAACCTACCTATAATCCTAAGATGCAGACTGCCTGCCCAGTGATCCCTGGAATCCTCTTGTCTCCACTCCTGAGCTTTAGGGTTATAAGCACAAGCCCATCATTTACCATTAAATATATTTTTCATCTATGTATGTATGTGACTAAGTTTTTTTTGAGATTTTAATCTTATCACTTCTTTAAAAATTTTATAATTTAATTTAATTTTACATATCAGTGACAGATTCCCCTATCCTCCCTCCTCCTTGCCCCTGCCCTCCCCTCAGCCCATCCCCCCATTCCCATCTCCTTCAAGGCAAGGACTCCCCTGGGGATTCAGCTCAGCCTGGTAGATTCAGTTGAGGCAGGTCCAGTCCCTTCCTCCCTTCACCCAGGCTGAGCAAGTATCCCAGCATAGGCCCCAGGTTCCAAATAGCCAGCTCATGCACTAAGGACAGGTCCCGGTCCCACTGCCTGGGGGGACCTCCTAAACAGTTCGAGCTAACCAACTGTCTCACTTATCCAGAGGGCCTGATCCAGTTGGGGACTCCTCAGCTATTGGTTCATAGTTCATGTGTTTCCATTCGTTTGGCTATTTGTCCCTGTGCTTTTTCCAATCTTGTTCTCAACACTTCTCACTCATACAATCCCTCTTCTTTCTCGCCAATTGGACTCCTGGAGCTCCCACCTGGGGCCTGGCCGTAGATCTGTGCATCCACTTCCATCAGTCATTGGATGAGATTTCTACCACAACAGTTAGGGTGTTTGGCCATCTGGATCACCAGAGTAGGTCAGTTCAGGCTTTCTCTCGACCATTGCCAGTAGTCTATTGTGGAAGTATCTTTGTGGATTTCTGGGGACCTCACTAGCACTTTGCTTCTTCCTATTCCCATGGGGTCTTCATTTATCATGGTCTCTTTTTTCTTGTTCTCCCTCTCTGTTCTTGATCCAGCTGGGATCTCCTGCTCCCGTAAGCTCTCTTTTCCTTGACCCTTGTCCTCCATTACCCCTCCCCACCTCCAGTTTGCTCATGCAGACCTCATCCGTTTCACTGTCATTGGGCGATCCCTGTGTCTTTCTTGGGGTCCTGTTTTCTAGGTAGCCTCCCTGGAGTTTTGAGTAGCAGTCTAGTCATCCTTTGTTTTACATCTAGTATCCTCCTATGAGGGAGTATATACCACGTTTGTCTTTCTGAGTCTGGGTTACCTCACTCATAATGATTTTTTTTTCTAGATCCATCCATTTGCCTGCAAACCTCATGATGTCATTGTTTTTCTCTGCTAAGTAGTACTCCATTGTGTATATGTACCACATTTTATTTATCCATTCTTCAGTTGAAGGGCATCTAGGTTGTTTTCATGTTCTGGCTATTATAAATAATGCTGCTATGAACATAGCTGAGAATGTGCCCTTGTGGTATGATTGAGCATTCCTTGGGAATATGCCCAAGAGTGGTATAGCTGGGTCTTGGGGGAGACTGATTCCCAATTTTCTAAGAAAGCACCATATTGATTTCCAAAGTGTCTGTACAAACTTGCATTCCCACCAACAGTGGGGAGAGAGTTCCCCTTGCTCCACATCCTCTCCAGCATAAAGTGTCTTCAGTGTTTTTGATCTTAGCCATTCTGACAGGTGTAAGGTGGTATCTCAGAGTCATTTTGATTTGCATTTCCCTGATGACTAGGGATGTTGAGCAATTCCTTAAATGTCTTTCAGCCATTTGAGTTTCCTCTGTTGAGAATTCTCTGTTTAGCTCTATAGCTCATTTCTTAATTGGACTGTTGGGCATTTTGATGTCTAATTTCTTGAGTTCTTTATATATTCTGGATACTCAGGCCTCTGTCAGATGTGGAGTTGGTGAAGATCTTTTCCCATTCTGTAGGCTGTCGCTTTGTCTTGTTGACCATGTCCTTTGCTCTACAAAAGCTTCTCTTTTTTTTAAAGGTCATTGTCCAACCCAGAAAGGTTTATTAGTTAGCCATTTTAAAGGTAAGGCAGTTGGTACTTCTGAGAGTTCAGCAGCAGTTGTGCTCTGTTTGTGAACAGCCTGAATGGTTGGTGACTGTTTTTTTATAGCATGTTATGATTTTATTCCTAGAAACATGCATTGGTCTGTATTCCTTTCCTGAGAGTGTAGGAATTTTAATCTGGGTATTCCACTGTTGTAACAGATCTCGGCCCCAAAGATTTACTGCTACATTTACTACATATGGCTTTAACCTTCCTCTCTGTCCTTCTGGCCCTATGCATTCAACCCATCTCAAATTCTGTTTTATCTGAGATAGGGTACTAATTCCTAAAAGTTGGACATCTACCTCTTGAAGAGGTCAATTCGGATGCCATGATTTTGGAGTAATTATAGTCACATTCACACCTGTGTCTACCAGGCTCTCCAGAACCAGGCCATTAATTCGAATTCTAAGCTTTGGTCTTTGTTCATTTATGGAAGTCTGCCAAATATTTGTTTTATTATGTTCTTTGTAAACTGTGACTCATCTATCAGAGCTGTTTTATCATCCATTGCAGTATTTGTTTTTACATTAGGCATTGGTTTATTCAGTTGTCCTGGAGAGGAATTTCCTCTTCAGTGGCTGGGAATGTTCATACCATTGATTTGGAAGCCTGCAAGAGGCCCCCTGAGGCATTTTTCCGCCAGTAAAGGGTGGCCTCGTATATCTATTTTTGATCTACACTCACTGGTCCAATGTCAGCCTTTGCCACATCTTCTACATAATCCAGGAGGTAGTTGGAGGTCTCCTGTTTAGGCTATTTCTAGAAGGAGTATTACTTTTAGGAGTACCCCATGTACAGTTTTTACTTACATGACCTGGTGTACCACATTTTAAATATTTGGTAACACAGGGGCCTTCTTTCACCTCTGGGATTTGTCTTTCCTATCCAAGTCTCATTACTGTAGTTAAGAGACTCAACACCATTAGTATACTGAATCCATTCTTCCAAAGGAGCTGATCTGATCTTTAATGGTGTAAGTATTCTTTTGCATCCTGCATTAGCATTGTCGAACGCCAAGGACTCAGTTTATACTTTCCTTAATTCTTTATCTGACACAGCTCTTGTTATAGCTGTGTTCAGCCTTTGTAAAAAATCAGTGAAGGGTTCGTGCGGTCCCTGAAATATCTTTGTGTATACCTCAGTTGGTTTTCCAGGTTCTGCAATTTTTCCCAAGCATTTAGAGCTGCTGTATGGCATAGGGATATTGTATGTTCATCATAAGTGGCTTGTACATTCCTGTCCGGGAAACATCCCTCACCAAGTATTTGATCTCAGGAGATCACAAAACCTCTGAGATTACCTTGTTGTTCTAAATTTTTTGCCTCTTCTCTCAACTAGCTTTTCCGTTGTAACTGCTGGCTATATTCTAGAACAGCTGAAATTAACTGATGCCAGTCATCTGGAATGATTCTATGTGAGGTAGACCACGAATTTAACATCTGTCTTACGTATCCCACACGTAACTACTGCTTCCTTTATATTTTTAAAGTCCCTTGTTGAAATTGGTTGTAATGTATATGTCATTTATGGCTCAGGGTGTGTGTCATCTGCTGGCTTCTCATGGGTGATAACAGGATAAGCCATTGTATGAGAGCCATTTGGAGATGTTACAACCTGTATGGTCTTGCCCTTCTGCTTATTAGGTCCCTTGTCATGTTTATTGAGAGTTTCCTCCAGGGCTTGCAAACGAGCACCTAGGGTCTGTTCTAGGGAGTAAACCTCCTCTCTTTCAAGGGATTCCAGATTTCTCATGGAATCATGGAAGTTTTTATGTTCTTCTGAAACACATGATTCCATGGACCTTATCTTATCAATTAATGATAATCTTTCTTCCTTATATAGTGTCTGAGTAGCCACAACTTCACACAGGAGAGTTAGTGTTCTATCCATTAAATATTCATATTTATTATTAATAAAATCAATTTTGGGTACAAGCCTGTTTTGTAAATCATGATCAGCAGATTCCAGAGAAAGAATCTTTTTCTGTAAGCCTTCATTACTATCTTTGAAAGCCTATAAATCCTGGTTAGCAGATTCCAGAGAAAGAATCTTTTCCTGCAAGCCTTCATTGCTGTCTTTTAAAGCCTGTAAATCCTGGTTAGCAGATTCCAGAGAGAGAATCTTTTTATGTGAGCCTTCACTGTTATCTTTGAAAGCCTATAAATCCTGGTTGGCAGATTCCAGAAAGAGAATCTTTTTCTGTAAGCCTTCATTGCTATCTTTTAAAGCCTGTATTAGTCCCAATAATGACTCATCTTTTTCTTATTATTAAACCAGTGTTTGAACACTGTGTGAATTACTACAATGAATGCCAAAATGGTACAGGCCAGATATGCCTGAGGAAGGTCATATATTTCCAGGAAAATGTCATTCATCATACAGGCAAAAAGGTTTTTAAATTCTTGTGAGGTAATGTCGGCCATATTACAAGAATTACTCAAAATTTGTTAGTCAATTTTAAGGTGTAAAATTATCAAGTACTTTTATTTGAAATAAGATGCTGCTTTGCCTATCTTACCTTTCCGCGGTTCTGGTGGTGTAGTAGCTCTTTTCAGCCAGAAGGAGGCATCAGTATAGCGCCAAAGCAGGTCCTCTTGAATGCCTTGGCTGTCCGCAGAGTGAGCACAGGCAGTAGGCAGTTTTTCCGGTGACCCCCTGGAGCTTCAGAGCATGGAGAGTTCCAGGCCACTCTAAGCCCCTTTCTGCCTCTACAGACAATAGGTCTGCCAGCAGGCACGGCTCCAAAGCCCTGCCAGGGACAGGGGACAGTGCCCTGTCTATTTTAACTAGGTGAAACTGTGGAAGCCTCGGGCTAGGGCAGGGAGCCGGCACCCAGGGAGGAGGGGGAACGCCCCACTCACAGTGGTTTCCCTGGTCCAGGTACTAAACTTGCTATGGAACTGAGACGGGATTAGCTCCTTTTCAGGAATGGAACCATGTAGGTTTTTCCTGGTTTTAGGGAACTCTGCGGGTGGTAACCTTCAGTTTCAAGGGCCCACCAGGCAGGGAGGAAGCTGAGGGCAGGAGCCACCCAGGCCTTTGGAATTTGCCCCACGTGAGCGCCGGATACTGATGAAATTATTAAGGCCACTCCACGTAGTTAAAAGGGAGGTTTATTTAGTGGTGTAACTTACAAATGAAGGGACAGGGAAGTTGCAGGATCTGGGAAAGACATAGCTTAGTCTGGTGGTGTTCTCTGGAGAACTCTGCTCGGTCTACCTCCAGCATCCAGGGTCCAGGAACCAAGAGAGTTGGTACATCCAGATTTTCGGTCTTCAGGGTCCTCTCTTGGCCCCGCCTTGTAGGCATAACAGTTACCAAAGCCTCTATGAGGGTTGGAACTTCCAGATCAAAGCTGGAATGGCTACCCACTGCATCTCAGTTTCAAGAGGTCCCATAGATTGATTGTTTCTGTCAGTGTCTGTGCTACTGGTGTTATATTTAGGAAGTGATCTCCTGTGCCAATGCATTCAAGACTGCTTCCTACTTTCTCTTCTATCAGGTTCAGAGTAACTGGATCTATTGAGGTCTTTGATCCACTTGGACTTAAGTTTTGTACCAGATGACAGGTATGGATCTATTTGCAGCCTTCTACATGTTGACATCCAGTTATGCCAGTACCATTTGTTGAAGATGCCTTCTTTTTTTCCATTGTACAGTTTTGGCTTCTTTGTCAAAAATTATATATTCATAGGTGTGCAGATTAATGTCAGGGTCTTCAATTCGATTTCATTGGTCCACATATCGGTTTTTATGCCAGTACGAAGCTCTTTTTATTACTGTAGCTCTGTAGTAGAGCTTGAGGTCAGGGATTGTGATGCCTCCAGAGGTTGTTTTATTGTATAGGATTCTTTTGGCTATCCTGGGTTTTTTGTTTTTCCACATGCAGTTGAGTGTTGTTCTTTCCGAGTCTGTAAAGAATTGTGTTGGTATTTTGGTGGCGATTGCATTGAATCTGTAGATTGCTTTTGGTAAGATTGCCATTTTTACTATGTTGATCATGCCTATCCATGAGCATAGGAGAGCTTTCCATTTTCTGACATCTTCTTCAATTTCTTTTTTCAGGGACTTAAAATTTTTGTCATATAGATCCTTCACTTGCTTAGTTTGAGTTACCCCAAGGTATTTTATATCATTTGTGGCTATTGTAAAGGGTGATGTGTCTCTGATTTCCTTCTCAGCCTGTTTGTCAATTGTATATAGGAGGGCTACTGATTTTTTTGAGTTGATCTTATATCCTGCTATGTTGCTGAAGGTGTTTATAAGCTGTATCAGTTCTTTGGTTGAATATTTGGGGTCACTCAAGTATACTATCATGTCATCCGCAAATAGCAAAAGCTTAACTTCTTCCTTTCCAATTTGTATCCCTTGATCTCCTTATGTTGTCTTATTGCTCTGGCTAGAACTTCAAGTACTGTATTGAATATGTATGGGGGGAGCGAACAGCCTTGCCTTGTTACTGATTTTAGTGGAATTGCTTTGAGTTTCTATCCATTTAATTTGATGTTGGCTGTTGGCTTGCTGTTAATTGCCTTTATTATGTTTAGGTATGTTCCCTGTATTCCTGCTCTCTCCAAGACCTTTATCATGAAGGGGTGTTGTATTTTGTCAAATGCCTTTTCAGCGTCTAGTGAGACAATCATATGATTTTTTTCTTTGAGTTTGTTTATATGGTGTATTACATTGATGGACTTTTGTATGTTGAACCACCCTTACATCCCTGAGATGAAGCCTACTTGATCATGATGGATAATTGTTTTGATGTGTTCTTGGAGTCTATTTGCCAGTATTTTATTGAGAATTTTTGCATCAATGTTCATGAGGGAGATCGGTCTGTAGTTCTCTTTCTTTGTTGTATCTTTGTTTGGCTTAGGAATGAGGGTAATTGTAGCCTCATAGAAGGAGTTTGGTAATGTTCCTTCTGTTTTTATTGTGTGGAACAATTTAGAGTATTGGTATTAACTCTTCTTTGAAGATCTGGTAGAATTCTGTGCTGAAACCATCTGGTCCTGGGCTTTTTTTGGTTGGGAGACTTTTAATGACTGATTCTATTTCATTAGAAGTTATTGGACTATTTAAATAGTTTATCTGGTCTTGATTTAACTTAGGTATGTGATGACTATCCAGAAAATTGTCCATTTCTTTTAGATTTTCCAGTTTTGTAGAGTAGAGGTTTTTTAAGTATGACCTGATGATTTTCTGGATTTACTCAGTGTTAGTTGTTATGTCTCCCTTTTCATTTCTGATTTTGTTAATTTGAATGTTCTCTCTCTGCCTTTTGGTTAGTTTGGATAAGGGCTTGTCTCTCTTGTTGATTTTCTCAAAGAACCAACTCTTTGTTTCTTTATATTTTTGTATTGTCCTCTTTGTTTCTATTTTATTGATTTCAGCTCTCAATTTGATTATTTCCTGGCGTCTATTCTTCTTGGTTGATTTTGCTTCTTGTTCTAGAGCTTTCAGGTGTGCTGTTAAGTCACTAGTGTGAGATTTCTCCAAATTCTTTTAGTGGGCATTTAGTGCTATGAATTTTTTTCTTAGCACTGCTTTCATAGTGGACCATAAGTTTGGGTATGTGGTATATTCATTTTCATTGATCTCTAGGAAGTCTTTAATTTCTTTCTTTATTTCTTCCTTAAACCATTGGTGATTCAACTGAGCATTATTCAGTTTCCATGAGATTGTAGTCTTTCTGTAGTTTATGAAATCTAACTTTTAAACCATGGTGGTCTGATAGAATGCAGAAGGTTATTCCTATTGTTTTGTATCTGTTGAGATTTGCTTTGTGGCCAAGTATGTGGTCGATTTTAGAGAAGGTTCCATGGGGTGTTGAGAAGAAGGTATATTCTTTTTTGTTAGGATGGAATGTTCTGTAGATATCGATTAAGTCCATTTGAGTCATAACATCTGTTAGGTCCTTTATTTCTCTGTTAAATTTCGATTTGGCAGATCAGTCCAGTGGTGAAAGTGGGGTGTTGAAGTCTCCCACTATTAATGTGTGGGGTTTTATATGTGACTTAAGCTTTAGTAATGTTTCTTTTACATATGTGAGTGCCCTTGTGTTTGGGGCATAAATGTTCAGAACTGAAACTCATCTGGGGTGGATCTTTCCTGTGATGAGTATGTAATACCCTTCTTAATCTTTTTTGATTGATTTTAGTTTGAATTATATTTTATTAGATATTATGATGGCTACAACTGCTTGCTTCTTAAGACCATTTGATTAGAAAGACCTTTCCAAGCCTTTTATTCTTAGATAGTGTCCGTCTTTGAATTTATGGTGTGTTTCTTGAATGTAGCAGAAAGATGGGTCCTGCTTTTGTATCCATTCTGTTAGTCTGTGTCATTTTATAGGTGAATTAAGTCCATTGATATTAAGGGATATTAATGACCAGTGATTGTTCATTTCTGGGTTTTTTTTTTTTTTTTGGTGGTAGTGTGTGTGTACTTCTCTTCTTTGGGGTTTACGGCTGTGGCCATTGTCTATTGCCTGTGTTTTCATGGGTGTATCTGACTTCCTTAGGTTGGAATTTTCCTTCTAATGCTTTCTGTAGGGCTAGGTTTGTGGATAAGTATTGTTTAAATCTGGCTTTGTATTGGAATGTCATGTTTACTCCATCTATGATGATTGAAAGTTTTGCTGGGTATATTAGTCTAGGCTGACATCCATGGTCTTTTAATGTCTGCATTACATCTGTCCATGTCCTTCTGGCTTTCAAAGTCTCTATTGAGAAATTGGGTGTTATTCTGATGGGTTTGCCTTTATTTGCTGCTCTTAATATTCTTTCTTTATTCTGTACATTTAGTTGTTTAATTATTATGTGGCAAGGTGACTTTTTTGGGGAGTCTAGTCTATTTGGTGTTCTATAAGCTTCTTATATCTTTGTAGACATTTCCTTCTTTAAGTTGGCAAAGTTTTCTTCTATGATCTTGTTGAATATATTTTCTCTGCCTTTTAATTGGTATTCTCCTTCCTCTATCCCTATTATTCGTAGGTTTGGTCTTTTCATGGCATCCCAGATTTCTTGGACATTTTGAGTTATAATTTTTTTGGCATTGGTATTTTCTTTTACTGACGAATCCATTTCCTCTATTGTATCCTTTATACCAGAGATCCTCTCTTCCATCTCTTGTATTCTGTTGGTTATGCTTATATCTGTGTTTCCTGTTCATTTACTCAGATTTTCTATTTCCTGCATTCCCTCTGTTTGTGTCTTCTTCATTGTTTCTATTTCCCTTTTCAGATCTTGGACTGTTTCCCTCATCTGTTTCTTCGCTTTTTCATGGTTTTCTTTCAGGGATTTATTGTTTCCTTCTGCTTTATTTGTCTTTTCCTCTAGTTTTTTATAAAGTTCTTCCCATTTTTTGTTTGACTTTTCATTTTCTTTATTGATGTCCTCCACTTTTTTTTGTTTATCTGTTCCTCAATTTCATTTTTGATTTCTTCTTTAAAAGCCTCTAGCATTTTCATGATGTTATTCTTAAGGTTGCTTTCTTCTGCTTCTTCCACTTTGTGATGTTCAGGTCTTGTTGTTGGATGAGGGCTGGGTTCTGGTGATGCTGTATTGCTCTTTATTTTGTTGTATGTACTTCTGCCTTGACATCTGCCCATCTCCTAGTTCTTGGTGTTATCAGCACTCTTGGTCCAGTCAGAGCTGACAGATTCGGCGTTTCAGGAAGCCTCTCTTGGTCCAATGAGAGGTGGTGGATTCTGCTTCTCAGAAAGCCACTCTTGGTCTAATCAGGGCTGGCAGATTCCCTGTCTCCTGAGTTTACTCTTGGTCCAATGACGCCTCTTTGTCCAGTGAGAGCTCTCTCTTTCTCTGAGCCAGATGGGAGCTCTGGGCCAGATGGGAGCTGGGGGCTAGTCACTAAGTCTCAGGAAGTGGTGGGTGTCTCAGCGGTTGGGTATGGGGCAGGGCATGTAGATTGCAGAGTCTGCTAGGGGGTGTCTTGGATAATGGGAACCTTCCCGTGGGAGGCCCCACCTAATGGCCGGCAACTAAGGCCAAGTTGGACCGGTCTTCCCCAGGAACGGCTGAGGGCCAAGGATGGGACCTAGGGGCAGGCCTCCCTGGGTATGACCCCAGACACTCACCTCTGGTCAGGATGGGAGCTCTGGGCCAGATGGGAACTGGGGGTTGGTCTCTAAGTCTCAGGAAGTGGCAGGGGTCTTGGGCAGATGGGTGTGGGGGCAGGGCATGCAGATTGCAGGGTCTGTGGGGGGGCGGGGTCTTGGAGAAGAGGAGCCTTCCTGCTGGGGCCCCCACCTGATGGCCAGAAACTGGGGCCAAGTTGGGCAGGTCTTCCCGGAAATGGGTGGCGCCCAGGGATGGGACCTGGGGCAGGGCTCCCTGGCTATGACCCCAGATACTCACCTCTGGTGTAGATGGGAGCACTGGGATGGCCTAAGTGTGGGTTTTGTTTTTGTTTTTGTTTTTGTTTTTCTGAGTGAAGTACTCTTGGAGGCCAGAAGAGTACATTAGATCCCCTAGAGCTAGAATTACAGGTGGATGTCAGGGACCTGATATGCACACTGGAAACTGAACTCTGGTACTATGGAAGAGCAGGAAGTCATCTCTCTAACTATTCTCTACTGTTTAAGTGGGTGCTAGGAATCTGAACTCAGTTCCTCATACTTTCTCAGAAAGCACTCTACCAACTAATCATCTCCCCAGCTCCCATTTTCTCCACTGTAAATCTGGTCTTTTATGCTTCTTTGTTTTGTCTTTCCTTTGTTTTGATTTCACTACACCGGGTTTCTCTCCACAGCTGTAGAAGAAACCCTTGGTATTAGTATAATCAGAACTATGGTCTATTTATTCTACTCCTGTGGAGATCTAGATCTGACTATGGCTAGGGTTAGGACTGCATTTTCTGCCTGCTGTCATTATTGACCATCTGAAATTGCTATGTGTTCATTACTGTCTGTACTCAACATGCTATAGGGAGTTAGATATCATTAGAATATTTTACACATTTTTTGTTTGAATCATGACCGTCAGTATGTTTTAAATCTTAGCTCTACTAAGGGGTGAAAAAATGGATAAAAGAGAAGTTTTATCAAGCACTGTGAAGGATGTAAGATTTTCAGCTTCCTAGCAAGCTAGCAAGCTGTCTTGGCTCTGTAATAAAGAAAGCCTGAGGGGTTCAGGCAGGGTGATAGGAAGCTTTTGGTAAATTGTCAGGTGAATTGCAATAGATCCTTTTGTTGCTTCTAATTTATACTTTTGCATTAGAACTGGTTCTAGAATTACTTGCCATATCATTTCTGGGACATTCTGAGCATAATCTTGCTTTAGGAATTGTGAAACTTCATTAACTGTGCACGGGAAATTCTTCCAGATCTCAGTTCATTTTGGTAAGATGACACTTCCTCTAGGAGGACTTCTGACGGTGTTTTAAAGCACACACACACACACAGACACACACACACACACACATACACACACAGACACACACACACACAGACACACACACACACACAGACACATATACATAGACAGACACACACACACAGACACACATACACACACAGACACACATACACACAGACACACACACAGACAGACACACACACACACAGACACACACAGACACACATACACACAGACACACACACACAGACACACACAGACAGACAGACACACACACATACACACACACACACATACACACACAGACACACATACACACAGACACACACACACAGACACACACACAGACAGACACACACATACACACACATACACACACACAGACAGACACACACACATACACACACACACACACACGCATTCACACACACACAGACACACACACACTCACAGATACACACACATACTCACACACACACACACATGCATGCATGCACGCATGCACACACATACACACAGCCTGTGAACATTCAGCCTGGTCTTCCCCAACTTAGATGTAAGGAGTACCTGGAACACACACACACACACACACACATACACACACACACACACACACAGAGAAAATCATTGGGCCCAGTGTTTTCTAAATTTCATTGTGATGTATTAGCTGTATTTTTCTTTTTTGAGGTAGAGATGCATGTATCCCAGGCTGGTCTTAAACTTGCTCTGTACCTGAGGATGACCCTAAACTCCTGCTCCTCTGTCTTTATCTCCTAAGTTCTAGGAGTGCAGGGGTGTGCCATTTCACTTGTTATTCAGTGCTAGGGTTGGAACCCTGAGC
This sequence comes from Peromyscus maniculatus bairdii, assembly GCF_049852395.1. Lineage (NCBI taxonomy): Eukaryota > Metazoa > Chordata > Mammalia > Rodentia > Cricetidae > Peromyscus > Peromyscus maniculatus. Next base: position 12,423,589 of record NC_134870.1, on the reverse strand, counting down.
TTTATGCATACTTGGCCATCACTCCACCACTTGGGCTACATCTCCAGCCCCTTTCACACGAGTCATTTAGTGCGCATTTTGTTTTTACAAACAATTTTTGAGTTATCAAAATTTTTGTCTTTTCTTTTATGACTTTATAATAAGTACTTCATTTTGAAATAATTACATGTTCACAAAAAATTGCAAAAAATACAAAACAAGATGTGTCCTCTTACGGATCACCACCTCAATGTCTTCTTAACATCATAACTTTAGTGTAGTAGGTATCACCACCAAATTCACATTGGTACAAACAAAACAGAGTATTCAAATTTTATTAGCAATGCTGGTAGAGTGTGTGTGTGTGTGTGTGTGTGTGTGTGTGTGTGTGTGTGTGTGTGTGTGTACATTAATGATGTTTATCTTATGTGTAGCTCTGTGTAACCACAACCACAGTCAGCATCCTTGGTTGTACCATCTCATTCCTTCATAGAAGCTGTTACTCATCTCTAGCCTTGAGCAACCCTAATTTGTTCTTTGTTACTAATCTTGTTATTTCATGAATACAAATAGAAGCACACCAATTGTATCCTTTGGAGACTGTCTTATTTTTTCCACTCAGCATTTTAATTTTCAGTTCATCCAAATGTTTGCCTACATGATAGTTTAAATAGTCTGTTCCACCTACTTTCTTTCTTTTGAATTGTATTCCAATGCCATTTTTGGCACTGAAGGGTATTTTAGGTAGTAATCATGATTTAAATGTTAGGGATAGAGCTACAAAAAATTATTCTTGTACATGTGTTAGTAAAAATATGTTCTTTCTTGGGTAAACATTGAAGAGCACAATTGTTGATTCAATTTGATAAGTTCTTTGCTGCTAATGTTAAAGGGAACTGAAAACTATTTTCCAGAGTAGCTGTAATGTTTTACAATCTGGCAACAATGACCAGTGATCCAGTTTCTCTACATCTCTGCTAAAAAGCTGGTGTTTTATTTTAGCCATTCTGATGGACAAATTTTACTCTTCTATCAGTGCCAAATGTCAAGCTTCCATTGATATCTTCCTGATATTTTATTTATATACAAAAAACACAATTTGTTGAATCCATGTAGTGTTTCTTGTGTAAATATGTGTTTAGGGATGATGACTAGGGATTGAATAACCTCCTTGATAGTTCATTCAATTCGTTATACTTTAACATAATTTGGCATTAATTTTGTAGTTATATAATATGTTCATTATAATATTATAATTTCATTCTAACACTACCAATGTTTCTAACTGATTACTAATAAAATACTCACTGATTTTGATTCACAATATTAAAATATTTTTCTTTGTAATTAGGTTTTAAAATATTGTCACAATATCATGCCAGAAAATGAGAAAGATTCAGCTCATTCTGGAAGGATGATGGACAAGAGCAATACAGGTGATTTCCTCTTGAATGGCTTTTCTTTGCAAACCGATGGGTCAGCAGAACTTGGTGACTCAGAGAAGACAGCAGCTGCACAGACAGGTTGGGACTTCACAAAACTAAAACTTGCAGTGACGAGGAAAGAGAAATCGCACAAAGTGGCCTGCTGATTTGGGAATACTCCCTGCCTGTATTTTCTCCTCTCTTTGCTCTGTGATGTCTCCTACCGAGGGACACCTTCCTACCAAGGGACATACTAAGCAATGCCATAGTATGCCTGAGTCAGCTCTTCCTGGCTCATGCCCATCAACAAATCTCCCCTGTAGCTTGAGAGACACCATTGTGGTACTAATGAAATACAAACTGATTTTGATTCACAATATTTTTCCTCCTGCCAGGTAGCTAGTTGTTGAGTGACTATTTTAAAGTCCTAAAAGTAGCCGGGCGGTGGTGGTGCACACCTTTAATCCCAGCACTCGGGAGGCAGAGCCAGGCGGATCTCTGTGAGTTCGAGGCCAGCCTGGGCTACCAAGTGAGTCCCAGGAAAGGCGCAAAGCTACACAGAGAAACCCTGTCTCGAAAAACCAAAAAAAAAAGTCCTAAAAGTTGTGTTGACTTTTATAGCATTATCCATAGATTAGCATTATTTCATTTCCATGACCAATAGAAATAGATCAGAACCATTGTTCTATTAGGGAGTAAATTTGTAGATGGACATGAGTGAAATCGGACTCAAGTATTAACCCCAATATCTTTGGCGTCATACCATGCCTAAACTCTGTATTTTCTGTGTACACCAGTCAATCGTTGAACTTCTTTAAGCATGGTTCCAAGACGTCCCTGCTCTGCTAAGCCTTGGGAACTTAGCAGACTTCATTGTTCCCACTTATATCTTGGCAGACATCAGGATTTCAGGTGCAAAGCCATCTTTCATGAAGATATATGGAACCTAAATATACCAAGCTCTTAAAGAGGTTTGTCATTTGTCGTAAAGATCACAGGAACACAGTGTAACATCTTTCTAGGGCACTGTTCAGCACAATGTTTGCATGAACAACCTGAGCAACTCTTTCTCTCACGTTCAGTCAGTCGTGATGAAACAACTGTGATCAAATCAAAGTACTCATCATACTAAAAATAAACAGCACCTTGGGTAGTTATTCCCTGCCCTCAGTTGAGATAAATAATTGAAGAAATCCCAGACTTTGCAAATTGTTGTAGTTGCATCATTTTAGACATGCTAACAATATTTTCATCTGAGTCATATTTATATATTATTTGGGACAATATAATACAATTAATTTTGATTTTATACTCAAAGTACATTTTTAAAAAAGTAAGCATTTTAAGTTTCAAGGCAAACACAAAATTGCATTTCACAGTACTATCACATCTATATTAGTTAAAATATGAATAATGAATATTTATTCATACTTATTAATTTTTAATATGGTATATATATCATAATACACAATGAAAGTTTTATGAGGCTGTGATCACACTATAGTTTGCATCTGGAATGTTCTTACTTTGCTGCTATTAGAATATATAAAAACAGTTGGGGGCGGGGGGTGGGGAGGAGTGGTGCATGCCTTTAATCCCAGCACTCAGGAGGCAGAGGCAGGCAGATCTTCATGAGTTTGAGGCCAGCCTGGGCTACAGAGTGAGGTCCAGGACAGCCTCCAAAGCTACACAGAGAAACCTTGTCTCTAACCCCCCTTCCCCCTAAAAAAAGAAAACAAAAGAAGATATAGAAACTTTTTAAGGTGTGGGTCTTAGGGCTGGGGGTTGCTTAGCACGTGGAAGACTTTGAGTTTGGCATCCAGCCCTGAAGCAAAAATGAAAAGAAAGAAAAACAACACTACAATAGATGGAGTCGAGTAGGAAGTTGCCTGTTGATTTTTGTCAAGTTGGTTTTATAGTCAGGATGATGTTTTTCATTAAGACATACTCTGTGAGTACAGAGGTTCCATGACTTTTATGGATATAAACCTAGTAGTTAGAAATATTTTGCTATAACCTTTCTCAGTTAAGAAGCCCCTGCCAACAAATGCTAGATGGTATGTTCTGAAATGTGTATGAGGTGCATGTTTTCACATTCACCCTGGTCTCCTGCACCAGAGCCTCTCCCAAGGGAGAATATGGATTTTAGATCTGCAGTAATCTTTTAAATGCAAATGGATGCAGAGTCATTCTTTGATGCTTTGAAACAATTTGGTCATTATCTGTCAGATCTGTGTCATAGATTATGTGACTGAGATCCAGTGTACATGCTTAGTACTTCTTGTCCCTGGCACCCTGATTAGATGAAACATGTTTATTTGCCTTCCTATTGGTAGACCCCTTCTTGTTTTTCCTTTCATCCCTCGAAGTTGGTTCTATTTTGTTGGACCATGTAAGTCAGTACAATAATTTTATTTTATGTAATATTATAGTAATTTTATATATTGTTTTATATAGCACAATTTTATGAAAATTTATTAATTCTACATTATCAGATATGAAAGTCATATTCTACATATTTAGTTTGTTGAGTATATATTCTCTCATCACTCACTTTTAAACTTACTGAATCATTTTATATGCTCTATAAAACCTATGGTTAAATTTCACTTTATTGTTTAAACAGAAAATCTACTGCCTGTGATCTAAGCACATTTATAATTATTATAAAACAGTCTAGTGTGTTCTATTTTCATTATATTTTATATTTAAACACACATATACATACATATACATATACATGTACAACAATTACCTTAGTTGCTCAGAGAGTAATGGATACTTTTCCTCTTACTTAGAAGTTTTGTGTTTGATCCACATTATAAGCAATACCAACATTAGCTTGGGAGTTTTGCTAGCCTTTCCATTACATCTTTTTAACACCTAACATAGAGGAATTGCCACTTTATTACAAGCTCTGACTTACAAGGTATACTTTCCACATTTGTTACTAACACCATCATTTTTACAATAGTACAGCTGAAAGTGCCTATTAGAGCACAAGCATGTAAGTCCATTATTCTATTTAATTTTCATGTGATTTATAGGTAGTCCAAAAGCTAACACATTCAAAACTAATTTGGCAATGTTTGTGTCAAAATGTCCAGTGATTTTTACTCTATGATGACTGTATCTGATTGCCTTCAGCAGGGATGGATGATAGAAATAATTTTTAACAGCTCTCAAAGGCTCATGGGATTTTGCTGTTGCACACAGACTTGAAGGGCAGCTTTATTGGACATATTTATTGATTCAGCAAAATTGTGAATCTTTTAATTTTAGTTTTTGAGGACTTCATTCATAAGCACTGTGTGTTGACATGCAGTGAATCTTGGTTCGGTGTGATGGTGAATCTTGACTATCAACTTTATTGTCTGAGGAGCTCCTGGGAGATAAGTAAAGCCTATCTGTGTGTGTGTGTGTGTGTGTGTGTGTGAGAGAGAGATGGCATTTCCAGACAGTTTACTAAAAAGAGCAGCTCTGCAGATGTGGGCAGCACATACCCTAAGCTGGAAACCCATGTGGAGTTAAATGGGGGAAAGGAGACGTTCATTAGGGTGGTCTGAGTCCTGTGTGCTCCCTGGCCCTCTTTATAGGATCTGCTTTGCTCCAGTACTCCTCTCTGCTCAGGATAGACCATGGTGGTGAATCTCATCTCTCTCAAATGTTTAGCCTAGATTTCCTTTTTCTGGTACATTCCCTGCCCCTTAGTGCAATCCTTACCATTGGTACTTTGGGTCATGATAATTGACCCTTAAAGCTAATACTTTATTTTGTCTTACATTTCATAGGTAAATCATGTCTGGAGATAAAGGCTCTCAGCGACAAGGCAAGGGCAGTAACAATTGCAGGTATCACAAGTGTACAATTTGCATCTTTATTTTTCCTGTCATTTAATTGTTGTCTTTTAAACCATTGTAAAAGTGAAAAATATTTCAGGTATTCTTATGCTTATAATGTTTGATAAGTGAGTCAATTCTTCTAAAAGAGCTCATCGATGGTGATATGATGTATGTCATTTCCTTTGTTATTGTGTGTAATGTGTACTTACAGAGTAACTGTTATATCAATATGAATGTTCTCCAAAAATGACTATGATAAAATACCACATATTTACTGGGAAATTATATGTCTTCGATAAGTGATGACTTAAATGCTTTCCTTTTATTTCTTTAAATTTCTCATTATAATAAGAAATATATTAGTTTTACTAGTAAGAAGTTATTTTATTGAGCCTCATTATTACCAAATTTAATACTTTTAGTATTACCTATAATATTTATATTATATAAATATTATTTTATTATAATTTATTATTATTAAAACAATACTGTTTCTTCATTACTGATTATACATTCAATCATGAAATGACTCAAAATATTTTTAAACTTAAGTTACAGATTTTTAAAGGATTTATTTATTTTATTTTATGTGTGTGGAGTTTGCTTGCATTTATGTATATGTACCACATATGTGCCATGCCTGTGGGGACCTAAAGAGGGCATCTGATCTCAAGGAAGTGGAGTTACAGGTGGCTGGTTGTCACAGTGTGTGTGTTTGGAGCCAAGTCCTGGTTCTCAGCAAGAGCAGCCAGTGCTCTTAACTGCTGAGCCATCTCTCTCTCTCAAGTTTTACATTTATAGATGGTTAAGCCACATCAAGTTTGCTTTTTAATAATTGTTTTCTGCATCATTTCTTCATTACTTGGCTATTCCTTTGGAATTAATTTAAGCTACTTTTGTAGATTCTGCTATTGTTTGGGTAATACTGTCACATAACTTTTAGTGTTAAATCATTTTATGCAGATTTGGCAATACTTAGTATAAATTTAGAATATGCATTACTGTAAAGATTAATAAGAGAAATGTCATAATCTATTTCATACATGTTAGCATATTATAATATTATTATATTATAGCATATTAGCATAAAAATATTTTCATAAGTTACAATTACATACTAATGTGTTTCAGAATTTATACAGTCTATCAGAATATTTGAATATCTTTAAATGAAGTTTTATTTTATAATTTATAAACAGTGGAGCAAATCTTGTATTTATAATTGAATGCATTTTGGTAACCATATACATGCATGAAACCATTATTCCAGTTCACATAGGAAATATTTCAACCTCTACATGAGTCCCACCCCCACCCCCCACCCCGCAATAAGCTATTTTATTTTGGTATCTATTATATTATGCTCGAGTTTTATCTTGCTTTGTTTCCAGTTTGAGTTTTTCAGACCAAGTCTCATTGTGTAGCTGCTTTTCCTTCTCCTTTTTCTTCTTTTTGGAATACTTGTTCTGGTCATATTTAGACCCAGATAAGTAACTGAGAGACCACTGCTTGAGCCAAACTCCAGACTTTTTTTCCTCCTTCAGCCTCCCATATTTCTTCACCTACTTCCTCTCTCTCCTTTCTCCAGGCCTTGGACTCTGGGGTGAAATGTGAAACAGCTGATGAGGCCCATCTTTTACTCGGGCTAGTGGTTCTCCTCCCTCAGCTTCCCAAGTTCTGGGATTACAAGTGTGTACCAGAGTTGGCTTGGATTTATCTTTTCTGAAATTTCCTAGCCATGGAATCATAAAATCCTCACAGTGTTTTCTGTTGTTTCCTTTCTTCAGTACAGTCCCTAGACTCACTAATTTTGAGATAAATTCACTTGTTCTTTCTCAATGCTTAGCATTGTACCATGGAAAGTGTATAGAATTCTTTTCCATTTATTTTTCTTGCAGTTACCCCCTCCCCCAGCTTACATTCTGCGAATAAGGCTAGCATCGATGTCCTGAGATGATAATCTAATTATCCTGAGTAAAATCTGGAGATTGCAGTTGCTTATACTGCAGATGTACTTAATTTTATAATATGTTCTTAAACAAACAATGTGTTATTATCTGTGAGAATTTTCAAATACTTTGGAGATTCTAAAGTGACATATAAGGTTCCCCTTCTCTACATTTCCTTTTTCCAAAGGTGGTCCAACTTAATAATTTCTTGATATAGAAATTTCATTCACATCCAAAAATATTTATTTCTTAATTATATATATAATATATATATATACACACACATGTAATTTCTATTTTTAAAAAGTGCCCCAAAGTACACTTGCTATTTTTGGGGAATAGTGTGGGTTGAGCTGGTTTCTTCACATTTTCTTTTAAACATCTTCCTGTTTTGATGAATTCCTTTTATTTAAAAGATTTTAGCCCAATTGTATAATATAGTGAAAATATCTGAGAAATCCCTACCGTGTCCCTTAATATTTATAGTGTAGTTATTTTCAAGGACAGCAGCTTTGCAATGTAGCTTTTTAGCCTTTTTGGTATTGTGTCATTTGTTTTGAATTGTGTATAAACAGCACAGTGAAATAATTCTATTTGTTTTCTAAAGAAAATGTCAGATTGCAAGAGTTGGCAGTATTCAGCAGCTCCAAGAAAGGGTCGCCGGGCTCCAAGAAAGCGGGTGAACGTCATTATGAAAGCAAAACAACAAATACAGAAGGTGAGGGCTGAATATAAACCCTACAGCAAACTTCACAGTGTTTGTTTGTGTTCACTCACTCTTGTGACGTCACCACTGTGTTTTATTAAGAAATAAATGTGACGAATGCATATTTATCTAGCATGGTAGTTAAGAAGAATGCAATATTGTTATATAGTTTGCCAATCATGAATCGCTAATAACTAGCCTAGATTGTGAGATTTATTATATAATTTCAGAAATGAATGAATGTGTGCCACTTCTGAACAATGCTCATAAGTAGACAGTTGGCTGGCTGGTCAGAGGCTTTTAGAAGAGAATCAAGAGACTAACTCCTTGTGTCAGCAAAATCTAGCATTCAAACATTGTCTAGTAGTAAGAATCTGTGCTTCATCTCTAAAAGAGTTTTAATATTGTGTATGGAAAGACATGAAAATAGGTAAGAGGATGGATGTATTTTAATCTTGGTTTTGGGAAACTTCTGCTCTGGGGATTTGCAGATTAACACAATAAAATGTAAATATGTTACCATTGTGGTCTTTTCATTTCTTTCTGTCCAATGCAAATCTTAAATATAATTTTATGATCTTGGTTTAGAGTTTATTACCTGTAATCAGTTTTAGATAAAAATTAGTTTTGGAAAGTTTTTTCCAAATATAAAATGTATGATTTATGAACCAATTAATTCAAGACACTTCAACTCTCTGTCTTTTATTAGTGTTCAGAGACATTTAATAAATGACCCTTGCAAGATGTGTATAACCTTGCATGCCAAATAAAATGTGAGTGTACACACAACTTTATTCTTTGACAGAAATAACAGCTAAATAGATAATTAGCAAAATGACCCATGACAACAGACACCAAGCAAATATCACAGACAAGAAGTATCTTCAGTGCTTTGCATAAGGCCAGTTTATGTAGTCTCCAGGCATTAAGATAAACATTAAAAGATAAGAAGAGAGCTGAGTGGAATATTAATGAATAAAGCTACCTGTTAAAAGTGAGGAGTTGACTTTTTGCAAGCAGAACAGAATGTCACTGAAAGCACAGGACAGGCTGGATCCAAACATGGGAAGTCAGTTGGTTCAAATAAAGTGGGAAATGACCAAGCCGCCATAAAGGAAGAGTTAGAGTTTAGGCCTCAAATATGAACTTATTTCTCAGGTCTTTTTTTTTTTCTGATGTCACATGGTCAAAGCTTTTTTCTGTAATGTCTGAGCAGATTAAAATATAACTATTGGACACCATGTGCAAACTGATGACTTATTATCTTGCTAAAGGCTTATAGAATCATTGACCTAGGAAGAATGAAGGAAGGATCTAAGAAGGATTACGGAATATGACAGACATCGTGTAGATATCACGAGGGGAGTGTAGGATTCCATAAATACTACAAAGAATTTAAGATCCATTGTTGGACCGGTCTTTATAGGAACAGACTAGATAGACATGAGTTGAGTGAGAAATGAGGAATTTGCAGGTACCCACCTTTGCACTTGAGAAGCTGAGGCAGGTGGATTGCTGTGACTTTAAGATCATCCTGAGATACAAATGCAGCCCTGTCTCAAAAGGGCAGGGAGGTGGATTCAAAGATGACTCAGTTGTTTTAGAAGTTGGTTGTGAGTAGAAGGAAAGGAGTTAATTTTATAGACACAGAATTTACAAATGAGGTTGGAGCCATCAAGTCTACCTCTAGCAGGCTTTCCTGAAAAGCAAACGTTTTTTTGTTTGTTTGTTTTTTGATTTGTTTTTCAAGACAGGGTTTGTCTGTGTAGCTTTGTGCCTTTCCTGGAACTCACTCTGTAGCCCAGGCTGGCCTCGAACTCACAGAAATCCACCTGTTTCTTCCTCCCGAGTGCTGGGATTAAAGGCGTGCGCCACCACCACCCAGGAAAGCTAACTTTAAAAACCAGACAGATAAGAAAGAGACAAAGGGCAAAAAACCCAGAAATTGTTATCTTAGAATGGAGTTAATCACTATCAACTTTTTATTTATGGAAAATGGAAAATACATTTGGGAAAGTTATTAAAGAGAATATTTCCACCTTTTTATATGTATTTATTTAGTTTCTCTCCCTCTCCCTCTCCCTCTCCCTCCCTCTCCCTCTCCCTCTCCCCCTCCTCCTCCCTCCCCTCTCTCTCTCTCTAGACAGGAGATACAAGCCATAGCATGTAGGTGGAGATAAGAGAACAACTTTATGGCATCAGATTAGCCCCTTCCTCCATGTGTGTCCCAAGGAGCAAATTCAGGTCATCAGGCTAGGCACCAAGCACCTTTAACCTCTGAGTTTCTCACCAGTCCCACTTCAAGGAATAGTTTTCTATAATCCTTTGTAGAGTTGAGTGGGTTCAAAAAGAAGGAAAATAATACAATTATTTTATTGAGTTCTGTCACTAGAATACAAATAGTGATTGGTTTTAGAAGTCATATTTATCAAGATAAGATTACATATCATAAAATCTGGTCCTTTTATGTATTTGGGTTAATAACTTTTGATAAATGTGTGTTTGTGTGTGTGTGTAAATCCCATTAATTACCACTGAAAATAAGTGTAACAATAAATTTGTGGGGAAGATAAATAGGGAAACAGATGGATGTAACCGAGGAAAATGTGACTTGATCACTTCTGACAAAAAGTATAACCAGCACACTCCAAGAATCCCTCAAGGGAAGAAATTGATCCTACTATGTCTACAGAAGTCATAATTTGAAGGAGAGACCAGGTATACATGAGAATACTGTAGGTGCTGCCATAAACTACTCACTTGAGAAAAAAACCCACAAGTGATAAGAAATTCAGTACTGAGTAAGAGCTCTAGGGAAGTATTTAGGCCAAGTCACTGAAAGATCTGTGGTTACTTGAATGAAGAAATACTGTTTTGAAACTTTAGATTTTAATGAGCAAACAGGGGACCAGGATGAGTCAACAGGGATGGGGCATCTGTATGTGGGATGAGGTTAGAGTTCAGTCCTTAGTCAGCTCCAGCTCTGAATGTTGGGTATATTGTTCTGCACTGTGCCCAGTGCCCCAGTCTGAGAAGGTTCAATATAGATGTGGCTCTGCTCTCAGCATAGGATGTTTTTATCTGCCCCCCACCCAAAGTATGACTGATTACTTGTTCTCCATAGAAGAGTTAGGGTCAAGGGTGGTGGGTATGCCTAAAATTATAGTCAAGGAGTTGAGATTTGAGGATCATCTTCAATTCAATCTAATGTGAAATACATACCAAAAGTGTGTCTCAATACAGACAAAGAACAAACAGATGAAGTTGGACATATGTTCATAATCAGTGAGAACATGGCCTGAGCTTACCTCCCTAGAATCTTGACCAAGTCTCCATAGTCTTAATAAAATGGAGAAACATCAGTTTATACTGGATTAAATTTATGAAGTTATTTTACTTAGGAATATTAAGTGGGGAAAAAATCTTACTAGTCAAATTATTCACCATTGAGAGAGCTGATATCTGGAGAAGGGTTAGATTCTAACAAATGCACAGGCAGAGTAAACAGATAGACGTGGACCTGTGTGGAGCTCAGAGATCCGTGGATTGTAGCATAGTGCCTCTTAAACACTAGAGAACACAAAGGAAGTAGAAAGCTTTAAAGTCTGTCATGCACATATTAGATTAAAAACAGCCATAAGAACCAAATTCTGGGTCTGTCCTGTCCTGCATATGATGATATTCATGTCTTTTCAAATTTTGGCAACAATTTAATACCATACTATTTTATTTCCCTTACTTAATTATATTGAAATCTTAATCCCCCTTCATCAGAATGTAAAAGAAATTGATTACTGTTCACAAAATGAGGCTGAGTACGGCACAGTCAAGTAGTACTTGGAATGAGTCGTTCTGATCCTCATTTGCCTGGAACTGAATGAGGCAAATCAAGTGTTTTGACTATAATAGCAACTGCCTGCTTGCTAACTGTCTATCAAAACCTCCTCACTTCTACAAAGGGCAACATGTCTTTAACAAGATGTTTGCATAAGAGATCAATATGTCCTTTTAAATTTTTATCAGCTTGTTCTTTGGTCCTTTGACTATCACAGAGATGAGCATATGTGTCTGCACATGAATTAAAAAGGAAACATGGGCCATACCACACACAAAATAACCAGAGTATCTATCTATGTTCAAAGCCAACTAAAACACACCATAATAGCGGCACTGACAATCATGAAAGAACATCCAAATATTCAAAAACAAGCAATATGTGAGATGTTTGAAATGTCCAGAAAAATATAATTTAGGATTGCTACTCTTTTTATTATGAAAATCTAAACATATTAGAACATCCCTCATGGTATTGCTCATAGGTAGGCAAATATAGTTCAAACTCAGCTCTCCCACCTCCCAGCTGTCTGGACTGAAGTTGTGCATCTTCTCTAAGTCTGAGTCATCTATAAAGTTAAGACAGCAATCTGGCTTCATAACATGGATGCGAATATTAAATGAAATGTGGTGTCAGAGGTGCTTAGCTTGGACTTATGTCTGCAATACACTTTCTAGGCTCAAAAATACTAGCCAGTGTGAAGCACAAAACTGCAGTAATATACACACATACTCAAATACACTGTGTAGAATGAATACTTTTATGTATAAACAGACAGATGCATCTTTTTTATAGAGGTTACACTCATGGGAAGAGGATATTATAAGATTCTGTTGAAGATATTTAAAAGACTAATATCACATGCTTCTTCTCATGTACTTAATCTACATTAAAGTGTATGTGGGTAAATGGTGTGTTTGGGGGTAGAAAGAGGACCAATAGAAGATAAAAGAGGACAAGAGATAGTAAGAAGGAAATGAATATGAATTTATCACAATAATACATGAAGTAACCATGAAATCCATTATTTTGTATGCTATAAATGAATAAATAAAAACATTGTGAAGACGGAAGATGAAACAAAGATACTGAGAATAATTACCAGCTCTACCTGATGGCATTAAAACAAAAGGCAACAACATTGGCATTACTTCCTTGTTCCTCAAGGTGAACTGATATGGAGACATCACACGGCTCTCATTGAAATTAAAAATGTGCCATGTGTCTCCTGTGCAAGTTTAGTGATTGTTACCATCACACATCCTGTGGGATCCTCGGAGTGAGAGGACTTCATAGACATCTTTGCTGCATTTCTGCAACCTTCAACCTGTTGGAACATGGCTGACTTAGAATCACTGAGGCACATCAAGAGTGTGGGTTTTATGATGAGTCCATCCTGAATGATGCGGTGATAACATCAATCATTCTTTACAGGAGACTCCAATTTTCAGAAGTGGAAGCTAGAAAATGAGGTTATTATGAGAAAGGAGACATGCTTTTATTTATTTATCTTTCCCACAGGAGAAACTCATGCTAGGTTCCAGGAGGAACTTCTTCAGTGCATGAGGAGGGGCATTAGTTACATGGGAAGATGTAATTAATTACATGCTCTCTGTGAAGGGCAAACTAAGTATGCGTTTCAAGGTCATTTTTAAAAGTGATTTGGGGTTGAGTTTAAGGATGGATAAACTTTGTGTCTGTCATTTTAAACTTCTTATTTCAATGTTTAGTTGACAATGCTATGGATTACATTAACTTCTTTTGTGTATTCATGTATATGTGGGCATGCACATGTACATGCTTGAGTGTGGAGGGCCAGGGTTGATACCAGGAGCCTTCTTTGCTCATTCTCCACCACATTCCTTGAGGCTGGGTCCCTCTCTGAACCCACAGGTCACAGAATCCAGCCCATCTAGCTAGGAAGTTTGTTTCTCCAGCTCTTCCAAATCTGTCTTCCCAGTTCTGGGTTTCCAGGCAGGTGTCATACTTAACCAAATATTTAGATGGGTTCTGGATGTCCAAACCCAGATCCTCATGTTGCTGAGGCTTCTCTCATTTCATGTGAGCTTATCTGGTTCACTTCAATTCACTATATTATACACTTAGCCTAAGAGATTACATTATTTGAACTTTTAAAGTTTGAATTTTTATTTAGTATTTTTGACATCTCTGTTAGAGTATAGAGTACTAAGACAAATATAGCAGAATATTTTTGCACATCCTGAGTGTCAAAACGCCCTGTTTTATACCTACTGCCTGACTTCTCCTGATATCTGTTACCATTTAGAGGTGAACAAGGGCATCTACTTCAGCTATCCAAGTCGACGACATAGCTGTTCTTTGGTAAACATCCCTACACCATGTGTCAGCAAAATGATTGCCCACATTGAGGAGGTGGAATCCAAAATACAGGAGCATTTGAAACAAGTAGGTGACCTACTTAACTTTGGGGGATAAATTCTACACATATCAAGGAGTTATTGTTTAAGGACAATAGGAGATTATTTTGATAATTTCTGTAAAACTCAGAATTTTAGCTGATGATTAGTTTACTAGTCTAGACACGTTTTTGATATTCCCACACTAGAGGGTGCAAGGACCTCATTAAATAGATTTTTTCCCATTTGCTCTTTAACATAAACTGTCAGGTTAAGCTGTCATTTCCATAAGCCAACATGACTAAAAGTCAAATATAATTCTCATCCTGGAATGGGGAGTCACTAAACCAATTAAATGATAAGTAAATTTGTAGTCTAAAAGGACAATATGCCCTTTTAAATGAGTAATCTTATTGCTAAATAAATATACTATGTTTGTTGATAAAGATATAATGGTTCTTTCTTGGTCATGTTAACCTGTCAAATTTTGTCTTTGTTATTCTAGAGAGAATTTCATATTGAACTCTCTGTAAATTGAAATCATTTGACTTAAGAATAACTTACTGAAAAATCAAAATTTTCTCCTACCTCTTACTAATATGACATCCTGAACAACTAACACACATTGTTTAAGCAGAGGAGTGGAAATGATACATAGATGTCTTTTCTATTCCTTTATTATAGTCCCCGGATTTGACCAAGAGAATGTTCTGTTCAAGGAAGTAATCTCTTTTGAGAGGCATTAGTTCAATGGTTAAGCCACAACATTTGAATAGACATGTTGTGTGAACTTAGTTATGGGGTGATGAGACCCTGGCAGTATGTTAGATCAAGTACCATAGTAGGAAGGAGCCCAGTGCACACACATGATCTATTACTATGAATAATAATATTCATTGTTATTGAATAACAATGTTCAATATTATTCTATGGCAGCATCCCTTTTGCTGAAACATCTCTCCAAATCAGAATATAACTTAATATAGTCACATAGCTGATGGGTTTCTGGGTCTGGAATAGCATTTTAAGCAACAGAACAGAACATTTATTGTTGGGTTGTGCTAACCATTCCATGTACATTCTAATTCTTAATTATCCATATTATTTAAAAATTGTAAAAAATATACTGTAACTATTACTATAGGTAATATTTATTGAACTCCTAATTCAAGCCACACCACACATTTCACTGTACTGTGTCTCTTCAAGGCACAGACTACTGTTGTACGTTCTTGTGCAGTGACCCATGGTAAATTGTAATTTAAAGTATTTCAGCATCTTGTTCAACCAAAAGACTATTGGTTGTCATCATGTGACAGAATACCTGACCAAAAAAGTTAACACTGGAAGATTTCCCCTGGCTCACACTTTGAGGACTTTACTTTATGATAGCAGCATAGGCAAGGTGGCAGGGAGCCCCAGAGCGTTAGGAGTGTACAGCTGGGACCATTGATCACCTCTTCACATCTCGGTTGAACAGGAAGTATGACTAGGTCTGCTTCCTTCAAAGAGCTCCCACCTCCTAAAGTCACCATCACCTGGGGATTCAAACACACAGCCTGTCAGGGACTTTTTAAGCTCAAGCCCTGACAACCTTGGAAGAACTACCTTCAGAATGGAGGCTATGTTTTCTGTATATTTTATTTCTCCACAGAGTAGAGGCCATGACAACGATAGAAAATATTTCCTGGATAACTTGACATACAAGTGAATAATTATCTTTGCCTTCCAAATTACTGTCTTCGGCTGCCTAAGCTACAGTATTACTTAGTTCAGCATGAACTCTACTGAGTTTAAAGTTTTCTCTTTGTTTAATACAATCTATCAAGCTTCTAACATGATTTTAAAATATGGCATAAAAATATTTAGGAAGCATCTAAGAAATACTAAGTTAATGATGTCTAAACACAATAACATTATTACCATTAAACTGACAATAAAGTGATATAAAGTTATCCCTATCCTTTTATTAATCACTTTCTATGAATGATCTATTGAATCCTTATCTGAACCTTTCAATGCAAAAACTGTCATTATTCTCAAATATCAATGAGAAAAATGACCTCTGAAGCTGATGTTCCCTAAAATCTCACAGTTGGTCTCTATAGGGTCAGCCTCTAAGACAGGTGTGTGTGATGGCTACACACATCCTGTCCACATTGTGCAGTGACATTTATCCCTGATAACCTGTCAACTAAGACGTCACAAAGCATGAATGTTGAAGTACTCCCAATTCTAACTGGAAAAACTGACTTTGCATCTATTATTTCAGATATTATTTAACTCTGAAACTTCACACTTACTGATTGACTCCCTAGAACTCATTGAAACTTAGAGTTCTCTCATTCTGCTTTTTTTTATTTTACTTAAAACCTATGAATCTTCATAATCTGACATAGCTATTGTTTCCCCTTTATCATTTGCATTTGCCTTAATCCACTTCTTAAAGTGCATATGAACAGCTACATGTGTCTATTCTACCATCCTTCTAAAATGACAAAATGCCAACTGCAAATCTCTTTGGTGACTCCCAGTTCCACATCTACATCTGGAATGATAACCAGTACAGAAGAGCATTCTGGAACTTTTCAATACTTTATAATAATTCAGTTTACAATGATCAAAGTCAACCCGAATGGTGTCTTTAAAGGTACTCTGATATTATTCTGATTGTCAAAGAAATCTATGCTGGAATCCACATAGCCTTGATGGATTGATTCCTTCATCTCTTCTGTGAAGATTCATTCTGTCAGTTACATCTTCTCACCATCTGGTCTTCAAAATTTTCTTATTTTGTCAAGTCACTCCTGTCCACATTTGAAATAAAGACTTTTTTGTTTAGTTTTTGTTTTGAAACAGTCTTATTATGTACCCCTGGCTGGTCTGGGACTTGATACTTGTATCAGACTCTCCTTGAAGTCACAGATATCTGCCTGCCTCTACCTCCTTAGTGTTGGGATTAAAGTTGTGCACCAGAGCATCCAACCATCTTCTTGTTAAGCACATAACAATCTTGTACTTAAATATTTATTCTTTTCTCCTCTCTGTAGTCTAAAGTTTTCCTGTTTCCCACCTGGTCCCATAGCCGCTCAGACCCAAATAAGCATACAGAGTATTATATCAATTAACAACTGCATGGCCATGGCTTATGGCTCATTTTTTTTTGCTAGCTAGCACTTATAACTAAACTCAGCCTATTTCTATTTACCTATATGTCACCACATGTTCCGTGGCTTCACCTGTGTGCTATTACATACTGCTCTCTGGATGGCAGAATGGCTTCTCCCCTGCCTGTTCTTTTTCTTCCTGTCTATCTGCTTACATTTTCACCTGCCTCTAAGCTGCCTTATCATAGGCCAATGCAGCTGTATTTATCAAACAATCACAGCAACACATGTTCACAGCATACAGAAAGACATCCCACAGCATCTCCCATTGTAAAAGTAAGTATCCTACCATATCTCCAACTTCTTATCACCCCTTGGTTATGCACATGTTTTTGAAATCTGAATTTAGTTTATATTTTCATATGTCTTGTGTTTAACATCCCTTGGTAGCATATTAAGACTTAATGACTCTCTGCATCTATTATTATGTGTCAAGTCTTTTGGAGATAAGAAGCATTTGAATGGTTGAGATTTAGATGGACATGGAGTTTTTTAAAAGTATGAAAAATCTTGTAATAATGAAAAGGAGTAGGCATGAGACACACACACATTTTATGAAATAACAGAGAGTATAATATGACCAATTAATCTGAATCAAAGAACTGAATTTTATAAGTTAATATTTAAGTAGATTTTAAGTGAAATTCACCAATTGTTTTATTTGAGGTGTTTAAATTTTGATTTTTATTAAGCTCTTTTGTTTTGACAGTTTGAAGCTTCTTTTGAAGAATGGTAAGAAATTTAAATTATTCCTTTATTTTTCTCTAAAATGTTGAACTTATGGTAATCTGAAGTTCACCAATTTTATTTCAGAAAGAATGGAAAACTGAAAGCAGTATTGCACATGTTAGATATTAAAATATGGGGAACTGGAGGAGTTGTAGGGAAGAGAGGGATGGATGGATAGATGGATGAATGGATGGATGGATGGATGGATGAATGAATGGATGGATGGAATAGAGTACTCACAAGAAAGTGAACATAGTCAGAAATCTGTAATTACTAGCAAAAATTAACATGAATCAAGGAGAAAACCATTAAAGAAGCAGCTCATTAAGCTAGACCATCAAGGCCATCTACATGCCTGGTTTCCATTCCCCTGTATTGGTGGTGGCCCTGAGGAGAGCATCCCATCCTGGTGCTGGGAATTCCCAGTACCAGAGGAAATGGGGTTTTATTTTCACTTGAAGGATTTGACCTGCCCAACTAATCCTTGTCACAGTGCTTAGGGAGCTTCCAGGCGGTGTAATTCCATGCTCTCACAGCTGCCTGAAGCACCACATAACAACTGGAGCAAGCCACAGATTGATCAAAATGCCTGGGAAGAAAATGGTTGGGAAAAGAAATGCAAGTGAACAAGGAAAACCAAAGGTGCCCCAAACCTCTGAGGGACACAGCAAGCACACTGTGAGTCCCTGCTACTGTCACACACAAAAGTGTGAAGTGGAAGGAATGAGGGAAGGAGGAATATTTTATGGACATTTTTTCTGAAAAGCTTCTAAAATTTGGATAAATACATGGACCTCCACTTTATTAAGCTCAGGGCAGTTCAAATAGGATAAAATCAAAGAGATTGACACCAACAGATATATTAGTCAACAATTGTAGCATGAATCTTAAAAGTTCTTATTAATAAAATCAAACCCAAGGCCAGTTATTGGGGTGAATGCTGGAAGGTCAGAGAGACAGAACAAGCCACAGCTATCTCACCTCACCAGTTCCTCAGCTGGTTCTGTGTCCTCATCCCAATGGCTCTCAGCGGAGCTGCTGCTTAAAAGCCTAAATGCTTAACCAGCCAAACGCTTAACCAGCCAAATGCTTCTAGTTTCTCATCCTCATGCCTTATATATCTTTCTGCTTTCTACCACCACTCTCTGGGATTAAAGGCTTGCTTTCTGGGATTAAAGGCGTGAGTCACCATGCCTGGCTGTTTCCAATGTGGCCTTGAACTCACAGAGATCCAGAGGGATTTCTATCTCTGGAATGCTAGGATTAAAGGTGTGAGTGCCACCATTTTCTAGCCTTTGTATCTAGTGGCTGTCTGTTCTCTGACCTCAGATTAATTTATTAGGGTACACAATATTTTGGGGAACACAATACCACCACAAACAATATAATTCAATCCCAGGAAAAAGAGATCATTAAGCAACAAGGAATAAGAGATTAGACAGACATTAAAAAATCCTCAATCAGATTGATAGTCAGCTTGTTACTGGAGTCTTTGGAGGCCTGAAGACTTTCAAAAAATCCCAAGCAAGCCTATGCCATCCAAGATTCCTTCAGTCTCATATAAGTGTCTTTAAATAATAGACCTGTCCACTGAGAAATATTTAAGGAGATCTTTTGGGCAGAAACAAAAGGATAATAGTCAGTTTAACCAAAGGCCATATTAAGAAATACTGAAAAATAATAAAGACTACAAAGATACATATAAAAGTCAGCATTATCTTGGACTCATAATTGCTTTCTTACATTATTTAAAGGACAAGTGAATAAAGCTCAGAATTACAGCTGTTTGTTACTGAGCATACAGTAGATAGAGTCACTGTGGTGATAAAACGTGATGGAGGACAAAAGTGTAGCAGAGCATACTGGGCCAGTGTGACACTGCCACTGGTGAAATAGCAATACTTTTTCCATTAAAATGTAAGTTTCATGAAGTTAACTGTTAAGTGTCACCTCCAAGACAATGACTAAAAAACCTCCTTAAAATTACATCAGAAAAATGAAAAAAAAGTCATAAAATATGAGTTATAGAGAATCGAGAAATAAAATATTAATAATACAAAAAAGAGTTGCATAATAGTAGAAATAAACCCTTTGTTGTGAGTGGTTGATTTAAATAAAAATAGATTAAACATTTTAATCAAAAGTTGATAGTGGTAGAATGGATAAAACAAGTGATTGTGTTAATTTCTAGAGCCACATGAGCTACCAGAGGTGACTCAGAAGTGGAAGAAAATATGAACTGACATATAAGAATTAAGAGGATAGTATCAGCCAACAAAATCTTTAGCCAGCACACAGCAATACAATGATCCTAATTACATATTGCTCTAGCCATAGATCAGGGACTTGTTGAACTCTGATCAGTTTCTCCTGGGTCCATAGCACTACCTCTACTGTTGTTCTGGCCTGGGGAGATGCTGTCCTGCCTCTGCAGGAACTCTGATGTCCCCAGAATGCAATCAAACTCAGAGGCACCTGCTCCCTGGCCCCCTGGTGTATGCCCTGTGGGCATCTTTCTCTGGAGGCTACTCCCACACAGTGGCCTGTGCATTGGCCCTCCAGCTGCTCACTTAGCCCTCCACCTGTGCTCTGCCCTTGCTCAGGTCTGACCACAAGGGACTCTGGCTCCTGGTGACAAACTGCTACCAGGGAGTTCCTAAAGCTGACAAACACCTTCAGTAATGTGGCAGAGTACAAGATTAACTCAGAAAAATCAGTAGCACTCCTATAGACAAATGGTAAATGGGCTGAGAAAGAAATCAGAGAGACATAACCTTTATAATAGCCACGAATAACATAAAATATCTTGGCATAACTCTAACCAAACAAATGAAAGACCTGTATGACAAGAACTTTAAGTCTTTGAAGAAATAAATTGAAGAAGATATCAGAAAATGGAAATATTCTCCCATGCTCTTGGATAGGTAGGATTGACATAGTAAAAATGGCAATATTATCAAAAAGCAATCTACAGATTCAATGTAATCCCCATTAAAATCTCAGCACAATTCTTTATGGAACTTGAAAGAACAATACTCAACTTCATATGGAAAAACAAAAAACCCATGACAGCACAAACAACCCTGTACAATAAAGGAATATCTAGAGATGTCTCCATCCCTGACTTCAAGGTCTGCTATAGAGCTATGGTAATAAAAACAGCTTGGCATTGGCATAAAAACAGACAAGTGTATCATTGGAATTGAATTGAAGACCCTGACATTAATCCATATACCTATGAACATCTGATTTTTGACACAGAACCCAAAACTGTACAATGGAAAAAAGAAAGCATCTTCAACAAATGGTGCTGGCATAACTGGATGTTAACATGTAGAAGAATGCAAATAGATCCATATCTCATGCCATGCATAAAACTCAAATCCAAATGGATCAAAGACCACAACACAAATCTAGTTACACTGAACTTGATAGGAGAGAAAGTTGGAAGTAGCCTTCAATGCATTGGCATAGGAGACAACTTCCAAAATCTAACAGTAGCACAGACCAGACTCTGAGAGTAAAATCTAATAAATGGGACCTCCTGAAAGTGAGAAGCTTCTGTAAGGCAAAGGATACAGTAAATAAGACAAAATGGCAGCCTACAGAATGGGAAAAGATCTTCACCAACCCTACATCTGACAGCGGGCTGATCTCTAAAACATATAAAGAACTCAAGAAACAAGACATCAAAATACCAAATAATTCAATTAAAAATGGGGTACCAATCTAAATAGAGAATTCTCAACAGAAGAATCTCAAATGGACAAAAGACATTCAAGGAATTGCTCAATATCCTCAGCCATCAGGGAAGTGCAAATCAAAATGACTCTGTGATACCATCTTACACTTGTCAGAACGACTAGGATAAAAAACAATTGATGACAACGTATGTTGGAGAGGATGTGAAGTAAGGAAAACACTCCTCCTCTGCTGGTGGGAGTGTAACTTGTACTGGCACTCTGGAAATCAGCATGGCATTTTCTCAGAAAACTGGGAGTCAACCTATCTCAAGACCCAGCAACACCACTCTCAGGCATATACCCAAAAGATTCTCAACCATACCACAAGGACACTTGTTCAACTATGTTCATAGCAGCATTATTCATAATAGTCAGAACCTGGAAACAACCTAGATGCCCCTTAAATGAAGAATGGATAAAGAAAATGTGGTACATTTACACAATGGAGTATTACTCAGCAGTAAAAAAAACCAATGACATCATGAAATTTGTCGCCAAATGGATGGAACTAGAAAAAATTATTCTGGGTGAGGTAATCCAGACCCAGAAAGACAGAAATGGTATGTATTCACTCATAAGTGGACATTAGACACAAAGTAATAAGATAACCAGACAACCCCAGAGAAGCTAGGTAAAAAGGATGGCCCGAAGAGGGACAAGCATGGATTGATAACTCCTGAAGGGAACTAGTTAAGATCTCCTGGGCAAACTGGGAGGACAGGTATAAGGGAGGAGATGGGGGATAGGGAACATGAGGAATGGAGAAGGCTGAGTTGGGGGAGGGATGGAGAAGGAGAGTACTGAAAGAGATATCTTGATAGAGGGGGTCATTATGGGGTTAGGGAGAAACCTGGTCCTACGGAAATTCTCAGAAACCCACCAGGATGACCCCAGCTAAAACTCCTAGCAATAGTGGAGAGGGTGCCTGAGCTGGCCTTCCCCTGTAATCAGATTAGCAACTACCCTAACTGTCATCATAGAATATACATTCAGTAACTGATGGAAGCAGAGGCAGAGATCCACAGCCAAGCACTGGGCCAAGCTCCTGGAGTTCAGTTTTGAAGAGAGGGAGGAGGGATCATACGAGCAAGGGGATCAAGATCATGATGGGAAAAACCACAGCAACAGATGACCCAAGCTAATGGGAGCTCACAGGCTCTGGACTGACAGCTGGGGAGCCTGCATAGAACCAAACTAGGCCCTCTGAATGTGGGTGACAGTTGTGTGGCTTGATCTGTTTGTGAGGCCCCTGGCAGTGGGACCAGCACTTATCCTGGGTGCATGAACTGGCTTTTTGGAGCCCATTCCCTGTGGTGGGATGCCTTGCTCAGTCTTGATACAGGGGGCTGGGGGAGGGGCTTGGTTCTGCCTCAGCTTGGTGTGCCAGACTTTGTTGACTCCCCAAGGGAGGCCTTACCCACTCTGAGGAGTGGATGGAGGATGGGGTGGAGGAAGCAAGGCAGGGGGAACGGGAGAAGGGGAGGGAGCAGAAACTGTCACTGGTATGTAAAATGAAAAAAAAAAGATTTAATTTAAAAAATTGAATTCTAATAGCAATACCTAAACAATAGAAGACATTCCTGAGGAACTTTTGTGTACACTAACTTATAACAATTGAGGACTTTGACCTAAGTTCAGATGCAAGCCAAGTTCTCTTTCATTCCACACTAGATTCCTTGTACAATACTGGTTTCAGTGACAAATGGTACATATCCTTAAAATCAGCCTGTTAGTTCTTGAAGAAGTGAAATCCTGAATTATCCCCAGAACCAAGCATTTTCACTCTAAAATGTATATGCCCAAAGTATTTGAAACAGGCATTCAAGCTCAAACTTAAATACCAATGTTCAAATCACCAGTCTTCACAATAACTAAAAGAGGTGGAGAAAAATCTATCAGTGAATTAAAACAGTGTGGTTTATCTATGCAATGAAATATTTTTATACCATAAATAGAAATGAAGTTCTAATAATAAAATATGGACAAACATCATATATTCATATACATTTACATACATTATATACAGCATATATATATGGGCTGGGATTAAAGGCATGCACCACCACCATCACCACTGCCACTCAGCTATATTTTAGTATTTTAAAAATCAAGCAATAAAAACTATGGTTTTCAGTAAAAATATTTTGAAATAAAAACGAAAGCAAAAAAAGATAATGAATGTATTTCATGAAAAAACAGGCTTTAAAAATATATTTAAAATATAATAATATGCAACCACTGCAAACATTCATGATATTAAGATATATGAGGAATTAGATGCAACAGAGCAAGATGTGAAATTTAATGGTGAGTTTTATAAAAGCTGAAATATTACCACAATATGATATTACATGTGGTCTCCATGATAATAACTGAACATGAATTATTTTTATGAGCTTTAATGATATTTGGTAACCATAGAGCTTTCATCAATTTTAATGACTCTTTAATAAAAATGAATGATTTAGGAAAAGCTTAAAAAACACCAACCTTTCTGTTGATGCTGATTTATGTTAAAATTTTCATCAGTGAAAATATAAAATTTTATAAATTATATGAAGACTCAGTTTAGGATCCTAGCATTAGACTAAGGAAATACTGATAATAAGAAATGATGTATTAGTCAAACTATGTAACCTCAGGAAAAAAATGCTTTAATAAAGAATATAACATTTGTAATCTAGCTACTTTTCTAGAATCTTGCTAACTTTAAGTCTGAAATTATAACCTTTACCCTTTGTACTTCATATTGGCTTCTAAGAATTTACTAATCTGAAAACAAAGTATTATCTCATCTAATTGATCCTTGATCAAACCTGTCTCTTGGAACCAGAGCAGTAGCTCAATGGTTTACAGAGCACACTCTTGCAAAGAATCCTAGCTCAGTTCCCAGCACCCACGTCAGTCAGGGCACATCCATAAACTCCAGCTCCAGGGGATCTAATGTCCTCTTCTGGAGGCAAGCATCCTACACAGATGTACAGAGTACACACACACACAAACACACACACACACACACACACACACACACACATGCACGCATAAACACACAATTTATAAATTAAGCCACATCTTATAAAAGTTCTAGAGAATATGAATTTCTAAATAAAAATACTATTTTAATGTCCTCTCAAGAAAGCTCAAGACATTTTCAATTGTTTTAAAAATTTCTATTAATTTAAGTATAAATAATACTAGGTAATAGTATTTCTTATATCATTCTACTATTTAGTAGGGTCACTATGTAAATGGCATTTAATATTCCACACAAATGCTTCCCCAAATTTTAATTAACTTTTAATGCATCTGTTTTTTTTACAAATTGATACTTTCTTCCTCATTTGTATGTGTAGGTCTTCTACCACAAAAGATGAAAAAGAAGATTTGGATGTCATTGCCTCAGAGAAAACAGTCCACCCAGAAAAAGCAACAGGTAAGTTTGCTTTTCAGACTGAGTGATGTATAATTGCTGACAAGTCACTGAGCTTTTACTTAATATGGTTTTAATATCCACAATTATTATTTTATGCATTTTCAAGATATTGAATAGAGAAAAGAGTCTGCTCTACCATTCTAGGAAGCATGCCTTCAACTAGTATTTATTATTAATGACTTCTGTACCCAACACTGGCCTAAGTTGTCAGTGTGTAGTGATACTTGGACACAGCTCAAGGAACTAGTTACACAAAAATCATTGATAAAACTTCCTGTAGTGATCAAGGTATTGACTCTCTGTTTCTCCAGTGGACAGCTATTAAACACAGAGAGCTACTGACCAATTGGCATTTGGCCAGTAAGACTGAAAAACTCAATTCTTAAATTTCCTTTTAATTTACATTGAAATCTAAATAACTGTGGTTCAGTGGCTTCCATATTATCAGAATTCACCACAATCTAATAAAAAAGTTGCAGAATTTAAATATTGGCTTAAATTATTAATATTATTGCAACATATATAAATATATGCTTGAAATTATATTGTTTCTCATCTATGCATGCCACAAAAATTTACAAATGCCTTCATTGGAAGAAAACTATTGAACTCTGGACATTTTATGAAAAGGAAAAATGTCTTGTTTTGTTCAAAGCATCATTTATTCTGAGGCTGTGTTTTAACTGATTTTATTCATTATTTATTTTCTGTATTAATGTCTACAGAGAAGATGAAAACTTCAATGTTCACATATCACATATGTGGAGAAAAAAGATTAACTCATTGATGGCCACAGTCACAATAAAATACTTAACATAACATTTGTCAATAATGGCCACAGTCACACTAAATGTATCTAGCATAACATTCATCAGAAATATGCACATACAAGACTAAGACACACCATGATACCAGGAGGATAATGACTTGCTGAAAGTGTTTGTATTAAAAAGTGAAAGTCATTTTTTACATATACACTAAGAGAGTTGACTTGGGGGACAATTAGAGTGATGTGTGTGTGACAATGGATCAGAGCCACTGCAAATTACTTACATACAGAATATTTATTTGCATGCTGTTAAAGAGAGAGTAAAAGGTGATTTGTAAAATCAGAATGAACTGTTTTGGTAAAACACATGTAAATCCAGTAAATTAAAATACTCTGATTATCAGTGACATGCGTATCTTTGTGCATTTTTTATTTAGATTGAGGGAGATTTTTGATCACAAATTGTCACCAGGATGAAAGTAAACAATGGGTTCAAAGAGACCAGATAAAGCTGCAGACCAGAGAAAGTTCCTTTTACCCCTTACAATGAATTTGTCTAAGGATACATGTCAACAGCTTTGACAAGCTCTCTAGGACAGGAGAGAGCATGCAGCAGTCCAGTGTGTCTTCATAACCCTTATGCAGCCATTTATTACATTGCCACCCAGCAGAAAAATCATTGTCCTTATTATCCAAAAGAAAAAAGATTTATCCATCACTTTCTTCTTTTATGTCGGCTCACTGCTTTACCTCCTGCCTCCTTCCATGGTGTTCTTTTCTTTCTTAACACTGTGCTTAGATGTTCTTGTCATGTCGCATGTTGGCGAAAGTCAGCCATTCCAGCTACAAATGCCAGCAGAATAGGACTCTCATCTATCTTCTTCCTTACCTTGTTCTCTCTGCAGAAAAGCATATTATTGTTGTTGGAGAAAATAACAAGCTTTGTACACATTTTGTTCACAAACAGATCAATAATACCTCTGGTAATTTTTTGTTAACATTAATCCGTATTATTCCAGAGCTGTGAACCAGGGATCACAAGTGTCTCTCATTAACAGAGTTAATTAAAGCTGAATAAATAGAATTTGGAAATTTCTGATGAATTCCTGCCAAGGCTAGGTGGAGAAGTTATTATCTGATAAAGTTGAAGACAGTCACTGCCTTCTTTTCCAGGAACTGAGTAATCTTCAGTATTGATTTAAGTTACTCATTGTGGTTTGTGTCCTTAAAGACTGGGAGAAAATACAGCCACTATTTAAAAATAAAGCAGCTCCTGTGGTGTTTTTCCTTCCAATAGAGATTCTCTTGAAGATACTGGTTGAGGCTTTTCACACATTTTTTGTAAGTGTTCACAGAAAATTTTGTCTCCAAGGACTATGACATCATCTTTGTAATATCTTCACAATTAGGTTATATATTTTTAAGTCCCTTTGTTTCTTTTCAAGGCAAATCTCTCACTCTACAGCTCAGATGGTCCCTGAACCTACAGGAATTCTGCAATATCAGCCTCTCCAGTGCTGATATCACAGGCCTGTGCCATCATGCCTGGCTCTGTTTGACATTACAAATGGTCTTTTAAAGATTAATTAACTTTTCTAACATTCTTCTCTTAAACACATAAATATTTGGAAGGCTACTTCAAGTGAGACCGGTGTTCTGTCACATTGCCTGTGAGCTGATTGATTAACGTGAATGCGTGTTCCTACTTTAAGATGAAAAGTGTCCGGAGTTGAAGAAGAAAATGGAGACATTGCTATCAGAGGCCGTTTACCTCATTAAAAGTCTGGAAACTGACAGAGCAGAAGCCGAGCAAGCTTTAAAACAACAAAAATCAAGAAAGAAAAGGATTAGCATGAAAATTGACTCTTGGTCCATTTGGAAACTCCAAGAACTGCCAACAGCTGTACAGAAAGGTAACAAAAGAGTTTTTCCTCTGCCAGTCAGTATTAGAGTAGCAGACAGGGTGCCCCCACTGCTCTGTATGCACAATTTACTATTATGTGTTGCTTATAAACTAGGGTGTGTTTGAAATACAGTATTAAAGATGGTAATGAATCCACACGTGAGTGTTGTACAGAGCAAACTTTGACTGTGGGCTTTTAAGTGTGTAGAAACTCCATTCATTACCTACCTTGTGGATAGGCAAACATTCAATATTTATCACTTACCATGATGGTAGTATTTGTTATTAAAAATCCAAATATTAAAGCTGAGTGCTTAGTTGGTATCATTAGCCATGTTTTGCAATGTAGAAAAATTCAGATTTCCAAATCCATGCTGGGAATGACACATCTTTGCTTTTGAAAACTTAGAAATAAATTCAGTTTGAAAGGAACTCCTAGGAAGAAGGAAACCTTAACATGTTTGCTAGAGTAAGTTGGCATGCACCACCACCACCTGGCTTAGATAACTCTTTTTAAGATTCACAGGTGAATAATTTTTCAGTCTCAAGTAGCTCTTGTGTATGGACAAGCCTTACTTTCTGGACTGTCTACTGCCACTTCTGAACTTTGTGTTGCTCTCATCATCTGCCTCCAGAACACGAGATGTTTTCCAAAGACCTTGAAGAACTGCACAGCCATCTTGAAGAAACAACCCAAGAAGTGGAGCATCTAGAGCAGCAAAAGGAGAAGCTGGAAGAAGCCAACGCCAAGATCCAGAAGGACATAGACTACATGACTCACCATGCCCCTCTGCTGGAGATGAAGCGGAAGCAGGAGCTGGAAGCTCTGAAGGATCGCTATCATAAAAAGTTTGAGGTGACTAAATGTGTGTGTTCTCTTCTAAAGTTGACATGTAGTTTATTTCTCTAATACCCGTTCAATTATAATTTATTGGTATTCATTTAAACACCTTAGCCACTTATCTATATACCTAAGATGATTAATAATATTCATTCAACTCATTAAAAATTACAGAGATTCAAAACAACCTTGTTATTTTTAAACTATAGTTTGAACGGAGTGAAAAGTAAGTAGAACATATCAGTAATTTAGTCATTGATAAAAATTATGAATGTAATAAGACTTCAAATGTTTAAATGACCTCAACCACATTGAGGTCATTCTATACAAAAATCATTCTACACAAAATATAGGATGCAAACAAAAATAACTTGTTCGCAACTGTCCCACAGATAATAAATTAACCCAATATTAGCATTCGTTCATTTTAAAGTAAATAGAACAAGTCTTTGAATGTTTCCCATGTTTAACACACCGCATCATTCTTCTCACTCCATCACCAAAAAAAAAAAACTTATTAATTTCATCTATTCGTGAGAAAATGTAAACGTTTTGAAATAATGTTACATATTTTGAATTACAAAATACTATCATACTTGGACTACGGAAGTTTCTGAATCTGCTTTTTTAAGGTAACATTGTTTTATCTTCGGACTTTTATGTTTAGAAATGTGGATGTGTGTGTGTGTGTGTGTGTGTGTGTGTGTGTGTGTGTGTGTGTGTCTGCTAGTCTGTAGGTGTACCATGTGCATTCAAGTATGTGTGGCTACTAGAAGTGGGTGTCAGTTCTCCAGAGCTCCAGGCAGTTGTGAGTCACTGGGTGTGGCACTTGGGACTAACCAGACTTCTCTGCAGAAACAGTTATTACTCTTTAGCACTGATCCATGTCTCCAGCCCCTCACATTGTTTTAATGTAATCAAACGACTCTTCACTGATATAAATCTAGTCTGTTTTAGTTATCCATTCTATCACATATATATCAATTAATACTTAATGCTCTCTTTTTCTCTTTCTATGGCATCTGAGTTTTTTCCTAATATTTTTCCTAATTTTTTCTTACTACTTAATGATGAAAGTGCAGTTTGCCTACACACAATAATTTCACATGAATGCTTTCCTTTCAATGTACATGTGAACATTCCTCAGCTGTATACCTAGTAATTATTGGATAGTGGATGAGGTCCATGTTCTGTTTCATTAGCTAATGCTCCACTGTTCCCAAAGTTCCTCTGACAGCTTTTCTGGAGTAGTGATTATGCTGAAGACTGATTTTTTCCACCTTGGAGAATACTGTTCCATCCTAATAACCTTCTACAATTTAAAATTTGTGTCAGCCAGAGTTACTTCCCCATTACTAGTCTGATTTTGCTTCCACTGGGAAGGAGATTGGAATTACTGGTTGGAATTCTAAGAAAGCTCTTTGACAGAGATTTACCCATTCAAAATAAATACCTCTCACCATTTCTAAGTATGCTGGCCAGTTTTATGTCAACTTGACACAAGCTAGAGTTATCTAAAAAGAGAAAACCTCAATTGAGAAAATGCATTCATGAGATCCAGCTGTAAGACATTTTCTTAATTAGTGATCAATGGGGGAGGGTCCAGCCCATGGTGAGTGGTCCTGGGTCCTATAAGAAAGCAGGCTGAGCAAGCCATGAGAAGCAAGCCAGTAAGCAGCACCCCTCCACAGCCTCTGCATCAGCTCCTGCCTCCAGGTTTCTGTCCTGTCTGAGTTCCTGTCCTGACTTCTTTCAATCATGAACAGGGATATGGAAGTACAAGCCAAATAAGCTCTTTCCTCTCCAACTTACTTTGGCCATGGTGTTTCATCATGGCACTAGAAACACTCAGACACTAAGCTTCCCTGCTACCTCAATATGATGACTGCCATTTTCACTTCATCACAATGAGAGGCAGTCTCTGGTATGCAGCCATAAGAAACAGTGCTGAACTGAAAGCCAGAAGGAGACTGGGACCCCAGCTCCATAAAGAAAAAGTAAATCCAGCCTTGTTCCAGCGATTCTATTTAATTTTGTCTCAGTCCTGAATGACAGGGTACAGGATTGCTCAACCATCTTGTCTCAACTATTATCGGGGTTTGTGAAAACCGATGTCCATTGGATGAGTTAGTGTTTTTCTCGGTCAGTGGCCTTGGGTATTGATGTAGGAAGCACAGGCAGTGTTGTCAGGCAGCCAAAGGAGTAGCCTGGGGAGGAACTCACTGCAACAGACCAAGAAAACAGAGGACATTGTGCAGATCCTATCAGAGATGTACCGTGGCTAGTCTGTGTCAACATGGGAGGGGTGTTTTATTAAAAGCCCCTGTCTAAGGCAAGAAGAACTTTTATCTTAGAGGATTCTGAGTGAAACAGATTACCTTTCATCCTCCAATCAGTTCAAGTCCTGGACAGCATCAGAGCTGACCTCCACTGAGGAAAATGGAACTCTGGAAGCATGGCCATTTGGATTTGAGCTGCTCATTTCCCTTGTCCAGCCTATAAGGCCACACTGCAGATCTTAGTCCTCTGTAGCCCATGAGTTATTTCCTTATTCTAAACCCATCTTTGTGGGCCTCCTTATCTCCTGTTAGACCATTTCCGAAAGAATCCTAGGTAGTATAGCCACCTTTGCAGGACTGGGATCTGTCACCTCTGTCTTGTTACTCCCCTTGCTATATGTTGAATTACTCAACCAGAGCTTCTGATCGACCGGCTTTAATTCAGCTTGCCACCTCCGTCATTGCAGGGGGGAATGTAAGTGAGTCTGTCCCTCTCTGCTTCTGCAGAGGGAGCCAGGGACTGTGATGAGTCTGCACTCGGGCTACATGGCACCAAGGAATGGAATCCCCATAACTGAGTTGAGGCTCTGCCAGGGAGGGTTGCATAGATCGTGCAGCCAGAGGAAGAACATCTACAGTGACACAGCAGAAGAAAAGTGGTCATGTGAACAAGAAAACACATCTTCCATTTATGAAAGGAACATAACTGACAAAACTCGGGAATGAAAAGCAGAATTATGAGCAGTGCCGGGACCAAATACCTCCTCAGAGAGAAACAGATGCACTCAGAGCTGTAGGAAACAGGCAAAAGAGCTTTTCAGAGTGCAGGCTCTGGAATGGGAGCTCATGTGTCACGTGTTTAAATCCCTACTGTAAGTGTTTCCATCTTGAATAATTGTTATAAACCTCTGGGCCTTAGTTTCTTCATAAACAAAATGACATAAGAACCCATGTGCCATATGCTTAGTGTGCACCTGGATTAGAGAGTAAGGATCAAAATAGCACGTACTATGACATAGAGAATGCCATGAAAATGACATTCATAGAGAAATCACTAGCTGTAGGAATTTGCATGGAAAAAGCAAGATCTAGATTAACAATGTCTATGGGGATAATTAAAATCCAAAATAGAAGATGGGGTAAGAACAGTGAGAATGGGATACTAATGGGGCTCAACTGAGGGATGTTCATTTCTTTCCTTAAGCAATATAGTAATCCTACACTGAACCAAATCCCAGCGTTTCACATTCTCAGCCACTCGTCCCAGACAGGTAGCAGAGAGCCCACATGTTTCAGCATCTAGTAAACTCACTCAGTTAAACCTTCTACAGGAAGCTCCTACAACTTAACTAGCTCTACTTGCTGCCATGCTTGAGCATGTAATCCGGCAGGGAGAATGGCAGTCCTACATTGGGAATACGTCTGAGACTGATGAATTGTGTACCTATCACAGTTCTTTTTATGCTATGTGTTTTGACTAAAATAAACCCAAAAAACATAAATTATAAAAGGTACATCACATTTAATTTAAAAAGTGCATACTATCTAAAACATAGTTTTGAAAATAAGTAGACATTGCCCAAAGATCCAAGGAGAAATTTATAAAAAGAAACCTACCAAAATATTAACTAATTGCATCTCATAATGGATCCTAGATTTGGTGACAGTGTAGTTAGATGTGATTTAGCTCATAATCAACTAATCATTTCAATACTATTTTAAAATACCCAGTCTATAGAAAGGGGGCATTCTTAAATGAATTCAAGTTGATATTTTCAATACTAGAATCTTGTGAAATTTTTGAAAAAGTTATTAACAGATATATATCTGAAAATATTATATAAAGTACTTGCAAAATAGTCCTTTAACATAGCAGAAAAATTATAAGTCACTCCATGAAAAACTCTTTTTAGGAGGCCAGAAATGACTCTGCATTAAGAAATGTAGGTATATGACTTAGTTTATCAACAAATTAAAAGAGAAATTATGATTTTTACAGAGAGATCCCTGAGATATGTTCATCATATTACAGTGCTCACCCTAGCATAGAACATATACCTATAACCTGGTGTTTGGGGCTGAGGGAGGGAGAATGCAGATTCTGAGGCCAGGCAAGTCTATCCAGCAATACGTGGAATTTTTTTTAATCAAAAGGTTATAGTAAATAAATAAAACACAAACAGATTTCTTACATATAAACAAAAAATTCTTTTACAACAATCACTAACATTCATATTAACCACTGACACCCTGCATCCATTTCAAAGGAAAGTGAGAGAAAATTGGTACATACAAGATGGTGTATAGTACAGAGACTATGTTTGCCACAGTCACAAGACAATAAAATAAAATAAAAGTACTTAAAATAATGAAATAAAACAATTTTCTTATAACTGAACTATCAAGTCTAAGGCTTTTCCTCACAAAATGTCTGTATTTAGTATTTAAAACATCCAAACACAGGCTTGAGAGATGTCTCAGAGGTTAAGTGTACTTACCGCTCTTGTGGAATATCAAGGTTCAGAACTGCCAGAAACTCCAGCTCCAGGACTTCCTGGAACAACTTCTGGTCTCTGTAGGCTCCACCCATTAAGTCTGAAGGACTCTTATATTCTGTTGTTGAAAATTAAAGCTATTCCTCTTTTTGCCTGACAATAATTTGCCCACCAGTATTGATGAAAGCCCTTAGCTTCCCGCTCAGCACACCGTCTCCCCAGCAGTGCTTTTGAAGGAAATATTGAAGCTTGTAAAGTTTCTTTGCAGCTCACTTCATCGCAGTAGGGTTTGTGTATTCCTCACATGAGCTCATCCAGTTCGTGTGCCTGGCAAAGAGAGGAGCAGTGAGCACCACATGATGTGATTCAGACAGGAGAGGTGGATGGGAAAACCGAGGGAGATGCTGATGGCATCCATTGATGATTAAAAGTAAATTATTTTGGACTGTTGCAGCACTGGTTATTTCTGATTGAAATGAGTGCAGGTGATTTAATTTTCTTTGCTACTCCATGTTTTTTTCTTTCTTTGCGATGTAATAATGGATGCACATTAAAAATCAACATGATTTGGTGGTTTAAAGGGTTATTTTAATTTGAGCATGTAAATTTGCAGCTTTTACATTTCTGTAGCACTGTTGTCACTCAGGGTAAAAGAAACATGTAACACTGTTTTCTAAGCAGTACACATTTAGAGGACTAGTTAGGGTAAGAAAATATGTGCTAACAACTTTAAACCTAAATCGTGACTGACATTGACATTATTTTAGTTAATCCAAAATATTTTTCATTTCTAGGTAATGGAACTATTTAGATCAGTTCATGATGAGCTCAAAGATTCAATAGAACTTTGTGAAACTACAAAATCACAGCTAAAGCACATGAGAGAAGAGGATGAAAAAGACATTATCCAAGAGGAAACAAATATAGAAACCTATAAGTAAGAACTCACCATGAATACTATGTATGTATAGCATCTAGAAATGAAATGTTAACCAAAACTGTAATAAATATCACTGCTCAAGAAGTTTCAAAGAGCACAGAATTTAAATTGCTTATGCCTATATTATCACCAAGTTTATGACAATTGAAATTTAAATATTTAACATACAAATTTATGATAAAGCAGTATATTTCTATTTAAAGATTGTCATGTATATCCTTAAATTTCATGAGGATAAGGTATAACACCAATGTATATCCCTGTCCCCTGTATATAGAAGTGACTACCTTGCTTCAAAAAAAAAGAGAGATCACATATTATGAATCAGTGCAGTAATTATATGCATAGGCATTAATTTTTAACTTATATGTATTTTCTTACTAACATAACAATATTTTAAATGCATAAATTATCTCTTGCTTATTAATAATTGAAAGTTTATCTCCTGGTACTAATTTCTAAAGTAAATATGTCCTCTGATATCTTTCTATCTTGGTTAGGGTATCTATTTCCATGATAAAACACCATAGGCAAAAGCAATTTAGGGAAAAGGGATTTATTTCATCTTATACCTGTATTCCATCATCCAGGAAAGTCAGGGCAGGAAGTTGGAGGCAGAAACTGATGCAGAGGCCACAGGGAAGTGCAATTTACTGGCTTGTTCAGTCTGCTTTTTTATAGAACATGGGACTACTTGTCCAGGGGTAGCACCTCCCCCAGTGAACTGGGCCCTCACATATCAATCATCAGTCAAAACAAAACAAAACAACACCACAGACTTGCTCACAGGTGAATCTGGTGAGGACCTTGTCTCGATTGACATTCCATCTTCCAAAATGACTTTAGCTGTGACAAGTTGACATAACACTATCCCGGACACTGCCCAGTTTCTGTCACTGTATGTTAAGTGCTTGCTCAAAATTCATAATCTCATGCTTAGCCCAGACCTACTGAGTGTGAATCTGTGCTTTGAAAGATTCCAAGACAATGTTAGAGCAATACAATGGTATTATTACTGCTTTTTTGTTACCTTTTCAATTAAATATTGATCCAAGATTATAAAATTCTATGGTGTGGCAGAGGGGTTGGCTCAGTGGGTAAGAGTGCTTCCTTTGCAAGCATAAGGACCCATGTTCAAACACCCCAAATCTTAAGTAAAAACGTGGGAGTAACTGTCCATGTCCACAACCCTAGCATCGAGAAGGCAAACAACCAAGCCAAAACCAAAGCAGCTTCCTGTTCAGTGAGATTTTGTGTTAAGGCGATAAGGCTGAAAGTGACAGAGAAAGACACCACATGTGCTGCTCTGGCCTCCACATGAGTATATGCATCCACACACATGCATATATATGCCTGAACACACATGCAATACAAACCCTACGCACAAAAAAATCCACACTATGTTGTCATGTGACTTGAAATGTTTTGTACTCCTTTATAGCTTTAGTTCATGTATTTGATGATACGTACATCCTCAGATGCATACAAGTGTAAAGTAACTATGATGTCCTGGGATATTGATTGGCCTCTTAGTACTACGAACCCACCTTTTCTGAGTGCTGCATTCATTTTTTTTCCTTAAACTTATTTGTATATGTAATTTTATTAGCTTTTAAAAATCTTATTAATATTTAGAAAATATTTTCAAGTTCCAATGTGTTGGAGTATCTGTGTTTTAGAGTCACCTAATAACCATCACACTGACAGAAATATTTATTCTGTTATAACAAGCATGATTTTAAAGTCAAGCCTCTGAAAGCACTCACAAATCGCTAGTACAGCTTTTGAATATAAACTATTTGACCCATTTTGATTATTGGATCTTCTTTCATGTTGTTACATATTATCATTTCATTCTCCCTTATTCTCTCTGGGTGACTATAATTCTGTTTTATTATTTTGTGAGGTACATTAATTGCCAAACTCAAACTTACATTGTCACCTTCAAAACACATTAGATATTGTTGATATATTGGTTAATTAAAAAATAATTAAAAGTTTGCTCTGTTTATCCATTTCCCTTCACTTAAACATCTGTTGATTGTAGAATGCTTTATTTTTATGACCTATAAGAACACTTTTATTATTTTTTTAAAGAAGGATTTTAAATTAAATAAATTTACCATCATGACCACTACTTCTTCCCCTTTGTGCTTGGACTCCACCTTCCGTCTTCCTCAATTGACAGATCTCTTAGAATAACAGCTTTAGTGAGGTGCTCTTAACAAGTTGAGGTTGACTGTGAAAGAAGAAGGATTCTAGTATAAATAAGTCATAGGGGCTGGATAGATTGCTCAGTGGTTAAGTAAGACCCAGGCTCAATTCCTAGCACCCACATGGTGGCGCACAACTGTTCATAACTTTAGTCCTGGGGAATCTGATGCCTTTATCTGACTTCTTTGAGAACCAGGCATGCAAGTGTTATCTAGACATGAATGCATAAAAATACTCATATACATAAAATAAAATCACTAATTATACATAATATAAAATCACCAAAATAAATGAAATATTGTATAGTCTCTGAATTTTAATTTTCTGTAAAGAAGAGAGTTCATCATGTGATTTTTTTCCACTGTCTTTTTAAAGCTCACTTATGTAGTGGGTAGCCATTCCAGCTTGGATCTGGAAGTTCCAACCCCCACTGAGACTCTGGCAACTGTCACACCTACGAGGCGGGTCCAAGGGAGGTGTCTGGAGACCCGAGACCTGGATGGGCAAGCACTCTCTGTTCCTGGACCCTAGATGGTGGAGGTTGACTGAGCAGAGCTCCAGAGAACACCGCTGGACTGCGATACACTTTCCCCAGACCCCCGCAATCTACCTATTCCTTCATTTGTAAGTCACCCACTAAATAAATCTTCCTTTTAATTATGTGGAGTGGCCTAAATAATTCCACCAATATCTGGCGCCCAACGTGGTTTTTCACTGGTCTCGGGGCTAAGCTAGGGAGCTGAGACCGGACTAGCTGCTCCCTTTTTTGGGAATGGAACCGTGTAGGTGTTCCCTGGTTATATAGATCTTTGCAGGCGGGTTTAGGTACCCGCCAGCCGGGGAGGAGGTTGAAGGCAGGAGCTGCCCAGGCCTTTGGAATTTGACCCACGTGGGCACCAGATATTGGTGGAATTATTAAGGCCACTCCACGTAATTAAAAGGAAGATTTATTTAGTGGGTGACTTACAAATGAAGGAATAGGTAGATTGCGGGGGGTCTGGGGAAGGTGTATCACAGTCCAGCGGTGTTCTCTGGAGCTCTGCTCAGTCAACCTCCACCATCTAGGGTCCAGGAACAAAGAGAGCGCTTGTCCATCCAGGTCTCAGGTCTCCAGACGCCTCCCTTGGCACCATCTGGTAGACGTGACAGTTGCCAGAGTCTCAATGGGGGTTGGAACTTCCAGATCCAAGCTGGAATGGCTACCTACTACACACTTATGTTCTTGAGACCTTAAATATTTATTTTTATGTATATGTCTGTTTGTGAATGTATGCCCCAAATGTTCAAGTGCCCAAGAAGACCAAAGGGGGTGATGTTTTTACTCCCTGCTCTTTCTCTGCTCTTCATCTTCAGAGCTTCTCCATTTTGACATGTTACATAAATGCATCTTGGAACAATCAACGTTTGGATTTTTGTTTCCTCTTTTTTTCTTTCATTAAATGAAATGCCATCTAGATTAACCCAGTTTAGCATGTATATCAAAAAGTCCATGGAATTTATGACTAAGTGGAATGTCCTGGTGTAGATGGTCTGGATTTATTTAACCAACTACACTTTGGGGGACATTTGGTTAGTTTCTAGTTTCTTGTGAGTTTGAACAAAACTGCTTTAGGAATTAACATGCAAGGTGTGAGTATTAACTTTTCATTTTTTTCTGGAATGCCTATCTCTGAGTATGATTGCCAGGGTGTGTGCTAAGTATGGCTTTAGTTTTTTTTTGTTGTTGTTGTTGTTTATAATTAATTTAATTTTACATATCAGCCAGGATTCCCCTGTCCTCCCTCCTCCTGTCCCTCCCCCTTTTTCCCCAGCCCCCCCTTCCTGTCTCCTCCAGGGTAAGGACTCCCCTGAGAATTCAGCTCAGCCTGGTAGATTCAGTGGAGGCAGATCCAGTCCCCTCCTCCCTTCACCCAGGCTGAGCAAAGTGTCTCTGCATAGGCCCCAGGCTCCAAACAGCCAGCTGATACACTAAGGACAGGTCCCAGTCCCACTGCCTGGGGGCCTCCCAAACAGTTCAAGCTAATCAACTGTCTCACTTATCCAGAAGGCCTGATCCAGTTGGGGACTCCTCAGCTATTGGTTCATAGTTCATGTGTTTCCACTAGTTTGGCTACTTGTCCCTGTGCTTTTTCCAATCATGGTTTCAATAATTCTCACTCACACAATCCCTCCTCTTTCTCTCCAATTGGACTCCTGGAGCTCCACCTGGAACCTGGCCTTGGATCTCTGCATCTGCTTCCATTAGTCATTGGATGAGAGTTCTACCACAACAGTTAGAGTGTTTGGCCATCTGATCACCAGAGTAGGCTTTAGTTTTAATAAAAACCACAAACTGGCTCCAGGGTGTGGAAAGACTGTTTTGACAATCAGTAAGAAGAGATCACTTTTTCTCCCAACATAATATTTTTATTAATTATTTGAAAATTTTATAAAATGCACCCCAATCATGCTCTGTTCCCATTCCTCCCTGGTCTGCCCTTCCACCCTGTTGCACTCCACCCCAAAAGATAAACAAACAACAACAACAACAACAAAACCCAGTAGGTCCAATTCAATTGCTTCCTATCTCGACTGTTTCTTTTCTTTTTGGGGGTATGGGATGGCAAGGTTGTCACATAAGCCTTCAATGTCTCTCATTCTCAATTACAAGACGGCAGTCATACATACCACTGCTTCCTTGCCAGTGACAGCCAGTGGCAGAGTGGACCTTGGACTTCCACATGGTTTTCGGAGGCAACATGGACTCCAGTGGCAGTAAGGAGCAGAGGCTTATGGTCCCTAGTGGCAGCATGCACCATGGGCCTCAACATGGTCTTTGGCAGCAGCACAGGTCACAGATATCAACATGGTCTCCTGTAACAGTCCTGATCAAGCACACCAACATGGCCCCCAGAAGCAACACAGACCAAGGACACCAACATTGCTTCCAATGGGAGCATCATGGATATCAACAATGGCCTCCGGAATCAACACAGACAATAGATATCTACATGGTCCTTGGCAGCAGAATGGCTATGTTGATGTGACTTGTCTGTGCTGCCACCTGAGATCACTTTTTAAATGGAAAAAGAAAATACAGTCCCTCTAGCACATTTGGAACATTAAAGTTTTAGTTCACATTTCTTTTGAATGTTTTGTGTTCATATGTTGTTGATTATTTTATTTTATGAAGGATCTGGTCAGGTGGTTTTCCTGGCTGGTATAGATAATTCTTTCTTTACAGAGGATAAAAGTTTATCTTTTTAAATTAGATATGTAAATTGCAAATATCTTATGGTTATATGAAAGGTTTCTCTTCTTATCCCATTATTGGGATATTTTGTCATGGAAAAGTTTTAAGGTTCATTAGAATTTAATTTGCCAGTTCCTTTTTCAGGCTTAGTATCATGGAAAACCTCTTGTCTTAATGCTTAATTCACAGAGTGTTTTCTTCTAAAATATTGTATATAGTTTTGCATGTTAGATGCATTAAGTGAACGGTACATGAGATTTAGTCAGAATTATCTATTTCTTTCCTCTTCACTCAGTTTCCCCTTGCACATCCATGTGGACTGGCACCATGTGTCTTACTGCTCTGGTTGTCATACTGTTTTGTGAAACATGGTCAAGAATCATCAAGTCATATTTCCATGACTCTACTTGTACACACAGGATTCTGTCCCACTGCTCTACATGCCAGCACTGCCAAAACCACCCTTTTTGGATCAACATATATAGATAGAGATTTCCTGTCCCTCAGCCACTCTCAAATAATCACTCAGAGGCTTAATATAAATTATAAATATCTGGCCAGTAGCTTGGGCTTGTTACTAACTAGCTCTTACAACTTAACCCACTTCTATTGATCTATATGGTGCCCTGAGGCTCATGGCTTTTACTTCTATCCCATTTTGTATGTCCAACTTATTCTCCTTCTGGCTGGTGACTCCTCTGACTTCACCTTCCTCATCCCATCTTTCCCACCTAACTTTATCCTGTTCAGCTTTTGGCCGGTCAGCTTATTTATTAAAGGAAGAATAGCGACATATATTCACAGAGTGTACAGAAGGATTATTCCACAGCATTTCCCCCCTTTTTGTCTAAGTAAAAACGAAGGCATTAACTTTAACATAGTAAAATTATATATAATAAGAATAGTTATCAAGTAAAAATTACAGTCTATTTGTATTTGGCAAAATTAGAGAAAATACTCTATTATCTATCTTATCTTGGTGAGTTTTATACCTAATTTATTTTTATCATAAATAAGGAAAACTGTAACTATAACTATGTAGTCTTTAACACCATCAAAGACCCCAGAGTGGTGAAATGTTACCTAATGACAGGGACCTCAAGCTTCCTAGACAGTCACCCTAAGTTCTTCTGTAACATTGGAGCATCCAGCTCTGGCCTGCAGGCCTAGCATATCTGACAGACTTTCTTGTGTAGTAAGGAATTTTGAAGGACTGTCTTATTTTGTTTGGCAAAGTTCAGGAGTCAGCTTTCTTTGAGTCCTGCTTGTCCAATTTGGACAGTGTATTGTCAGCAGTCAAAGCAAAGGCAGTTTCTTTGCCCACATGGCTAGCTTTTGCCATCAAGAAAACAAACT
This sequence comes from Peromyscus maniculatus bairdii, assembly GCF_049852395.1. Taxonomy (NCBI): domain Eukaryota; kingdom Metazoa; phylum Chordata; class Mammalia; order Rodentia; family Cricetidae; genus Peromyscus; species Peromyscus maniculatus. The sequence goes on along the minus strand of NC_134870.1, from coordinate 12,382,375 downwards.
CCATGCAGAGTTTTTTTGAGGCTCATCATCTTCATTGAAGTAAATGGGTGCTTCCAGGAGCAGACGTGTCTCACTGTCATAAAAAGCCTTAAGTTATTAAAAATATTAAATGCCATATTCTGTAGGTCTTTGAAGTGTTTGAAGACCACCTATCTATCTAAATATATCTGTTTATGACCTTGAAAACATACCTAACCTGACTATAAGTTTTACTATTATAGATGAGTCTTAATCTGTACTTTTAATTATACATTACATTTTTAAATGAGTTGCATAAGTACAATAACCCAAACAAGAGTAGAAACATATGTATGGTATAACAAAAATAACTTTAAATTTGTATCACTATACATAAATTCATACCAATGTAAAATATTTAATACTATATATAACTATATATATACTATATATATATATATAACAGCAGTTGCTGTTTTGGCTTAAAAGTAGATTCAATAATCTACCTTTTAATGCTGTCATTTCTATATCCTATCCCCCTCTTATCCTTTAGAAAGAGATCTTTGACTTTAACTCCTTTGTTTAGCTTTTTTCCTTTTTTAATTAAGAATTTTTTTCATTCATTTTACACACCAATCAAAGATCCCCTTCTTCCCTCCTCCTGCCCCCCCACCCTCCCCCTCCCAACCCACCCCTCACTCCCACCCACAAGAAAGCAAGGCCTCCCATGGGGAGGCACATTCAGTAGAGGCAAGTCCAAGCCCTTTCCCCTGCCTCAAGGCTGCAAGAGGTGTCCCATGATAGGTAGTGTGTTCCACAAAGTCTGCTCATGCACCAGATGGATTCTGAGCCTATCACCAGGGGGCCTCCCAAGCAGATCAAGCTATATAACTGTATCACCATGCAAAGGGCCTAGTCCAGTCCCATGTAGGCTCCACAGCCATTGATCCAACATTCATGAGTTTCCTCTAGTTTGGTTTGGTTGTTCCTGCATGTTTCCTCATCATGATCCTAATGCACTTGCTCATAGAATCCCTCTTCTCACTCTTTGATTGGACTCCTGGAGCTCTGTCTAGTGATTGGTTGTGGATCTCTGCATCTGCTTCTATCAGTCATTGGAGAAAAGTTCTGTGATGACAGTTAGTGTATTCACCAGTCTGATCTCTGGGGCAAGCCAGTTCAGTTCAGGCATGCTCTCCACTATTGCTAGTAGTCCAAGCTGGGGTCATCCTTGGGGACACCTGGCAACTTCCCTAGCACTGGGTTTCTCTCTATCCCCATGATGTGTCTCTCTATCATGGTGTCTCTTTCATTGAATTCCCCCTCCCTCCCTTTTTCAGCTCAACCATCCTGATTATGACCAATAATAATTTGTAACCAACTCCACTTATGATAATAAACACCCATAACACATTTGGGGAGAATATGGGCATAGTTCGCTAGACACTTCCTATTGATTAGGGGCACTGGTAATCTTTGGACCCTGAGAAAATTTAGGATAATTGTTAAGTCTTGGCTGTAGTACTCTATGAGGCTAGATAGATCATCTCAGTCAGTAGCTTAGAAGCTGTTCTAGATTCTAGATCAACTGGATTATCATTTTCATGAGTGTCTGGTCCACTTGCTCTGAAAATATATAAACTTTTAAAGGTAACACAATATCTGTATTAGTACAAGTATAGATTGTGCATTGTACACAAGTCAGCCAAAGATAAATTTTTTTGTTTTATATTTGAGCAGGTAAAATTTACATCACATGTCTCATAGTTCTTTTATGTTTATTGCTAGGATTATCATGAGGTCTTCCTCAATCAAACCTAATTTTCTTTTTCTTTTTTTTTTCTTTCTTTTTCTTTTTTGGACAAATGATTATTTATTTGTTCCTTCTCAGGACTATGGTTCTTTTTTTTTTTCTTTTACAATACTATTCAGTTCTACATAACAGCCACAGATTCCCTTGTTCTCCCCCTTCCTGCCCCCTCCCCTTCCCCCCAGCCCACCCCCCATTTCCACCACCTCCAGATCAAGGCCACCCCCGAGGACTGAGATAGACCTGATAGACTCAGTCCAGGCAGGTCCAGTCCCCTCCTCCCAGATTGAGCCAAGCGTCCCTGTATAAGTCCCAGGTTTCAAACAGCTATCTCATGCAGCGAGCCCAGGACCTGGTACCACTGCCTAGATGCCTCCCAAACAGATCAGGCCAATCAACTGTCTCACCTTTTCAGAGGGCCTGATCCAGTTGGGAGCCCCCCAGCCTTTGGTTCATAGTTCATGTGTTTCCATTCGTTTGGCTATTTGTCCCTGTGCTTTATCCAACCTTGGTTTCAACAATTCTCGCTCATATAAACCCTCCTCTTTCTCGCTAATTAGACTCCCAGCGCTCCACCCGGGGGCCTAGCTGTGGATGTCTGCATCCAGATTCCTCAGTCCTTGGATGGGGTTTCTGGCACAACTATTAGGGTGTTTGGCCATCCCATCACCAGAGTAGGTCAGTCCCGGCTGTCTCTCGGCCATTGCCAGCAGTCTTTTGTGGGGATATCTTTGTGGGAGCCCGTTCTGGGGTTCCTCGTGGCTTTACCCAGCAGGTCCAAATAGAGGATGATCAGGACCACGGGCCTGAGTGCAGGTGTCTGAGATGGCCTGCACTTGGCTGTGCTGGGGGAGGAGGTCTTTTGCTCCACCCCTTGGCTTCTCTATAAAAACCCTGGACCAGAGACAGTCCGGGCCCGTTGGAATAGGTTCCAGGCCCTCTCGAGGCTATCCTTTATTTTCTATCTGTTTATCTCCACGAGATTCTCGGCTATAAATCCTTCTATCTAATATTTCCTGCTGCTCGCACTCAAGAAAACTCTGGGAAGCTGTGGGGGTGGTGGGTAAACGCCCCACAGAATGGCGCCTGAACAGGGACTAAAGAAAAAAAGGGACTAAAGAAAAAAAGGGACTAAAGAAAGGGGAAAAAAGGGACTAAAGAAAAAAGGGACAAAAAAAGGGGGGACTAAAGACAAATGAACAGGGACTAAAGACAAAGTAATAGGGACTAAAGATAAAGGAAAATAATAGTTTTATTACAGAGTTTTTGGTGAAAGTGCTGAGTCAGCCCTGCCAGTGGAAAGGCATGCCGGTGTTATGGAATATATATATATATTTATATATATATTTTTTTTGGTGAGGCAGGGGTTTTATCCTCGAGAGAAAAGGAAAGCGGACTGGAAGGATGTCCGATGCTGCAGCGAAATTCTCTTCTGTCAAAATTTTCTATCTATCCCTTTCTCAATTTCTATCTGTGATAAGTAAGATATAGGGTAGTAATATAGTTTAGGAAAAACTTAGAAGTGTAAGATTGTGTAGGAAAAAATAAGTAAGGCAACTAGACAGAAAAACTCAATTTTCTCACTTTGGGGGCTTTGAAAGCAAACTGGGGAAAAAAATCTTTCTTTGGGCTTTATGGGTAGTAAAAAAGCTCTTCTTTGAGCTTATGGGGAAGAAAAAGTTTCCTATGGAAGCTTTTGACCTGGGGACAGCTGAAATGCCAAATCCAAGCGGCAGGAGAAAGTAATTTCTCCCTGAGGCAAAAATGGGGGTGTAAGAAGTCAAAGTTTAAAGTTGGGAAGTTTTGGGAAAAGTTGGTCTTTCTCCTGGGGGGAAAAATCTTTCTCTTAAACTCTAAAGCTTTTCTTGAAAAATTTTTGGGGAAAAATCTCTCTAAAAAGCCTTAATCTTTCTCAAAAGCTCTTAAACTTAAAAACTAAAGCCTTTAACTCTCTCAGAAGGACAAAAATTAGAATCACCTGAAGATATTAGTATGGGGACCACCTGTGATTAGCTCTAAGGGAAAACAACAAACTTAAGACAGCAAAACCTAAGTTCTTTCAGGCTTTAAAAATCCTCTCTGCAATGCAGGAGGCAGGAACAAGTTTCTAAAAAACGTCTTCTAAGCTCTGTCTCTTCAAGCTAGTAAAAGACAGTGGGTCAGAGTACCCTGAGGGAAACACTTGGGAGAGTGTGGGTAAAAAGCTACAGAGAGCCCAAAAGGGCAGGAAACTTTGCCTGAGAAAAGCAAAAAAGCCAAACTTTTCAGTTACAGCCGAGCTGAGGCAGCAAAGGTTTTGAGTGAGCATTTCAGAATGAAAAGGTGCTCCTAATCGTCCAATGCAAAGATTCCCTGAAACTGTTAGCATTGTATCCTCACTTCTGAGCAAAAACCCAGAGGCGACTGGCCAGCGTCTCTGAGTTGGAGTGCATTTCGGGGATACTAGGGTTCCTGCAGTTGTAAACTTCCTGGAGCACAGAGCTGAGGCAGGAAGGTGCAGGACCCAGGGGAAGATTGCTAATGAACAAACAAAGCTAAAGCTGGTGGGAACGGCACAGTTGTCCACTTTCCTACAAGTCCCGGGTTGATAGGTCCACGACTGCAAAAAGAAATCTGAAAAGCTTTCCTATTAGAAAAAGGACCTTTCTGGGAAAACAGTAAAGCTGAACTGTGTCTGAAGCAGTCGTGCTGCCCAGTCAGAACGCTGTCTGGGAAGAGCCCAGCCAGGGCAGAACAGAACTATCCAGGAGTAAAGCTTTCTTTTCTGTCAGAGAAAGCACCTCTTTGAGAAAAGCTTTGTTTCAACTGACTCCTGAGATGAGGGAGTGTTAGCCCTGAGGGGTGATTGCCTCTGACATAAGCTCTGTCCTTGAACACCCAGACAAGCAAAAACAACCCACTGGGGGACTGGGCCAGGTGAAGGCCTGATGAGGCAAAACACCTGTCCAATGGGAGTTTAGAGATGGCAAAAACCTCCCTTGCTAAGCTTGATTTATGAACACAAACCTCAGACCCCGAAAAATAGAAACGGACTAAAGCCCCTACCTTCAGTAGCAGGGAAAGCCGCTATAGTGTCAGAAACTGTTTCTGGGGTAGCTGGATCAACTGAGACCAAACTGGATACTGTCAGGGAGAAAGACTCTGAAGAAACAGAGGGGACAGATTCCTCCCCAGAAAATGTATGACCTAACAAAGCTGCTAGAATTGGAGGCAGATTCAGGGGGAGAAAAAGAAAGCCCCTACCTCCAAAGGCAGCTAGCAGAGGTACAGAGCCGCAGATAGCTGAAGCTCTGCATCTGGGGAAGGAAGGAGCAAGCAAAATGAGATAAATCAGTGGGAGAAAATCTCTCTGAAAGAGCTATGAAAAAGCTGTTGTAAATGATCTTGTTTTTCACTGACTGGCTAAAACAAACACAAGCCCCGAGGAAAGTTGCTATCAGAAATGCCAGCCTCAATGCGTGCTAACGAGGCAGGTGCGGTTCTGATTCGGGGGCCAGTGTCTGATGAAGTTGAAACACCTGTTGAAGCCAGCTGAGGAGAGACCAGAAACCTCCCAATGTGCCATAGCTGAAAATGTAAAATGCTTGTTCAAATCTCCCATTGCAAAAGCAAAAAATTTTGTTCAAATCTCCCGGGCAAGAATTTGTAAGCAAGTCTGGTAAAAGAGAACCAGTTGACTCTCAAACACGATAAGAAATATGGGAAATGATATAAGGGACTGATATGGGACTGAATTATTATGGACTGATATAAGGGAAATGCATTCTGGGAAAGGTAGTTTTTCCACTAAAGATGGCGACATTGCCCTGAAACACTTTTGTCAGCTCTAAAATTAAAATACAGCTTTTAAAAATAAGGAGGAAAATCGTCTAAGGGTTTAAGTGTCAGTTCCGATGAAAAATTGAAAGGATACGGAACTAGGATATTCACGGTTTGGGGCTCCGTTGGTAAAATGCCTTATTTACCCTAATAGCTGTGCAAATTTTTACGGTAGTTGGATGACAAAACGCTACCTTTAAGAGCAAACAAGTCACTTTAAAATCCTTAAAACAAGGGAAAAACAGTTTATACACTGAACGTTATCTTAGATATAAAGAAACTTATATTGAAATTAAAAGTTCTTTGCCTTTTAAACAAACTGCCTGCAATGAGTAATTCCTTTGCAAATCTAATAAGGAGACAAGGAAACAGGCATTCAAAAAGAAATGACTGCTTTCTAGATGGGAAACAAACTTCAGAAAATCTAGCTGTCTTACAAAAGAGTTGCTTTACCTGAAAGTTCCTTATAAGAAATCAATGCTAAATATCACCGCTGCTGATAACATCAGGAGTTAAAGCTAATGAAGTGAAAATACTAAATCCTGAAACTCAAGTGAAATGGAAAGATCCCTGCTCGGGATTATGGAAGGGTCCCAATCCTGCGTTAATAGGCGGTTGAGGACATGTTTGTGTTTTTTCACAAGAGGAGAATGAAGCTCGGTGGTTACTGGAGCGTCTGGTAAGGAGCGTGGAACTAAGAAAAGTCAGCTCCAATGACGTTCCTCTAAAGGAACCAGAATGATAGTGGCTCGATTAGTGCTTCTGAGGTTTTGTCACTGGTTAATGCAAACAGTGAGGAAATAAGAGTTCAGAGCTGTGCCACTTTTGGCTTTACTAGCTTCTTTAGGAAAATACCTTATATCACCTAATAGCTGTGCAGTATTGGCGAAGAGCTTTACAGCAGCTAAATATGATAATTTCACCCTCAGCGTAAAGTTTTTCAGTAGAACAAACCAAAAGTACTGCTGTGTTAGAAACATTTGTTTGAATTGAAGTTCTTAGGGGAGCTATTATGAATTTGGGTGAAGGGACAGCCTCTAGTTAAAAACTGTTTACCGTTGACAGTGCATCTCTGCCGGTTCGAAAAGGCTGACTCGAAACTGTTTAGAGGTTGTTGTTGTTGTTTTCATCTGAATCAGTACTTACTGCATATCTCTAACTTTTTCTGACTGAATGAGTCCTTAAACTGCTAAGTGCCTTGGCTAGGCATAACTAGTACCTCTATCTCTGTCCTGGTGGTTGGCTCTACCCCACCTGGTTCCCTAAGAGCCCAGCTTCATGGTGGAGGTGCCAGGAACAGTCATATTCACTGTCCCTACTCTGGGGAGTTTCTAGGTCCATGCTGCCACGAAGCAGCCCAACCATTGCCATTTAAGTGTTCCTTAGCAGGACCTCCCCAAAAACACTCTGTGCCACTATCATGAAAAAGGAAGCCTTATCTTAAAGGAGCTGCGCCTCTATTTGCACCTAGCAAACAGAGCCTAACCAAGAAAAGGCAGTTACGAAAAAGCCCTGCTTGATTTCATTGTGTGTGTGTGTGTGTGTGTGTGTGTGTGTGTGTGTGTGTGGTTTTATAACCCTTTTTAAGGCTTTTGCAGGCTTTGTATGGATGTGCGTGGCTCTGGACATTAGGTTCCATATATAGGTGGAGTTTTCATGTCCTAGCATTTGCTTCTGTATCACCAACTGACCCTTAATATTACTTATAAATGTTCAGCCAATAGTTCAGGCTTATTACTAACTACCTCTTACAACATAACCCATTTCTATTAATCCATGTACTGCCTCAAGGCTTGTGCCTTATACCTCTACCCCATTTTGTATGTCCAACTCATTCTCCTTCTGGCTGATGACTCCTCTGACTCCACCCTTCCTTATCTCATCAGTGTCAGTTTGGGTTTCCTGCCTGACTTTATTCTGTTCAGCTATTGGCCAGTCAGCTTGTTCATTAAATCAATCATCTTTGACATATATTCTTACAGTGTACAAAATATATGTTCTTCACAACAGAAAGTGAGTGACTATCTGTATTGTATTCTCCTGACTCTTCTGGTTAAGCAGATGTGAAAATGGTGATATTTAAATGCCCAGTGACTTTTCATCACTTTACTACCCAATTTCTCCCATAAGATAATCCAAACAATCCCCCCAAAGAATCAAATAATATATACATAACTTGTCTCTCTATTCTTTTCCTTTGGAAACATAAATACTAGTTTGTTTTTGTTCTCATTTTTTACTTAATATCCAAGATCTTTTAGCAATTTGGAACTACTCTGGAATGGGAGAATTTTTAGAATAAATTCCATTGATTACTAATAAGTTAGAGGCTAATTTTATTTTCAATGTGCACAAAATCCTCTTTGCTTTTATCTTAGGAAAGAGCTAGATCAGCTTAGCAGTCTGCAGGCTCACTACTCAACCTCAATTGAGTCTGTGAACGTCCACATTGAGGAGGACGAGGAAACAATGACTGAGATGCTGAGAGAAACACAGAGCTCAACGTACGAAGTATCCAATTTACTGAAAAACGTGAGTGGTTGCATATTTTGAAAATTCAGAAAATAGTTATAGCTAAAAGTCATACATTTTCTTTGTCAATGATTGAATACCAGCCAGTTTCCTGCCTGTATTAGTTTTCTTTTGAAAGATCACAAAACAGATGTGACAACTGGACAGAATACTTATTTCATCATGAATTAAAATTTTATTTTTGTTAGTTGACATTTGTTGTATAAAGTTATGTGTTTCTTAATCACATTTTGATGCAAGTATGTCATGTACATTGGCAACAATCATCTTCATTACCCTCGCCCACCCTGCTCTCCCTCCCATCAGTCCTTTTCCTAAACAGTATCCCTTCTAATTGCCTGTAGGTGTATATAAATGGATATGTCTATACATGTACACACACACACACACACACACACACGCGCGCGCGCGCGCGCGCATGCACATAGGACTTGGATAGGTACACATGACACCTTGATTCCACACGTGATTGGGAACATGATGTTTGTATTTCTGAGTTTGACTTGCTTTACTTAACATAATCATCTTCAATTCCATCAGATTTTCTGCAAATGCTATGTTTTTTCTTAATTATGTTCTTAATTGGTTTAAAAAAAAATGGCAGCCCACTGTTGAAAAACATTGTACTTTTAGAGAGTCTTTGGAGCTTTAGAGAGATTGGGGATGTTTTAGAGAGGTTTGAACTTTGAAAGAGATTGGGTGTTTTAAAGAGATTAAATTTCTAAAGACTGTGGGACTTTTGAAGTTATTTATGTTTTATACTGAAATATTGGTATTGGCATGCCATCTGAGAAACAAATGAAAAAAGAAATGTCCTAGTTGACTAGTGATGTGTCTGCATGTCAGGTTGACAAGGGATCAATTGTGCTGGCTATTACTTGTCTACTTGACACAGCTAGAGTCACTTTGTAAGAGGGGGGCCTCAATTGAGAAAATACTCCCACTAGACTGACCTGTTGGCAAGTCTGTGGCACATTTTTTAAAATAGATGATTGATGTGTGAGACCTTAGCTTGCTGTGGACTATGCCACCCATGGGCTGGTGATCTTGGTTACTATAGAAAGGCAGGCTGAATAAGCCATGAAGAAAACTCTAGTAGGTAGCATTCCTTCACAGGCTTTGCTTAAATTTCTGCCTCTAAATTCATGCCCTGAGTTATTGCCCTGACTTCCCTCAGTAATGGAATATGAGAGTTTTAAGATGAAGTAAACTCTTTCCTCACCAAGTTGTTTTGGTCATGGTATTTTATCACAGAAGCAGAAACCCTAACTAAGACAGTGTGGATGTAACTTCCCAAAGTGTGTAATTCACTGAAAGATATAAGTATAAGCACTAGGAAAATGTAGGAGTCAGAAGATTATATATTATTATTCAAATAGTTATTACATTAAAAAAAATTCTGCTGATAGTACAATTTGTCATCGTATAATGATTACCATTGATGAGATATTTTCAAAGAGGGGAAAATTATTTGCTAAGCCTGTAATCTTTTATTTCATACATCATTTTTAAACTGGCAACCCTGTGCCTCCTTAATTTGCTGTAATAACACAATATTATTCATGACAGGGAATCATGAAAGCATTTAAAAGATTCCTAGTAGTTTTCAATTATAGAAATTGTTTGGACTAGTACACATTCCAGAGAATATGAGAGCATGATGAAATTTAAATATATTAATTTTTCAGCATTTCTCTTATTATAAGCTATATTTTCAGGAGCACACATCAAGCACTCAGTTAAAAGCAGTGATGTGCATTATCACCAAGCCTTGTTTTTGGTGTGCAACTGAAACCTTCAGTTCAAGAGAAAAATAAGATTTGTGCTGCCTAATTGCACATACAAGTTTACAGAGAATTTATTTTCAGATTTCAAGGCATAGTTTGCTCCTGATTTAGAGTCTTTTCTTCATTGACATAGACTTTTCTCCAATCTCCTTAAATCTATGCAAACACATTTTTCTCCATTTAACTTTTGAATTGGTCAAGAAGATTCAAGTGTCATAGTCAAATTATTTTTAAATGTGAAAATTAGGCTTTTGGTGGGTTTCTATTCCTTATTTTATATCATCATATATGTTTAAATAGTTTCATACATGTATATAACACATTTTAAATTTTTTGAGATTTCATACATAAGTACTATATTTACATCTTTTCCATCATTATCTCTCCTGGCTTCAACTCTGCATTATGCCTCAACCCCATCTCAGATTCATGATTTCTTCCTTAAGTATTATTATATATGTAACACAAGTCCTAATTTGTCTTATAAGAAAAACCCAGAGCCAGATATTGGGGTAAATGATAAAAGATCAGAGGAAGCAAGCCAAAGCTACTTCTCACTTCACCAAATCCTCAGCCAAAAGGGGAAGATCCTATCTTCATGAATCCCCAGACTAAATGCCCCTAATCCCTTAGTCTTAAAGGTTGAGCTCCTATCTTCTCCTGCCTTAAACTTAAATATTTTAGGTGTTAAATGCAGCAGATCTTGAAAAGGTTAAAGGATTAATAATAGTCATATAAAGTACTAACTAATTCTAGAAAAAAGGCTTCATCTAGCTTCCTATACATGATTTTGGGTTTGAGTCTCTATCAGTTTTCTGCAGTGAACCATGACCACCTAATGGCAACCTTTGAAATGTTAAATGGATGATATGGTCCTGCAATGATGATTCCACATAGACTATGTATGATAATGCCACTAACTGACAAACACCACCCAAAGATCAGCTTTGGATCACAAACTGCTCAGGACCATTTCAAGGAGCCTAGCTGAGATGATCCAACTTCATAGACTATTATAGCTAAGACTTGAGACAAGCCCTGCACTTTCCCATTATGCAGAGACTGGACAACAAATGATACACCTACCTCTCCCAGGACTTGACAATTTACCCAAAATTTTCTTTTCAGGATCTCATAAAGATGACTTTACCCCCAGACAGCAGGAAGTAAATTTAAGAATATAACACCCATATTCCCAAGAAGTAGAGTGGGTGATTTTTAGTCATTCAGTGGGTTATGGATAGTTGTCATTGTTTAGGGTGGCTGACTATAAGTTGTTATTGGTAATGGACAGGAAAAAGACTAAACAAATGAGATTAGATTCAGTATTCTTGTTTTGAAAAGGGAAAAAAAGAAGATATAGATATGATAAGAAAAATTAGATTATTGAATCTACTCTGAAAAAGAAAAGATATAGAAATGATAGGAAAAAAGGGTAGATTATTGAATCTACTCTGAAAAGAAAAAATAGAGGATATGGATATGATAAGATAAAAAAGGTATATTATTGAATCTACTTTTAAAAAAATACCAGTTTTTAATATTTTACAATGGATTGGGTTTTTTATATTGTATAAAAATTTTGTATATTGATACAAATTTGAGATTAATTTTGTTAGAACATACTGTACATAATCTTCTAATCTTGTTCAAGGTATTGTACCTATATAGTTCATTTAACAATGTTATGCAAATTGCTAGTTCTTGAATATTATTATTACAAACTGTTCAGGGTAATAAAGAAATGCAGGTTAGTAGTTAGTCACCTATTGCAATTGAACTTGTAGTAAGGTTAGGTATATTTTCAACGTCAAACAGAGATATATTTTAGATAGACAGGTCATCTTCAAACCCTTCAGAGATCTACAGAATATGGAATTTAAGATGTTTTACATAAGTTATTTTTTTATGATAATGAGACATGTCATTATCATAATGTTAGGCAGCACCAATCTACTTTAGAGAAGATGATGAGAATTGAAGAAACTCTATATGGAGTTTACTTTCTTTGTGGCATCAGTTAGCCACTGGAGAAGAAAATGCCCTTGCCTCAACTGCTGACAGTGTGCTGTCCAAAATGAACAAGCAGGACACAAAAGATAGGATTGCTGAATTTTTCCAAGGCAAGGTAGGACAGCCCTTCAGAATGTCCTGCTTCACAAAAAAAAAAAAAAAAAAAAAAAAAAAAAAAAAAAAAAACCTGTCAGATATGCTAGGCCAGTAGGCTGAAGATGGATGCCCCAATGTTGCAGAGGAACCAAGGCAACTGTCTAGGCAGCCAGCTGTTTCTGTCATTTCTCACATTTTTTGGAAGTTGCTTGCTTGCACTTCCTCCTTTCTCAGTTAATATTATTTCCTTCTCGGGTCTCTGAGGGAATTGAAGACTACATATTTATAGTTGAAGTTTTCCTTGTTAACAAATTCAGAAAAGAAACTCACTAAAGAGGTGTGAAGTGTATAAGTTTGAAAGACATCAAAAGATAGTTTTTGGTTGGTAATACAAGTTACATAGAAAGTGAATGAGGTACAACATTTTGGACTCACTAAAATGGGACAAACAATGAAGTATTTTCTCTGAATTTGTAAAATGTTAATGGACCAGACACTGTTAATGTAATTCTTGACTGTATAGCTATTGTATTTATTGTATATAGTTTTTCTTATATTAGTTACAATTGCTGTGGGATGTTCTGTATGGCAAATGTGTTGCTCTGATTGGTCAATAAATAAAACACTGATTGGCCCATGGCTAGGCAGGAAGTATAGGCGGGACTATCAGAGAGGAGAAAAGAAAGAACAGGAAGGCACAATGAGTCGCTGCCAGCCACCACCAGGACAAGCAGCATGTGAAGATGCGGGTAAGCCACGAGCCACGTGGCAAGGTATAGATTTATGGAAATGGATTAATTTAAGCTATAAGAACAGTTAGCAAGAAGCCTGCCATGGCCATACAGTTTGTAAGCAATATAAGTCTCTGTGTTTACTTGGTTGGGTCTGAGCAGCTGTGGGACTGGCAGGTGACAAAGATTTGTCCTGACTGTGGGCAAGGCAGGAAAACTCTAGCTACATACAATCTTCATTTTAGACAAAAAAAGGGCGGGGGGGATGTGGTGATATTTTGTTTGTACTCTTACCAAATAAAGTTTGCCTGAAGATCAGAGGGCAAAGACAGACACTAGATTAACCAGTGGGGGCACACACTTTTAATACCAGCACTTGGGATCTCATGTCATTGTTCCCAGTCTTTGGGAAGCACACACACCATTAATCTCAGCACTAGGAATGTTGAGACAGGGAGTGATTAGGCTGGGTGGAGAAGGGCATATAAGGCAGGAGGAGACAGGAACTTAGCCTTGTTGGGCTGAGGACTTAGGGGCATTCAGTCTGAGGATTCATGGACACAGGATCTTCCCCTTTTGGCTGAGGAATTGATGAGGTAAGCATTTACCTTGATATCTGGCCCTCAGTTTTTGCTATAAGACCAATTAGGATTCATGCTACATATGTATGTGCTATATATGCATGCAACTATACCTGAATGAAGTTTGCTAATATGTAAAGTAGTGTCCCCTCATGTGTATTTGTTATGACTTATTGAGGATCAGATAACCTACAAGGGACTCATCCATGGAGACTGACTCTGCTTTTCTCAGCAGCCTGTAGGTCTTCATCTAAGGAAAGTAGCTTATGAGATTTCCCCCATTCATGTTAACATGTCAACTGGTGTTATTATGATGGCCTTGTTTAGGTGACTATTTAATGAGAGCAGCTTTACTGTTCTATATAGGAGACAGTATCTTGAAGCAAATGTTCTCTCCAGGTCCTTTGAGATGTTCCTTGAGCCTTAGGGCTTGTGCACACATTATGGTAAGCTGCCAATTGTATATATCTGTAATGATCTCCATCTGGGCAAAGGAGATGCTTCAATATAGTTAATTTTGATGGCTTTGTCCCATAATGCCCTCTCTTATCCCTTTCAGGCTCCCACTGAACCACTTTTGACAAATTTCTTCTTAATTTCATACCCATTCTATAAGAGCCACTGAGTTGAAGTAGGGTTGCTTGCATCACCGTGGTAAATTTAACCAGTGACTACAGCACTGAAGAAAGTGGAGCACCTTCCCAGGTAGCCACTAAATGACAATTGGTCACAGAAGAGGCAAGGACTTGGGAGGCCACATCATTTTCAGCCCTGGGGTCACTTTGTCCCACAGTTCAGAAATACTTTTAGGAAATAATTCCCTTATTAGAAGCTCAGGGCTTTGTTATCTAATTGCAGCCATCTGCAGTTTATTTTATTATCTTGTAATAAAATAAATGTGACTTAAAAAAATTTGTATATCCGTGTTTTCTTGAACAATGATGGTGGCACACATTATTTTTGTCATTCAATGCAGGTAAGGAAATGGATTCATTTGGTATATAAATGAGATTTGCAACATTTTTGAATATTGTTCTTATTAGTAAACAGTTGATTTTGTAAGTTATTAATTGTTATCTTTATATATGGTCTGTTATGTTATATATATGAATCCAACTTTGCAAATTTCCTACTCATATATGTCCTTTTTTATTTCATATTTTTCCTCAATATCTTTTAGATAAATCCATTTACTTACAAAAAAAGGAAATGAGACAGTACTTATAACTATCAGTTTACTAATTGGGAAGCCTATCTAGGTAAATTAGGAGTTTTCTGGTAGACAGAAAGCTATCATATGGTAGTCAAGTGCCAAGTTTATAGCTGGATGATTAAAAACAATGTAGTTTCATCAAAAAATAGCCCCAGTGTACAGATAAATCATCATGAAAGATAAAAGTATATGTTGCTAATTTTTTCATTGCAGGGCTTCCATCTCTTGTCATGTGTATGCCCACAAATATAAAATAGAAGTAGTATCTATAAATTGCCTTTCATTATCTGTACTTGATGTTACCCAAATGTTAACTCTAAATAGATGCTGAGTACCACACTTAAGTTTTTTTTTAAATGTAGACTAAGATTATCAAAGCTATTTATTAAAAATGAATGTTAACTATAGAAAACATTTTATGAGCATCTGAGAAGGTGGTACTATGGAGTTCCCCACTTGACCAATTGAAAATTTGTATTGTATTAATATTAAACTGCTTTAAATTCATTGGATGAACTCTGCCCGGTTATGGTTTTTTGTTCTTCTAATTTACTGCTGTGTTTGACTTGCAAGTATTTCACTTAAGATTATACATCCATATTCATAAATGAGTCCGTACTTCACTGTTCTTAATTTGTGTCATATTTGATAGACTTTCTTATTGGGGGTATGCTTGCTTTATAAAGTGAACTTTGATGCCTTCTTTTTTTTTTTTTTTGATTACCTAGAAAATTGGTATCCATTTAAGTAACTTTTGCTTAAGAATCTGATAAAACCTTCTGGCAGAAATACAACTGCTTTTTCTGGGTTCCTTTTCATTGTTTGAGTGGTATGTTTTATTGGTGTCATTTTTGTAGCACATGGCTAAAAATATTTTGAATTTTTTAACAGATTAGGTAGGATTAAAATTTCAGATGCATTTGCTTCCTACAGTATTATTTGGAAATCTCTACTATGAATTTTTCTATTTCTTATTGTATATATTTTTCATATTATTTAGAGTTTAAAATATGGCTTTCAGTTTAATGTTTTTGTAATTTTCTGACCACTAATAAGCTAGGATATGTTTTGCAGTTTTTAATCTCCTTTACATTTTTAATCTTACCTTGTTTTTATTTTATATTTTCCTGTTTAAACTCTGAGTACTTATACTTATTGTCTATATGTTGTACGTATATATGTTTGTATATTTATGCATATAAACACATACAGGCATGATTTTCTTGCTCTGAGAGCTCTAGTTCTATTTCTTGTTATACTTTGCATCAAATTATTTACAAAATTTTCTGTATTCATCATATTCATGTGTCTCTGTGAAGTCCTATTTAAGATCATTCCAGTCAGGCCTACCCAGCGTAGTGTGCTGCACTTACTATTAGCATATATTGTTTTCTTCATGGCAACACTCATGAAATGAGTTTCATTATGCAAGCTGTGATCTAAAATTATTTCAAGGCACATCTTAAATGCCACAAATAGCATTCATTCTTCAAAGTCTGGAATACAGTAAAGTGCATAGGAAATTTTTATGTGTTATATTATCTCCTTGTCAAGAGGTAGTCCCTTCTAACATTCTCATTACAATGGTACACAGGTCGTGTAATATATTTTAAAAATATATAACCATATGAGAATTGATGATATGCCTTTGTTTATAATAAAAACCTAATTCTGTATAATTTTACATTTTAATACATAATATTTGTAACTTGAGACTTTTCTAGAGGCTGGATATTCATGTTTCTAATTTTAAGCATTATAAACAAAGCTATGATAAATATCTCAAATATGTTTAAACTAAATTACTCACTGCAATAAAATAATAATGTTCTGTAAAAATAATAAAAGTTGCATGATTGTGTGGTGCCAGAAGAACTGTGAAGAATCACAGTAGTCATTCTCAGACTTATATAATTTGTTCACAATTTTACATTTTCAAAAATTCTGCAAACTCCTGCTTGGTCCTTTTACATTCTGCTTCTTAGGCAGCATTTCTATTCATGAAATTATTTTCTTTCATACAACTAATCTTGTGAAATTACTAGAGATCTGCTGCATCATCTATCGGACATTATTTGGCAGCTGAGTCATAATTTATGGTCTGTGTTTGCATTACCTTCTTTTCCTAAATGTATAAATGATACTCTTGGTATTATCAGGATTTCTTTGAAACTAAAATAAGTTCTGAACATCATGGTCAACACAATCAAACTACAAACTGAGTCCTGTTTAAATCCACAGGATTCTTTCATCGGCTCTAGTTTGTAATTTCACTTATCTGTTTCTTAGGATAAAAATTTTAGTGAAGAAACTACTGCTTCAGCTTATGAAATGCTGAAGTCATAGCTGCCTTTCAGTAGCCCCTGTGGATGTCAAAATCTCTGCACACTCACATTGTTTATATGAAATGGTGCAGAGTTCACACACAACCTATGCATATCTTTCCACACACTAAGTCTCCCCTTGATGATTTCTAAGAACTTATGAGATGTGGATTTTACATGAATAGTGCTGTATAGGGAATCGTGGTCACAAGAGTTTCAGTGCAAACACTATTTTTCAAATATTTTGACCCGCAATTGTTGTAGAGCCTATGGTTCAAGGCACCTCCTGTGTCAATTAGGACTTTTTTTAAAATAAGTTTCTTCCTTCAGAATTTGTATTTTTTCAAGAAATTTATTTTTGTTGCAAGAGTAATCTGAGATTTCTCTTTTTTTAAATTTGCTGGTTATGTGTAGGAAAATAATCAGTAATGCTAATGCATACTGCACTAAGGAAATGATTCTATTATTTTTAGCATTGTTCATCTTGGAGCTCCAGGATGCAAAGTATGACCAGTCTGTCATCAATTCTCACATTGCAGTTGTTTTGTTACTTGATAATGTTGGTCAGTACCTCCAGTGAAATGTTGAGTCACAGTAGTAACAATTGGAGTTCAAGTTCTGCCCTTTTCTTACTGCAAATGATTTGGTTTTGCTAAGCTTTAGTTTTCCCCTAAAGTAGGCAGATAGTTTTAAGTTTAATACTTCATCATGTTTGTTGGATCAAACCAACAAACTTATGGATCAGCTTTGAATTACATTGACTTTTGCATTTTGTCAAGGATCTAGGCTCATTCAAGGTCTAGAGCCATGCTCATACAGTGTCTTCTCTTGTTATCTACAAATATAGCAAATTACATCCTTGGATTTCCTAACAAGAACCTGCCATTGTTTGAGTAAGCCTCATCTGACCGTGATATTACTCATCCTGTTCTTAAATGCACTATACTGTCCCAGCCTGTTCACTCAACTGCTGTCTGGCTTAGGTCAACAATGATTTCTATGTTGCTGAGGACAGCCTCTGTTTACTTGCCACTGGCTTAATCAGCTTATACAGAGTCTCTAGCCAAACAGACTAGAGCTTTATATTGGAACCTTTCTCTCTTGAGTTTCAGAACTAGGGGTCTGCTTACTTTTTCCTATTTTCGTGGATTGTTTTCTCTTCTTTCTACTGATTTCTTTTTATCTCCCACATTCTAAGCCTGAGGACTCCCCAAGTTGCCTTCTGTAATAAGATTTAAGTATCTAACTAACAACTTGTAATCTCTATATTTGTGACTAGTGGGAATCTCAAACTTATTTTTAATGTTTTAAAATTACATTTTACTTATTTACTAGGGCTGGGATTATGTGCCACACCATGTGTGTGGAACTCAAGTGGCAAATTTCAAGAGTGGGAAGGGGGGTGGGGGAGTGAGGCAGTGAGGATGGGCATGGACAGGATTGAAGGAAGGAAAGGGAAGGAGAAGGTGATGTAATTACATCTTAATTGAGATTTTTTTTTTTATAGAAAAGACTTATGTATCTCCTTCTATCATGTGGGTCCCAAAGCTCAGGCTCAGACCATCAGATCGTTATGGTTGGCAGCAAGTGCCTTTCACCAATGAGCTCCCTCTCCAGCCCACACTTAAGTCACTGTAGCTGAACATTCAGCAACTCAGCCTCTCCACAGCTTGCAGTGTTTGCTCCTCACTTCAGTTTATGATGATTTAATCCTGACAGCTTCTCTGGCCCAGACATTGAAAATATGCCCTGAAACCATGCTCATGCATCTTGCATGTTGCTAGGCCAACAATGTGTATGTTTAGCTTTAACAGACAATGTCAGAGTTTCCCTAAATATTTGCATATCATTTTATTCCTATCATCATTCATAAGACTCCCAGCTTCCAATTAACACCATCTGTCATGTTTTTATTTATTTTTAATTATGGTTCTTTTGAAGGAGTTATCCCATTATGGTCTTAAATTTGCATTTTCCTGATGACTAATGGGGTTGAGCATTTTAAACATGCTTCATTTAGAATATTGCCATTTCAGAAGCTATTAACAGATAGTCAGATTTCACTTCCAGGTGGGACCTCCATGTTATTTGCACCTATTTGTCACTATTTTCTGAATATATATTAATGTTCCATGTTTCTATAAATATATAATAAGATATATAGTCACATATATACATAATCAAATAGCAAAAACAATTTACACACCCTCCCTCCCTCCCTCTCTATCTCACACACACACACACACACACACACACACACACACACACATATACACACACACACAGAGAAAGAGAGAGAAAGAGAGAGAGAGAGAGAGAGAGAGAGAGAGAGAGAGAGAGAGAGATGAGGTATGTCCTATTCAGACATCTAGTAACTTTGCTCTTTTACTTGAAAAGGCACTGTAGCTATGCAAAAAGGATAGTACATGTAAGTCTAACGCGTACTCTTCAACAGAAAACATACTGCACACTAGTCCTTTTCCATGCATCAATCAGGGTACAGCGTGGAGAATAAAAATTCTTCTGTTTAGACCAATGGGATTTAAAATTCTCAAGAAGTTCACAAATTCTGTGTCTATACTTCCTGGGATATTTTTTCAGATGGGGCAATGTAGAGATTGCAGTTGCTGAGAATGTGTCTGGACCAGGGAACTCAAGAATGCTTTTCCTGAGCCCATTTGCAGTGCCACTGATGTCGCAGCATGACAACACTGACAACCGGCAGTGGACAGAAAACCCCACCCACAAAATAGTCGTGTCTTCCAGTAGGAGGACAACAGGATACTCTGAATTAACATAGCTGGGAACAGTGATGAGCACCTATGATCCTAGCATTCAGAGGCGACTGCAGGAGACTCAAGAGTTCCCACACCGGGTGGGACCTCCATGTTATTTACAATTATTTGTCACTATTTTCTGAATATATATACACTCTGTTTGAAAAAGAGCCAACATAATAGAAAATAAGCAAACAAAAAAAATTAAGCCTCAAAGAATCCAAACTGAGAAAGGTGCTCACCACTGCTTCTGTTCTGCTTGCTATAATAGCACAGCTTAATCTCTTAGTGGTTATGCCAAGCCATATCATTAGATGGAAAGGGAAATGGCATCATTTGATTCCCAACCCCACATTCCCTCCCTTCTCCTGCTCTTTTTCTTTTTCATGCTCTAATGAGTGGAAGTGTACATGTGAAGGAAGGCACAATGGAGACTCCCTAAAATCTTTTAAACTATTTGAAGGAAAATTTTAATTATTGACATCATAAATAAGCACATGTCAAATATAATTAATAGCCATTACAAACAATAGAGAAATAAGGAAGTTTATATATCCTGTCAGATACCATTTCTTTCTGTGGTATAGATTCGCAAAAGTTAGATCGATGGGTTGGAGCTAAAGATATATTTTTAAAGTAACTATTGCTTCTTTTCAAAGCAGTTTAGTATGAATACATAAGCCAGCATCTGCATCCATATTTGGGAGAGGTTATAAAAGTACAGCTTCTGTGATTTTTCTAGAGGACTGAGAGAATATTTTAAATTTTACCAACCTAATCACTGGCTGAGAAGTGTCACATTTTTCATTTTCTTGCTTCACAGTGGAATAAAAACATTTTCCATTTTATATGGCATTTCTTCATTTTTTAATTGCCATGATTGAATTCATGACCTAGCATATAGTTTTAGATGTTTCCATGATTGGCACCTTCTTTGTGTGCTATTATTTGTATTAGAACAGAAGTTAGCCTACAGTGCAGGTTATTCCATGGGCTTTATAGGTTAGGATAGGGCTGAGTCAATGATAAAGTTGTAGAAAACAAGAATCACTCTTGCAATGCTTAAGTAAGCTAATGAATGATTCATAACTTCATTTAGTGCTCATTCCACAAACATTTAGCAGAAGCTTTGTAGTATAAGTCACCTTTAACCTTCATTGTTTGAATGGTTAGAACATTGAAGAGTTCTTTTTAGAGATGGGCAGTTGTCTGATACATGAAGTATATATAATTTTATGTTTTAAACCCACATCTGAAGCATGAAATCACACTGAGAATCATACTGACTTTCCCTGGTCTTTACACATCTGCAGACTCAATCACAGATAAAAGGTTGAACAAAGAGTGTTAAATAGGAGCAACGCTGAGGAACACAGTAGTTACTCACATGTCTTCAAAGTTTTAAACAAGCATTACCAAGAATCCATCCCATTTCTTCAGATCTGTATGAAGTTCTCATGGAAGTTATCAGATTAGCCTTGCACTGATGTTGCAGGTACAATTTAAAAAAAAATTAATAGGCATATCTTTCAGATTTATGAATTTTGAGTTTTATAAAATGAAGAGAAAAACAAATCTATCTTATCATATGTACTACAATTGGTCATAACACCAAGGGCAAACAAACCAAAGTCAAGCTTTGATGAGTGCAAAATAATACTTTACTAATCAATCAAAAGTTTAAACCAAAGAGAACACTCCAGTCTAGAGGACACCTCTGTGCAGGGAGATATAAAATGAGAATGTTGGCATTTATAACCTAGGTCTATTGAGGCAGCCAGCAGGACATTTATCAAACCACTAACAAAGATAGAGAGGCTATGAGATTCAGGGCTATAAAGGACACAAAACAGTTTGGGAATAACTCAGTTCATTGGTTGGTTCTATAATGTCTATAGAACATGACTAACTATAATGTCTGTCACACTGACCTAAAGAACTTTCCTTAGAATTTGTTTTAGGAAAGGTCTCTAATCAATTATTTATAAGTCTTTTTATTATTTGGGGATGTGTTAATACAACCTTCCTTTTGAAGCAGTAGATTTTGCTGGATACAAGTTCACTGGTGCTTATTTACTTTCTTTGAATAAATTGGCTTAAGGCATCTGGTACACACCAATTGAAATGAAAACCAGCTGTTCACTTTTGTAAGGCTCAGCTTCTCTTGGGCTACTTCAAAGATTCTTCTCATTGCCTTGGGCTTTTCATAGTTTGATGGTAATGTGCCACACACATAGTTTTAGGTTTTAGATAAATAGATAGATAGATAGATAGATAGATAGATAGATAGATAGATAGATAGATAGATAGATAGATAGATAGATATTGCCTACCATCTACTCTCTACTTCCCTAATTCTCTCTATGACTGTCATTGTGTATGTTGGTATGTTTTATAGTGTGTCATAATTACAAAAATTTCTTCATTTTCATTATTTTTGTTTTTCTGTGCCTCATACAGAATAAGCTCAGGGAACTCATTTTCAAATTTGGCCAGTCTTTCTTCTACCTGTTCATAAATGCTGTTAAGCTTGGAGAGCAAGGTTTATTTTTTAATTTAAGTGATTTTATGTTTCAATTATAGATTATCTATTTAAGTTTTTTAACAGAATTTCTGTCAATTTACTAATATTCCCTTTATGGCAAAACAGTATAATGTTTTAATTTATTTCCTTAAGGAATATATTCTTTTTTTTTTTTTTTTTTTTGGTTTTTCGAGACAGGGTTTCTCTGTGTAGCTTTGTGCCTTTCCTGGAACTCAGTTGGTAGTCCAGGCTGGCCTCGAACTCACAGAGATCCGCCTGCCTCTGCCTCCCAAGTGCTGGGATAAAAGGCGTGTGCCACCACTGCCCGGCTCAGGAATATATTCTTTTAACTTCTTGAATATACTTAAAATAACATCTCTAATTTCTCTGGGATAAGGTTTCTATTGAGCCTTATTTTCCTCTGGTATAGTTTGTATTTCTTATTTCTTCATGTATCTCATAACTTATCTTACTGTTTTGCCACTGGAAACTTTAAAATCATGCAACATTATAGTACTTGACATCAGAATCTCATTCTTCTTGGACTTCTTTCTGTTTCTGTCTACTGAGGTCACCATTGGTTTATCCAGAGGTCTTTGTAATACCTGTTTTCTGTGTCACATGTAAACAATAAGTCTTCTTTCAGCCTAGGGACTGGGTGATGATGGGACATTGTAAAAGGTCAATCTCATTTCAGCACTGTGTTCTTCAGAACTCAGGTATCTCTCAAGTCTGTTTTGTGCTTATTTCCTGATTTCATAATGCCTTTATGTTGTTCAGCTGTCAGTACTTGTATCCCTTGTGGACCTTTAGGACACTTGACCAGTTTGGGGCCTTTACTCATCCCTAGATATTTACAGTGCTTTACACTACCAAGAATGTGTTGGCAATTGCAAGTCTACTATGGACACTATTCATCCAGCCTTTATTTTTATTGTCTTGACTAGTATACTCTTTGTCCAACTGATACTGGTGATATCAAGTAGCTACAAAGCTGGATTAGTTGCTTGTGAAAATACTTCAACTCACATACAGCTATCCTCATAAATGGAGTTTTACTTAACAAACTCCTACCAGAGAGGTCAGAAAATTAAAATGAAGCTTTGGATGCATTCTAGCCAGCCACATTCT
The DNA here is from genome assembly GCF_049852395.1 of Peromyscus maniculatus bairdii. Taxonomy (NCBI): domain Eukaryota; kingdom Metazoa; phylum Chordata; class Mammalia; order Rodentia; family Cricetidae; genus Peromyscus; species Peromyscus maniculatus. Next base: position 12,359,079 of record NC_134870.1, on the reverse strand, counting down.
GGTCTTCCTGGTGAATTCCAACTTCAAGTTTTTATAATCTTTGTGGCCATTACTCACCCAGACATTTTTAGAGGCAAAGATGGACTAGGAATAGGCAAAATACCACAGACTCCATAGCAGTTATTACAAAGGACCATTTATTATTTATTTATTTTCCATATTTATTATTTTTTATTTCTGTAAGTGCCTTTGAGCATTTCAAGAATTGTGTGTTTTGATATCTTTTTGTACATTTCTTAATAAAAGAGTTCTCTCTCTCTCTCTCTCTCTCTCTCTCTCTCTCTCTCTCTCTCTCTCTCCTCTATTATTTTATTTTCACTGATATCCTTTGTACAGATTTCTAAGACCTGACTTAATCTCACATTATTTTCATGGTCTCATTTTTCCTTCATTTCTGATTTGATACACACAATAAAGCTACCTTATCAAACACATCAACAGATCTTTTGTTTTACATGACAAGGTGACATTATCTTCTAGCTCTTGACTATCCCATTAACTTATTTCCAGTCAGTTGAATGATTTGAACTGTTTTGTGCTTGTATTATTTGTCTATCTGAAATTTATAGTTGTTATGAGCTGGATATGAGGTAGAGAAACCACTTTACACTTTTTTGATAGAAATGTCATTTTATTATAACTATGTTAATTAAGTAAATTCTTTCTCATTGAATTCTGATATAACTTTTTAAAATGTTAATTCAGAACAAGTAGGCATTTAGATTTCAATATCATGTTTATTTAATGCAATTAGAAACCCTACTTTGAAACAGTCCTATTAATATTCTGATATCTGGTAGTGTTTCTGACACTAATTTTATGTTTAGATAACTCATGGTTAATGTTATATTACTTTTTCTTCCATTAAGCTTCAATATAGGGGCTGAAGAAATAGCTCAGCAGCTAGGAGAGCTTACTGCTTTTGCAAAGGGCCTGAGGTTACTTCCCAACACCCACATACATCTCATAACCACCTGTGAATCAGGTCTCATGGGGTTCTGACCTCTGTAGACTCCTGCATATATGTGGTGCACATAAACACATGCAGTCACATACACATACCCATAAAAGCTTTTTAAAGTAGATTAATGAAAAAATAAACACTACTTAATAATCAATTATCAGATCAGCATTTTGTTAGCAATAGCATAGCCCTTGGACACCAATTTGGCCCCAGGTGGTGGCTCACACCCAGCCTCCACACAACATTTAATGGTAACAGGAGCCATGGACATTAACATAGACCTTGGTTGCAGTAGAGCCATGGACGCAGGCAAAGCCCTCAGCACCATGGCCCCAGGTGTTTACGTCCATTGCCTGTGTTGACAAGGGCCCATATGAACTATTCATGTTGAAGTCCAAGGGCCATGTTGACTTGTCCCACCCTTCACTGGCCCTGGGAGAGCTGGCCTGATGACTCTGACACAGGAGAGCTGATCTGCCTCTCATAGGATAATGACCCCAGTACTTGGGAAAGCTGGTCCCATCCTTCATCATGAATGTGGGAGAGCTGGCTGGGATGGTCCCAATGGCCAGGACTAACCAATTTAGCTACCACTCAGGCATGCATCCAGGGCTTTGAGTTGACCCTTCCCAACATCTACCTCATCTGTGACCTGCTAGAGCACTGAAGGGACTGGTCCTATGGAACCATAGCCACAGGATCTCCATGATGTGGGTCAACAGCAGCATATCTGAGAGGAGTTTCAGGAAGGGTCCAGCATTGATGGTGTACCAGAATCCAGAAGCCTCAAACCTGAACAACAACTCATTACACAACCAACATTGCAAGTAAAGCTGTGTGGGAGCCCAGCTGGGAGCCCAGCTCCCACATTTTACAACAGGGTACTCTTGAGGAGAGAGGGATAAGGAATATTAGATAGAAGGATAGCCGAGAGAAACAGATAGAAACGCAGGATAGCCTCGGGAGGGCCTGGATCATTATCCACTGGCCCCTCCTGTCTCTTCTAAAGGGCTATTTATAGGAATGCCAAGGAGTGGAATAAAGCTCCCCCTAGCTCAGCCAAGTGTCGACCCTTCCAATCAGTAACAATGTATCTGATCAAGTAATACTCTAATGCAGCTCTGCTGGGTAAAGTAAGCACAGATCTCACTAGGAAACCTTTGTGGGCCTCCAAACTCCCACTTCTCAATATAAAAAAAAAAAAAGGCCCTCCAGGCCCCTCAGATAGACTGTGCCTGTCTTAGGTCAGCCTTTTTGATTAATTTTATATACATATATTCAGGAAGTTATCAAGAAGAAAGTTACCTGTCTTTGGCTACCAGTGTCTGGCAAGAGAGAGTACAGAGCTCTGACTCAGGTCCCTACTAAGATCTTCCAAACATCCAATCTCCATAGCTGCCACACCTCTTAGTAAAGGAGTAGAGGATAATAAAGATGGAGTACCCTTATTGGAATGGGCCTAAGATGACTACAGCAGTCTTAGCTGCACCAGGCCCTTTTCAAACCTCTCTCCTAACAGATGTTCAATAAAATTTTTAAGAGACTATTTTGATTCCCAGGAGAAAACAGTCATTCCAAAACGCTTCAAAGTATCTACTCAAGTAAACAAAATCCCTTGCTAATTGTAAAAACACTTTCAGCTGTTTAAGTAGCTCATATCTACACGTGTTCCTATCACAGCTGTATAATTTCTGTACAAACTAACTCTATTGTGGGAGGCCTATCCCTTTGTGGGAGGCCTATCCCTTTCTAAACAGAAACAGAAGGGGAGTGGAGACTTTTTGGAAGAACATAGAAAATCTCCCTTAATTATAACACCTCTGCTTAAATTTTCCAGGGGCCATTGAGACCATAAAATTATATTATGAGCTATCATAAGTGCTCAAATATATCTGAAGGCAAAAGAGTAATAAAAATAATTCTAGTATGAACATCACTATATGCTTTTTACAAACTTATATTCAACATTTACACTTTTTATATTCAATATTTACATGTTTTACATTTAATATTTATACTTTTTACATGTAATTTTACACTTTTTACAAATTTATATCCAAAAGGAAACTCTATAGGACTATTTTACAAACCTTAGCAAACATCTAGAAAGAATCTCTTAACAGAACTAACTTACATTCAAAGGCAAACTCTATAGAACTACTTTAGAAAATATATAGAAGAGATTGCTTAACAGAAATATTATATTTTCTTTCAACAAGACCGGAAGTAGGCAAATCATTTCTAAAGTTCAAGAGTTTATAGTCAGCTTTGCTATCATTCTGAAAGTTTTCTTGGGAGTTTGAAGTCAGAGCCTAATCCATCAGTGACTCTAAGCTTTATTTGGTCACTGAGGGTAAAATTCCCTCTTAATTTCTTAAAGCTGCTTTTTAAGATTACCATGAGTATTTCAAAGAGACTCATTGACAGGCATTAGCATTTTAATTGCCTCCAGACATGCAAGCTGTTCACCTGTTTCTAGTTCTCAGGAGCAAAAGTTAAGCTTTCTAACATTGCTTGGGGAAAAAATGACATTTTTAGCCAGAAAAGCGGAGTTTGGGGGCAGTGCAGTATCAGTATTATTTCCCCTGGGTGTTATGCTACTCTGTTACAGACTACATTTTCCTAGCTGCCCTTCTCTATAGAATCACACTCTTGGAAACTACATTTCCCAAGCTGCCTTTCAGGTCTGCTCCACCCCTGTTTCCATTTAATGGTTTGTGTTCATATTGAAAATCAAGATCAAGTGAGCTTTTTCACCATGGGAGGTTTCTGTTCTCCCTGAGCTGGCGTTGACAGGTGTACTTCCGTAACCTGACATTTTTCATGCAGCAGGCTGCATCCAGCAGTGCATGCTTACAGATTGGTATTTGTTTCCCACCTTACTGGATCAGTGAAAAAAAATGAAAGTACTTGAAATAAAAGCTTTTTCAGAAAGATTTTGTTTCCCTGGATAGAACCTCTGCTTATCCCTGATTGTCCCTTCCTGCAAAGTGTAGAGTCCCTGATGCCTTAGCAGAGGCTCAGTTTCTCTGCTGACTGCTTTCTGTTCTGAGGGTAGGGGCTTGAGTTCCCAATTTAGAAACTTAGACCCTGCCTCCCTCATTGCAGGGAGGATTTCAAAGCCTCCATGGCTGCCTTCATGCCAGCAGCCCCTCGCTGGGTCCCACACCGCCTTTGCTGTAGCTCCATCCTGGGGAAGCTGTTCCTACTGGGCTTTCTCCCTTCACTTTTGTGGGCATAGGCTCTGGCCACTGGGGATTCTGGCTGCTGTTTTTCTAATACTGGCTTGAAGGAGAGACAGGACTAGCAGAGAGGATTTTCCATATTCCAAGAGGTTTTGTGTTTTTTTTCTAAGACAATTACAGGTAATTTTTTCATTCTGATAGATTTTCCAGGTGAGTTTAATTTTGCCCTTGCAGGAAGAAAAAAAAAAATCTGAGAAGGAAATACCTGAAAAGCTTTCAGTTTTCTAGAGAAAGATTACTAAGTTTTTAGCAAGACTTCTGTTCCCTAAACTTTGGCTTCATGGCCAAGAGGAAACTAATTCTGATGGTATGACGTTTTCATACAGTGGCAATGCCAGCAGAGTGAAGAGTTTTATTTCATCCGCATCTATCTCAGGGAAAATTCTTTCTCTGCTGCTCAGGGCTTATATCTAAGCTGTCCACAGGCCATAAGCTTCCACAGTTATCTTTTTCTGCCCATTTTCTTATAGCATTTTTTCATGACTCTGGTTCTTCCCAGTTTGTGTTTATAGTGCTATAGCTGGAGAATCAAGGACATGGATCCTCTGTATTGCTGCTTATCTTATTCTACCTTACACTGTTTCTTTTTACCCAATATTCCTAATTCTACTCTTATTCTAAATTTCTTCTTACACTATATTCCTATATTCTATATTACATTTTCCTTAATTTTTATAGATAGAAATTAAGAGAGAGAGAGAGAGAGAGAGAGAGAGAGAGAGAGAGAGAGAGAGAGAGAAAAGACCTCAATAGAGAGAGATACTCACGGCAGCCTCACTTTTAACTTTGGCATTCACCTGCCTTACTTTCACTCCCAAGAATAAAATACCATTGCCTTTATTTTTAATTCATTATTGTGCATGCTCCCTTACACCTGTGATACCACCTAACACTTCTTTTTGTCAAGTCCCTGTTCCTGGCTCTATTTGTGGGGTGCCTACCCATTTCTCTGTGGGAGGCCCCCTTTCACTTTTTCCCCAGGGTACTCTTGAGGAGGGAGAAGTGAGAAGTATTTAGATAGTAGGATGGCGGGGAGAGAAACAGAGAGAAACATGGGATAGCCTCAGGAGGGCCTGGACCATTATCTCCTGGGCCTTCCTATCTCTTCTAAAGGACTCTTTATTGGAATGCCAAAGAGTGGAGCAAAAAATCTCCCCTAGCTCAGCCACGTGTAGACCCTTCCAATCACCTAGTAATCATACACATGGTCAAGCAATATTCTAATGCAGCTCTGCTGGGTAAAGCAAGCTCAGATCTCACTAGGAAGTCTTTGTGGGCATCCACAAAGCTGTTTGGACAAAAGGGTCTACTGTGTGACACACAGCAGCTCCCAATGCCACTGAGATGAATAATGAGATGGAGAGGTAGGACGAATTGAAAAGCAAAGTGGGATTTTTGTTTGCTTGTTTTTGTTTTGCTTTTTTGTTGTTTTGTGTTTTGTTTTTTAATCAATATTTTAATTTTTATTTCTTTTTAAATATTCTTTTGAGGAGGATACTGCAAGACTGAAAGGCAGATATGGAGGGACTAGGAAATGAGTGGAATGAGAGTGCATGATGTGAAATTCCCAAAGAGTCAATAAAAAGTATTGCCCAAAAACAAAAAAAAACCCTTCAATTATATAAATTAAAATAAAATAAAGAATACTTTATTTTATTACTATGTTTTATCTTCATTTGGGAAAATCAATGTAAGAGTTCCTGTTACATATTTTTTTTTTCATATGGAACTTGGTGTAGGCTTTATATAATTGTTTGTGTCTATGTGGATTCTCTCTCTCTCTCTCTCTCTCTCTCTCTTTCTCTACTTTATTTTCAAATACTATGTATTTTAACAAAACTTGTATAGAACTGCTAGTACATTTCATTTTATTTTTGTATTTATTTATTTGTTTTGTTTGTATATCCTGACCATGGTTTACCCTCGCTCCTCTCTTGCCAGTCCTCCCAACCTCTCATCCCCCAATCCATTCCTCCTCTCCCTCCATTTCTCTTCAGAAAAGGACAGGTCACCCATGGATATCAGTCAGCCATGGTATATCAAGTTGTAGTGAGACTAAGACCATTAAAACTAGATGAAGCAATCTGGTAGGAGGAAAAGGTCCCAAAAGCAGGCAACAGAGTCAGACAGCCCCTGTCCCCACTGTTAAGAGTCCCAGAAGAAGACTAAGTTACACAACTGTCACATATATGCAGAGTGCCTGGGTCAATCCCATGCAGGCTCCCTAGTTGCTGGTTCAACCTCTGTGATCCTCTATGATCCCAAGTTAGTGGAGTCTGTTGGTCTCTTGTGGTTTCTTTGACCTTTATGGCCTCTATGATCCTTTCTCTCCCTCTTCCACAAGATTCCTTGAACTCAGCCTAATGTCTGTTTCTGTCTTTGCATCTGTTTGCATCAAGCCTCTCTGACAACAGTTGGGCTAGGCAACAATCTCTGAGTATAGCAGAATATCAATAGGAATCATTTCATTGGCTTTTTTCTCCTTCCTTCCTTCCTTCCTTCCTTCCTTCCTTCCTTCCTTCCTTCCTTCCTTCCTTCCTTCCTTCCTTCCTTTCTTTCTTTCTTTCTTTCTTTCTTTCTTTCTTTCTTTCTTTTTGCCAGTCATATTTGGTTCTACCCTAAGTCTCTGAGCTTTCCCACCTCTGGGTCCTGACCCTCCAGACAGTGTCAGGGATGGGCTCTCTCTTATGGTATGAATCTCAAGCTGGACCAGACATTGATTGGACACTGCCACAGTTTCTGTGCCACCCTTATCCCAGCACATCTTGTAGACAGGACAAATTGTGGGTCGATAGTTTTGTGGCTGGGTTGATGTCTCAGTCCTTCTACTGGAAATCTTGCCTGGTTACAAAAGATGGGCAGTTCAGGCTCTGTATCTCCCATTACTAGGAGTCTTAGCTAGGGTAATCCTCACAGATTCCCTGGAATTTTGATTGTGCTAGGTTTCTAGCTCTTCCCAAAGGTGTCCCCCAATTCCAGTTGTCACTCCCAGTACTCTTTCCCTTTTTCCTTCCCCTATCTAATCCCTCCTGTTCCCATCAATACTTCCCATCTGAACACCCTCATCTACTGGCAATACATATTCTATTTCCCCTTCACAGTGAGATTCATACACCCCCTCTCTCAACTCTCCTTGTTACTTAGCTTCTCTGGGTCTGTAGAGTGCAGCATAGTTATCCTTTACTTTACAGCTAATGTCCACTTATAAGTTAATACATACCATGTTTGTCTTTCCAGGTCTCGGTTACTTATTCAAGATGATCTTTACTAGTTCCATTCATTTGCCAGAAAAACTTGTAATGCCATTATTTTTAACAACTGAGTAATGCCCCATTGTGTAAATGTAACACATTTTCTTTATCCATTCTTCAGTTGAGGGGCATCTAGGATGTTTCTAGTTCCTGGCTATTATGAACAAAGCTACTATGAACATAGATGAGCAAGTGTTCTTGTGGTAGGATGAAACATCCTTTGGGTATATGCCCAGGAATGGTATAGCTGGATTTGAAGTAGATCAATTCCCAATTTTCTGAGAAAGCCCCATATTGATTTCCAAGTTTGCATTCCCACCAGCACTATTATAAATAAAAGTAATTTAATCCAGACATTTGTTCTTAAATAAGATGTTCTGTCTCTATTTAATCAAATCAGCTGAACGTGAAGATGCATTATCTATTAAATGTAAATAATATCATATCAATACATAGATTCATTCTACAATTTTGTTGAACTAGCCTTTCATAAAACATGTAATAAGTAATGCGTTTTTATACTTAAATTTGTTTTTCTTTTCCTTTATTTTTTTCCATTTTAAGAAAATATTATTTTCTCACAAAATATAACCTGATTATGGTTTCTCCGCCCCTGTCTCTCATTAGAAAACAAACAGACTTCTTTTTTTAATGGTTTATTTATTTATTTATTTATTTATTTATTTATTTATTTATTTATTATTTTTTTATTTTATTTTATTTTACAATACCATTCAGTTCTACATATAAGCCACGGGTTACCCTATTCTCCCCCCTCCCACCCCCCTCCCCTTACCCCCAGCCCACCCACCCATTCCCACCTCCTCCAGGGCAAATCCTCCCCCTGAGGACTGCAATCAACCTGGTAGACTCAGTCCAGGCAGGTCCAGTCCCTTCCTCCCAGACTGAGCCAAGTGTCCCTGCATAAGCTCCAGGTTTCAAACAGCCAACTCATGCAATGAGCACAGGACTTGGTCCCACTGCCTAGTTGCCTCCCAAACTGATCAAGCCAATCAACTGTCTCACCTATTCAGAGGTCCTGATCCAGCTGGGGGCCCCTCAGCCTTTGGTTCATAGTTCATGTGTTTCCATTCATTTGGCTATTTTTTTCAATAATTGAGCAAAACCAAAATTTATTATAAGCCACAGTCGTCCTAGGGACCTCCATGCTATGTATATATAGCTTCTATGGTTCTATGGCCTGTGGTCTGATTGTTCTTTATTTTATATCTAGAATCCACTTATGAGTGAGTACATACCATGGCTGTCTTTCTGGGTTTGGGTTACCTCACTCAGGATGATTTTTTCTAGTTCCATCCATTTGCCTGCAAATTTCATGCTTTCATTGTTTTTCTCTGCTGAGTAGTACTCCATTGTGTATATGTACCACATTTTTTTCATCCATTCTTCCGTTGATGGGCATCTAGGTTGTTTCCAGGTTCTGGCTATTACAAATAGTGCTGCTATGAACATAGCTGAGCACGTATCTTTATGGTATGAATCAGCATTCCTTGGGTATATGCCCAAGAGTAGGATGGCTGGGTCTTGAGGTAGTTCGATTCCTAATTTTCTGAGAAAACGCCATACTGATTTCCACAGTGGTTGTACAAGTTTACATTCTCACCAACAGTGGAGGAGTGTTCCCTTTGCTCCACATCCTCTCCAACATTGACTGTCATTGGTGTTTTTGATCGTAGCCATTCTGACAGGTGTAAGGTGGTATCTCAGAATTGTTTTGATTTGCATTTCTCTGATGATTAAGGATGTTGAGCTTTTCTTTAAATGTCTTTCAGCCATTTGTAGTTCTTGTTTTGTGAATTCTTTGTTTAGCTCTTTAGCCCATTTTTTAAATTGGACTGTTCAGTATTTTGATGTCTAGTTTCTTGAGTTCTTTATATACTGTGGAGATCAATCCTCTGTCAGATGTGGGGTTGGTGAAGATCTTTTCCCATTCTGTTGGCTGTCTTTTTGTCTTATTGACTGTGTCTTTTGCCCTGCAAAAGCTTCTCAGTTTCGAGAGGTCCCATTTATTAATTGTTGTGCTCAGGGTCTGTGCTGTTGGTGTTTTATTTAGGAAATGGTCTCCGGTGCCAATGCATTCAAGAGTGCTTCTTACTTTCTTTTCTATTAAGTTTAGTGTAACTGGATTTATGTTCAGGTCTTTGATCCACTTGGACTTGAGTTTTGTGCATGGTGACAGATATGGATCTATTTGTAATCTTTTACATATTGACATCCAGTTATGCCAGCACCATTTGTTGAAGATGCTTTCTTTTTTCCATTGTATAGTTTTGGCTCCTTTGTCAAAAACCAGGTGTTCATATGTGCATGGATTAATGTCAGGGTCTTCAATTCTATTCCATTGGTCCGTATGTCGGTTTTTATACCAGTACCAAGCTGTTTTTTTTATTACTATAGCTCTATAGTAGAGTTTGAGGTCAGGGATGGTGATGCCTCCAAAGGTTGCTTTATCATATAGGATTATTGTAGCTATCCTGGGTCTTTTGTTTTTCCATATAAAGTTGAGTATTTTTCTTTCCAAGTCTGTGAAGAATTGTGTTGGGATTTTGATGGGGATTGCATTGAATCTGTAGATTGCTTTTGGTAAGATTGCCATTTTTACTATATTAATCCTACCTATCCATGAGCATGGGAGATCCTTCCATTTTCTGATATCTTCTTCAATTTCTTTCTTTAGAGATTTAAAGTTCTTATCAAAAAGGTCCTTCACTTGTTTAGTTAGTGTTATCCCAAGGTATTTTATATTATTTGTGGCTATTGTAAAGGGTGATGTTTCTCTGACTTCTTTCTCAGCTCTTTTATCATTTTTGTATAGGAGGGCTACTGATTTTTTTGAGTTGATCTTGTATCCTGCCACTTTACTGAAGGAGTTTATCAGCTGTAGGAGTTCCCTGGTAGAGTTTTTGGGGTCACTTATGTATACTATCATATCATCTGCAAATAGTGAAAGTTTGACTTCTTCCTTGCCAATTTGTATCCCTTTGATCTCCTTTTGTTGTCTTATTGCTCTAGCTAGAACTTCTAGTACTATATTGAATAAATATGGGGAGAGTGGACAGCCTTGTCTTGTTCCTGAATTTAGTGGTATCACTTTGAGTTTCTCTCCATTTAATTTGATGTTTGCTGTTGACTTGCTATAAATTGCTTTTACTATGTTTAGAAATGTTCCTTGTATTCCTGATCTTTCTAAGACCTTTATCATGAAGGGGTGTTGGATTTTGTCAAAGGCTTTTTCAGCATCTAAGGAGATGATCATGTGGTTTTTTTCTTTCAGTTTGTTTATATGGTGTATTACATTAACTGATTTTCATATGTTGAACCATCCTTGCATCCCTGAAATGAATCCTACTTGGTCGTGATGGATGATTGTTTTGATGTATTCTTGGATTCGGTTTGCCAATATTTTGTTGAGTATTTTTGCATCAATGTTCACGAGGGAAATTGGTCTGTAGTTCTCTTTCTTTGTTGTATCTTTGTGTGGTTTGATATCAGGGTAATTGTAGCCTCATAAAAAGTGTTTGGTAGTGTTCCTTCTATTTCTATTGTGTGGAACACTTTGAAGAGTATTGGTATTAGTTCTTCTTTGAAAGTCTGGTAGAATTCTGCACTGAATCCCTTAAAAATGTGGGTATGTGATAAAAATCTCAAAGTAGTTTTCATAATGACTAAGGATGTTGAACATTTCTCTAAGTGTTTCTCAGTCATTGAAATCTGCACTATTGGTAATTCCTAATTTAGGTCTGTACCCCACTTTTTAAATGAATTATCTGTTTTCTTGATATCAAGTTTTTAAAATTTATTTGCATATTTTATTAGCCCTCTGTCTAATGTGTAGTTGGTTAAAACAAACAAACAAACAAACAAACAAACAACAAAACCCCTTTTTCCCATTCTGTAGACTTTGTCCACAGTATTCTTGGTCTTAAAGAAGGTTTTCAGTTTCATGAGCAGCCATTTATTAATCATTGATCTTCGTGCCTATACTATCAGTGTTCTGAACAAAAAATTATTTTCCTGTGCTGATAAGTTTGAGGCCATTCCCCTCTTTCTCTTCTATCAGGTTCAGTGTATACTATTTTATTTTGAGGTCTTTGATCTAAATGGAGATGAGTTTTGTGCAGGATGATAGATATGGATCTATTTGGATTCTTCTACATGCAGCTATCCAGTTTGACTAGCACCATTTGTTGAAGATATTGTCTTTTTTCCAGTATGTATTTCTGCCTTTATCAAAACTCATGTGTCATACATAGTTGTTTGGATTTATGAGTCTTGATTTTGATTCCATTGATCAATGTGGCTTTATGAGAGAATGTCAATGTCATGCTGTTTTTATTGCTATAGCTCTGTGGAACAACTTGAAATCTGGGATAGTGATACCTTTTGCAGTTTTTTTTTCTTTTACTATTCAGGTTTTATCCACCTGGATTTTTTATGTTTCCACATAAGGCTGAATGTTGTTCTTCCAAGATCTGTGAACAATTATGTATGAATTTTGATGGGAATTGCATTAAATCTGTAGATTGCTTTTGGTAGGGTGGCCATTGTTACTATTTTTCTCCTATGGATACATGATCACCAGGGATCTTCCTATCTTCTGGCATCTTCTTCAATTCTTTCTTTCTTCAATGCCTTCAAGTTTTTTATCATACAAATCTTTCACTTGCCTGGTTACAGTAACCCTGAAATATTTTCTATTATTTGAGACTATTGTGAAAGATAATTTTTTCTGATTTCTTTCTCAGTCTATTTTTTATTTGTATATAGTAAAGCTACAGATTTTCATGAGTTAATTTTATATCCAGCTACTTTACTGAAAGCATTTATCAGCTGACGATGTATTCAGGTGTAATTTTTAGGTTTATTTATGTATACTATCATATCATCTGCAAATAAAGATACTTTGACTTTTTCCTTCTAATTTGCAAGCTTTTGATTTTCTTTACTCCACTAAGACTTCAAGTACTGTGTTAAGTAGGTATGGAGAGAGTGGACAACCTTTCACAGGTGTTGCCTAAGACTGTTGTAAACACAGATATTTTCATTACAATTCATAACAGTAGCAAAACTACAGTTATGAAGTAGCAACAAATGTCAGGTCCTGCCTGACCTGTAGAACAGTCCTGAATAGGGGAGTGAGGATTGAGAAAAAAGGAGACAGAAGAATAGACAGAGGCAGAAAAAATAGAATTGGGAGGGCTCTGAGTCAATACTGCAGCAGCCCCAAGTTTATTTCTCATGGCCTTTTTATACAGAAGCAGGTGGGCAAAAGACCTCCCCATCTCAAGGACACCATGGTTCAAGGAACAAATAAGCATAAACATCTCCTTAATTCTCAAGACATCTGGTAACCACGCCTTTGTCCACACATCCCGTTATCCAGCCTTAAGAAGCAAAAACAAGCTTGAACTCTCTGACCTTGAGTCAAGATGCAATCAAGCCACAAACTGGGGTCACTGTAGGTTTCCACAAACAAAGATAATTTTATGGTTGGGGATCACCACAACATGGTGAACTGTATTAAAGGGTCACAGCATTAGGAAGGTTGAGAACCACTGCTCTATCATATTCATAAAGTCTATTGTGAGGTATTTGTTCTGTGCTTCAGCTAAGGGCCTGCTGTGGTAGGGTTGCTGGGCTCTAGTGGAGATATAGTGTCCCAGCTGCCATTAATTGGTTGTTTACACTGCCATCTTGGAGGGCAGAAGAGAGCATAGGATACCCCAGATCTTGAATTACAGGTGATTGTGAGCCACTGGATGCAAGTGCTGCAAAATAAGCTCGAATCATCTGCTAGAGCCATTTTTCAGCTATATAAACTATATACAAGTTTATGAATTCAGCATTAAAATTTTTATTGAAATGTCTGTTACTTATTTTTAAGTTCTTTTTTTCTAGTTTCAAAACTTATGGGAAAAAATTTGAAACCATGAGAACAAAATAGTGGATTAAACAAATGGCTATTTTGTAAAGCATGGAAATGTATGCTTTTTTTCTACTTTTACTTGTCAATGTAATGAATTATGATTCAAATTTTCCTGTTGTTTTCTCAATTTTCCTGTAACTGAAGCACATACTACTTTGTCATGATTATTCATCTGAATATTAGAAATACTAGATTTGATTTATACCTGATTTACTATGTTTTATCAGAATCCTATATTAGAATTCAAAATAGCAGAAGCATATGGCATTATTTTATACTATGTCAGTCAATATTCATTAGGGAAACTATACAAAGTAAAATGCAATCTCTTTCTTATTTATAAAAATGAAGGCAATCTCCTCAGTTTGTTTATCTTCTGTGCATTTTTAGGTAGATGATTTGAAGAAACTGTTTGACCAGTATTCCTGGAGGCAAAGAAAATTGGAAAGGGAGTACATGGACGCACTTAATCATTATTATTCCTCGGTAAGTGGAATACTCCCTCTTTTCCCACAGAGCACTACACACTGTACTCAATTATTAACTGGAGTGACTAAAACTAATTTTATTAACAACTAAAACAATTTTCAATTAATAAACACTTATGAATAGCTCTTTTATTCTTCCTATCAAGAAAAGAACATGGGATATTGAGCTTTCTGACGTTTCAAAAGACTTGACAGATGTTTCAACAAGCTATATGGCACTGGCAGAAGAAAACAAAAGGCTGCATTCTGAAATTGAGAGCATAATAGAGGAAACTGGGGACAGGTAATTCAGATTTTATTATTGTTATATAGCATATAATAAGTGATATGTAACTAAACTCCCCCAGCATGATTCCCTGGGGCAAACAAGAGTATTCATGTTTAATATTAGTTTAACTTAACTTGAGTCTATTCCAAATGTTACTCTGTAATCATCCAGGACACTGTTAGCAAAAGTCCCTTTGACATATCATCTGGAGATTAAGGATAACTTTCAACTTAAAATATGTATAGTTAACCCCTTATCTCCTCCAGCCCATCCTCAGTTCTTCTCTATAATTACTAACCTGGTTTTCTTGGCTTAGGAACCAGAGTCTTCCTTATGCCACTTTATATCTCAACTCTCATATTCAATATTTCAGAATTTAGAAAAGGAAAGGAACCACTCTCTTCACATATCCATAAGACCTCTTGAATAGACCAAATTTTATTTGCTGTATTATACTATACCTGGTTTACTTTTATTATTTGGCTCAAATCATGACTTCACTCAAATTCCCCTTCTAGTGACTCTTGGTATTTCTATGATATTGTATTTTAAGAATAATTTCGCTTTTCTTTCTGTACAAGTATTACTTTCCCTTATGATTACAGTGCAGGAATGTGTACAAACCACCTTATATTGTAGTAAGATATGCATACAAGTGCCTCTTCCTCATGTCTTTTATCATGCTTGCTTGCAATTCTGTGTTATACAAATAGGTGAATGATTTCTCTCTCCATCTTCAACTATAAAGAAGATGCATTGGCCATGACATTGTGTGTTTGACCATCACACCTTCATCAGTTGCTTTAATGCCTAAAACATATTATGCTATCAATGATGAAGTCCTGAAGGGAAGGAGGGAGGATGAAGGGAAAGAGGCTGATCACAGTACTTGATGATGTTACGAAAGTTTGTTAAATATATGTAGTGAGTGTTTTACCATTAGAAATGACTACATCAAGCCATTGTTAAAACTTAATTTATATATCATAAAATGCCTGTAGCTGTAGAATTTCTCTCCAGCTCCCACCAAGCCCCACCAGTCCTGGAGCCCACTTATAAAATAAACACACCGACTCATATTATTTAAACTGCTCAGCCATTAGCTCAAGCCTACCATTGTCTAGCTCTTAACTCTTATACTCAGCCCATTTCTGTTAATCTATATGTTGCCACATGTTTCATGGCTTTACCCATTGCCTCTACATGATGCTCCCTGAACGGCAGCTGGTGTCTCCTTCCCCTGCCTTCCTCTCCTTTCTTCTCTCCTCTCTGTTGGTCCCGCCTATACTTCCTGTCTGGCTACTGGCTAATCAGGGTTTTATTTATACAGAGCGATATCCTCAGCAAAGGCCAAAATCTGTAATTGAGTTTTCAGTTTTGGTGGTGGATAAGTATATAAAAACAGACTTTGTAA
Source organism: Peromyscus maniculatus bairdii (assembly GCF_049852395.1). Classification (NCBI taxonomy): domain Eukaryota; kingdom Metazoa; phylum Chordata; class Mammalia; order Rodentia; family Cricetidae; genus Peromyscus; species Peromyscus maniculatus. The sequence goes on along the minus strand of NC_134870.1, from coordinate 12,343,502 downwards.
ATGGTTAAAATCCAGTGTGAAGGTCCACAACTTTAGACTGGCTATACTATAACTGTATAGAAATGTGCAGACGACAGCTCTGGTTAATTTTAGTATGTGATGCTTATTTTGCATGAAAATTTTTATAATTAAGCTTTTTTTATTGTGCAATTATTTTTTAATTTTTTATTCAATTTACATACCAACCACAGATTCCCCCTCTCATCCCTCATCCCACTCCCCACACCTTTCCTCTGACCCACCCCCTCATCCTCTCCTCCAACAGGGTATAGCTCCTCCATGGGTGTACAGCCACGTCTGGTACATTTGGTTGAAGCAGGATTAAGTCCCTCCCCACTGCATCAAGGGTGAGCAAGGTGTCCTACCATAGGTAATGGGATCCAGAAAGCCAGCTCATGCACCAGGGATAGATTCAGATCACACTGCCAGGGGCCCCTCAAACAGACTCAACTACACAACTGTCTCCCATATGCAGAGGGTCTAGTCCGGTCCCAGGCAGGTTCTATAGCTGTCAGTCTAAAGTTCGTGAATTCCTCTGAGCTTCATTCAGTTGTCTCTGTAGATTTCCCCATCATGATCTTGAACCCCCTCCCCCAATTACTCATAAAATCCCTCTTCCATCTCTTCAACTGGACTCCTGGAACTCAGCCTGGTGCTTGGCTGTGGATCTCTGCACATGTTTCCATCAGTTACTGGATGAAGACTCTATGATGACAGTTAGGGTATTCACCAATATGATTACCAGGGTAGACCAGTTCAGGCACCCTCACCACTATTGATAGTAATCTAGTTTGGGGTTGTTTTTATAGGTTCCTGGGAATTTCCCTAGCTTCAGGTTTCTCCTTTACCCCATAATGTCTCCCTCTATCAAGATGTCTTTTTCATTGCTCTCTCACTCCATTCCTCCCCCAGCTTGACCATCCCATTCCCTCATCCCCTACCCCTACCCTCTATTGCCCTCCCTTATCCCCAGGTTACTCATGGGGATCTCCTCTGTTTCCTCTTCCCAGGGTGATCTGTACATCCCTCTTAGGGTCCTCCTTGTTTCCTAGCTTCCCTGGAGCTGTGGTTTGTAGTCTGATTATCCTTTGCTTTACCTCTAGTATCCACTTATGAGTGAGTACATACCATGTTTATCTTTCTGAGTCTGGGTTACCTCACTCAGGATAATATTTTCCAGTTCCACCTATTTGCCTGCAAATATCATGATGCCATTTTTTTTAACAGCTGAGTAATACTCCATTGTGTATATATACCACATTTTTTTAACCATTCTTCAGTTGAGGGGCTTCTAGGTGGTTTCCAGGTTCTGGCTAATATGAATAATGCTGCTATGAACATAGCTGAGCATGTGTCCTTGTGGTATGATTGAGCATTCCTTGGGTATATGCCCAAGAGTGGTATAGCCGGGTCTTGAGGAAGATTGATTCCCAATTTTCTGAGAAATCTCCATACTGATTTTCAAAGAATAGCTGTACAAGTTTGCACTCCCACCAACAGTGGAGGAGTATTCATTCCCCTTGTTTCATATCCTCTCCAACATAAGCTGCCATCAGTGTTTTTGATCTTAGCCATTCTAAAAGATATAAGATGGTATCTCAGAGTTGTTTTGATTTGCATTTCCATGATGACTAAGGATGTTGAACAGTTCCTTAAATGTCTTTCGGCCATTTGAGATTCTTCTGTTGAGAATTCTCTATTTAGATCTGTAGCCCATTTTTAAATTGGATTGTTTGGTATTTTGATGTCTAGTTTCTGGAGTTCTTTATATATTTTGGAGATCAGCCCACTGTCAGATGTGGGTTGGTAAAGATCTTTTCCCATTCTATAAGCTGTTGTTTTGGCTTATATACTGTGCCCTTTACCTTACAGAAGCCTCTCAGTCTCAGGAGGTCCCATTTGTTAACTGTTGCTCTCAATGTCTGTGCTACTGGTGTTATATTTACAAAGTGGTCTCCTGTGCGAATGTGTTCTAGGCTACTTCCCACTTTCTCCTCTATCAGGTTAAGTGCAGTTAGATTTATGTTGTGACCTTTGATCCACTTGGATTTGAGTTTTGTGCATGGTGACAGATATGGATCTATTTGCAGTCTTCTACATATTGACATCCAGTTATACCAGCACCATTTGTTGAAGATGCTTTCTTCTTTCCATTGTGCAGTTTTGGATTTTTGTCAAAAATCAGATGTTCATAGGTATGTAGATTAATGTCAGGAACTTCAATTTGATCCCATTGGTCCACATATTGTTTTTTTTTTTGCCAATATCAATCTTTTTATTACTATAGCTTTATAGTAGAGCTTGAAGTCAGGGAGTGTGATGCCTCTAGAAGTTGCTTTATTTTAAAGAATTGTTTTAGATATCCCAGGTTTTCTGTTTTTTTGAAAATATGAAGTTGAGTATTGTGCTTTGAAGGTCTATTAAGATTTGTGTTGGGATTTTGATGGGGATTGAATTGAATCTGTAGTTTGCTTTTGGTAAGATTGCCATTTTTATTATGTTGGTTCTACCTATCCATGAGCATAGGAAATCTTTCCATTTTCTGATATCTTCTTCATTTGCTTTCTTCAAGGATTTATAGTTCTTGTCATGCAGGTCTTTCAAGTGTTTGGTTAGAGTTACCCCAAGGTATTTTATATTATTTGTGGCTATTGTAAAGGGTGATGTTTCTCTAATTTCTTTCTCAGCCAGTTCAACATTTGTGTATAGGAGGGCTACTGATTTTTTTTTTAGTCAATCTTGAATCCTGCCACATCACTGAAGATGTTTATCACTTGTAAGAGTTCCCTGGTAGAATTTTGGGGGTCACTTATTTAGACGGTCATATCATCTGCAAGTAGCAAAAGTTTGACTTCCTTTCTAATTTGATCTCCTTTATCTCCCTTTGCTGTCTTATTGCTCTAGTTAGAACTTCAAGTAGTATGTTGAGTAAGTATGGGGAGAATGGACAGCCTTGGTTTGTTCCTGATTTTAGTGGAATCATTTTGAGTTTCTTTCCATTTAATTTGATGCTGGCTGTCAGCTTGTTGTAAATTGCCTTTATTATGTTTACGTATGTTCCTTGGGTTCCTGATCTCTCCAGGACCTTTATCACGAAGTGGTGTTGGATTTTGTCAAAGGCTTTTTGAGCATCTAATGAGATGATCATGTGATTTTTTTCTTTCAGTTGGTTTATATGATGGGTTACATTGACAGATTTTCATATGTTGAACCATCCCTGCATTGCTGGGATGAAGCCTACTTGATCATGATAGATGATATTTTAATGTGTTCTTAGATTTGGTTTGCCAGTATTTTATTGAGTATTTTTGAATCAATGTTCATGAGGGAGATTGATCTGTAATTCTCTTTCTTTGTTGATTCTTTGTGTGGTTTGGGTGGCTGTAGCCTCATAGAGTTTGGCAATGTTCCTTCTGTTTCTATTGTGTGGAAAAACTTGCAGAGTATTGGTATTAGCTCTTCTTTGAAATTCTGGTGTAATTCTGCACTGAAACCATCTGGCCCTGGGCTTCCCCCCAACCCCCCTTGGTTAGGAGACTTTTAATGACTGCTTCTATTTCAATAGGAGTTATAGGTCTATTTAAATTGTTTAGCTGGTCTTGATTTAATTTGGGCATATGGTACCTATCCAGAAAATTGTTTATTTCTTTTAGATTTTCCAATTTTGTGGAGTACAGATTTTTGAAGTACGTCCTGATGATTCTCTGGATTTCCTCATTGTCAGTTGTTATGTCTCCCCTTCCTTTCTGATTTCTGGATTTGGATGTTCTCTCTCTACCTTTTAGCTAGTTTGGATGAGGGTTTGTCTATCTTGTTGATTTTCTCAAAGAAGCAATTCTTTGTTTTATTGATTCTTTGTGCTGTTCTCTTTGTTTCTATTTTATTGACTTTATCCTTTAATTTGATTATTTCCTGGTGTCTACTCCTCCTGGGTGAGTTTGCTCCATTTTCTTCTGGAGCTTTCAGGTGTGCTGTTAAGTCACTAGTATGAGATTTCTCCAACTTATTTATTTAGGCATTTAGAGGTATGAAATTTCCTCTTAGTACTGCTTTCATAGTGTCCCATAAGTTTGGGTATGTATTACATTCATTTTCATTGAATTCTAGGAAGTGTTTAATTTCATTATTTCTCCTTGACCCATTTGTGATTCAGCTGAGCATTATTCAGTTTCCATGAGTTTGTAGGCTTCCTGTAATTTGTGTTGTTATTGAATTCTAACTTTAAGTCATGGTGGTCTGAAAAAATACAGGAAGTTATTCCAATTATTTTTTTTTGTATCTGTTGAGATTTGCTTTGTAACCAAGTATGTGGTAAATTTTAGAGAAGGTTCCATAGGGTGCTGAGAAGAAGGTATATTCTCTTGTGTTTGGGTGGAATGTTCTGTAAATGTCTATTAAGTCCATTTGAGTCACAATGTCTGTTAGTTTCCTTATTTCTCTGTGTGGCAGACCTGTCCATTGGCGAGAGTGGGGAGTTGAAGTCTCCCACTATTAGTATGTGGGGGTTAATTTAATTAATTTTCTCTTTAGTAATTTTTCTTTTACATATGTTGGTGTCCTTGTATTTGGGGCATAGATGTTCAGAATTGAGACTTCATCTTGGTGGATTTTTCCTGTGATGAATATGTAGTGTCCTTCTTGATCTCTTTTGATTAATTTTAGTTTCAAGTATATTTTATTAGATATTAGGATTGCTACACCAGCTTGCTTCTTAAGTCCATTTGACTGAAAAGACTTTTCCCTGCCCTTTACTCTGAGGTAGTGTCTGTCTTTGAAGTTGAGGTGTGTTTCTTGTATGTAGCAGAAGGATGGATTCTGTTTTTGTATCCATTCTGTTAGCATATCTTTTTATAGGTGAATTGAGTCCATTGATATTAATGACCAGTGGTTGTTAATTCCTGTTATTTTGTGGTTGGTAGTGTTTTATGTTTCCCTTCTTTGGTATTTGTTGCTGTTGGATTATCTATTGCCTGTGTTTTCATGGGTGCATCTAACTTCCTTGGGCTGGATTATTACTTCTAGTGCTTTCTGTAGAGCTGTATTTGTGGATAGGTATTGATTAAATTTGGTTTTATCATGGAATATTTTGTTTACTCCATCTATGTTGATTGAGAGTTTTGCTGGGTATAATAGTCTGGGTTGGCATGCATGGTCTCTTAATGTCTGCATTACATCTGTTCAGGATCTTCTGGCTTTCAGAGTCTCATTGAGAAGTCAAGTGTTATTCTGATAGGTCTGCCTTTATATGTTATTTGGTCTTTTTCCTTTGCAGTTCTTAATATTTTTTCTTTATTCTGTATGTTTAATGGTTTGATTATTATGTGGTAAGGGGACTTTTTTGGGGGGTCCAGTATATTTGGTGTTCTGTAAACTTCTTGTATCTTCATAGGTATTTCCTTCTTTAGATTGGGAAAGTTTTCTTTGATGATTTTGTTTAATATATTTTCTGTGCCTTTGAGCTGGTATTCTTCTTCTTCTTCTTTTCCTATTATTCTTAGGTTTGGTCTTTTCATGGTGTCCCAGATTTCCTGGATGTTTTGTGTTATGACTTTGTTGGCTCTAATGTTTTCTTTGACTGACAAATCTATTCTTCTATTGTATCTTCAATGCCAGAGATTTTCTCTTCCATCTCTTGCATTCTGTTAGTTATGCTTGTGTCTGTAGTTTACTCAGATTTTCCATTCCCAGCATTCCACTGGTTTTTGTCTTCTTTATTGCCTCTATTTCAGTTTTCAAGTCTTTGTTTCCTTCACCCATTTGATTGCTTTTTCTTGGTTTCTTTGCTTTCTTTAGGGGATTTATTAATTTTTTCCATTTTTTTGTTTGTCTTTTCCTCAATCTTTTTAAGGGAATTTTTCATTACTCTTTAAAGGCTTCTGTCATCTTAAAGTCATATTTAATGTTGTATTCTTCTGCTTCTTCTATGTTGGGATGTTCAGGTCTTGCTGATGTAGGACCATTATATTGTGGTGGTGCTATATTGCTCTTTATGTTATTGAATCTATTCATCTCCCAATCTCTTCCTCCAATTGGTGCAAATCAAAGCTCTTGTTCCAATTGGAGCTCTTGGTCAAATCAGAGCTGGCAAAGTCTTTGTCTCAGGGAGCAGTTACATTCTCAGAGGATGGGTGAGTTTGGCGGGTGTAGTAGGACTTGTAGATTACAGGGTCTAGTGGGTGGTGGTGGGGGTTAGGCCTGCCCGTAGGAGTCCTGCCTGCTGGCTTGCAACTGGGGTTGCCTATAATAAAGCTTTTATTATTTAAAAAATACATTAAGAAGAGGAGGAAAACAAAATAAAACAAAAACACCTTAAAAGTGTGTGAGCCAGAGAGGAGACCCATTTGAAAGAGAACATGAGTGTGATAGCAAGCCAGCAGCCTCTCAGCCTTAGTGGTGTATAAACAGAAAGGTTTATTCCCCACCCTTGTGGCCATTCAGCCATAGCTGCTGTGTCTGTTTTCATGTTATTCTTTCTGAGACTAAGAGAAAAGGACTGGGCATGTTGCTTTAGTACTATAGGGAAGAGAGTATTACTGAGATCACTGATGGCTCTGACAGCTTCAGCAAGAATGCTTCAGATATCACTGCTCACATTTCACTGAATGAAACAAGCCATTGGTCAGATCTCATGTTAATGGGATAAACAGACAGTTATCAAAGAAGTACAAATCACTAATAAATATAAGAAAAAAATGCCTGACACTAGGAATACATTCAAACTACACTGAGATGGTATTTCAACTCAGTCAGGAACGCCACACTCAAGAAAACAAGTAACTTCCCAGCAAGATGATTCAGTGGCCACAGGTGCTTGCTGTGCTAGCCTAGTGACATGAGTTCAATTCATGGAACCCACATGAAAGTGGAGAGAGAGAACAAATTGCACTAGTCACCCTCTGACATCCAGAAGTGTGCCATGGCACACACACTCATTATTCAGCCAAAAAGAAGGAAATATGTACTTTGAATTAAAATAGAATAGATGAATTAAGTCAGACTCAGCAAAATGTCACCTGTTTTCTATCATAGGTAGAATCTAAGTGTCTGTGTGTGTGTGTGTGTGTGTGTGTGTGTGTGTGTGAGAGAGAGAGAGAGAGAGAGAGAGAGAGAGAGAGAGAGAGAGAGAGAGAGAGAGAATGAGACTTAGAGGCAGAGACAGAGAGAGACAGAGAGAGGGGGATGAGAGAGATAGAGAGACAGCCATTGGAAAAAAGACAGGAGTGTAGAGAGGAAGAAGGGACTTCATGGAATTTGGGAGAGGGGAATAAGATTAGATAATAACAAACACCATAAACGTCTTCTTTGTAGACTCTAGTTTTAGGAAAAGGTGAGAGAACTTTGAAGGAGGGGCCATCCTGAGGAGGGTAAGAGAGAAGCATTCAGTTAAAATTCCTGATGTATGTGTTTGAAATGCACAGTAAAGACCGTTTATTACTTTGAACAATGAATTTGCACTAAGAAAGAGACTCGTCGTGACAGTTGGGACACTGGCAGCCTATCCCATGCATTGGAAACCTCACCCTGGTTAGGGTTTGCTTCCCAGGCAACACCTGGACATGTCTCTCTCTGACACTAAAACAAATGGATGCTCCAGGCGAACATAACCATTTCTTCCCAATGATTTATTTGCCTTTCTCCTAAATGTTCTTCTATGTCATCTTACAATGCAGTGTGTATTAATCTTTTCTGTTTCCTGGATACAATAATATGCCCAAATGCAACAAGAGTGAAAGAATTTATTTTGGCCCACAGAACCAGGGGGATAGACTCCCTGGTTCTGTGGGCCAAAATAAATTCATGGTATGGCAGCAGGCACGGGAAGCCTGGCTAATCACATTTTATCCCCACACAGGAAGCAGAGAAAGAGTGGAAAGTGGAATTAGTCTCTAGACCTTCCAAGCTTGCTCTCAGTGGCACACCTCCTCCAGCAGGGCTCTGCTTCCTGAACTTTAACAGCCTTCCGCAACAGCACCACCCACTAGGGACCAAGTGTTCAAATACATAAGGAGCAGCGTTGTCTTTAAAACCACCATACTGTGTTTGACTCAGGTGACTCAAGCTTGCTTTGCAACCTTCAAACACACTCTGGATAGGATTTTATTTATTTATTTTTTCCATTCGCTTCTTTATCTTATTTTTAAGACCATGTTTATGGCGCCTTTTCATTTAGCTATGTTAAGGGATTTTTTTGCTTTTGTTTTAGTTTGGTTTCTACCTTGCATTTTATCTTTCCTTCTAAAAAATACCGGCAATAACAATATCATTAATAATAAAAAAATAATCTGATTCTAGTGATGAAGTCATACTAATCATACATGCACTTTCATTACTGAACAGAGCACTGCATACTACCTTGTAACCTGGGGTTTCTTTTTTCTATACTGTTGGTGTGTTTCCTAAACCATGGCAAGTGAAATTTTACTTTACCAAAATCTCCATTTAATTCATGGTAATAATGTGTCCTATGATTTACTAGTATTCTGATTAAAATGAATGTATATTTTAGAAAGTCTGTACAAACAAACTCAAACAGATCAAACTTAAAATCTTTTTCATACACACAAATATTAATTTAAATGCATATTTATACCGATGAGTACTGGTATTCATTCTGAGTTCTTTCATCATGAGACAATGAAATTTTAATACACTATTACATAAATTTCAAATACACTTAAATATCTGTATGATTCTGTTACACTGGACATCTATGCTTTATGAAGTATCACTGTGATTCATTAGTTTTACTGTTTGTTATAAATACTACAGTGATAATTTTTTTGTGTAGAAATGTTTTTCATTTCTTTTAAGTGTAAAATAGGCTTATGAAAGCGAATTGACTGTAATATTTTAAAACATCTCTAATACTACCTTCCAAAAATTTTTATTAAAGACTGATTTTTATTAAAGAGTGGGCAGTATAGGAACTTGTCCTAGTATCATAAAAATGAAGCTTTAAACTCCATTTCCTTGATTACCACTGAGGAATATTTATACAACCTCTCTAGAATTCACATTTTATTAATTATTCATGAACATTTCCCAGAAACAAATGAAGAAGTCAAGTTTCCAGGAGCCAAAGATTCTTTCCTCAAAACCCACAGCTGTGTGCATCTGGAATCTGTATAGAAAACTCATTTTGTATATATTTATGTTCAAGGTTTTTTTTTTTTTTCACTTATCAAATTATTTGCAAGTTAGTATGGCTTCAGTTTAACTGACGTTTAGTGGACACTCAAATACACTTGGTGCATTGGTAGAGCAGCAACAATTTCAGATATGAGAATTAATGTCAAAACCCAGGAAACAGGTCAGATAAGACAACCATGTGTTCCTGCCTCGTGTGTATGTGCGTGCGTGCATGCGTGTGCGTGTGCGTGTGTGTGTGTGTTTAGGTGGTAAGTAGGTGTCAGCAAGCACTATAAACACAGAGGCCAATAGACAGATGGATACTAAGTCATTTCAAGGTATTTGGATTCAGTTGAGAATAAAAATAGACCAAAGAAGCTATATGTTGTATTCTGGTTAGTTTTTTTACAGCCCTGACACAAACCTAGACTTATCTAGGAAGAGGGAATCGTAACTGAGGAATTGCCTACATGAGGGCATGTGGGCACATGTCTTGGACATTTTCATGGTTGCTGGTTGACAAGGGGATAGGTTCATCCCAATGTGGGTAGTGTCACCCCTGAGCTTGGAGTCCTGGGAGACATAATAAATGTAGCTGAACATGAGCCTGGAAGCAAGGAAGGAAGCAAATTTCTTCCACGGTTCCCACCTCGGCTCTGCTTAAGTTCCTGTCCTGACTTCCATAAATGATTGACTGTAGTCTGGATATGTAAGCCAACTAAACCCTTTCCTCTCCAAGTTGCTTTTGGTCATGGTATTTATCTCACTAATATAAAACAAACTTGACAGAAGTTGGTGCCAGAAGTGGGCTATGGCTCTGATGGACCTAACTAGGTTGTTTTTCAGTAATATTGTGGAAAGATTTTAGAGCTTTGAGATGAATTATGAAACAAATAAACCTTTTTTTCCTAAACCCATTTTTGATCATGATGTTTTATCACAAACTCCAAAACCTAACTAGAGAATTCTCAAAACCCTATTCAAAGATTTCATAGTAGTGATCACTGCACAATTTAAGGTTTGCAAAAAAATTAAAAAATTAAAAATTAAAAATAAATGAAACCTTTTTGCTAGTGCTACCAGATTAAAAATTAAATGTATAGAGTGAAAAAGAACAATGAAAGATTGGAAGACAGCAATATGATTGATGAGAATTGGATATGGAAAGGTACAAGGGTCATTATCTAACAATTATTTTGACTCATGTTCTAAAACAATGGAAATAAGTTTATCAAAATCATTGATAGATGTTAAATGTGGAAGTACTTTGAACTCTCAAACAAACAAATTCATATCTATGATTTCATCTCTTATGATTCTGAATTTTCAGGATATGGAATTTTGTGGGGTAAATTAAGGTTTTTGATCACAGATAATATAAATTTCCCCAAAAATATGATAAGCAAGAATCATCAAATTAAATTATTTTTAGCATCCTTTAAATGCATACATCTTGGTTGATCAGGACTGCCTTCCCAGTCCTGGGATTAAAGGTTTGCACCACCACACCCAACTCTAAGCTTTTATTTAGTTGCTTTCCAAAAGTTGGAAACAGCTGGATGGGAACTTGCCCTGAGGTCACTACTCCCTTTATTCCATTTCTTAATCTGTTCATCTAATGGAGAATTTAGCTCCATTCCACTTCCTGGTGCTCTTTATCTCCTTAAATTGTGTATTTTGTAACTTACTCTTCTCAGCTTACTCCTTTTCATATTAAATCTTCATTAGAGTTAGTACCACATGACAGAGTCTGTACTAGGCTGTTTTGAGATTGCCTCTGCCAACGGAATTAATCTAAAACTCTTCACTTCAGCCTCAGGCAGACTCTTTGGACAAGGGCAAAAGGCAGCCACTTTCTTCACCAAAATATCACAAGAAAGATCTCTAGGCACCATGTTCTTTTTCTCTGTATCCTATTGAGCTAGGCCCCCACAGTTCATCAGATCACACTCAGCACCACTGTTTTCCATGCTTCTACAAGTATGGTCCATTAAGCAGTGCTTAAAACATTCCATTGTTTTCTTAACCCAAAGTACCAATGTTCATATTACTCCAAATAAAAACATGGTCTGGCCTATCACAATGATACCCTAATCTCTGGTACCAACTTCTGCCTTTGTCAGGGTTTCTATTGCTGTGAGAAGACACTATGACCACAACAACTCTTATTAAAGAAAACATTTAATTGAGGTGGTGGGTTAGAGTTCAGAAGTTGAGTCCATTGTTATTATGACAGGCAGACATAGTACAGGAGTCCTACATCCTGGAGGCAACAGGAAGTTGACTGAAATACTGGGTAGTATCCTGAGTATAGGAGACCTCAAAGCCAACCCCCAAAGTGACATATTACCTCCAACAAGGCCATACCAACTCCAGCAAAGCCACATCTCCTAACAGTACCACTCAGTATGAGATTATGGGAACCAATTTCATTCAAACTACAAGTAGCATGATTTTCATAAATCTTAGTTTGTAAGGTGAGTTGTTATTGGTAATGTCAGGTTGGTCAGTCGGAATGTAGATTCAGAATCAAACCCACACTTACTCTTTCACGTGACTCCTGTCAGATGTGGCCCTTTGGTGGAGCAGAGAATGGAAGTCTTCCTAGCAGCTTTCTAATGAGAAAAGAAAATCCTTACCCCTTCCTATCATTACAAACAAAAATCTATTTTGAATAAACAGTGTTTTCTTAAATAGGAAATTAGCACAAAATGAAGAAAATTTTGTCAATTAAATCACTGAATTTACTGAATGAAAGGGTAAGCCATAACAAAATGAAAGATATGTATAGTGTCTTATTAATCTGCAAATATAAAGTGGTGAAGAAAATCAGATAGATAATAAAACTATGAAAACCAGTGTATAGTTACAAACATATATTATAGCATGAAATTATTTCATGTTATATATCAAAATCAACGAGTAGAGAATTCAGTTGCAGGTAACAGATGAACCTCATAATTATAACACTTGACCCTTGATAGAGTCAGGATTATATCTTAGGAAGCATCGATGCCCAGGCAAACACACCAGCAGCTTCCCCTGGCCATGGTGCACGGTTTTTTTTTTGTTGTTGTTTTTTGTTTTTTGTCAGAATGAGGAAAGTGCCTAGATGTTCACGTTGAAATCAGAGCGAGCTGGGATCCCTTTGTAATGGTTCTATTGTGATAAAATATTAAATATCACTTTCAATTGCCCAACAATCATGCATATAACCATTTGTTCTTTCTTGTGAATTCACATTATATGCAGGCTACAAAGTTGCTACATAAACAAGGAAACTTCATGCCTCCCATGAAGCCACAGGGGGAAAAGTTATTTCAGAATCAATACTTTCTCTACTGGCTGATAGCCACAGAACAAATGCAGGTGTTACTAATGTTAGTCATTAGTGGTGATGATTCCATGTGAGTTTGTGAAATTAATTTTTACTTAGCATAGAAGGTAATGGGTTTCACGATAGTATCTTCATGCCTGTGTAGCATTATTGGTTCTAATTTGACCCCTCCCTGGCTGCCCTCTACTGTCCGACACCCTCCTCTCCCTTGTCCCCCTTCCTCCTTAGACGTAGTCCTCCATTCTGTCTTTTCCTCAAGTCACGCACATCCCACTGCTCTCCATTTGCCCCATTCCTTCCCACTTAGAATCTTTTCCTTCTCTCATGTTTGCCTCATTAGCTTCACAGTGTCAAGCACACCTACAGACCCAAGGTTCCTTTTAAAATTTGTTTGCATGTTTTCTGATCATGGCCTGCTGTCTACAGAGAGGCTGAACTTGTGGTTAATTATTTTTTATTTAGAAATAATGCAGCCTTAGTGAGCTTTTCATGTGCACAATTTAAAACAGAAAAATAAAACATACAGCTTTGCTAGAGCTGCATATCCAATCCCCTGTAACTGCTTTGGAAAAGGCATTAGCAGCTATTAATATCATATGTCTTTCCAATTTTAGAACAGTAATGACCAACTTGGTGTCTGATGCATTGTGAACATCCCTTTGTTTTTTTGTTTGTTCTATAAGAGAGAATCTCTCTGTGTAGCCCCAGCTGTCCTAGAACTCTCTGTATAGACCAGGCTGGCCTGGGACACAAAGATCTACCTGCCTCTGGCTCCAGAGTTCTGGGATTAAAGGAGTATGCCACCACGGTGGGCTTGGGAACATACATTAAGTATGTGTTGAATAATATTCTAAGAGGAAAATTTTCAATTTTATTATATTATATATGTGACATTCTGTGAGATAAATTTTAAGATAGAAAGACCAGTGACTTCATTATTTAATGTTTTTCTGAGAAATGGCTTTAGAGGGTGCTATTTTTACTTAATGCAGCATATTTCTCCAAAGAGAATTTTTATAGCTTTATAATTATGATGCCATGAATTCTCTAAAGGAATAGACTCCTGATTGAGACCTCACATGATCCCCATAAATGAAAAATGTTCAAAATGGGCTTATGCAATTATAAAATACATCAGAAAATATCCACCATGAATGACAGTTGATAACTGTATATATAAAACCCACAGTAAGTTGAAATAATAGAATGATTATATTTAAATATATATTTGAATGTATAGTCTAATAATCCTATTGTTTTAGAGCTTAGGTAATGGGAATGTTAGGTACATCTCAAGTGAGTTTAAAATGGTTACAGGGCTGGGCAGTAGTGGTGCACGCCTTTAATCCCAGCACTTGGGAGGCAAAGGCAGGCAAATCTCTGTGAGTTCGAGGCCAGCCTGGTCTCCAAAGCAAGTTCCAGGAAAGGCACCAAAGCTACACAGAGAAACCCTGTCTCGAAAAACCAAAATAAATAAATAAATAAATAAATAAATAAATAAATAATAAAATAAAATAAAATGGTTACAGGAACAGAATTAAGTAAAAGAACAATCCAGACAAATTTGCTAAGTAATCCTTAAAAATGTATGAAGAAGAAGCTGGACTCATGGCTACTTGAGATTTGGGTAAGAAACAGCAGATTCAATAATCATGATGCCTCAGAACCTAAGACAGAATCCAGAATGCATTTTTCCGTGTGTGTGTGTTTGTGTATGTAACAGGCTTTCTTTTGGGCCACAAACCAGCTCCCAAATCATGGCATGGAGATTTATTATTAGTTATGAATGCTCAGCCTTATCTTATGCTTGTTTCTTGCTAGCTCTGATAACTTAACCTGTTTGTCCTCATCTATGTTTTGCCTCAGGGCTTTTTAACCTTTCTTTCCTTCTGGATGTCTTGTTCCATGTCTGACTGGCTGGCAGCTGCCTGGCTGGCTGGCCCCAGGCATCTCCCTCACTTTCTCTCTTGTTCTCTCCCCTTCTCGCCTTCTCTTTTCTCTCTTCTACTTATTCTCTCTGCCCAACAGCCCTGCCTATCCCTCTACTGCTTAGCTATTGGCTGCTCATCTTTTTATTAGACCAATCAGGTGCCTTATGCAGGCAAGGTGAAACAGCACCACATTTTTACATAATTAAACAAAGGCAGCATAAACAAAAGCAACACACCTCTATGTGATTAAACAAATGCAGCATAAACAAATGTAACACACATTTTCATAGTTAAGGTAATATTCCATGACATTTGTGTATTTTCCTGTGCACATGGATACTCACATGTGTGGGAGCCAGAGACCAATCTCAGGTGTCATTCCTTTGGGCACCATCCACCTTTATTTGGGACATAATCTCTCAATGGCCTTGAGCTACCAATTCAGCTAATCTGGCTGGCCAGTGAACCCCAGGGATCCACCTGTCTGTGCCTCCCAGTGCTATGCAGGTTCTGGACATCAAACCCATGTCCTCATGCTTGCTCAGCAAGTACTTTACATCTTCCCAGCCCTTGCAAGTATTTGCTAAATAAACACAGCTGTCTCCATTTGCTCCTCTGTTTCCTTATTGCCTTATGTTTATCCTCGTCTCTTTATTATTTACACTGTGAAATTTCTCTACTTAGGCCCACCTGATTCAATCTACCATTCCTGGAATCTCCATTGACTGTGCTCTTCTGAGTCACAGCAAAGAGACCTAAGATGGTATCAGGGACAACCTTAATGTAGCAACTGACACAGAAGACAGCTAGGCTGAGTTTTGGCTTCAATATCTGTTTTCATAAGTGCCTTCCCCTCCTAAAGGCAATAGCTGGTCAGTGAGTTGGTCTTTTCCCAGCAAGCACAGTTGATTGGTACCTTATTATGCATTGAAACCTTCAATATTTACTCTCTGATGGAATAATTCATGCAGATTTTATGGTTGTCTCCCACTCCTGTTTTGATTTTTTTGGTACCATTTTTTCCCCTGATTTGTGAGCCATACTCTGTCTTTGGCACAACTTGAATGAATTGCTTATTCTTGTTCACTCATGTTTGTTCTTGTGGGAACAAGAGGCCAGAAAATGAGCCGGTGTAGCTCATCACCAGTTATCTGCATTGTTTTCCCACCTGTGAGTGGGCCATATCTGTCCACACTTCCCTGCTGGGGGATGTCTTTCTGTAGGCTGTGAATATATGTTGTTCCCATCTGTTAAGAAACAAGCTGCTTTGGCCTATGGCAAGGCAGCTTAGAGGCAGGAGGGGAATCCAAGGAGAGATACAGGAAAGAGAAAAACAGAGTGAGGGAGACGCCAGTCGCCATAGAAGGAGCAGCAAGATGCCTACAGACCGGTAAAGCTACAGAACGTGTGGGAAAACATAGATTAACAGAAATGAGTTAATTTAAGATATAAGAGCTAGCTAGCAAGAGGCCTGCCGTAGGCCATACAGTTTGTAAATAACATTAAGCCTCTGAGGGATTGTTTTATAAGTGGCTGCAGGACCTCAGGGCTGGGCAGAATCAGAGAAACTTTCCATCAACACTCCCCTGTGTCTGGGTGGTTGCTTTTTTGAGCAAAGGTTCTTGAACCATGTTCCACATCTGGGTCTCATCAGTGCCACCTGGGGGCTAATTTAGGTCTGTCCTACACCTCCTGACTCCAGCAGAGCCCAGCAGTCTGTAACTGAGTAAGATCATTATATGATAGGAAAGACTGCTAATTAATTTGGGTTCGCTTCCTCATCATATGTCAGTATCATCACCCAAGGTGTTTGAAAATGGCCATACTGGAGCACTATCTCAAATCAACTATAGCAAAATTTTCTAAAACACAGAGAGCAATGTTTAATGACTCTCATGGGGTTGTCATGCTCCACTGAGCTCGAGAACCACTTCCTTCATCAATGTGGTTATGCAGTTCTCAGCTGGCATGATGATGTATTCTTCCCAGGAAACATCTAGATGCCTACAGATCCCTGGTTGCCAAGCTGAGATGCTGCTGCAGGGAAAATGAGATGCTGATCAGCATCATTCAACACACAGGGCACTCTTGGTCCACAACAAACTTCTCATCTGTTGCAGAACACCAGTAGTGGTGGGGTCTGAAAGCTGATGGCTTCAGTTTAAGTTTTCACTCTTCCATTTAAAATGTTCTCTGCTAAAAACACCATTGTGTGAATCAAAAAGGTTCTAGGCTGGAGTGCAGCAAGGATTTTATGTTCATGCTATGATGCGTAGACTTCAGTAGACGTGAAAAGGTGTGCACAGGTGATGTTGAAGGTCAAGGCTTTCGTGTAGACTCTCATGCTTCTGACATTGGGTACAGCCTATCAATTAGGACTAACCAACAAGAATGCAAACAAATATCTTAAGATACAGGATTATATTCAGATTAGAATTAATTGCTTGGTCTTTTCATAACTTTGGCAATAAAGTGTAATTTTCTCATCATCATTAAATATAATAATGACATTATTCTAACTATATATTCTCTTAGAAAACCCATATTAATTTTTGCTTCTTTTTTATAGTATAAAGAAAAAAGCAGACTATGAGGTTGAAATCCAGTCATTGCTAGAACTGAAGATAAAGAATAACAATTACCTCAGACAGCTCTACAAGCAGGCTTATCAAATTGGAGCTGTTTACTATGTAGCAAGACATAAAACAGAGGACTTGGAGAACCAAATAGCGGAAGTGAGAAGAAAATTCAAGGTTAGGTAACCTTGTCATCTCTAAACTGTGCAAAAGGAAGTGATCAACCTGAATTTTCCTGACTTGATCTTTCTTGGTAGTTAGCTTTTAGTTTCAGGGTTAATAATAATCCTCCGAGCCTAATACAGCATGTAAAAACTGTATTAGAAACAAATGTTCACGTGCCTTGATTCACGCCTATTTGAGTAATAACCAATTAGTCAACACCTCCTGCCATTTGTTCCAATGCCAGTACTGGTTTTCTCACCTGGAGAACAGGAGGCTTCCATCCATCACGTGATTGTCTTTTTGTTGACTGATAAAGAACATTTGTATTACATCCTGAGTGTGGTAGTAGTGCTTGGACCTGAGTCCTTGTTCCTGCTGAGAAGCTCTCTGTCACTGAACTATGTTCCACAAACACATTTTTCTCATAGGCATATTTTAATATTTGTTCCCATGTACTGAGTTAACCCAGAATCTCTTTTATCCAGAAGATAATTACAGCCATGTCCCTTCTGGGTTATTCCTGGAAAAATGGCCTAGCTGTAGAGGTGGAATTTCTCAATAACACTCTTGTAAGTTAATGTATCAGCAAAATACCATGTACATTTTAGGCAGTTAATCTTCAATAATCAAAGATATAAAACAACTTCCAAAAATTTCCAACTGTATCAGATGATCTGTCCCATTTTTTCCAAAATTTCAGTGTAGTCGGTGTTTCTTGTCAGACTTTCTTTGGACTGCCAGTCCCCAAATAATGACATGGAGACTTATTAATTATGAAATCTTGGCCTTTAGCTAAGGCTTGTTCCCTGCTAGCTCTTAAAACTTAAATTAAAGCCAGGCGGTGGTGGCGCACGTCTTTAATCCCAGCACTGGGGAGGCAGAGGTAGGTGGATCTCTGTGAGTTCGAGGCCAGCCTGGGCTTCCAGGTGAGTTCCAGGAAAGGCGCAAAGCTACACAGAGAAACCCTGTCTCAAAAATAAATAAATAAATAATAACTTAAATTAACCTATTTCTATTAATCTACATTCTACCACATGGCTTTTACCTCTTTCATTCTGTATGTTCAACTCTCTAGGTGTCTTGCTGGTGTCTCTAAAATCTAGACGCCTAGATTTTAGCCCTTGGAGTACCTCTCTCTGCCCAGAAGTCCTGCCTATCCTCTCCTGCCTAGCTATTGACCATTCGGTTCTTTATTAAACCAATCAGGATAAAATAGTGGCACATTTTCCCCCAGTCTGATCAAATATCCTACAACACTTCAGTATCAGTAACTGACCTATTCAGGAAAGAAGTGCTTTCCCAGAGTGTAGGGTCAGATTCAAAAGCCACACATCATACAACAGTGGGCAATACATCTTCAGTCATGATAGTGAGAAACGGATGAATGTAAACATCCAAACTTGTCTCAAGAATGTGACATTGCACCAAAAAATTTTAAAAGCTGTCACCAGATGTTAAATTCTCCCCTACCTTTCAGCTGAATGCTCTGAGCAAGCTGCAAGATCCTGGTATTATTATTCTGGCCTTAATGCAATTCTGGTGGAACACTGGGTAGATCAAGTCTCTTGCTCTGGATTAGATTAATAGTGAACTAAGTGGGAACTCACTAGAAAGGAAGGAATGGGGTGGAAGGAAGACTGTATTAGCAAGGCTACTTCCTGTTGGGCTTGTGGTAGTTCCGCTTGTCAATATTATAGGATTTACAGTCACCAGGAAAACACATCTCTGGGCATATCTGTGAAGGATACTTTAGATTAGATTGATTGAGGCCTGAACACATTCCATGGGATAAGGTTCAGGATTGCAGGAAAGGGAGAGAGGGGACTGAGTACTTATTCATTGCTTTCTGTTTCCCGTTGATCCTGTCCCCATGACACCCTGTCCTGGTGGACTCTTCTGTCCATAGGTTACTTTTGCAAGGTGCGCTCTCATAACCACAAAACAATTAGTGAATGAAAGCTATTTGTTTATGGTGACATAATTGTTTTAATATACACACTACTGTATAATTGTTATGGACACATTCATTTGGGGGATAATTGTGGAATACAGGGAAGAAAGCATCTGATTCAGGGCTTGTACTTACTGAAACACCACACCTGCACTTTCGCCAACAAGGTTTCTAACCCAAGCTCAAAATTTAAAAATAAACACACAAGGGGGACAGTTTTGGTAATAGGAAAAATAATTGATCCTTAGAATATTCTAGGTCACATTAATCCAGTACTTAGCTTTGTCTTTAGAGGACCGTAGTTTCCCTTAAATAATTTTTCAGTTATTTTAACTCATCCCAAACTCTTTGCTAGAGAGAATCCTTATCCCTCCCTTCTACGGCTGCAGCGGACTCCTGCATCTGGCTTTGTTTCTCCAGTTCTCAGTAGCTTGCAGACTTGGCTTTGGCTGAAGTCTAACCACAGTAAATAGAGAAAATTCTAGAAAAATATACTCAGGTTCTAGTATCTTCTAGGAAATATACTCATGCCTTGAGTGGCATGGTGCGGCCTCATGCCATCTGCTCTATTGTTCGACTTTCCATGCCAGTCACCCCTCTGTCCGATGCACCCACTTTCTGTACTTTGCCTGCTCCTTAGTCGACTAAATTCAGCAGCCATCCTGGCTTACCCAATCGACTGTTACAATACTGCAGTACTCTTACTAAATATTAGTTTTTCACCTGTGTAAAATTTGGATGGTAAGATCCTTTTTTTTTTTTATAAAATTATTACGAGAAGAAAGAGATGTCTTTCATTGTTTACCTGAAGTACTAGGCTTTCAATAGACCGTTGTTGTCTACAGTGTGTGGTTTACACTATACACACTTAAAATCCCATTTGTAAGCAGACTCAGGAGTTAAATGTCCACATGGGTAAAGATGATTTTTTTTCAGGCCCCATACTATAAAATCTTCTATATGTTTCTCCCTATTTGTCTTTAGAATGTTCCACCTACTAGGTGGAATTAGGCTCCAATCAGATGTTCTACGTACAGTATTACTATCTACACAGGCGTTCAGTGTAGGTATTACTCTATTCAGCTGAAACCGGACAACCTGAGACTAATGAAGGTTAAGGATATCCTCAATATCATATTTAGGTAGAGCCTAATTGGACATCACCAGACTTTATGTTGAGGTCATGCCTGCCATGAAGCATCCTGACTCAGTGCGGCCAGAGGCAGTTCTGTTTTATCCAATTATTTCAGACCAGTTTTTTTGTTTTTTGTTTGTTTGTTTGTTTTCTTCATCAATCTCAAATTGATTTCAAACCTTATATGTGTTCTCCGACTTTCTTCTTAGCTCCTGTCCATCACTATTAGGTAAAAGGAGGCTGGTTGCCCATTCTGCTTGGGTTTCCAGACACACAGCACACCAGTCAGCCTATCAGCCTGCGCTTTTCAGGGGGTCGGTAGTCTCTAGCCGTATCACAGCTCTCTGCTGCCACCTTCTGGTTTCTAACTGCTAAAACCAGGCAACAAACAGGTCCGGTGAACCCTGGCCAGAATCCCAGAGACTGCTGTCTCTTTTTAAATCCAAGGCTCCTTACCTGTTCTTTGAAGTGACCTTTGGATCTCATTATTCATTTTCTCCAAAATCAGAACTGAATAGCTGCGACAGAGACCCTATGGCCTGCACAGTTTAAAATACTCACCCCTCACCTTTTATCAGAAGTTTCTCTGACCCCTTCTCTGAAGAACTCAGTGATTGCAGAAATAGGGACAGTTGCTGCCTTAAGCAGTGGGTTTTCACCCTGAATTGGGATGAGTGCAGAGGAGGCGGCTGTCCCACTATGGAGAATTTACTGCACCCATGAACGTGTCTCTGTGGAGGGCTCAGCATCTGCTAATTGCTGGCCAAACCCAAAAGCAGTTAAATGTGGATTATGGGCAAAGAACCTCAAGGGCCCCTGGCTCCTTGCAGGAAGAAGGATAAAAATCGCCACCCAACCTCCTGTAGGAAGAAGGGTGTGGAGCCCTTGCCGAGACCTTGTGTGTCCCTCCACTGCCCTCTGCTGATAAAGCTTAGCTTTCCCCCAAAGCTGCCAAAGAACAGGAGGCCCAGCAACATGTCTTACATCAGAGCTGAAAACAGTGAATGGCAGCCACAGAGAGGAGGTCAACACACATGTGTTTGGGTTCATTTGGTATGTGATGAGTGCGCAAAGTGCACTTGTCTAGGAAAACCTTAAGTCTACCCCAGTCCTGGTCTTCACCGTTAAAAGGAGGTGGGTGGGTGTGCTGAGACAAATGGTGAAGGGTATTTGTTGATGATTTTCCAGAGGATCAGAGTTCGATTCCCAGCACCCACAGCAGGGGGCTTGCAGGTACCTCTAACTCCAGTTCCAGAACACCCGATGCCCTCGCCATCCTCTGAACTCTCCACGCACTGAAAACACAAGTGTAGACACACATTTAGACAAATACAAGTAAGGGTCTTTCATCCCTTGAACATTTAAAGGTCACAGACCAGGTTCTTGACAGAATTTCTCTCGATATAAAAGTATTTATTTTGTTCATCCCCAGTTCAATTCAGGTGAGATGCCCTGGAGAGGAATGTGACATCGTCATAACATTGTGTAGAAGCACATCAAAATTACATGGCATACATTTTTTCTCATCGCTAGTGGCATTAAGTTGGATCATTTTGTTCCAGTTTCCACCGATATGTTCATGCAGGCTCATCCCCTTGTACACAGTCTGTTATCGACTGCATATTTTGAGATGGTGTGCAATACTTTTCCAGCACACGTTTGCTCAAAGGTCTTAGCATCTGTTAGAGGTTCAGAGCTGAACACTCTATTGCCATAGTTTTCGGGGGCTTTCATTTGTTTTACAGTGACTTTACAATTTGAAGAATGTAGGAACTGAGTCAGGGGTGGCTTACAGGCACCTTCTGGGAGAAGACAGGCTTCCTTTGCGCCCCCCTCCTTTCTCCATGAAGTGATGCTGCAGCCCCAAGGCTAGTGTGTCTCTCTGGATTCCCACTATATCCCTGCTTCCCCTTATCTAGGGGAAAAAAATATCTTGCCGGCCCAGTTCCTCCACCAATGCTCAAGTTGCTGATTACAAATGAAAGTCTATGCAATTGTGACATTTTAACGGACCCCTAGAATCTGGTGATCTAAGAAATTCTAAAACTATGCTTTTTAGTTTGAAAGAATCCAAAACAGCTTGCTTCCCCAACATCGACAACAAAAGTAATGTGTTTGTTACTCACAAACTAATTTTTTTTGTAAATTATTCTTTGGAGAGTACTGTTGCAGGCACAGTCCCTGGAATGTCCCTGTGGTAAAGGCTTGGTCTCCAGAATGGTATCTATGGGGTGGTAGGGACATTAAGTGCAGGATTGTTGGAGGTTTTTACTCTTTTAGGGGCCTGCCACCCAGCACCCAAATAAATCACACACAGAGGCTTATTCTTCTTATGAATGCCCGGCCTTAGCTTGGCTTAGTTTCTTGCCAGCTTTTCTTAACTTAAATGATCTCATCTGTCTTTTTGCCTCTGGGCTTTTCCCATTCTCTAATTTCTTATTCTTACTCTGTGGCTTGCTGTAAAATGGGGTGGCTGGCCCCTGGAGTCCTCCCCCTTCTCTGGCTCCTCCTTCTTTCACTCCTCCACTCTTTTCTTCCCTCCCAGATTTCTCCTATATATTCTCTCAGCCTGCCAACCCCACCTATTTCTCTCTCCTTCCTCACTATTGGCCATTCAGTTCTTTATTAAACCATCAAGTGTTTTAGACAGGCACAGTAACACAGCTTCACAGAGTTAGACAAACGCAACATAAACAAAAGTAACACACCTTCAAATAATATTCTATTGCACAGGACTTAGTAGATCTTCGTGTCATCTGAAGGTGTACCCTCCAAGTAGACTGTGGGATCCTGGTGTCTCTGCCCTTTCTTCATTTGCTTCCTGGCTATAAAGTGTGTACTTTGGTCAAACCCAAGCTCCTGCCATAAAGTTGCTACTTGCCCCTGGCCTAAAAGCAAGGGGCTAGGGTGCTTTGATAATTGAGCAGAGCTCTGAGATTATGAGCAGAACTGCCCCTCGCCTCCCTCCCTATAACGGACTATCTCAAGATTTTGTTAAGACAGAAGGTTGAATAGTCATAGCTATGCCACTAAGGGGCTATGAAGAGAAGTGTACACACACACACACACACACACACACACACACACACACACACACACAAGAACCTCCATCTGTGATGTGCCACTGCAGTGGGCCTCCAGCATCTCCTCGTTCTACACCAGTGGTTCTCAACCTGTGGGTCATGACACCCCCTGGTAGTTGAAATGATCCTTTCACCAGGATCATGTATCAGATCTCCTCTGTATCAGATATTTACATTATAATTCATAACAGTAGCAAGATTACAGTTTTGAAGTAGCAATGGAAATTTTATGGTTGGGGATCACTACAACGTGAGGAACTGTATTAAAGGGTCACCGCAGTAGGAAGGTTGAGAACCACTGCTCTACACAGTTCCAATATGCACAAGTTTTGGTGGACTTCCAGCCACACAACTAAGCCAGGACATTATTCATAAAACATATGTTTTATACAGCAATCCCCTAAAATGGTACCCAATAAACGTTAAAACAGCAAAGCATTTCACAACTACTGTAGCTCTTTGTCATCCCCCAGCTCCTGCCTTTGAGCCTATCTAGCAATGATGCAATCAGAGTTTGAGTAAGTCAGACCTTGTGTTAACTCACCCTCTTAGTAACTTGTACTCACTTCCTTCTGGTTCTGTTCTCAGCAGCTGCATGATTCATGCTGCATAATTGTAGGAGCACCTCTGCAAAGCTCATGACTTTGGGGCATATTTTGTTTCATAGGCCACCAAGTCTCAGTTCCAGCTCTCAACAATCTTTAACAGAGGCTCCTGTACCACATCATTCCAAGACAGATCTTCTTTACTGGAGTTATGCTTTGTTATTCTTCCTGTTTTGGCCAGTGTGACAGTTTTGTTGTCAACTTGACATAGTCTAGAATCACCCAGAGTCTCAGTGAGGGATTGGTCATCTCCATCAGGTTGGCCTCTGAGCCTCTCTGTGCAAGAGTACCATGATTAAATTAAAAGAGGTGAGAAGCCTTGCCCACTGTTGGTGGTATCATTCCTTTGGCAAGGGTCCTGAACTGTGCCCATGTGAGAAAGAGCTGTGCTTTAGTATGATACGTTAATTCATTGTTCTCTGTGCTCGACTGTCAATGTGGTGTGACCAGCTGATGGAGTCCCTGCCATCTTGACTCTCCACCAGGGATGAACTGTGATCTTGAATTGTGAAACGACTAAACCCCTGGTCCTTTAATACACATTTGTCCTTTATCACAGCAACAGAAAATGAAACGGAGGCAATGTTGTGTTAGTTTGTGTTTGCAATCAAAGCCATTGTGCTTTGAAGGACTTTGTAATTTGCCATGAGTGCAAGTTAACAAGCCACAAATACTGGAAAGTTCTCTGAGAACATTAATGATATGGAACCTCGATTCAAATAATGTAGGCCCTGGCTCCAGCCCTACCTCGCTGTAATGGGATTGCTCTGCTGCTTGGGAAAAGGGTCTTAATTCTCATTGTTGTCCGGGTAGAGGAAGGGTTGGAAGATGAGCTTGCGTACTTGCTTCTCTTTATTGCCTCTGTAGACCTGGAGTTGTAGCTATGGGGTGATTTCTGATTGCAAACTTGTGTATCTTTTTCGAATCTGGAGCACAGTGTGAAAGTAGATATCTCTCAGATATAGGACTCCAGTATAATCACAAGGCAGAGGACCTAGACAGTGACTTCCAATGATGGGTTGTGCCATTTTAAAGCCACACTGAAAAATTACGACCATTATCCAGGGAACAAAGGAAAACTGCTTCCTTTTTCTTTTGACTGCTATCTTTCAAGGAATGATTTTTAAAAAAAAAAAAATAAAGAAAGAAATTTCTCTAGTCAAGTGGAGGCTTTAATCACATTGTGCAAGCATCACACTTGATTATATCTATTTTGTTTTCAGCATTCAAAGTGCTTATTCTGGAAAGAAATATTAAAACGAATCTGTTTTTCTGGGGGATGAGGGGGGATGAGCCAAGGACAGTCTAGATTTTTCTCTGATTATTTATTTTTTAAGTTCACGACTATAAGATATAACCTAGATGAAACCAAATCCCACTGTTTCCAGGTATATCATGTATACGTTTTTCTTCAAATAGTATCAAGGCCTTAAAAATAATTATAATGTGCAAATCATAGTGACCATTTTGCTCTTTATTCTGATGCAAGTAAACTGTATCTTTTCTTAGTAGCTGTCAAAACTTCCTCCTACATATTCTATCAATCCAGTCTCCATTTGACAACTTTCTTACACGCAGACTAGAGAGGAGTTCCTGAGGAGGCTCACACGAGGTGAAATGGCTGCGGGGGTAGCGATTCAGGTAATACTAATTTGGCTTCTGCGTTTTGTTCTTTTAACTTGCATTTTACTTAGCATTTTAAATTTGCCTGTAATGAGGCATCTTTTGTCACAGCTTGGTTTGCAAGCCAGCACTTTTCTCTCCTTAGCTGATGACAGTTGGCCTCTGTGTACGACTAGAGTGTCTGATCATGCATAAAGAAACTGACCTCCCATGCGCATATCTCATTTTGTGGCTTAATGGGAAATTCTGCCAGTCTAGTGAAAGGGCAGTGCGCTCTTATTCCTAACTGTCGAACTCTTTGGTTTGCTTTCTGATGATGTTACGTTTTCTTTACTTTTAGTGTCTCTCACTGGGATTCTTTATTTAACCCTGAAAAAACAATGTGGTATGATATTTCTACAGAAAGGTTTTGAAATGGAAGTGTGATAACTAGCCAAACCAAGTTCAGTTTTTCAATCTTGCCTATCCTTTAGAACCAAGCTTTGATATTCTGATCTATTCCAGAACGCTTCCCCTTAGAAATACGAATATGTGATGCTGTGATTATTATGATAGAAGAATTAAAATCACAAGGCAAAGGAGTCCAATTACATGTGATGTGCAATTCTCAGAATCCTTAATCTAATGCTATAAAGCAAAGTCAAATTTGGGGTTGTCTCCTGTGCCTTTTTATAGATATTTTGTCTTTTGAGGGGGTGTCTTTTTATAGATATTTCCTGAGTATTTCCATAGTTAGGCAAGTCATTTTTGCCTAATAATTTCTTATAACCTTCCCGCTCCTTGGTTGCTTTTGTCTTACATTGCATGAATAAGATACATTCGAGTGTGTGTTGTCGGCAACAACTGCTGTTGTGCGATAGAATGTTTGATCTTTGTTGTCTATTTGTTTTTTCTCTCACATTTGTTCAATAGCTGCATGTTTAAAATACTGCAGTCTCACCCCTTGCTTTTCCATGAGGGGCTGCAGTGTTTGATTTTCAAATGATACCATTAAACTGGTCTTAATAAATGCATGTGTAATTAACAAACGAATAAACGACTTGCACTCTTGGCTGGCAGAAAAGATTGTATACCATTGAAGAAACTCAGTTCATGGAGATGCAGGAATTTTTGAGGAGGAAGGCACTCTACACTTTGGCTCTGACAGAAGTTGAGTTGCCACTGCGCAAGATAGAAGCAGATGCTGTAAAAATCAGACTTATCCACCGTCAACACTCGAATGTAAGCATTTACAATAATTCAGTACACGAGCATTGACTCATAACCAATCATTTATTTTCAGGGATATTTAGGTTACTAAGTAATGTATGTGAAGATAGGATATAGAAATTTATGGTTTCTTAGAGGGGAATCACAAACCCTCCAAGTTGCTCTTTCATGATCACACCAGTGACTCACTGAAGAACTCTACAACCCTATGTAGTCTATCTTACACTATACTTGGAGCAAACTGTTCTGAAACTGAGCAACTAGTGCCAGGCCTGGCGAGACTGGCCAGGACAGAGCACTCAGTTCAGTCTCCACTGCTTCTTAGTTCGACACAAAAAACTATGTTGACTTGAACATAAAATATGAGGCATCTTGACATTTTCCAGGTAAGTTTCTGGTGCATGTGAAAGTTAAGACAGCCAGGGTGAAAAATAAAGCAAATGTGAGCAAAATATTTTCAAAACTACAAGCTTCTGTCAGTAACTGATATTACTGGCCCTTCCCAAAGAAAAAAATCATAGAAAAATATGTGTGCATCCTATCATTTATCTTTCAGAAAAAACGGAGGGTGTGGCAGGAGCCATACATTCTTGTCTTTCCCTGCAAGGAGGACACACATATACTTGGGGCAATTTGGCAGCATTGTGGGTTTTTTTTTTTTTTATTCTTTTGCAAATGATGGTGTAACTTTGGACCTTCGGTTATTAACAATTTTCAAAATGTCTTTCTTTTTAAAATGTAAGTTATAAAGTATTACTGTTAAAAATATTTATTTTGACTTTTTTTTTTCTCGAGACAGAGTTTCTCTGTGTAGCTTTACGCCTTTCCTGGAACTCGCTTTGTAGACCAGGCTGGCCTCGAACTCACAGAGATCTGCCTGGCTCTGCCTCCTGAGTGCTGGGATTAAAGGCGTGCGCCACCACCGCCCGGCTTATTTTGGCTTTCAAAGTCTCCCTATGAAACAGACCAGAAGGGGTTTCCTTGTATTATAAACTACAGAAAACTTGAGCCTAACCAGGTTTAGCAAACGGAAACTTCTAAATGGGTTCCCTATACACACATGACAAACATATAACAAGTATTAAACCTGAGGGATAACTGGTTTTGATAATGACTGTCTCTTACATTAATGATTGGGGATTTATTAATTTTATCAAGTATCTCAATGTCATTGTCTGAGTATAATAATGAATCCTACCAACAATTAATGACATTTCCCTTCATATTCTAATAGTCTGGTTTTATATATTCTTGTTGTTCACCAATCATTTCTCATTTTATGTTTCAATAGCTAATCAATTATAAGAACTAGCCATTTGGCACAAATTCTGGAAAAGAATACGCTTTTGTGCATTTTCTTTTTGATAATGGTTTCTGAGAATTTGTGCTTAGGGCTTCAGTTTTAGTTGAAATATTTTAAACATTATAATGCAAAGTTATAATTTCTATGTATGTTCATCCTTTTTGCTTATTTAACTGAAACAGATTAGACTTTACATGACTTAGATAATTCAAACAAAATATTGGGATTAGATGTGCCATAGTTTAGAACTCATAGGCAGTGTACCTGTCCATTCATATGTTAAAATAAACATTTTGATTATTAAGATAATCACAAGATACTATTTATCTAAACCAAGGTAAGTGAATCACAAATGTTATAGGACTCAAACTCTGAATGCCTTCTAGATGCTTCATGAGATACGGGAGAAGCAAGAACTTGTAAGAAAGAAAGTAGCTGCAACAAAGAAAAAATTGCAAAGAAAGAGCAAGAAAAGCCGTAAGGAACTCACAAAAACCGAGGTGAAAAATCCAATTTCCAATTTATAATTTCTTACATCAATGAAAACTCATCAGGGAAATATAATTGTAAAGTGATACCTTGCGTTTTGAGTTGCTCTCACTAAATAGGCTCTGCACACACATCACACACACACACACACACACACACACACACACACACACACACACACACACTGCATCTATGTAGCCTGTCTTACCCACTCCTCTAGTGTCCAAGACACACAGCCTTTAGCAGGAAAATATCCCAAAGCAACCCAAAATTCACGCCGGGTTTGTGCAGGGATCCACTACTCTTTTGAGCCCCACAGTGATCCCTACATGGATCTCTACATAGGAGCTTCAGTGAAGCAAAAGAAAGATGAAAGGAGGAAGGAAAGAGAGGCCCGTGAGAAGGAGAAGAAGAACATGGGTACCTCCCATAGTTCTCTCGAAAGGGTCTCTGCTGTTGGGGGTACTGGTTAGAGGACCTGAGCAAACTGGTGAGGTGCTGAGGACTCCACCCTTGTGACTGGGATCAATGCCTTTAAAAAGTTGTCCAAGGGGGCCAGGCTCACTCCTTTCTCCATGTGAGTACACAGCAAGAAGACAGCATCTTTGAAAAAGAGCAAGCCCCCAGCAGACACCAGATCTGCTTGCCTTTTATTCCTGAACTCCTCAGCCCACCGCACTGAAAGAGATAAATGTTCACTGTTTAAAATGACCCATTCCGTTCCATTTTAGTACACTAGTGTGAGTGACCTAAGACAGGAGGGGAGGCAAAAGGGGAGGCGAAGAGAGGAAGGAAGGGAAACAGAGAAGGGAAGGGAAGAAAGTTTTCAGCTCTAAATCTAGTAATCTGATATTTTTTATTTACAAAATCATCATTTATCAGAAATATGCCTATCGACTAGAAAGTGTATTCAGATATATACTTTGAATCATTAATATAAATTATAATAATGATGTATGATTTGACAATATAGATTATTATTTTTAAAAGATTAAAATTTAACTAAAATACACATTTTAAATTTTTTTCAGTCATTTACTAGAAAAATGTTGGTTTTAGAAAGCATCTTCATTTAGATAGCTAAAGCCATTTTTTTCCATTCCTCTTATTTTGGTCATCCATACAAAGACTTTAATTTAGTTTTATTTGGCCAGTGAAATGCCAATACTCCACTCATAAACATGTTAACCCTATTTTTATTGGTGGTGATTGCATGGAACCTAAGGTCCCTTAATTTTACACCTTATTGGAGGTCAGTTCACCTAAAAGACACCCCAGCATAGAACTAATTTCCTGGAATCACCTCTGGAAATTGTGCTGATGAAATGCTGTTTTGTGTCATTTGAAAGATGAGATCATCTGTGCTTAGTTGGCCACTTGGCCACGTTCATCCTGTGCATGTGAGAACCATAGCTACGCATGTGCACCTTGTGCAAGCATGTGCAAGCTTGTGTGTTTTAGGACATGTGGCGTGAGGACAGGCTGGTGGGTGGGAGAGCGAAGAGCATAGATGCGATTCTACCCTTTGGGGAAGCTCCTCTGGTAATGTGAGGAGCACATGCTTACATCTTCGTCTGCCTTGCTGCGGGCTTGCTACTCTTTTATTGACTGGATAACCTTGTAACCACACATCTTACATCGTCACCTCCATCCTTGCTCTCGTGTTGTCTATGTGGCTTGTGTAACCATGTCTCTGAAATCCAAAGATTTGAAAATCTAAGTGTTAAAATGAAACCTTTGAAACTTTTTTTTAAGGGAAAAGGTTCAATAATCCATCAAGAAATAGAATTCACCAGAAACAAAACAATTATTCTCCACGCAAAAAGCATAGAGCTGACTAGGGAGATAAAAATAATGAAACTGGAAAAGATAAATTTTGAAGACAAACTTGAAAAGTTGAAGTAAGTTTTGTCAAAATAATAATCGTATTTCTTATATGATTAACAAAATCAGATTTCCATATTTAAAATTTATTCTTAAGATGATTTACATTTTCCCTCAGAATCCTATCAGAAATATGTGATAAATTATGATATTCAACCATTTTTATCTATATGAGCATAATTATAAGTTGCTTTCATTCTTTATTTCTCTCCTGGGTTTTTTCCTATTTGAATAACTACATCTGTAAACTTCTCTCTCTGGTATTAATAATATCTTTCATTAAGTCAACACATTGTTGGTGTTTGTGAGCCATGTTTAAGAATTTATGTTTTTCCCCTAACCTTGTATCAGTTTTGAGGGAAGAATTTGGAAAGAGATATTCTATAGAATCTATCATGTGTTTCATGTGTTCACATCTCCCTTCTTTAGTGGCCTCTTATGAGCTCACCTCATCAATCAGCGATGCTCTCGGTGGGAAAGGGTCCTTGGCTCCTGGATGACGGTGCTCTCAGGCCCATGATGTGGAACTTGTGTTGTCTTGTATTCATGTTGGTTCTGTTCCCTATTTTGTTAAATATTATAAGACAGGCTTTCATAATGACTGGTCACATTAGGAATGGTGGCTTGATAGCCAACAAAAATATTAGTACAGTCAGCACATGGGGGATAATTTGATAAAAAATAAAAGTGGACATGGGAGATGGCCAAGTTCACTTCCCAGCACTACTACAGGAGAACCTCTGCCATCCACGCAAAAGCCTGCACTCATATCCATGTACATCACAACCCACACACATGTGCACATGCACACACATGCATAAAAATACAAACAAACAAACAACCATGTGTAGCCTCGAACCAGATACTCTCTAGTGGGTTCAAGTCAGTCAGTCCACCTAGAGGGCTTTAGTGATCATGGTCATATAGGTTTTATCTGCAAAAGACTAATTTATTGTTGTCATATCATGTAAGAAAGCAAGGACAATCTGGGTGGTGGTGGCGGCAGCCCACACCTTTAATCCCAGCACTTGGAAGGCAGCGGCAAGTGGATCTCTGTGATTTTGAGACCAGTCTGGTCTACAAAGTGAGTTCCAGGACAGCCAGGGCTGTTACACAGAGGAACTCTGTCTCAAAAAAACAAACAAAGAAAGAAACAAAGAAAACACATTGTTTAAATTATTAAACACCAAAGAATATCATAGTTCTGAAAGGTATAAACTTAAAATTATATAAGTTGCACTAAACTTACAAAGACCTGAGATTGGCTGCAAATCTCATTCAGACTTTGTATCAGGTGCTTGTGTCATGGCTATGATAGAACAGCCGACTGAAGGCCCCAGACCATGCTACTCATTAGTGACTCTTCTGTGTTCCGACCACAGCTCAGCATTAGCAAGTGTTTCTTAAGCTTATTTATTGTTGACACCATCATCTTATTGCCACTTCGTAAAGACTAGTATTTTTCCTTTTGCAAGCACTGAGCTCACATGTGAAACTCTTTCCACACAGGGATGAGTTCATCAAGCTGAGATTCGACAAGGAACACTCACAGGGTGTGTTTGACCACCTCAAGCTAGAGAAGCAGCACTGTGAGGAGAGGATCTTTGAGGAGGACAAGATGTTCAGGAAGCTTGTTGAAATGAGACAGAGCACCCTGGCTGAAATCCGGGTGAGTCCGACTTGAAAATGAGAGAAACGTAACAATAGTCAAATAAGCAGTACATCATTAATTTTGTTGACTGACGTGACAGGGATACTTAGATTTTAAAAATCAGTGTGTTTCTGCGATAAGCCTGTGATTTTTCATTTTCCTTCTGGAGTAATTGCTACGTATTCATCCAGGACATCGGACTTTCTATGCATTCTGTGCAGACTCTGACTTTATCACTGTGCCTTACTTTATTTTCATGCCTACTGATGTAAAAATGTAGGCTGTGTTCATTCCAGAATTAAGGCTTTCAGTGGAGATTTGAAGATGCTGCTACTTTATTTATATTTAAACATTATTTGAGTATGACGAGTCACTTTTATTGGGTAAGTGAGAATGTTTCATGTTCTTTCCTTTAAAAATGTGTATAACACTTTGAAATCATATGCCAAAATATATTCCTGCATCTGAATTTTATTAACCAAACTATATAAAGTTAAACATATTAATTTTTATATAGACTCTAAAACACATGTGTTAATTCAGTGATTCCTATTCCATTTTACAATTTACAATAGTTTTTGTTATATATAATTGCAATGCATAAGTAAAAGTTTAAAAATATATTTGATATTAAAATTTTTAGTTACACAATGAGACAGTTCTTCTGAAAACAAAATTCCATTTATTAAAACTAATTTTTGCCAAAATATTTAAAATATGTCTAATATTGTATCATAATGCACTTTTATCAGTTATTTTAATCCTACTATTTTCATGATTGTATAATCTATTATGATATATACACATATTTCAAATTTCTTTTGTTCTTACATAAGGCAAAACTGACTTTAGTAAATTTTTTAAAAATTGGCACAAAAGTACCTCACAGGAGTATTTTTAGTGGTTTTGATTTATTCATGGTTAAATAATTATTAAG
This sequence comes from Peromyscus maniculatus bairdii, assembly GCF_049852395.1. Taxonomy (NCBI): domain Eukaryota; kingdom Metazoa; phylum Chordata; class Mammalia; order Rodentia; family Cricetidae; genus Peromyscus; species Peromyscus maniculatus. Next base: position 12,310,494 of record NC_134870.1, on the reverse strand, counting down.
TTAATAACAGTTTTATAAGTAGTGGTGATAAGTAACAGTCTTTTATTTAAATATGGCTTGGCTATTACATAGAAAAGATTTTTTTTTTCTTCCTTAAAAAAAAAAATGAAAATAGTTGGCGCCATCTAGTGGCAATAAACGATGCCTCCTCCTTTGTGAAGGGATTCTGAGAACTCTGGTGGCTGTCTCAGGCCTGTGACCCATGAGGACACTGAAGCTGAAACTAAAAAGAAGCAACTCTCACTACAAGACTTTGTTATTTCCTGACTCGAGCACCCTTTCTCGCCTCCTGCGTTACTGCAACTGTAGAATCACTTCTCTTAGTTCCATCACATTTTACAGTCCTCCTGGCGCTGAGCACACATTGGAACCTCAGCAATCATTGATTGATCTGCATTTCAGCATTTCAGTGGAACAATAATTAGTGAAATGAAAAAAAAAAAAAAAGGTCAGCAGGAAAGAGATGAAAATGCCTGACCTAACCAGTCCCTAGCTTACAAAATGCAAAAGAGATTTGCATTTCTTTTCACCAAAAATCCTTCCTTGCCTTCTCACCCCATGTCTCCAGCCCTGCATCCCCTTTAGAAGCATAGCATGGCTCCAGTGTTTTGCTCTGTGCTGGTCTCCGTCTTAACCTGTTTGATTGACTCACAGGTACTCATAGTCAGCTGGACTCCCGTGAACCTAACGCTTTTTAGATGGAGGCCGCTATCTTTCTTTTTACCCTGTGTCTTGAAAGCTCAGAGCTCGGGGAGGAAGTCAATCAAAACTTGGGGCATGAATGGGTGAGTAGATATGTACAGCCAAGCATGGGTGGATGAGTGCGCCTGCCTTGATAAGTTTGCTGGCCACACACAGGCATGATACTATCTAGAAGCAGGAGTTCTCTCCAGATTGTTTTCATACTGCACCAATCTGATGGTCCAGATACTTCAGAGAACACTCATGCAGTTTTCCAGTACCATTCTTTGCTCCTCCTGCTCCTCCTCTTGCCCCATTCCTGTTCCTTTCTGTCCTTCATCATATATGAATGTTTGCCACCTTCTCTATCCCCTATAGTAAAACATTTAAATCTTCTGTTGCCTTCTAACCTTGAAGGATTCTTTGGCATCCCTCAAGAATGCTTACCAAGAACCTGACTGTGTGAAGGTGACTTTTCTCCATTTCTTGGATATATTTATCCTAATGATTTGCCATATGTGACCCAAAGCACAGAGTTCCTCTGTGTGATGAGGACATTTAAGATTCACTGGTTACTAAGTCTCCTCATTGAGGATGCTCTTTATCTTTGATTGACATTAGGTTTTGGGCAGTGAACAGTGAGATAATGCAATGTGCTTTCTTTTCTCCTAGAGAGCACAATGTCATTCCTCTTTAGAAACTAAGTAAGTTCATAAATATCTAGATAAGGCACTCCATGATAGAAAATATTGTATGAAAGCTAAACTTGGTGTTATTGACCTGCACTGTCCCTTTGGGGCAGAGCAATTGATCACGATGATAGATCACCTGTGGATATTGTTTAAAAAATAACTATAATGTCTACTATAGCATTGATCAAGGATGCAAAAAATAAAAAGGCACCACAGAGTTAAAAATGTGAGCACCTGGTAGCAGGGCTGGAGGCTGCATTCTGCTCTGTCTTCTCTTGGCAGCCCAGACTTTCTCCATGGGCTTTGTTTTTATTGTTGTTTATTTGTTTGTTGTTTCCTGCGTTCATGCTCTGCTCTTTGTCATTTATGTTGTGAGGGAGTAACAATTAACTACCCTGGAAAGAAAATTCCAGACTGAGTTCATACACAGATTGCATGTTTTCCCCTTTCCTTGTTAACATTGCTTCCTATTTCCCTGCATAGGGAGATACTTCTGCTGGTTAAAAGAATCCAACATTTGTCTAGTCAGTCATGCCTTGACTTTTTCCCATGGAGAATACTTGACTTCTAACAAAACAGTGACCCCCCATACACACACACACCTCCTTCAACAGCCCGGCACCTAAATAACAAAACTCAGACAACTCTAACCTAGGCTCTAACTTCAAAGCTTATTTCAGTATGTGATTAGTTCTCTTATTGACCACTCATCATTTCTTCATTTACCCACAACCATTTCATAAGTAGTACTGTGTTCACAACACTCAGTGCTGAGTAATGAAATCCTATGGACTAAAAACGTTGCATCTGCAGGAAGATGGACTATGTGACAGTTAACAAAACTCAAGTCACAAATGGTAAACTGTGATCCTCACCCCGTGTCCAGAAATACTAAAATTATTAGTAGGAAGAAACTAACCATACCGTTTGTATTCTCAATAATGGAAAATTGGTGAATGATAAACTCTCGAAGAAAAGGAACTGACCAGTGAATTTCCCCGGCATGAATAATTTTCCTTACCTGATGACATTTCTGACACAGAAACCATTTTAAAATTGCATGAGAGTTCTTAGCATGAGGAGCATGTTTCACATAATTAATGTTTCCTTTACAAGTGCTTCGGATATGATTAAGTGTCAGTTAGCCACATAACATATGAACCTGGCACATCATTTTCTTAAAATCTGCAGCTGATTGAGAAAAGCACATTTTATTTTGAAGATAGGTGATGAGAAGTGCTAATTTTGCATCAAAGAACACAGTGTTTTTACCCAGACCTCATGCTGAAGTGATCGTAAACACTTAGAAATCAGGAGAAGGGTACTACATGGAGTAGTGGGTTCTTAAATATAAATCGAAAAGATTATGAAGATTTGATTTACTAAAGAAAAAGAGCTTTCCTTTCTTTTTTTCCCCATGTCTCTTCCAGGTCCCAGAATTACTGCTAATGTAATGTTAAACTCTATACATGAAATCTGAATAGAATTTTATTTACGCAGAAAATTGGCCACTATTTTTAGCTTTTATTTCCCACAGCAGCTTAGAGGTATCCCTTACCGTCTTTGGCTGCCATCTTTTTTGACATTTCAATGTATAGTTTTCAATGTAATTATAGTATTTTATGAGCATAGTTTACATATTATATTTTTACAGTTGCTTTTCATTCTCCAGTACATTGCCATTTTTTCAGTGTCTCACCCACTGCAGACTATCTGTAAAAATATTTAATTTCTTAAATTTTTATTAACATATATTAATTATGCATTATGACAGGCTTCATTATGACATTTTCATGCATGTACATAATGTGTTTTGATAGTCTCCACACCTCATTAGCCCTGTAAAAGCCAAACATAGTGGTACACATCTGTAACCCCAGAGCTAGGGGCAGATCCCTGGAACTCGATGAACAGGCAGCCCAGCTGCATCAATAATTTCTAGGCTCTGCTAGGGAACCTGTCTCAAAGAATAAGATGGACAGCAATTGAAGATAACACCCAACATTGACCTCTGGCCTCCACACATACATGCACCCACATGTACACACTCAGGGAACACAAACACCACACACAGATACACAGAGATCTGGTGTTTTTTATGCTACTGTGACAAGATGAATATTTCTGTGTTTTCTGTGACATAAGAGTGATTGACTCCTACAGATTATATGCATACATTGGAGAGGAACGATGGATGTTAGATGTGGCAGCAATAAAGACTTTCATAGTGACACCAAGACCTTCGAATGATTGGGGCCCAGGTTTCTGCTGTTCCTATAGACGGAATATGGATGATTCTGCTGCTGATGCTGAGAAGCATTGTTCAGATGTGAATATGGGGCTTCTAATGCTGATAACCTGATAATCCACAGCACGGTTATCTAGAAACAGGGTCTACGGGTTAAAAAAAAAAAAAAACATGTATGAAGCTGGCTGTAACAGAATCTTGAAACTCTTGGAGAAGCTACTTGGGACTCAGCAGCAAATAGAAACTAAGAGTCTAGAATTCGGGGAGCAAGAGTTTGGGTGTGGATGCCCTTATAGAAACTATGGGGGCAGATGCTGCATGAGAGGCTTCAAGAAGATTCAGCTACAGGAAAAATATACCAAAGCAGAAGCCAGGCTGGGCCAGCACGAGATGGAAATGAGTGCAAGGACAGAAGCACCAGGTCCCACGACTGGAGTCAGCAAGTGAGGTGAGGCCACTCCAGAAGACAGTGAAGTAGGAAGGGTGACCATGGGTATGAATGGCTAATGGCTTGTGGAATTAGAGCTAACGTGATTTGAGTAAGTCCATAAACTTCAAGATTAAAGTGTTGAATAGGTCATCCAGTTTGATACTGAGGTAAAATGGGATAATGGTGCAATGAGGTATAGGCAGAGAGACAAGGCCAAGTCCTTCAGCCAGACTCCTTCTTAGGCATGTGAAAATCAGCAGAAGTCCATTAAACCATTGCCTTTTGGCTGACTGGTTATGTATTGTGTCCTCTAATCACATTAAACTCAAAAAAAAAAAGGAATATCTTCTCACATATGTAAGGAATTGTGGTTTGGAAGCGATAATGAAAAGCCAGGATGGTACTAAAAAAAAAAAAAAAATACAGCTAGACTTTCTAGACTATGGGGGCTGTGAGAAGAAAATCTTCACGCCAGCTCTGATTTAGTTAATGCAGACAGCATTCTGCAGCAAGGATGAAGCACAGATGTGTATCTAAACTGCTTTGCCAGGGAATGGCACGTTCAGAGTTCACTCGGAAAAGGTGTAGACTAAAAAAATTGTAGAGTTTGATTAATAAGTAGGAATTTGGTTCTTATTACATGCAGTATGCAATTCTTTCTCCCCTTTATAACAAATTGATTCTTTTCTCACTAAAGTTTCCCCTCTCTCTTCTTCCTCTCAGTTCCTCCCCAAATCCCCTCCCATCAGGATCAATTCCCCTCTCTGTCTCTCATTAGAGAAGAACAGGCTTCTAAGATATAACAATAAAACACAACAAAGTAATATAATATAATAAGATAAAGCAAAAACCATCAGATGAATTTGGACAAGGCAAACCAACAAAAGGAAAAGAGCCCAAGAGCAGGCACAAGAATCAGGAACTTACTTATTCACATACTCAGGAGTCCCATAAAAAATGCTAAGCTGAAATCTATAGTATATACACAGAGAAATGAGTGCAGACCTGTGTAGGCTCTGTGTTCACTCTATGTTTACTGCTCCAGTCTCTGTGAATTCATATGAGCTCTGCTTAGCTGATTTAGAGGCCCGGCTTCTTCTGGTCTCCTCCATCCCATCTGGATCTTAAACTCTTTCTGCATCATCTTCCCTGGGGTTCCCTGAGAGACTTGTTGGAGACATCCCATTTAAAGCTGTGTGTTCCAATGCTTCTCTTTGTCTCTCTGTCTGTCTCATAATGTCTGACTATAGGTCTCTGTATTTGTTACCATCTGCTACAGGAGGAAATTTAGCTGATGCTGGCTTAATAAGACACTGATCTATGAGTATAGCAGAATATTATTAAGATTAATTTTATTACTACTTTTTTCAAAACCAGTAGTATTTGGTTTTACTCTAGAACTCTGGGCTATCTAGGCTTTGATTCTTCGTCACTCAAGCAGTATCAAGAATGTACTCCATCTCATGGAGTGTAATTGTTAATTCTTAATAAAGATTGTTGGCATAGATCACAGGTCCTTCATTCTGAGAAGGAGGAACAACTTCACTGGAAGACTCTGAAGCATCATTTTCATATGCTGTTTCTAAAGAGTCAAACAAAAGAAGGAAGGGTATGCACATACATCTTCAAGTGACTGGAGATGTAGCCAGTGGTAGATGACTTTCCTAGCATGTACTAGGCTATGACTTTTATCTTCAGTGCATGCACATGTGAGCACACACACACACACACACACACACACATACACACACACAGAGAGAGAGAGAGAGAGAGAGAGAGAGAGAGAGAGAGAGAGAGAGAGAGAGAGAGAAAAATACTTACCTCTTATAAAAAAAAGTTTAAAAGAAAGAAATAAAGTAATTGGGGCCTCCAAGTCTTGCTATGGCATTGTCTAAACTATACCACTAATCACTCATTATAGCATGTTATATATATATATTTATATGTAGCATTATGTGTGTGTGTGTGTGTTTATATGTAGCATTATGTGTGTGTGTGTGTGTGTGCGTGTGTGTGACTTAGTGTAATCAAGAACAACACCTGAATGAGCAGTGGCAAGTAGCATATCTCACTATTTTTCTCTTTTGATTATTGATATAATTGGGGAGACCTCCCATTATCCCATTATCCTGACCACTTACCTTTACATGGCATCCTTACCTTCAGGAAGCTCACCTCAGCTTGTTTTAAGAAAAAATTAGTGTTGCAGAAATGCGACATCCATAGGGTTGCAGTGTCCATAAGCATAGATCTAACTGAAGTGGTTGAGCAATCAGGGACCCATTTTCAGTTACCAGAGATTTCAAATATCAGCGACTTCCCATTCCCAAGTCATAACACTGTATGTTTCCTGTTAAAATTAGGAGTTTTTAAAATCTGTCCCTGATGCTCTCACAAAGCATCACACAGTGTTTTGTTCACTGTTCTGAGAGTGTGTGTATGTGAGGGGGGTTGTCAACATTACCTAAATCGCTCTTCCACTGTCTGATTTATTTGCTTGCAGAAAACACATATACCTGACCTCCTGAGGGAACCGCACATCTCAAATTTGGGTGCCATGATAATCATAACAGTTTGAGAGAAAATGAAATAGGCTATAAACAGGAAGGAAATGAAATATATAAACTGTTGTATGGTGTCAAGTTCATTTTCAGTACAATATAAAATAATGAAAATGCTTTTCGATAACCTTTGTTGATTTTTATAATGTGAAACACACTTTATGAAAAAGACAATGAATGTGCTAAACAAAAACAAAAAAACAGTGAAAAATACTTTTAGCTTTTGACTCCATTTCTGCATTCTTGCCCATAAGTTTACATTAGAGTTGAATTCTGAGACAGAACAGCTTTGAGACAAAAAGATTCTTTCCTCTTCCTACCCTTTTAAAATTTAAACAGCATATTTTTTTAAATCTCAAGGGTAAGGGTCATTTCCTTCATGAGCAATCTAGTATGGTAGGCAGCAAATATTGCATTTTTCTAATTTTACAGTTATATTTTGAGAACTTAAACTGAATGACATTGAAAAAGACTTTCCCATCACTGCTCAGTTTTTTAAAATACATTTATGGAATTTTAATGGTCACCTCTCTCCTCCCCCTTCACACAAACATCCTAAACACTTTCCACTAAACTGTTAATACCTAGGGCATCATGACCAGGTATCATGGGCGCCCAGGTTGCCTTCTTCTTTACCAAGGGGAATTAAAGCTCCATCAGACTAAGCGCACATGAGTAACTGGCCTTGTGAAGTTCAAAGGTCAAGAGAATACAGACAGCATATCTATCTTTGTGACACTCATTCCCCGGAAAATTAGGGTTCTGTCCACAGAGAACCCCTTGCTCAAGTACGAAGAGTGATGCCAACTCTCAATTTCAGTTGCCATCTATCTCAAGACTACAACCACCACCAATAAGACACGAGGGTACAGTCAGGAATAACAGGATCAAGTGAAGTAGAAACTTAAATGCTCCTCTAAAAAATACACATTGTGCACCAGACCTCTGACATTGGCTCTATGGTCACCACACTTGGAATAAGCAGAACTTAAATGATTCATTCACCCAGAGGACACAGTCTCTATGAGACTAGACTGCCCTCACTGCAGACATCAGCTGGCCACAAGTTTGGGGATTTCCCACAACCACTTTCAAGCTTGACGATTTGCTGAAAATCTTGTAGAACTCAGAACAGTGCATTTATAGCTGTAGTCTCATCATATAGAAAAGATACAATTAAATTAAGCAAGTAAAACCAAATGGTCCAGAGTCCTGGAGAGATCTGGATGCACAGCCTCATCCCTCCTCCTCAGGTCATGGATGATGTTATCTCTTCTCTAATCTGAGATGGTACAATAAACAAAGAGGAGTGCCAACCAAGGAAGCTTCTTTGTCTAGAATTTAACTGGAGCTTAGTTACATATTGCCCAATTGGCTGTCCTTTAATCTACAATCAATTGTGGGAATTCCTAAACATGGGTATTCCTAGACATGTTTGAAGTAATTCAGTGTGGGCCAAAGTCTCCATCATCAGTCACAATGTTGGGCCATGCAATGCCCACAGCCCCCATACCGGTAATCATATTCTAGGGACTTACAGATGCTTCCCAATTAAAAAAGGGGAGGGCCAAGCCTCTTTTCAGACAGGTTAGTTCTATACTATGTATTGAATTACTAAAGGAGCCAATCTATGCTTGACATTCTAGAACATGAATCCATGCCCAGATCTAACCTCTTAGTAGGGCAAAGAGAAAAAATATAAAATTACACACACTTTACATTTCCTCAAGAAGAATGAAAAATAAAGTGGGGAAGCCAGACATCTAAGATTCTAAAGTCAACATGAAACAAACGATTTTTTTTTTAAGAAAACACAAAGTTGGGTGGCAGTCAAGAGAACATAGATCTAGGAGGAGCTGGGGGAAGGGATGGATGTGATCAAAACACACTGTACAAAATTCTTTAAGGACCACTAAAAAAATACACATTACATAATGTATTACCATAAGGCTCTGTTGTATTCCTGACTATTTTGTATGTGTGTTTGTGAGTGCATGTTCATGTGTATGCAGGTGCATATATTTGTGATATGTATATGCATGCTTGTGTGTTTGCATGTGGCTGTCAAAGGACAGTATTACATGTTGTTCCTCAAGCACTTGGTGCCGCATGAAATGTGGTCCCTGAGGAACTGTGGTCCTGTCTAAAAGAATTGTCTTCAATAACCCAGTTTCCCTGTACCCAAACTGACGTCTTAGGTTCTACTACACCAAGAAAGTTGGAGGCCAAATTTATGATCTATGAATGGTTAGGATACACACTGAAACTGTATCCAAATGTCACAGGTCTGATGTGATCATATTGGGTTTACTTGGAAAATCCAGGGCAATCTCCCTGCTTTGGGAAGATTTATTAATGTCCCCAGGTTCATTTGTACCATCCCTTTTCAGTAGATTAGTGTTGAATAACTACAGGGACGATACTTTGGAGATAGATAGTATCTTAAAAAACTTTTTATGATAAATATTAATTCAGAGCCATATGTAGCTCACTGATTAACAGGTTTTTTCATGTCACTGGGGATATTTCATTTCAAAGCCTTACTCTGGGTGTAATATTATGGACATCTCCTCTTAGCTCATAAAGGATCAGCCCAGGATGATAAGTAGATCTTGTACTACAAAGCCACTGTGGGATTCTGAATTCCCTGACTTCGGCTGTCTTCTACCTCAGAGCCTCTAACATTTTAGCTTCTTTGGTTGTGGACAATCTTTGCATTCTGGCTTTAGCAGACCATCAAACAGAAGAGTTTATTAATCTACTCAAATAAGCACATTGAATTCAGTGCCACTGAGACAGTTCAGAGGGATCCAACTCCCTCCATGTCACTGGCACAGGTGTTGCACACAGCTAAGCTGAGGTGGCAGAGGGAAGCGAAGGAAGGCCAGCACCCCTGCCTGCCCATCAGGCTGCCTTTCCTGGGTCTGTCTGCAATTGCCCTCAAAAAGCAGGAGCTGGGGCATCTCTCTTACCTTTCCATTCTTACACCAGGCTGCTTGTCACCTGAAGTAACCCAGAAGGTGTGTCCTTGGAATTCGTTTTCCAATTTAATACAATTGAAAACAACACAGTCCAGCGGCAGGTTCTGATCTCGGTCTCTGAGCAATCTACTTCCCTTATAGACTGCTTAGATTCACTTTCCCTTCTGAGAATAAGCTGTAAGGAAAGTAACAAGCCCAATACCCCAAGGTGGAATTAAGCAAGGAAACTCGGGAAGGCTGGGTTTTCTGCTGATGAAGTGATAGGCAGATCTGTAGACTTCAACATCTTTTGTGTCTTCATTTCCGTTCTAGTTCAGGCAGATGCAGTGTGCCATCACTTAGAAATCACCCATGGCCATGTTTGGGTCACTCAATGTGAGAAAATACTTTCTTTGATTGCCAATCTGCACATTGCTTGATACATCTGTAGGGCAGACAGAAGTGGCCTGAGACAGTGTGTCATCATATACAACAGCTGTTAGAACAATACATTGCTAATAAAGATTAAGACACCCTGTGCAAAAACATATATCCAGTCCTCTACTTTGTCTGAAGAAACTCATTGGAATTGAAAATCAGTTTAAATCCCTAGTGAAAAGACAGAGCAATATGAAATTCTAAACATTCTAAACAGTAAATGCCAAGTCTCAGTGTCTGCATGTGAAAGTGAGTACTAAGCATTTTGAAGCAAGCTTCATTGCTTGCATCAGAGGGTTTAGCCTGAACATTTCATGGTGTTTGGCACATACTAGTTAATGAATAATTAATTTCTTGTCAGAGACACAATTAGGTAGATGGAGTATGGTATCATTACAAAAGGTCAAAGGTGAATTATCTAAACCAAGAGAAATGTATTGTACTGAGTGGTGGTGACAGTGGTGATGATTGTGGTCTTTTGTTTTGTTTTATTTTTTTTCCTTTCCAACTATACCTGCTTCCTCTCTAGAAGGGCCTTTCTGATGATGCACAAGAGCAGAAAACTAAAGGTGGAAACTGCTAACCCACAGGTCGGTCCTTTAAGATGCAGATTTCTATGTAAGATCTACCCTAAATACCTAAATACCTTCACACCTAAATACCTTTAACTTCTCTGTCTTCAGGCATTCTCAAGATTTCCTTAAATTAAATCATTACCAATTCAGAACATCCCTTCTTGCTAAATATGTCTAAGTTTCTTTGTCAGAAACTTTATATTTTTTCCTGTTTCTCTTCTCTTATTGGTTGTTGTAACAGCCTTCCACTTTGGGTTTGACTATTATTTTCAAACACTTTTTCCATTTTCTAGAAGGAATGATTTTACTTCCAAAAACCCTGTTTTAATGCTATAGCTAGCAGGAGCAGACACTAGAGGATATAACGCAGTCGGGGACTTAAGATCCAGGCCACTCCTATCCAGTTTCCCCCATATCTCTTTTCTGCATTCTCCATTTGTCTTGGAAGCTTGCAAACGTAGCTGCTCTTTAGAGCAAGGTTTTCCCTGCGTATTGCTTTCTCTGAGATTATCAAGAGTGTCTCTGCCTGCTCATCATCTCAAGTTTCCCTCTATAATTCCCAATTCCCCCCAGTGACTGATGGAGGAAGAACCCATGCCTCTTAGCACCTGGTGTTGTGATTTCTTCAGTGCCCCATTCTGATGCGGAAATACCTAGAAAGTTGCATGTCCTTCACGTGCTTCCCAGATTTGTGGGAACCTTTCCAATCTTTGCTTTTGTGATTCTGGGAGAAAAGGGTATGAGCAGATCCTCACCTGGGTCTTTGAACAGCAGTAGAGCAATTCTTTTTGAGAGCCAGTAACTTTACACTGATCTCACCTCATTAAGTGACTGAGTGGGTTAGTAAACAAAACTAATAGGAGCTTTGTTCCTTGAAGTCCTGGGCCTGTTGTGTTGTTGTTTTCATTTGTAATATTTGATGCTAATAACGCTACATGGTCTCCCAACATTTCTCTTTCCTACAGATTACATTTTCAATTGTATTCAGTCTACAGCTAGTGGAAGCCTAGTGCCAACTACTGGTTGGTAGGACAGGATTTTACAGGATTCAAAGTCTGTGAAGCTCCCAAATGTAGACGAGTATTTAAATAAGGGCACAATCATGCTGTTGATTGTAGCAAGTTTCATGTTTAAGACTCCAGCATCTTCATTTTGTGATTCCTGCATGCTAATTACTGACAGTTACACGTCTGCGTGGTCGTGTGTATATCCGATGTTTTATCTGTTCTCCTGTTGTGTCTTTACTGTTTACATTAAACTGTTGATTTCCTTGGTTATTCCTTCAATCTGAAACATTCAGTCTAACGTTTAGGTTCCTTGTCAGTAGCAACCCCGCCCCCCTTGTTTACGTCGTGAAAATTCTCGCCCTGGAAAGCACTGCAGTGTATGTCGGACAGCAGTGGTGGCTCACTCTGTCCACGGTGCTCTTTGCAGACTCGTACCCTATAGCACCATCTACTGTGCTTGCAGAAGAGCAGCTTGGGACGTGTTTTGTGCTTGTGCACATGTCCTGTTATTTGTGATAGAATAAAGCAAAAATATAATGCACACCTCCAGAAAACTAAACATGTTCTTTTCCTTCTTATTTAAAGTCTAAATCCATAAAACATCTGAAACTGATTAAAAAAAAAAGCTGAGCCCCATCTGTCATAATTCAAGCTGTAAGATCCATAGGTGCGGTGATTCTAGGTTAGAAGAGTGGAGAAGAGACAGATAAGTTAAAATAAACGGAATCACTTAGACAAAAAAAAAAGAGTTAAATAACACACGTTAATTCCTCCCATGATGATTTTTGCATCAGAAATTCATAACAAGTACTGTTGCTGTCTAAAGGGTACCTGAGCACGCCGTGAACATTCTATAGATCAGAGCTCAATGAAGTAAGAGTGAGTAATAGCCACCGACTGGAGAAACTTGTAGAATAAATCTATTTAATTGCATCTTCAGGACGAGCTTTGCTTCTGGGTGGGGGAGCAGAGCTGAGTGCCCCAGCACAGACCCAATCTCACCAGTGTCAGTGAGCTGTGTGAGTTGTCTCTATGGGTTGTAAATTGGATCCCCTCAGTGACCAGTTAATGTTTTCTGTATTTACGGCAGGATTTCTGTTTTTTACAGCCACCAGGGCACTTTGGCAACATAAAAATTTAAAAATAATTTTTAGCAATCATACCGTGCCAATTTTTTATAGTTAAAGGGGCTCATTTAAATTGGAAAACCTGCTAGTCTGAAATTTTCATCTGAAGGATTACCACCAGCCTGAGTTACTTGTCTGATGAGGGTTTCACATGGCTTATCTAATGTGAAATCTCCATGTGGTATATAGTTTCATTAAACGGTGATCAAGAATACATTAGTTCAAAACAAGAAAAGGCAATGGAGCTTAATCCGCCAGGCATCTTGGCGCAACAACTTTAAAAGAGTTATTGAAGTGAAACAATTTGAGAATTAAAAGTCTCCCACTTATACCAGACTCCTGTCAGGAGCCTAAAAGTCAGCCTTGCCTTTTCCTGTTTTCTATTTGTGTACCAGAGAGAGAGAGAGAGAGAGAGAGAGAGAGAGAGAGAGAGAGAGAGAGAGAGAGAGAGAGAGAGGAAACAATATTTTGAATGCTGTAAAGGCAATAGAAATGCATATATGAGTGAAATTACCTAATCCATTAAAAATAAATTTATCAAGATGGAAGATAAAGTAGCTGATAGAAACACTGAAATAAACAGAGAAGTGAATTCTTTAGAAAAAACACAGGAGAAACAATTATTAGTACAATATAAGGAAAACAGATTTATGTGGTTTGTAAGTATGATATGTACTTGAGTTCTGTAAGCCATGGTATGACAGCGTTCTACTTAAGCATTATCATTAAAGCAGGCAGGTGTTCATAGCACAAATGGACCATTTGAACAAGCTTTGATATTATATGTGATTCATACATTAATATACTGAGAGTGTTAATTATTTCACATTTTAATGTACACAAATTAATAATGAAGATGACTTTATAGATAATCTTTTTATTTACTATTAGAATATAAATTAGGGTGACAATACACCAGTATTTATAAAATTCATTTAACAGGTAGTATCCAACATTGGCAGCCAACAGTGCATACATTCCTTTGATCTAATCATTTTCTCCCATTAGCACTTGATGAAAAATGTATTAGCTTATGTCAAGAAATCTCTAGCCCTAGCACAAAAGATGTGAAAGATCTCTCAAATGCCACAGCACAAAGTAAAGCAAGGGATTTTTTAGAATGGCTACTTGTAATATATTTTAAATTAAGCTTTAAAATGTTATTTTATTGGACTATATAGGGAAAAGACAAACTTATAATTTAAATTTTCATAATTTTATTATAATACATTAAAAATTACAATAACTCAAATCTAACAGTCCAGCTTCTGGAAACACCTGTCACCAAATACTGATTTTTTTCCCTTGATTTTGAGCTCAGATTTAGAGACACTATAAAGCAAGTACCCACACCCACTCCATTTCTCAACCCACATATTTCAGCCTTAATCCTGAAGGAACTGTGTCTAATGGTGTAAAGATATTTCAGGTTCTGTGTTATTTAATCTGAGTTCTCTTGTGGAAAGTGATATATCCCATGATAAAACTGAGTTATAAACATCTTTTAAAACCTCAAACGATACATGTCACCTATTTTATACCTTGCCCCCCCCCGTAAGTGAAAATGGCACGCCCCAAATTCCTGTGACCCTCTGTGCTTCCTTCATATCTAGGCTTCAGATTTTGAGATTTATTGTTGTATGCGTGGCTCTTAGAATGTCCTCTCATCATCTGCTGAGGTGTGCGCAATTAACACTTGTTACAGCTTAGAGATCCCAAGAGCAGCCTTCTGTATGTCACACATCCCTTATCTTCTCCTGTTTGCTGCTGTGGAGCCTGTTGGAGAAATTAATGAAGTTCACAGAGTTGGCAGCACGGATAGCCACAGAATCTGGGCACTCCCTAAATTCAATCAGAATCTAGATAAAACACGGGTCCTATTAATGTATGGGTGCTGTTATACCCCTATTAATATAGTTGAAAGCCGTCAAGCACCAGTGATTCTCAGAAACATAAAAAAGTTTGTATTAAAAATCACTGAGCAGCACAAAAATGGGAACAATACATATAAATTAAACTCAATGCCTAACTTTACAAAACAACTTCCAGTATAAAAGATGGCCTGTGTTTGCAGCTCTCCTCGACAGCAAATACAAGGCTTTCACCTGGGGGTTTGCAAACCGTTAGTACCTACTCTATGATTTTTTTTTTCTTTTGGTTAAAAGAACAATTGTTTTTTTCTTACCACAAACACTGACATACTTTTATTTTTCACGGTTGTAAGAGGACTGTTTTAAAGGAAGTTAGTAGTAAGAACGGTGGTATTTACTCTTGCCTGCATCCCACTGGTTCACAGCTGAGCACTTCTCTTGTGTATTCAGTGACAAATGGCAATCACTTTATCATTTATCTTATGACAAATAGCAGATTCAGCCACAAACTGCTGGCCGTAGCAAACTTACAGGATGAAGTTCTTTATTGTTTATGGTTTCTGGGTTGATGTATTCATGCCTTGTTTATTTGTGAAATGAACAAAAATCAGTAAGCAGGCATGAACAGAAATTTGGCCACGCAATCAATTGTAGTTTTTTTTTCTTTCCTCCAGTCTTCCAAGGACCTTACAAGGAAATTCGCTGAACTAGGTCTAAGCTGTAAGCTGCCTTTAGAAAAAAAAGTCATTAGAGGATGCATCAAATTGTGACATTATGCCCTTAAGCCAAAATAACACTGAATGGAGTTCCTACCTCGCATTAACCTTCCGAATAAGGGTCTTAAATTTGATAGCAAGCTATTGTCATAGACAAGTGGCATAGGCCAAGAGTGGAAGGAAATTACCCCACTATACTCTCAATTTAAGCAACGGGATGAAGTCCTCACCCTTTGTTTCATACAAAGGAAATTTACAACCGAACTTTGTGCATCAAGGTGCATTGTACCTGAATCCCATGCACGAACTGTGTCCCGGTTGTACGGATTCTCAGTCATTATCATCCATGTAGCTCCTATGATTGATACATAGGAAGTATTAGTCAGTCACATACTAAATCACATTTGACACTGAACCCAAGCTGTTCCCCAGGATTCTCTGAGCATTCACCACCCACCAGGCCACACTCAAAACTGAAACATGAGATTCTGAACAACAATGTACATCTAAACTAACTGTAACAGCAGAGTAAAAAGATGAAAATCAATGGAACTTCTTACTTTAGATCTGCGTCTCCGAGAAAGTCTGTGTGACTCATTGGATTACATTTTATTAAAAGCACATCTTTAGCATGTTTATGAGATGTTATCCTGAATCTAGTAAAATATATCAAAATTATCAATCACTAATAAGTATAACACACTGAAAAGTGTTAGCACTAAAGGGAATATTTTCTTCCCCCTTTATTTGAGAATAAACAGAAAATAAAGAAGCATCTTTCTACATTCAAATATGATGTAAATGTGTAGGATATGCAATAAAGCTTTTGTGTCTGGGTTATCGGTAGCTATCAGCTGAGTGGGGTAACCCAAACAAGACTGTATAGGTTACAGAACTCAATAGGGAAAAGCAGAGCACAAGAGCTTCACAAATCATGGTCTCATTTACTGAAAACTCAGAGTTCATTGCTTCCCATTCATATTCCTAAATGTTTTACATAAAACCACTTGATACATGGTCTCAAACTAAAATGCATGATTTTACCTTAGTATGAGTAGCCTTTAAGCAAATATCCACATAGCCTGTGGTTTTGTATAATAAAAATACTAGGAACTTATATGAAGTATAATTATAATCAATTATGTTCAGAAAAGTTTTCTTTCAAAATAACAACAAAATCAAATACAACTTTCTCTATCCAGTTAATATCTATGAGGTTTGTCGATTGGTGATATTAAAACTAATATTCCAATTGGAAATGGAAGTTGAAGGTTCAGAACAACCTACTACACAGATCTGAGATTTGCATATGCTATCCCTTTGACCCATCAGAGGTGAATGACAGTTCTCTCTGCACTTGGCTATAGGACAATCTTGATGCAGTTATTGGCATATGCAATTTGATTGGTAAATATTGCTTCCATCTCCCATAAAAAGATATACTTGGGATACATTTCTTTTGTGTTATAGTAGTAAGTAAAATAGAAGATATAAGAAAACTATACACAGATGGAATTTAACCAAATAATTCAATGAGAAGGCAAATCGTGTATTAAGTTGAGATTACTGAACAAATAATGTTAATTGAAATTGCTCTAAAATAGAGAAATAACCAAGGAAGTGCAAGTTCATAATTAAAACAGTAATATTTGAATTAATTTTCATGCCCTTTTCTTTCAATGTCTTTATGTTTTCACAAAGCTGCAATGATTGAGTATTTAGTATTGTATGCATTTTCCTATATAATTCTAGATAATTTCTATACTGCTACATGTTCTTCAAGAACACCTGCACATCTGCATCTAAATATGATATAAAGATTTTGATAGGTATTTGAGTGCTTTAGTAGTTGTGATTGTCTTTGTCAACTTGATAGGATTTAGAATTATCTAGAATTACACGGTCAGATATATTTCTGGGTGGGTCTGTGTGTTTATCTCCACATATTTACTAACTGTAAACGGCACCATGCACAGGCTTGCTGCATGGACTAAATAAGTGGGGCGGGGGGAGCAGAGCACCCACATTCCTCTTCTTTCTGCTTCCTCTGCGTCACGAAGTAACTCACTGCTCCAAACCTATCAGATTAACAAACCTCCCCTCCTTTAAGTTGTGTATTCCAGTCATTCTTCTTCTTCAGTGGGAAAAAATAACCCAGCAGTCGAGTGGAGAATGTATGTGTTCAATGGCTCTTGGCTGAGTAACATGTACTGAATATTGTTGAAGCTTGAATAGGAAGTTACTATGACCTCACCTCAGGCTGCACACTGTTTACAATCCAGACCCCCCAAAAAAATGTAAGGAAGAAATAAGTCCAGCTGATGAATGTGTGACAAACAGTTCAGAAACTATGTATAACAAAACAGAGGGTCAGAGATTGTTTTTCCAAGATGGCTTTTTATCTAAATTTTGTTTTTTAAACTGGAAGGCTGGGCAGGAACTATCCATGTTTTAAAATGTGTAAGAAGGATTGGGGATTTAGCTCAGTGGTAGAGCACTTGCCTAGCAATTGCAAGGCCCTGGGTTCGGTCCTCAGCTCCAGAAAAATAAATGTGTAAGAAAAATTTGGATAGTATTTTCTGAAAGAAGAAACAGAACGGGTCAAAATAAGATGAATTCCTGAATAGGTAAGCTCAGGAAAAAAAATGAAAGCTGTGTATGCAAGCAAGGTGGGAGGCTGAGGAGTTTGAACATTATCTTGAAAGAACAGAGGAGCAAGTGATGGACTTTGAGATGTTAATGGTCCCAGTAGTTTTGACTCCTTTTAAGGGAGTGACTTTGGCAGTAACATGAAATTGAATTTTGGTATGTAAAATCTCAGAGTTGAAATTAAAGGGAGAGTGTCCCCATAGCTCCAGGCCTGCAGTGATGACCATTATAAGAAACACAGTGACAAATACAAACAAAAAGAGAAATTTGGTGGAAAGAAATTAATGGAACTCAGTGAAACCCTGGTTATTCATTGGCTGTATGAGGTACTGAAAAAGAGGAATTCTGATTCCTAGGTTTCCAGGCTACGAGGCTGGCTAAGTTGGGGGTGTCTTTTATTAGAAGGTAGAAAAGTATAAACGAGAGGAGTTCTGCCTTGCAAACATTGAACTGAGTTGCCTGTGTAACCCACATGATAATGGAAGTACTGACAAAGGTCTCCAAGTCCACACAAAGGGAATCACTGTGGAGGTTGAGGAAACATTTGTCTGTGGAGTTATTAAAATACCAAGTGAAAAGTACACTGAGAGGTAAGAGCAGGTGGCTAAGGTCTGGCAGTATTTGAGAACCTGAGAACTGCAAAGCTGTGCCTGAAACATAACATGAAAACTTGAAGCCAAATAACATGACTGTAATTTTCAAAACATAGTTTGCACAGAAAAAAGGGACGTGGTCAGATATGTCAAATACGAGAGAAAAGCAAATGAAATTAGAGCTAATTAACAGACTACTGTTCATATGGATGGTGGAGGAAGAAGCTGTATTTCAGTGAGCAGATGAAAAATTAAGAGCACAAATTTGGTGTAGATTATTCTTCCAAAAAATATACCGTCAGGAAATGGTGAATTAGTAGAAAGATAGAGCATGGGAAGTTGTTTTATTTTTGTTGTTGTTGTTGGTTGGTTGGTTGTTTTTGCGGGGCCACCTGAGCATCCTTATCTGCCCAGAAAGAAATTCTAACAGAAGAGGAATTCTTTTTCCAAGAACAAAGGAGAGGTTTAGGAAGCCAAGTCCGCAAGGATATAGAATAAAATTACACCACACAAGAGCCCTGGTATGAATACCAGCCTTTAATAGAAGGATCTTAAATACAGGAAAAAGGGGTGTGGAAGCAGATGAGCTGTCTTTTGAGGTCTGTTTCTATTTTTATACTTGTGTATGTATGTGTTTCTCTCTGTGCACACGTGTGTGTGTGTGTGTGTGTGTGTGTGTGTGTGTGTGTGTGTGTGTGTGTGTATGTGTGTGTGTGTGTGTGTGTGTGTGAGTTGGGGAGGTGGGGCTGGTGCTAAAGCCCGAAAAGGTGTCAGATCCCTTCAAATTAGAGCTACAGGAGGTCACAGGCTCCCTGAAGGGGATACTGGGAATTGAACTGGAGTCCTCTGGAAAAGCAGAGCATTCCAGACTGCTGAGCTCTCTTTCCAACACTCCTTTCTTTTAAGGTTTATTTTTATTTCAAGCAGATAATTCTAAACAGGGCGAAAGAAAGACCATTATAGTCAGACTACGAGTTTGGTGAAGAGGTTGATACCGAAAAGTTTGCAAGAGATGTAGCTAGGGAGTCATTAAAGAAGACAATTACTTACAGACCTTGAATTTTTAATAACATTGGAAGGTTACTTTGGCCCAGTAAATGTAAAATAAAGCCCCCTTTTTATATAAAATCCAGAGCTTGAATTTGATAAGGCTGCAAGGGACCTAAACACAAATGAGAGGCAGATGTATATTGAGGATAGCCAAAAAGCACCCAAAATGGTGTCGATGGTGTCTGAAGGGATAGAAGGGAAAAGGGCAAAACATTTATGAGTGGTTGAGCAAACACAGGGATAAAAGCGTTTGAATATTTTATTCAAAGAAGGGAGGATCCATTCTTTATGGAGAGAGAAAATGGAAATGACTGAAATGCTCAGTGTGGAAACTTTTACCCCAACATTCAGGCGTCTAAGGAAGGGGATCGTGAGTTCAAAGGCAGCCTGGTCCATACAATAATATTCTGACAGAAAAGAAAGGGGGATGGAAGAGAGGCGGGGGTAAAGGAGAGAGTGGGAGAGAGAAAGAATGTGAAGAATTGAAAACGCATAGGAAAGAAAGGGGGAAAGTAAGCCAACAAGAGAGGCGCAGAGGGAGGGCTTCCAGCAGTTTTCATCCTGAAATGGTTGCCCAATGGGATACTGAGAGCTGTGTCCCTCAAGTGGACTCCAAACTAAAACGGGAATAGAAAAACTGGTAGTAACAAGGTGAAATAACGTTGCTAGAGTTTCAGAAAAGAGGCCCTTGAAGAGAGCAGAGTACAGCGGTGGGTGAGCTTGGGTAGGTACAGAGACATGCACTGAAATTTGAGCATGCTGAACGAGAACGTCGAATCAGAGGCCAGCCCAGCATGTTCTCAGTGAGGCGTGAAATCAGAAGTAAGTAAGTGTGTATGAAGCCTCAGTTGGAATTTATAAATTAAAAGCTAGAATAATGATTTTCTGAAAAGAACAAGAAAAAAGGAAAACTGAAATGTCTAGGGGCCCACAGGGAAGGGAAGGGCAGAGGTGGATGTTTAAGTCTAACTGGTTAGGCCAAAGTATTCTGACATCAATTGTCTGCCATTGCCTCCTTTCTCTCTAAACATAGCAACTTGCAAGGGGTTGAGGTGAGCAATGATAAAAGCACAGATATAAACTATGAAAGGAGGGATCATAACTGCTATCACTTAGTATGGCGTAGAACAAGATGAAGATGGGAAAAATTGATACACAAGTGCTGTGGGATGGTCTGTATGTCAAATTACTCTGATTGGTCAATAAATAAAACACTGATTGGCCAGTGGCTAGGCAGGAAGTACAGGCGGGACTAACAGAGAGGAGAATTGAAAGAACAGGAAGGCAGGAGTCACTGCCAACCCCGCCATGACAAGCAGCATGTGAAGATGCCAGTAAGCCATGAGCCACGTGGCAAGGTATAGATTTATGGAAATGGATTAATTTAAGCTGTAAGAACAGTTAGCAAAAAGCCTGCCAAGGCCATACAGTTTGTAAGCAATATAAGTCTCTGTGTTTACTTGGTTGGGTCTGAGCGGCTGTGGGACTGGCGGGTGACAAAGATTTGTCCTGACTGTAGGCAAGGCAGGAAAACTCTAGTTACACAGAAGGTTTATTTTGGAAGGAACAAATACATAAAACCCGAAAAATGAAGCCATATAAAAGTGGAACAGTGATTCACAACTGTTCTCCACATATTAATATACAACCTCGTTCTATATCTTTTCTTTGTTCTGTTACTGATGTCACCACGCCTCCTCCTGCCTCTCTATGCAGACTCCCTGTGAGCCTTTACCTGTAAACATATACTTGATAGACCAGGCTCCAGAGCACAGTGAGCCAAACTCCCAGCATTCTAAGAGTTGTGCTTATGAGATCCTGAATGATTCACTATGCTTCTCTGAATCAGAAATATGCCACAGCAATTTAGGGGTAGAAATGAGTATGGAGAGGCCATATCTCTTGGTCTAGTATTTGGCTTCATCTGTGAACTTCAGAATAAAAAAAATGATACACGGACCCAGGAGACATTACTAAACCACTGTCAGATACACTGAAGAAAATTCTGTGGAGGATGGAAGTTTCTGATCAGACAGATAGGAAGAATACACATGGCACAAACCAGATAGAGATATGAAAAGAAGTATGAAGAAGTGGAAGGAAAGGACATCTTTGCCTTATAACAAAATTCTGTACTGAACAAAGGCGTGGAGCAGAAGAGAATGTGGTGCAGCAGAGTCCAGCCTCAGAGGCTGTTCTGACTGAGAGAGCAAGAAAAGCAAGCACCTCAGAGGGAGAGTCTGCAACAGAAAGCATGTGGTCTTCATCAGTGACTTTATCCAGTTTCTACAGAAAGCCATGGTACCCAGAATTGTGAAACTTTTGGTGAAAATTTAATGCTACTGCTTTTTAATAATCATAAAATATATTATCAATAATAATAATGAATAAATAAATGTGCATAGGTCATAGGCATCAGGAGAAAGAGAATAACAAAGAGATAACTTGACACAGTGAGCCAGTATGGGGTTAGGGAGAAACCTGGTGCTAGGAAAATCCCCAGGAGTCCACAAGGATGTCCCCAGCTAAGACTCCTAGCAATGGTGGAGAGGGTGCCTGAATTAGCCTTCCCCTGTATTCAGATTGGTGACTACCCTAACTATCATCATAGAACCTACATCCAGGGACTGATGGAAGCAGATGCAGAGACCCACAGCCAAGTACTTGGATGAGCTCTGGAGTTCAGTAGAAGAGAGGGAGGAGGGACTATTGAAGAAAGGAAGGGGGTGGCGGTCAAGATCATGATGGAAGAGAATAACAAAGAACTCAAGTATTTTATTTCAGACAAAGAATGCAGAGGGGCAGATTTGAATAAAAAGACTCTTAGGAAGACTGACTTGATAGGAATTTCCATACAAGAGGCATGTATATAAATTATTAGGAATCTTAGATTTTTATTTTTATTTGCAAAAAGAGCAAGACCAATGCTTATTGCTGTTAAGAAAAAATTTCAAAAGCTATCACTACAGATTTATAATTGTGTTTTCCAGAGTAAATATTTTATTTTGTGATTATTAAAAATGGGCAAAAAACTTTAAAAGGTACCCCCAAAAGGATCTACCCTATTAAGTCATAACAAAGAACCTGCAACATGTGTGCCATGGGTTTCACGGCCTTTCCTGACATCTGGCTCCAAACTTCCTGAACAGGGGATTAATGCAGATGAGTCTGTGACCCAGGGAATGCTGAACTCCCTTGAATCTCACACTTCATTCATACTGGCTCTCTCCCCACTCTGCGCCATGAAGGGGTCACTACATGATACATGATATAGATGGCCCAGAATGAAGCACAGAAGCACACCATCCTTGAACTTAATGAATTTCATCTCTGGTCTCTACTTCAAGGAAGAATCAGCTGTTATAAGTGGCTACAAATACTGAGGTCTTGTTACTTATATTTGATGATGAATATCTTTATGCAGTAATCCAGAGAGGTAGTCCCTAAACTAACTACTTTAAGCAGTGGTTCTCAACCTTCCTAATGCTGTGACCATTTAATACAGTTCCTCATGATGTGGTGAACCCCCCACCATAAAATGAGTTTCATTGCTAATCCATAACTGTAATTTTGCTACTGTTATGAGTCATAATGTAAATAATATCTGTGTTTTTCAATGGTCTTGTATGATGCCTGTGAAAGAGTCATTCGGCCCTCAAAGAGATCTTGACCCACAGGTTTAGAACCACAGACCTAAGGGCTCTAAATCACATTTAACAACTGAATCAAGAGTGATAACGTTGCCTTCCACAAACATTACATCATTATGCATCTCCATACAACACAGAGGGATATTATTAAGCTATTCTGGAGCTTATGATCTGACACATAGACCCAGGAAACACCACACGGCTATCCATCCTCTAAAATAAATATTTTTTTTCTGAAACGTTTAAGCTAATGGCTGGAATCTGACTAAAGGAATGTAAGAGCTGGTTATATTCAACAACCTGTCAGCATCACGTTTCAGTGTAACCCTGCATTTATTATTCCTGTCGACTTCCTAATTCTTGTTTTTGGGTAATAGACCACGAAGAGGTTGTTCAAGAGTGACAGTTGAAGCTAGTGACATGAGACCTGGGCCTTTGCCTCCTGGTTACAGAAGCAGACTTTTTCCTAGTGACCCCCTGCATTCTGCACTTCTACAGTCTCTAAGCATTTCCAACCAGCCAAATTTTTCTATTATCAAAAATCAGTTAACTGCATGATTTACTCGGGCTGATCTCACTAGCTTAAATCTCCCAGTAAAATGTATCCCTAAGAGGAATGAATTGTTAAATTAGCTGAAATTGCACTTTTGAGAAACTGAAACAGGTGTGATTTGAATGCACATTGTACTTGGATTGTAATGCCTGGTGGAGAAAGAAACCCGAGCAACTAAAAAGAATGTATTCCTTGCAAATTCTCTTAGCTTACCCACTGCTTTAGATTTGTGGGCGTAATGGCCTGGCAGCCCTGATACAATGGTCTGGAATTAAAATATCTCTACATACCATACAACACCCACCACCTGTCTTTTGAGAGGAAAGTGACCATTTACCTTTCTAAGACAATCTTGTCATTTGCTCTAAATATATCAAACCATAACAGCCAACACCCACAACTAGATGTTGACTGTGAAATATGATAAACACAAAGTGAACACTTGAGTAAATGGATTGTGTTTCTAAACTTCATTTCTGTATTTATTAAAATACAGTCACTCAAATAAATGCTCTCCATTCAGCATCTATGCAATCACTAAAATTAATAACAAAGTTACATCATCTTAGCAGCATTGAGATATAGCAATATGGTAGCTGTGACCCCAACTTGCATTTCAAATGTTCTGGCTTGTGACGGCCTATTTTATATCAACCCTATGTTTTAGATTCTTTTTCTAAAACTGATTTTAATATATAAGCTATCTTATGTAAATATATTTTAGAACTCTGTGTTTTTTATTTGTCTTATTAATTCCTACTTGCTCAGTGTGAAAATTGTCGTCTCAGCCACCATTTCTCAAAGTGTAAGATCCTCCTGAGGGTGAGAGGGCAGGCAAGATGTCTAAGAATATTAAATAATATCAAATCATCTGAAACTTCTCAAGCAACACAGGCTGAAACGCTGAAATGATAGCATAGGCAAGTCATGACGGCTGCTGCCCCTCCCACTGCTTTCCTCATGGTCATACCCTTACCCTGCCTTGTCAGTCAAGAATGTACTTGGTGTTGTAGTAAATGTTAACTGCATTAAACTTAAAAATTTGAGAGCATGTCTCTTTCATATCCTTTGTGATAAAATAAGATATAAGAGGCCTACCATTTCCAGGAAAAGCACTTTGAGGATATTTGGATTCGTGAATTGAACTAGTTACATTTTTAGAGGATGTCACTTTTACTTATAACAACTAGAAGGAACACTGGTTATTCACGCTCAACTCTTTATTAGAAATTTTCATAAAATGTAACAAAATGGACCTGCCATTTCAAAGAAACAAGCTATATTTGTTATCTGTGAAACAAATTAAAGGTTTCATGTGAAAATTAAAATTCAGCAGAGTTTATAAATGCATTGTGATTGTTTTTTCTAAAGTGAAAACATTTTGTAATGAGCTAGGTATGATACTGACAAACACAATTTTATATGCTACATAATGATACGTATGTCACCGTTTCAGAGCTTTGTGCCAGAGCATAGGCTTGCCATGCTCAAGACCTTGAACTTAATCATTAGACTTAAAATAATTTAAAATGAGATTGTCTCCATAATTCCATGATATAACATTTTCAAAATGACCAATGAATGGCATTACCTGTGGACTTTTATTTAGTAGCTTATGAAAAGTTCATAGATATGACTTCATAGTGCAAATTGAAAAAACAATTCAAGAAGTTGCAATTTTCTGAGTTTTACTGTAATAGCAAAGAAAGTATTATCAGAAAGAACTATCTGAGAAATCTGTGAAGATTACCATTCTATTTCCAGGTATGCACATATATAATCTCTGTGTGAGCTTGTGATTTCTCATTACTATGGCCAAAGCAACATAAAAGATAAATTTTTGCAGAAACAAATAAAAGAATCCATTTAATTTTAGAAATTAAACTAAATATTAAACAGGTTTTAAAAAGTACAAGAATACCACTATTATTAAAAAATTATTTTCATAAATATCTGTTACATATTAGTATTATTTTTAATGAATTACTACCTTATTTTATTTCTTTGCTTTCATTTCCAAAATGCTAGCTAAAGAGAATACACGTAATCAAAAGGTCTTTGGGATCTTGAAGGATGGACCCTGAGAACCAAATGTTTTGTGGCAGAGACAAACTTCACTCTTGTAGGAAACAAGGCTTAGATCACAGATCTTTCTGTAAACTGAAGGAAGAAAAGTTTTATGGTGAGTGGCAGAGATCAGTCATGAGCTTCACTTAGAAATGTCCTGATACTGAGTTACTATGATTTCAGAAGTTCCCAAGCTTAGCTTTTCATACTACAGTCATCTATTCAGTACTTTTAGAGACTTCTTTGGCACATGATACAAATGACCCAACATTTGGTGAACAAAGTTCTAGCAGCTACAATAATGGCTTATTATTTTTCTAATGAAATACAAATTACTTCAATATAGGATAGGTATAGCATTTCATTTTTTTTTGTTTTGTTTTGTTTTTCGAGACAGGGTTTCTCTGTGTAGCTTTGCGCCTTTCCTGGATCTCACTTTGTAGTCCAGGCTGGTCTTGAACTCACAAAGTTCCGCCAGGCTCTGCCTCCCAAGTGCTGGGATTCAAGGTGTGTGCCACCACTGCCCAGCTAGCATTTCATTAATACCACAATTTTTGAGAAAGAGTAGTAAATATCTGAACTGATTGATTGCATATGGGATATGATTATTCAACTCAGCTGTCTCCTTTCTCCTTTTCATCTAGTAGTTGAGTTTTTAGTAATAGTTGATAAGCATGTCTTCTCAATACAGCTTGCAAAACCTCTTGCAACAAGAGAACCCAAGCTTCCCATGCTTAGACCCACTTACATTTTCTGAGGACCTCCTGCATTAGGTAAAAACCCTTGGTTTCCCTGCTTAAGCCTACCTACCCTATCCAGGAACCACAAATATAAGTATCAAGTCCACTACACTTCTCAAGAAATCTGCTCTAGTAGTCCAGCCCACTCAGCCTCCTGAAGCAAATAAAGTGCTCTGGTTTCCCAAGCTTAGGCTCATGTATATGCCTGGAAGCCTCATGCACCAGAATCCCAGCTCACATGGCCTCCTGTATCATACTTCCCTTTCTTAAGCCTTCCTAGAGTTTCTAGGAGCGGCAAAAAAAAAAAAAAAAAAAAAAAAAAAAGTGAACAAAATAAGGAAGACAGAAGGGGCTGAAAATACATATTCCAAATTCTGAAAGACTAAAATTGTCAGCCAAAACTGTTATACCCAGCACAACTATATACTAAAAAATTAAAGGAGAAATAAAACTTTTTGTGATAAAAACAGATTCAAAGAATTTTATTTTTTATTATTATTTGAGGATTTCATCTATGCATATAATGTATTTTGTGCAAATCTGTCCCCACTCCTTTCCCTCTGCTTGGCCTCCCATGTCCCTCACCACATTTTATCCAAACTTAACATGCAATGTTTTAAATGATCTGAGTCCATTTAATGTTCCTATGTACATGAGTGCAGAACCACCTACCGGGGAAAGGGTAGCCTCTTAAGGGCCATATCCTGGAGAAAACTGACTGGCCCTTCCCCCAGAAGCCATCATTTGCTAGTCGCTGTTCCACTAGGGAATAGGACTTCACGATGTCCTCCCTCAGTGATGCTGTTTTTGCTGGTCTGACCTGGTATGGTTCCTGTGCATGTATTTACAGCTGTGTGAGTTCATGTGTGCAATGACCCTGCCACGGAATTTATAACTCTGAAGATAACATAGTCGAGGATCCTGGAAGTAAATATGTCAATCTGAAAAGAAGGAAAACCAGACTCTAGAGGTCACTGGGTCACAAGTAATAAACAATTCCAGAACACTTAACTGAAGGATGTCTAAGACGACTGCCAAATTAACAAAATGACAGGTATAAATAACCATTGTTTAATAATAGTTCTAAATAGTAATGATTTTAATTCCCCCAACAATAAAGCACATACTAATATATTGTATTAGAAAATAGGATCAATCCTTTTGCTGCCTCCAAGAAACACATCTTACCACCACCAACAGACACCACCTTTGATTGAAAAGGGTGGTTTATTGTCACTTAGTTTTATGTCAGCTTGTCACAAGTTATCATCATCTGATAGAAGGGATCATCAGCTGAGAAAATGGATCAATAAGATTTGGCTATAAGCAGGCATACAGTGCATTTTCTTATTTGATGACCAGTGTAGGAGGTGGTGCCATCCCTTTGCGGTTCTGGGTTCTATGAGAAAGCAGGAGGAGCAAGTCTGCAAGCAGCACTCCTCCATGGCTGCTGCACCAGCTCCTGCCTCCAGGTTTTTTCCTTGCTTGAGTTCTTGTCCTGATTTCTTCAATGATGAACAGTGACAAGTGCATCTCTCAGCCCTCATCAGAGAAACTTGTGTTCTCTTTTCAATAGATGACCATCAGTACAAAGACTCACAACTGGTCAGCAAAGAATAAGAGACTGTGGGAGTGGTTAGCTCTATCCCCTCTGGGCTCAGTATCATTGTAGAAGAGGAGGAAGAAAGATTTTACGAGTCAGAGGTAGTAGTCATCTGCAGCAAAATAATATTTATTAGACATGCCAGTGCCACCGCACCCATGACTTCAAAACAGTTATGACTGTATGCATAAGACCTGCTTATGATCAAGCCAGCCATGGTATGGGTGGGTGAAGGTGTCATTTGACCAAACACATTGTACACATGTATTCCTGAACAATAAGCACACACACACACACACACACACACACACACACATTGATAAGCAATAGGTAGGCTCTAGTTCATTCCATTTTGTGTACCCTCGCAGTAGTTCTCTGTGTCTTATCCTAGCATATTGTTACAGCTCTATGGCAGCATGGAGCATGGACCAGAATGAAGCCAGTGTTGTAGGAGATGGAGAGGATGCATTTGTCATGTGTACTCCAGCCTGGTAGTTAACTATTACCAAACAGAGATACATATATCTTTAACCCTTATCTTCTGAAAGTTTAACAGTCAGAAACTTTATTAAAATGATATCAGGAATATTATTTGAGTGAGACTTAAGGTCAGATTGATAATACAAGTGAACATTGAGAAAATCTCCCCTACAGTAAACCTACAGACTATCTGAAGGCATCTGTGAACGATAACAGGATGATTCTAAACCCTTGCATTTTAAAGCTGATTCTTACAACAGACTGTTCTAGCTGTGTGGAAGGTCACCAAAAACACAAGGCTATATCCATATAACACTATAATGGATGCCTATAAAAGATGTGGAGCGGGGGAGAAGGTAAAGGAGAGGAAGAGAGAGCTAGAGAGAGAGGATCTAAGCCTTTTAGGGAAGATCTATACATACATGTATGCATAAGCTATAATCCATACAACAGGCTTCCTTCCTTGTACGTTTCTCACCCCTGACAGATGATGTCACTACATTTCTCTAATCTCCTGGACAGGCAGTTTTCTTTAGCCTGCATGCCACAAGTCAGGAATGAAATGGAATGATCACAAAGTTCATAAAAGATGTGACTTGGTGGGAAAACTGTTTTCCTTTCCACATAAGTAAGGGGGTGATCCTCAAAGTAGTGTGTTTAAACTTAAGTGCCTAAGTAGATCATGAAATAGTGCACAGGAAATATGATAAAAGTGTTTTGTATGCACTTACAAGTTGGACTTTCCATGTTCTTAAGGCTTTTCTCTGGTACCTTTCATCTTCCCAGTGTCTACAGTGAGTGAACTATCTCTGCTATTGCTTGCCTTTTTCTTGGACTTCCTGCCATCTTTCTGCTCCCTATTCTTCACTCCTAATACCTTGTTATTGAAGCCATGCTCCTTTAAATCATGTATGTGATAAGACTGGGTATGATATGATATGTGTGCGTGCGTGTGTGTGTGTGTGTGTGTGTGTGTGTGTGTGTGTGTGTGTGTGTGTGTAATTTTTCTTTTAGAAATATTTATTGTGTCTTAACTTACATAGGAGTTAAAATAGCATTGCTGGTGATCTTGGAAAAGTAGAAGTAACTGAGTGGTTTTGTAAAAGAGAAAAAGAATCAAAGAAACAGGAATTTAGAGAATGTGAAGGAAATAACATTGTAGTTACTTACAGAAGCTTAGAAAATGTCACAGATTTCCCAAACCAAGAACAATAGCTGGAGTCTTGGAATCCTTTAAAAAGAAACACACTTGCTCCAAGACACAGGCTCTAACTAAAATCTCATACAAGTGAGCCACTTAACACATATTTGATTCAGGAGACGTTGCTGTTACCCACAATATGAAATCCTGATCCCAAACAAAAACATCCTGCCTTCCTAGTAGACCAGTTGTTCACCTGTGTGCTATGTATATAGGAAAGGGGTAGTCACCAAAGATACAAAATTTCTGCTTGTTTAGGAAAATGCTGGCAATCAAATACTTTATACTTTGACATTTCTACTTGTTTAGAGCATGTTTAAGAATCAAGTATATATTCCAAATGCAATGAATGGTATTGGTAATGAATTTTAGTTTAGGAAGTTTTTTTTTTAATTAAATCATACAGTTTACCAGTAAAAGTGCATACACTTCAAAATACCTATGAATGCATGTTCAAGTGTTTATTTCAACTCAAGAAAATAGAATTCAATAGCATTTATATTTGCAAACACTGAGAGAGAAGCTGAATGTGGAGATGAATATGAGAGTTTAATTTGAAGTAAATTGTATACCTGGATTAGATCTTTGGAATTAAGTGTTCCCTTTGAGCTGTCTTGAGCCATGCAAGCAAATTTCACTCATATAGAAAAGGGAGGATGAGTGACTTTTCCTGAGGGCTCTCTCCACTCTACAGCTTCCTTCTTGAATCACATTTTTGGCATGTGTCTTTCTGTTTTAAAAGGCCTAAATCTTGTTAACTTTTAAAAGAGGGAGTTTAAAATGTTCGTTTTAATATGTGACTATTGTTGTACTCTGCTGCTAAGAGTATTATCATTATACAGGGATCATCCTTTCTATTAAAAAAGGTGTTTGTTTTTTTTTAAATAGATTAAGGATTAAGTAACTACCTGCAAGCCAATGTAAGTGTTGAAAAATCCTGCCTATTCTCACTCTGGTAGGTTCTATTTAAATCAAAACATCTCATTAAAATTTCTACTAATTTGTAGTATCCTAAATAGTGACCGTAACAAACACCTGCATCTTAATTACAAACATTTGTGAGTGTAATCTTAAGCACATAGGAAACTCTGACGATACTATGATGGTGAGGACACTCAGATGGAGACTGGACAACAGTGGGAAGGGGCAACAGGAGGGCGGGAGGAAGCAAGATGTGATGGGGGCCACTGGCCAGGAAAATGGAAGAACTAATTCTGCTTACTTCTTGCTTTTAGCCTCCTAGGATTCATTACTCATTTCTGACCTTTGAAACTGTGAGAGAATAAATTCTTGTTTTTTAAATCATTTAGTTCTTATTACTTATCCCAGCCTTATTAGCAAACTAGTACAGTAATATTCAACAACAGAGCAGCAGACAGCGATATTTCACTTATTTGCTTCCCAGCAATTTCCTAAAGAGAAGAATGAAAAGACATGATCTTCTACAACAGAAGTGCCTGGAAAATTATTGCTACTATCGGTAGCAATACACCATGTGTATTGCCCTGCATTACACAGACCACAGAGTGCTTGTAGCCCACAAATGTATGACTATGACCCATCATAAATTAATCACATGGACTGCATCATCCCATGATGCAGGACCTATTGTTTATTCATGAGAATAAAGTCCTTCTAGAAAGGTGAGATACTTCTATTATGCATGCTAATTATTACAAATTATCATATGACAATAAGCTGTCTTCATCCCATTTCAAAAAAGCAAACCTGTCAGGTTGTCAGCCCGCAAGCCTACTGCATTTAAAATATGTGCTTTGAGTAAACTGCCTTTCATATTGGTGGGCAGTCTGGGGTTTAATGAACTTCAGCTGTTATTCTAGAACTTCTATTTTCTTGTCTTCAGACAATAACTTAGGAAAAATTCTTGGTCAGTCATGTAAGTGGAGATAAAAATTATGACTTCAACTTTTTTTAAAGCATTAGAAATTGTTTTTATTTTACTCAATGTTTTTTCCTCTCATAGTTAGCTTTAGTATGACCTACTTGGGGAAAAGATCCTTACTTAAAAAAAATTGCTCTATCAGATTGGCCTCTAGGCATGTCGATGAAGCACTTTCTTAACTGCTAATTGGCATAAAAATAGGCAGCCTGCAGTGGCCCTTACCATCCCTGGGCAGGTGGGCCCGGATTGTGTAGGGAAGGTAGCTAAGCAAACCAGAGAAACTCAGTCAGGAAGAAGCTTTCTTCCAGGGTCTCTCTTCAGTTCCTGTCTCCAGGTTCCTGCTTTGAGCTCCTGCCCTGCCCTAGATGATAAGTTATAACCCTCCCCTTCCCTAAGCTGCTTTTGCTCATGGTGTTTATCACAGCAACAGAAAGAAAACTAGAAGAATCCTTAAACAAATTGCTGCTTTTTTAATGAATATTTTAGGTTAGATGATCTTGAAAGACCCATCAGCTCTCATGTCCATAGCCTGAGCAATGTTCATTACAGCTATGCTCAATTTATAGGACAACACAGTTGCCACTGAAATAGTAATTGATCTAAATGTTTCTTCCTTAAATTAACATGCTTGTTGTTTCTAAAAGTATTAGGAACTATTAAAAGTATTAACTCTGTTTTAAATTCTCAAATTAAAATCCACTCTTCATTGCTATTTTTGAACACCTGACACATAAATTTCAATCGCTGTGGTGCTTTTGTGGAAATAGAGTACCAAATACCAAATTCAGATTTAACAACCAGTTTTGTAGTAGTGTGGGTGGGAGGCAGACATTTGCTAAGGGAATTTGGAGCTATCAGCATTTTCGTAAGATTACTGTGAATCTTCTCAATTTAGACTGCATAGCAGAAATACAGTTATCCATTTTGGGAAAGGCACACAAATAATATTACACAAGTGTTAAGAGCTGTATAAGAAAGCAATCTAAGCAGCTGTTACATCACAGGAAACAGGGCTGCTTGTCTGGCATACTTGAGGGAAAAGACAATAAATAAAAGCAACACTAACATTATTAAAAAGCAAACATGTTTACAAAAGATTTTCCTAAACCATTTGTTAGTTGAAGAATAAAACCCTCACATAAGTGAACATTGCAAATCTGTTACACCTATGTCTTATAGAGCTGAAAAAGCCTCCAAATTACTTACTTCAAGAAACAGCAATTTCTGTTGGCAAGATGCATGGAAAGTGTTAGCCTCATGGGAATCCATTTGTGACAAGATAGCAGAAAGCAGCCCCTGCTTTGACAATAAAAATGTGACAGATAATGCAGAAGTAATCAATCTGAATGGTATAGAATATTGAAACTGTGGAACGTATAAAAGTGAGAAGATAGATCTTGAGATCGATACAGGAAGCTACTGAAAATTCAGAGCAATTTCTCAAAGATGGGAGGTACGAAGGACATCAGGAGGATGCTGAAAGGAGCCAATGTTTATGTATTTTAAAAAGTAAACATCCTTGTTGGATAGATTGTCTCCATAAAAAAGAAAGCCTTACACCATCCCAAAATATCTAAAGAGAATAAAATCATATTTATCCAAGAAAAAAAGCAGAATTACAGAAAGCATGGAACTGATAAATTCTTAGGATTGGAGAAGAGTAACCAGTTTTATTAGTATTTCAGTGAAAATATTCCCAAGAAATGTAATTGTTTGGATCTAAATGACAAAGAGGAACATTTTCCCAATGTGTGTGACTAGACAGTCAGAGGGAAGTGAGTTTCTGATCTCATTTGTCATATCAATCACAGAAATTAAACATGTATGAGTAGAAACATGATTGTTTTTCTCAAGGGTGGTATTACCATGTACCTCAGCCTGCATAAAAGGAAGGAGAGCCTGTGAGGGGACCAAGATCATCAATCTCCTGCTTCTTTTGTCAAAGATTTCTCTTGAAATATGGTGACCATTTTCCTAAACACAATCTCCCCATCCATAATAGAAATATTCTCAGATAAAATGTATTTTAAATGCCTCATTGTATGTACAACTGGGCATGAGTCATCACCTTTTCCCATCATTTATCCACCATGAAATCCACCCAGTATGCAGGAATCTTATGCTTCTGGGTCGACTGGTCTCCTCTGCTCTTGACTTTAATGCAAATACTATCCATCCACTGGCTGCTTTGACTGCATCCCTACACTCAGGCCATAATGCAGATCATTCTCTCTCTGCCTCTTGTAAGAGATGCCGACGAGTATTTTTTCTTTGTGCTTGACAGAACTCACTTGTGATAGCTAATATTTCAGAGAGTAAGGCTAAGTATGCTACATATTTGTAGCTTTTTTTCTTCTACTCGTTTCTTTTCCATTTGAAATTAGACGACCAGAAAGTAATGCACTCAAAATTCCCTTGATTACTGTGTTTTCAGATTGATTGATTTCTGTTCTTATTATTTCCTTCATGCTGCTGATTTTGTGTTAAATGTCTTTGTTTTTATCGCTTCCTAAAGTGAAAACTCAGTTCACTGATTTAAAATCCCTTTTTGTATGTAAACCTAAAAGACTTTCAAATATTATCTGACTAATCACAGTTTTAGGTGTGTCAAAACATTTTTTAAATATTTATCTTGCTTTCTTTCTAACCAAAAATTTCAAAGTAATTTCTTCTCCAGTCCATTGAATATTTAGAAATGTGTTGCTAATTCA
This sequence comes from Peromyscus maniculatus bairdii, assembly GCF_049852395.1. Lineage (NCBI taxonomy): Eukaryota > Metazoa > Chordata > Mammalia > Rodentia > Cricetidae > Peromyscus > Peromyscus maniculatus. The sequence continues at coordinate 12,275,988 of NC_134870.1, read as the reverse complement.
CTCATGTTTAAGTACACTGTATGTATCATAGTGTCATTACTTTAGAATAAGTCTTTGAAACAGAACATAAATTGTGAACATTCATCGGCTTGAACTTACTATAGCTTATATTGTACTGTGATATATTAACTATGTGGAAGTTCCTTGTATGTTTGAAAATGATCTATAGTCTATAGATGTTAGATAACAGTCTATAAATCTGTTATGTTAAGATGAGTGCCCACAATGCCTTTGAATTCTGATTTTTTTTTTGTCTAGTTACTTTATCAATGAAGGAGAGGAAGGTGTTGAGTTAACCTGTTTTTGTGACAGATTTATCCATCCATTTCTCCCTTTCCTTCATTTATTTTGAAGTTCTGCAATGTAACTTGAAGATACATTATAGATGTATGTATATTTAGGAATGCAGTATCTTCCTAATCATTATACTTTAATTTCTGTGAAATGCCCTTTATCATAACCTTTTATAATATGTCTGATGGGAATGTGTGTTCTGATTCCCCTGTGTTGGTGTTTACATGGTATAGCTCCTTCAATCCCTTCAGTTTGTCTTACTGAGATTTTTATTTTTATTTTTATTTGTTTGTTCCTGTGGTCTGTGACATTCCAGACTTAATCCAGAGCCTTGCTCTTGAGGACCTCCACCTCTTCAACTTACCTTCAGACCTGGCTATTTAGTTTGTCTTTCTGTACCTTTATGTTTATACTATATCCCATGTAGGCATTGTGTAGTTATGTTTGTATTTAGTAAAGTCTATTTTATTGGACTATTTATATTATTTAAGTCATTTACATTTTTATTATTATGATCTACAAATGCTCCTATTTTCGCCCATTATTTCTCTTTCTTATTTGTTTGTATAGAGTGTAGTTATAACAGTTTTAGTATTCTTCGTTGAATATCACAAGTAAGAATTTCATTCTCCTAACCCTATTTTATGTTTGGGGTTATTTCTTCTGAATCTAGTCTTATGAAATATTATAACATGAAAAGAGAGCAGAGTGATAGCACATAAGTTCTTGAATATTTACCCTAGAAGTTATATACTTCTTTCCTCAGTACACTGGCCGGTGGGAAATAATGGCACATGTGAGGGTTTCAGAGGTGGCCACACATAGATCTTTAGTGAGCAGCCATTGTCACTGGAGAGTTGGTGCTTCTGGTTGTAAAATGTCCCTTTGCTCCCCTCTGTGACATGTTCGAAGACAAATAGAAAGTTTTACCTTATTAAATTCAAATTCAAGTTTGAATTCCAATGTTTGACCATAAGACTTTTTGGATGTTTTCCGTTTATGACCCCTGTCTTCCTGAAAAAAATTTTATGCAATCCCAGCTGTTTAAGTATATAATATAGGCATAAAATCAATTCACTGATAATAAATCATATTTATTTATTACCATTTATTTAAATACATTTATTTTATCATTTAATAAAGATATTGCCTACTAATGAGATAAAGAATTAAATCTTAGCTAAATATTTGTTATTGAAGAATGTGATATCTTCACTTTTGGACAGAGTTCATTGATAGTTTGATTTTATAATAATAAATTATAAAGTCATCCACTGACCAGAAATACAAATTCATTAAAATGCATGCTATGAAATGACAGAAATGGTTTGTTTAGGGCCATTTCAGAAACCGTTTAAAAATGCTGTCCTAATTCCAATCCAAAATTCATTTAGTAAATTTTTTAGTGAAAGGGCAGAAATTCAGAGTGTAATTTGTAAAAATCAAACAATGCAATCATTATAGTTTGAAGATGCAATGATTTTATAATTAGATGCTGGAATAATAATAGAAAAATATTTAAAAATGTGTTTTAAATTAGACCATTATTATTTTTCTATAAGATCAGAAGTCTTCTATATTCTGTGAAAATACTGAATCCCATGACTCTCAACACTTTTGAATCCAATGCCACATGTCTCAGAAGGTTTGTTGGAACTGTGCAGTGTGATGACACATAGAAAGCTACAAATGTACATTGTGTACACAAAGCAACATGGGCAGTGTACAGAAAAGACCATTGATTTATTACTTGTTTCATTTTGAATAGTTGTTGGTCATTGCACAATTTTGCTCTTACTAGTTCATGATCCTCAAACTTAGTTACAAGACTCCAGATGAATGATAGCTGATAGAGGAAGAGTTGGGATATATGTATGCCATAAGTAGTCAATACGGTACACAGATTCAGACTGAAGGACTAAGAACACAGGCTCCTATCATCTCATTAGCATCATGACACTCCATTTTCAATTGATGAATGAGGCAAAATAAAAGCAACAAGTATATTCCAGAAAGGGAAATTAAGGGAGGGAGTCCACATTCCCAGCAGCCTTTGGCTATCAGCAATTCTGAGTGGTGACATTTTGCCAGATCTGGGACCGGGAAGCTGCTTCTCAGTATGACCTAATGGGCTCCTAGGAAGAATGTCTTAGTCATTGTTCTTAATGCTTGTTGCTTGGCCACGTTTGAGGGGTGGTTGTGGAACATGCTCCTTGGGGAGGTACAGCTTTCTTAACTAAGATTTTTCCTGTGAGAAGCTAGACACCCCATGACGAGCAACAATCAAGTACTCACCACCACCAGCAGCAAAGGATTGCTGAAAACACTTGGGGTCCCACCAATGGTTAAGTCTAGGCTACTCTGACATCTCCCTTTCTCTGTTGCCACATCAGGTACTCCTGTGTGCTTATGGGGCCAGTGTCCTGGGGTTGTCACACTTTAGAAAGTTCGCCCCCTTGGATTCACTTCCTCCCCAAGGAAATTCTGTCAGATCAGGGCTGAAAAACACAAGAAACGACTGCCCTTGAAACCTGATCTCTTCACTCAAGGCTCAATTTGGTCAATTGTTTGACCCCATAAGGGCCTTTCCAATTTTATATCTTACCCTTAGCAGGTATGTCATTTCATAACTGTCTCCAAATATTTGCTTTCCGGTTGGTATAATCTCCACCTTTCTTACAAGGCTTTGCCTAAGTCAGAAGGAACCAGTATATGCTCATAACGATCTAAGCTGTGGAAAGTTAGAGTCCAATCATTGCACTCAGGGTTAGCACTGCAAGTTATCATTGGGACACTGAAACAGGAATCAGCATCATCTGATGTGGTTGCTGGTCTTTATCAACTGTTATTAATGAAATCAGGATCTTTTTAGTTTCCACCAGACTACTCTTCAAATGCTTTGGCTTTGTTTAGTTATTTTTTATTAGCATTGTGTGTGTGTATCAATAGCATCATGTTTATATCAATTTCTATTATAATCAGGATTGATTCAGTGTGGTTTAGGAATAATTCCCAAACCAGGGGGTTCAAAACTTCCAGTATGTATTTCTAATTAACACAAGTGTAGGGGTAATTGTGGTTCTCCAGGCTGTCACTGGAACAAAGTAGCCAAAGGTACCTAATCCCTTCCATCATCTGACTACCAGCTCCACTGAAGGCTTCCTGGTCTCCATAGGGATAAAGGCATGCATATTCTCTTAAATGTCTTAACCCCAAAGGAATTTGTGTTTCCTCTATTCATGATCATTTTGTCAGACTAGGGCTTATGTACAGAGACTTTTCCTAATTTCAACAAGGCTAAACAACATGAGGCAACATATGGATGTTTGGTCAATAGTGTCTCCCACGTGTTCTGTCATGCATCTGAAACGCACACAGTATGCTGAATCAGAACTGTGCACTGTGATTGGCTTGGTGGGATGTAAAGCATTCTGTGAACAGAAAATCACAGTTGAAAAAGAAGAGAGTGAGGATATTCCCAGCAAGAACTGTGTTAGTAAGACACGTGTTGGAAAATTAACGGGGGCATTATGTAAACACAAATGTTCATAATCTGATTGCAGAAAATAACTTTAAAGTTAAAACTCTTTCCTAAGCATACTTTTAAGAAAGAAAGCTTTGAGAAAAATGAGTAACACTAACGTGGAAGGAACAGAAGGTTTATGAGTGGAATCACGAGAAATACTTTTTGATTGGTAGAAAGAACCAGATGGCAGGGACTGAAACAGACTAATTAGGACTCATTCTTAAACAATTGGCCCAAACCTTTTAAAACTTTCAAACCGAGAGGAATTTGATGTCTGGAAATTGAGTTCAAGATGATCAGATATAACAAAGTCAGTCTGGGCCATCACAAATGCGGAGAGTCCTTGAGCACTCCCGCAAAGATGACAGGACTGTGTCATCCGGCAGAAGGCAGAGGACAGTAGTGCTTGCTACTTGTGGGTTAGGTGGCTGACGAGTTTCTCTCAGGTGCCAACCTTAACCTTCACAGGTGATACAACAGCCTCACTTATAAAAAATGAAGAAATGGTAAGGCAGGCTGTTATTATTATACAGAACATACTACATGCTGATTGCTTGTTTCTTATGTTCACAATAAGTTAACAGCCTTTGAAGGAAGTTTCATAGGACCTGATAAGGAAAATGACTTTGGTTGAGAGGCAAGAAACAATTCACAAGACCGCTCTTCTGGGGATAGCATTCTTTCTTTATTAAATCCATTTTTTTTGAATCCTTAAGTCTTTTCATCACAATTTTTAAGCATTACTTGTAGTCTGTATTTTTCCATTGTTCAGAAATACAAAAATTTCATTTTTATTGCATTTTAACAATTTCTTGGTTTTATTATTATTAAAACTTTGCATATTGTATGAAATGATGGGCTTCATAAAAGCAATATATTTCAAGACTCTATGTGGACTTACACTATCTCTACAGTTATTTTCCCCAACATTTTTGTCATGAAGCATTTGGCAGCACAGGAAGAAGGGGGCATTAGGAACTGAGATTGGACAGAGTAGAGCCCAGAGGTTGGGGGCTTTGGCTGTGGTCATTTTGTCCTGCCTTTTGTGGACAACAGTGGGCTTGAAAGTAGATGAAGTCTCCTATCCACTACATCAAACAGCATCTATTCCCTTCTTAAAATTAAAGTCTTTATTTGGTAATTTGTAAATACCTTACTATGTGGCCTGTTAGGATATCAAGAGCTTCCAATATTAAAATCCATGCTATTTAAGGATAAATCTTAGAAAGAGCAGGCATGTGAAATAGGACAAATTTAAGGAAAGCAAAATAAAATCACAAATGACATCCAGTGAAGAAACCTTGAAAGGGAATTGTCTTTAATTAGTTCACAGTTGGAGATTGTTCACACTGCTTATTTTAGTTAAGTCTTTCATTTGAGGAGAAACAAGCTATTTAACTTTCAGGATGCTTGCGGGTAGTTGTGGAGTAGCTTGAATCTCCTATCTTTTTGAATAAAACTCTCCTCAATATAGTGAAACTCTGGTCAAGAAAAATGTTTGTAAAACATGCTACCCTATTGGGATTTGATGCACATTAGCAACAACAATGTTGAAAACAAAATATTTAGAAGTTTAAGAGTACAGTATATGTGGGTCATTGATACTTATTTTAAGCCAATAGTCTGGGGAATATGTTTTGTTGGGCCTTAACACAAAATCTTGACTGTGGTCATTGGTCTTGTCAACTTGATGGATTATGGTATCACTATCACAAAGAAGACACAGCCATGTATCTGTGAGGGCATTTTCAGGTAGATTAAATTGAGGACATAAGACGCATCCTGAGCATGGATTTGTGCCTACCTTGTTTACTAGAATCTCAGACCAAATGAACATCATGAGTAAAGAGAAGAAGCCATCTGATGACCAATTGATGACCAGATTCTCTCCCTCTCTCTCTCCCTCTCTCCCTCCCTCCCTCCCTTCCTCTTTCCCTTCATCCCTCCCTCTTTCCCTCCATCCCTCCCTCCCTTCCTCCCTCCCTCCCCCCTGGAATGAGGACATAACATGCATAACATGTCCTAACTTTTTCTTTACCATTCCTTATCCACAATAAAGGACCATATCCCTTAAACCATGAGCTACAATAAACTCTTCCTTCCCTAGGTTGTTTTTTTTTTTTCACAGAAAATTAGAAAATGGCTAATATATAAGATCACGCTTTGGGGAGAAGAGTGCCCTGTGTAAAAGAATCTGTTGGATTTTTTAATAGAAAGATATATAGAATGAGAACAACTCTAATTACTTTCTATAAAGTCTCATGAATAACAATGAACATAATAGCACTTCTCCAGTGTCACACAGGACCACAGCTTTGCTAAAACCTGGCTTTTGTATCACCACAGTCGCCTCTTTTGTAGTTGACATGAGGTCTATCCACCATAGGTGTTCCTATATAACAATGCAATGGAGGACTGTCACAGATACCTCTTGAAAGTGAAAGAATTTTCCCAGAATTGACTGGGGTGTGTCTGAAGCTGTACTATGATTGACAGCTCTGTATATTTTTCACAACCTTTATTTAGTCCCCATTTGCTACATCAAAAAATACGGAGATTAACAAAGAATATTTATGGGTCCAGTTACAAGCACCTCACTCCTCCGGTCCACAGTGCAGCAAGGACACAGAGGACACTATCACACAGCCTTTGGTATTCACTAAGGTCCTCCTTCTAGGATCTGTGCGGTTTCTTACTCATGAGTTCACGGTGAGTCTTGGTTTGCACCCAATAGTGAGATACTACTATAGTTTGCATCTGTCTTCAAGACCCATGTTTCAAAGGCTTGGCCTCCATCTTAGTGCTGTGGGACGTCTATGTCACTGAGGTCACACCTTCAAAGGAGATTGTGGGACCCTATTCATCCTCACCACCTTTTTATAGCCTGGCCATGAGGCCACTTTGCTTTGCCATGAACTCCCTGCCATTTTGTTCTACCTCACCACCACAGTCTCCAAACCAAACCAATGCAGGGAACAACTTACCCTGGACTGGAAACTCTAAACTACCAGCCCAAACAAACCTTTTCCTCTTATAAGTTGATTACATCATTAATTGTTACAGTAACCGAGAGCTGACCAACACAAGTATTTCCAAGTTCTTGACCTCAGACTCTGTGCCTGTCCCCATTTTCAAATTCATTAAAATATAAATCTGATAGACCTTTTGAGCCAGTGAACTCCACCTGGTGCTGTCTTCCTGCTTTGCTTCTTAGCAGAGAAGCCCACGTCCCTGTTTATTTCTTTCAACGACTCTGCTCGCCCTCCTCTGGCATAGTTTGTCCTTTTCTTTGTGTCATGTTTTCCGTACACTCTGGACAAACACAGGGACACTTTAACAGGAGGAATTATTTCCCATTAGGCTTTAGGAGTAAATCCTTTCATTCAGAATGCAGAAGTTTGCTCTCTTGTTACTCATCACTCACATTTCACTGCAACTCTCAGAGGAAGGAAAACCACTGTGTTCTGGATATGTTTTCTATTTTCACCATAGGGGGAGGTCTAAATGTTTTCAGAATATTAACATAAAGTCATTAAATGTCTAGTGTTTCCATAGAAATGCTACATTTTATTCTACAAGTCCACCACCACCACCAAGTCTCAATACATTTGCTCCACTATTTAGTATCTAGCAATGTTATGGTACCATGTATGATGAAATCTTAGCACCTTTGGATGCATAGGGGACTGTCTATGTTTTCAGTTTTGGGCATTATGGGCATTTGAGACTGAATAAAATGTTGTAGGGAAGCCTGTCTGGTGTACTGTAGACCTCTACTCAACAGGTATGTGACCACCTAAAGTATCTCCAGGAATTTCTAAGCCATTCTCTGTGGGTGGCAGTCAAATTCACTTCCAGTGAAGAGACATTGTTTCACATCTCTTCAGTCTTTGTATGTGTTACAATCATGTTCAGCATCAGGTAACCCAACCGTGAATGACTGTGTTTAAAACACCCCTGATTTGCTTGTGTATAATAATTTGAATCTGTGGGTAAGTGGTTGCTAGCATTGATACAGTTGCTCAATAATGTTGGGACTCACATCCCTCAGAATTTCCTGGCCTTTGACTTGTGTTACCTATGTAGTCAATACAGATGCACATATCACATCCTCTTTCACACAAGAGGAAGAAGCTTGTGCAAAAAAAAGAGAATACATGCTCCCGGAACTCATATTTACATCTTATTATAATAGTGTCTCTTGAACTGTAGTAATTCAGAAGAATCAGGGTCTAAAGTTAATCTTGGAAAGAGAACCCTGGAAGTAAATATTGACGAGTCAATACTCAGTATCTACAACATACTAGCTTCACATCTTTCATCTCTGTATTTAAAGTCAAGAATCTTGCTAAATTTCATGTTTCTTAAATATTTACTTATTTAGATATCATCATGTAAACACTTATTGACTTATAATGGGAATAACCTGTAGAGATAAATGGTTATATTCTACAAACCTTGTAAGTGATCCTCTCAAATTCTAGGATTTACTTGGACTTAAAATTCTTTATCAATTTAAAATTTTATCTGACCAATATATCTTACTCTTTTATTGATATGTGATTGAAAATTATATTTTATAGAATATTAATAACATTCTTTAAATTCAAAAATAGCTGACAACAATGTACAAAGTGAATTAATTTAAATTCTCCACTTAGAAGTATAAAATGCATAATTTAAATGGGTTTAGAGATCCTAAATACAAAGTGCCTATTCAAAAAATAATTACTATATATATATATTCCTAAAGCATGAATTAATCATATAAACACATATATAAGATCAACAGATGCTAGCTATAGAAGGAAAAAAAACTTTATCATGTGATTTTTTGAACAAATAAATCACTTGGTAAATAAAAATGTTTAATCTTTTTTTTTAAAGGTTTATTTATTTATTATGTATACAGTGTTCTGCCTGCATGTCAGAAGAGGGCACTAGATCTCATTACAGATGGTTGTGAGCCACCACGTGGGTGCTGGGAATTGAACTCAGGACCTCTGGAAGAGCAGCCAGTGCTCTTAACCTCTGAGCCATCTCTCCAGCCCCAAAAATGTTTAATCTTATATAAACATCTTTGGAAAGTATACATAGAGCTTTCTAACTTCAGTTAGTACAGTTTGTGTATTTTGTCACTGTGATGATGGGCATGAACTGAACATACTAACCTGAATGCATGCCTGAAATGTTTTTATTCTTTCAATATGGCATCTAAATACTTAATATTCACAAAATGTCTACACGTGTATTTGCACACATGTGGTCATATCCACATAAGTACATACATGTATGCATATGTGTGAATAGGAAATATTGAATAAATTAACTTTAAGGCTTTTTATTTTGCATTGTTCATATAGTATGGATATATCTGTCAAAGTTTTCAAACAATTTTCCTTTTATTAAAAGCAAGATAACTTATGGGGATGCAGTTCAATTGGTAGAGTGGCTGCCCTAGCATGTGTGAAACTCTGACTTCAATGCTCAGCACCACACAAACCAGGCACCCTGAGGCACATCTAGAATTCCAGTGCTTAGAGGTGAGGAAATAACATTAAAAGTTCAAGCTCATCTTTGACTGCATTACAAGTTAGAGTTTGAAGTTAGCCTGGGCTACATGATAAACTGTCTCAAACAAACAATCAAAAATAAAATAAATCTTGTGTCTTTTTATATGCCAAGCAGGAAACCAACCTTCTATACTTCCTTCTCAGTGGATATATGCTCACATAGTGAGTAACCATGTGTACATGGGAAGGAACCCTTCTGTCGTATCATGTAGATGGAGGTAACCATTGTTAAGTGGCTTGATAAAATAACTGAACAGCTGTTTTCAGCCACTGGATATCCAGAAGTTCAGAATGCTGGGTGTCCATCCATCAAGGTTTCACATCTACTTAGAATATTTGGTAGATAGAAATGATGATATCTTTGTGTCATCTTTTATTTATTCTGTTGTTGCTTGATTGGTTGTTTTTAAAGTTTTGAAAGGTGCATCCCAAAGTGTCTTTCAACTCATGATCCTCTTGCCTCTTTCTCCTGAGCGTTTCTGACAGGTTTATACCACTACCACCACCACCACCACCCCCATGCAATAGCCACCTTCTTAAGCTGTACATACAATTTTCCATCTGAATTCATGCTAAGTCAGGCTAGGCATTATGTTTCCATATTATAGACATGAAACTTTAAATACCTCCGTATGTGACTGGCAAGGTGGCTGAATGGGAAAAGACACGTGCTGCCAAGACCGAAAACCTGAGTTCAATCCCTGTAACACATACATTGAAAGGAAAGAACAGACCCAGCAGATTTTCCTCTGATTTCCATAGGCATGGCCTGTGGAATGCACACTGCCCACAAACACAGGGAGAAATAAGTAAATAAATAAATGAAATGTAATAAAATTTAATATCTTCAGATTAATTGATTTGCACTAAAATGGCTAGAGCAAGAGAATCTAATTATCTACCTTGTCCATTTCCCATTATACCATTGTATACGCAGCTGTTCAGCTACAGCCTTATGTAGGGAATGAATAAAAAGAGAGAACCTGTGTTCTGGACTTGACTTCCACTAATTGCCCAAGAGATTGTGACTTCCAAGTCTTCACCTTCTATTTGGCCAGTAGCTAAATCTATTGTGGCAACATTCCTAATTTAGCTTACGTATAAACAGAGATGCAGAAACTAAATCCACCTGATTTGCTATGGAAATTGGTTGTCTAAAGTAGAAACCACACACCCATTGAGAAGGAGCTCTAGTCAATTAGTTGATGCTTGGAAATAATTGCTTTTCCACATGGGCTTATAATGGATTTATGAAGTATAAATAGAACAAAAACCAAAGTTCCTAGATAAAAGATGGAAAGGTTTTGAGTTTTGTGTATGTTAAAAAAAAAATCAGCAAAGAATTGGCAGCTCTTGATACTGAGGTTTTCTTCAAAGTTTGTACCCAGTAGTAGAAATTTATATGAATGTAAATACAAAAGGGATAAAATAAGGTTCACTGTGGTCCTTAAGATGAACTCATTTAAAGTGAGACTTAACTAAATTATTTATTTAAAAAAAAATCCTGCCAGGCTGTGGTGGTGCGTACCTTTAATCCCAGTACTCAGGAGGCAGAGGCAGGCGGATCTCTGAGTTTGAGACCAGCCTGGTCCACAAAGTGAATTCCAGGACAGCCAAAGCTGTTACACAGAGAAACCCTGTCTTGAAAATAAGAATCTAAAAACAATTTCTTCCTTTCCTTTAGACTGTATTATATGAGAACAGTCTGAACTAGGCAAACACAAGCTCATTTGAAAGGGTTATTGTAACCTCGCTGTGTAGTAGAAACTTACTGAGCACTGCTGAGTGGGTTGTGGGAGCTGTGAAATCTATTCCGCAGAGGAAAGTTTTGACTTTTTCACTGTGTGTGTATGAGAATGAAGTAGGGCTAGTTCATCCTCCAGCTTGATCCTCACTCTTTCCTACTCTCTCTGTCTCCTCTTAATTCGACCCTTACTCATTTTATCGTCTTAACATGCTCCAAGGAAAACTATATTCTGAAATTGTCTCTTAAGCTACACCTCTGAAGTTACACATACCTAAGATTTAAAGTATTGGTTATTTGTCTGTCTATGTTTGTCTGTCTCAGGGAGCATGTTAGGAGTGTTCTCTCTCTCTCTCTCTCTCTTTTTTTTTTTTTTTTTTTTTTTTTGGCCATTTGCACAGACTGAGTCAAATTCTAAACAGTCTTTTTAGTTTGGATTTGAAGCAGGCAACACAAATTAGTTTCAAGAGGTCACAGACCCATCTCTGTGGATAAGGGTCTGAGTCTGTTGACCAAGGACAGGTATGGAAGCAAGCAAACAGGAAAGACAATGTCAGTGCCCTACTGTTCTCACTAGCGAACTAGATAACATCTCCCAAAATGGTTGAAATTGGGAATATTCAAAAGATGAATTGTAAATTGTTCCTTTGAAAGTATCGGCAAAACTAGGCAGCAATGAAATGTAAGTACATCCAAAGTATACACCAAAGAAGTAGATGCTGTCCCACCAAATAAATAGGCCAGTTCCCATAAATATCTGTGGTTTTTATTTTTTCATTTTTTCAGATGTATATATTCTAGTATATGCTTTTATAATGCTTTATCACGTAAATTCTTAATATGCTTCTCTGTGATGCCTAAAAAGATAAGTAATCCATTCTGGCATTTTGTTCTTTATTTTGAAGTAAAATATTTTACATGCTTTACACTTGTTTCTACTAAGTTTTGTACACTTGTTTTCTAGATTTTTACCATGTTTTAACTAAAAATTTAAATTTATCATGGTCCATGCAAATTGCCCTTTAAAATGGTAACCTTTACTTTGGTGATAAACACAAAGGGCTTTTTAAAATTATGAATCACAAAATTAGTAAGGATGTTAAATATTTAACCTTCACTTCAGCTGCATCATACATTTCTGTGTGACTTAGGCAAAGATGATCATCTCACAGGTTATGCATTTCAAAAGCCTGCTACTAGATACTGTAATAATGAAAGTGCAGTTGAACTTTATTTTTTCCTGAAGTGTCTATCTGTTAGTATTCTAGTGTAACAGAATGACAATTATTTTGGAATCTTAATGGAATAATGGATTAGAGAACTACAAACTTGAAGATGTGGACATTATTATTATTGTTGTTGTTGTTATTCACATGTTTGTGAAAATTACCTCTTACTCATAGACTTGCTTCAAGCTTTTTGAGCAGTCTCATTGTGATTACATCGTTGTTTCACATGGAAGCGAAGGATGGAGACACTCTACATTTACCTTGTATATAAGCCTAAGAGCAAGCCTTTGTCCTAAGCAGGACAAAGCATTCAATCTGCATGTAATGGCAGCTTAATAAGTATAAAATAAGTCTTATCAAGTGTCAGAAATGAATGTGGATGGGAGGGCAAGGAGGGAGGGGAAGCCAAAAGATGCCTGGTCCTTTTTAATGTGGCCTTGAAAACTAACTTACCTCGAAAGCAGAGGCCATTTTCTTAAGATTCAGCTCTGCAACTCCTCATATGTGGATGGAATAAATTACATGTCCCAGTAGCTGGTAGCTAATGCTTTGAAGATACTATTAATTTTTCTAAGTTGCATTAAAAATGTTCTGATCCTTATTAGAAAATTCCTCAAAACACTTGAGATAATTAAGGATTTAGACTTACAATCACTGTTTTCAGAACAGTCTCAGGCCTAGGATATAAGTAGATTCTAGCCAGTCTCTAAATAAAGCTTTTAAAAATTATTATGACTCTCAATTATGAAATCTTATAAAACATTTAAAAATAGTTCCTAAGCATATTAGACATATTTTTGAAAAGCATACATGTAAAGAAATCAAAATGATAAATTTACATATTCTTGGAGACTAAAAGTCTTAAATTCCTTTTTATTATAATCTTTAATATGCAAACTTTGATCTGTAAGTTTCAAACATTTTTCACAGGTTCTTATTTCTTTCACAACTGCATGAAGGAGTGGTTGGCTGAAGCCTATCAGCCAAACAATAGCAGCAAAATCATTGCCCTTCGGGATGATTTTTAGAGAATTCCATCCCTGCCTGCACCACATCAACTGTTGTACAAAAGTGTGCCTCAAAATGTGAAGACAGTGACACTTGTTCTATTATTTGTTACCTGCTTAGTTTATATTTGAAGTAGAGCTCAATTGTTGTTATAGGGAAATTAAAAAGCAGCAGTCAGGAAGGAGACAGCATTGCCTTGTCGTCAGGGCTGACTACACTTTTATTCACAAACAGTCGGATAGGGTGATGATGAGAGGACCTAGGACCATGTGTGGCCTCTCAGAGCCTGGACCAAAGGTCTGAATGTGAGGAGGCATCTAACGAGCTCAAATGAGAAAACTGGCCATGCTATCCATAGATGTCACTCAAATGCATAAACTATAAAATAGTAATACGTATTCCACATGCTTGTCATAGAAAATGATTGAGAAAAGATCTTGTGTAACTGTATTTTTAAAAATGTGTTACACATAACATCAGAACAGGCCCTAAGGGATAGGTCTATGTGATGGTGAGAAAAATGAGTTTTGTTTGTTTGTTTATTTCTGCTTAAGCTTTCTACAAAACCAAAAGGATATTAACATTAGACATAAAAAGATTTACATATTTTCTCTTAAACCTGGCTTCATCTTTCAATATAAGCTAGAATCTGGAAAAAATTAAACCCCTTGAAAAAGTCTACTGAAACAGTGATTTTTTTTCCAATTCGTTAATGTTCACAATGGCATAAACATTAATTTCATCAAAAGTAACATCTTCTACCTTTTGATGGATCCCTGCCATTGTTTTAAAAGTTAGGACTAGATGACACCTGGGTGTTCTCTGAATTCTTTCAAGCTGAGAATCCCCTGCATTTCCTTCTCGATACGTCTGAGATTTACCTCTCTTCTCCCGTTAGAGTTAATTGGAGTTACTAACATAAATTCCACTTGCTCCAAACAGAGAATAGGTTTCTTCTTTAATGTTGCTTTTATTTTTAATAAGGTTAGACTTAAAATAGAATTCATTTTACAATAGTCTCTTTTGCTTTGAGAAATTAAAATGCGTTCAACAACTTTTAGGGTTAGAGAATTTAAATCTGTTGCATAGTTTTTGTTTGTTTGTTTTATTCTTGTTCGTTACTATATCATCATTACAAATTACAACTGGTAATGAAAGAAATAAGGACAGTAAACAATAAAAGCGTTCTTTTCCAGCAAGCCACACTGTTTATATGCTATCTGCAGTCTTATTTGTGGAATTACTCTGCTAATGGTGTGTTATTAACACTATTTAGAAAAATCGTATTTGCTGCTCTTAACAATAAAGAGAAAGAAGCCAATATTATATATTGAAAGAAAAGTGCAATTTTCAAATGGAAAGAATAGCTCACATCTTGTGTTTGAATGCTGCTTTTAAATAAATGAAAGTCCATTTTTAGCTTTTTAATAAATAACTGTCATTCAAACTATGGATAATATCACAGATATAAATATTCTTAAATTATTTGAAATATTATTGAAACTAAATCTTTACCCTCAAACAATTTTATATACGTTTAATTTGCCAAAAGGAAACATACCCAAAGAACAGAAAGATTAATTAACTTGCTTCCAGCCACCCCTGGCCTCTCCTTGTAGGAAAACATTTATTTATATGTCACACATTCAAAAGAATGTGTACCCATTAGCTCCCCTATTATTATTTTTTTTAAATATAGATGTTTCCAATAAAAACAGTTTTATTCTATTTCAATTTTCCCAAAATGGAATCATCTAGCAAAGGCCATATTTCACTCTCCCATAATCTTTCTAATAATGTCATAAACTCACCATTGTCCATTTATACAATTAATGAGTAGATGAGGACAGGTGTCATAAAATAGTCAGTGAAAAGATGAACACAGAATCAATTCCCAAAAGGGTAAAGGGTGCCCAAGCTTCAGAGCCAGAACACACAGAGAAATAGTTTTAGCTTTGCATTTTCTGACAACCCGAACATAGTGGTGAAGAAGTGCATAGCCTCCTCGTGCTCAGAAGGGAGCACACACATCATCTTCACATGCGCACATAGGAAGAAAGCATTTATTAAGGACCCCACTCTGTCCAGGCTCCACACTTCATACCTGTGATGCCTACATCACACAGCTGTTGTACTCTTTACATTGTGATTTTTGCCCTAGTTAAGAAAATGGAATCTCAGGGAGATGAAGTGGCCAGTAAAAGTTTACCAAGCTCATACCTGTTTCTTTCAACTAACCATTCACAACAGAAAATGTGACTGAATCTCACTTTGTATGTGCAATGCATGTGGGTGGTTAGGTATATTATTTAAGATAGTTATATCTTTATTAGTTATCTTGAAATTCATTGTGTTGTTAATTTTAAACAATTTTTGTTTATTTATATAAATAGTATATATATTCAAAAATTATTCTTTCCATAAAAGAAGAATATTTCCATTTTAAACATTGAAGTTGTTCTTTTTCATTTCTGTGGATTTCCTTTTATGGTTTGAAAGCAGTAGCTAACAAATATTCATGTATTTTAAATGGGATTTTTTTCAGTTAGTGGAGCTATATGCACATAATTATCCTGAGATAACTCACCTGCCCTCTAGGTGACTGATTTGATACAGGAATGAAGTTGAGGGCACCTACCATAATCGATAATTTAAATGACCTTTGGATCTCTCTTCAATGTTTTTGGATAAAGAAATAAATCATCATGTATTCTATCATTAAAGTGTCCTTCAATAAAACATCAATGGAATAATTTGAAAATATGTGTCTCATTACCACAGAGTTCTGTACTCAAGTCCTTGATTAATGGAAACATTTTTGTTCCATCTTGTCTGCACCAGAGGACATCATACAATGCAATGGAAATAAAGTAGCCCACCTTGTTGCTGGCACCAACTTCTCCCAGCTTCAGTCATGTAAGGCAGTAAGGCAGTCCCATCAAAGGACAATCATGATGAGTGGTATAGTTCTATTTTGTCTGGTGAAAGGAAACGCACAGCTCGTCCAAGAAACAGATCAAAGTGAAAACAGAATCAAAGTGTCACTATGTCCAGGGTACCATCATGTCTGATATGAACAACAATAAAAAGTAACTTCTATAAGTAGAACATGTCAGAGGTAACTGAGCTAAAATATTCCCACTAATTTCAACCACGATTATAGATAATCATGTTAGTTGGTCTTAGTTTCCTTGCATCTCTATGCTGAGAATGCCCACAAGTTGTCACCACACAGTTGGTATAGAAACAGACGTTTGTGGCGTGGTCCCTAGCCGGTCATAGATTAGTGGAAGAAGCATGGGAGAGTGCTTTACCTTTCTAAGGCTCAATTTTTCTCACTGGTGGAATGAGAATAACAAAAGAACATTCATGGATATTTGTGAAGATGAAGATATATGTATAATGATTAGACTGCTTTTAACAGGATCAGTTTGTAATAAGACAGTAGAGCAAAAGTTTGTATGCTGCCCATGTGTGGTAGTGCGCACCTATAATCTCAGCCCTTAAGAAGTAAATGAAGGTCTGGAGTTCAAGCCCAGTTTCAGTTACCCAGAAGGTTCAGTTCAAGGCCACTAGAGAAACAAAAGACCGTCTCAAAAAACAAAAATCGGAAAAAAAAAAAACTGTAAATGTTTATTTTTTAAGAAAAAGCTGAAAATCTCCAATTTCATACTTTTACAAGGAAAATTAAAATACTACTACTGTGGTTAAAATTGGAGTACATTCTAAAAATTGTATTTGTTTTAAAGCATATGTTATTTAATTTCACAGAAACTTTTCTTTTAATTACTAACACTCATGTTATAATAATTACTATAGTGTCAGTATTTGTCTATCTTAAATAAAATACAGCTATTTTGTATAGTTAAATATCATGCTACCAGAGAGTGTAAATAGGGACTGAATTCCTCTGTGTGTTGAGAAATCATATATTTTGAATCAGAATATGATTCTATGTGTACTCACAAACAAATAAAAATGTCTAAAAAGTGGCTGACGGGGTCACTCAGCTAGAGAAGGTACTCTCCAGCCTGATGGCCTGGGCTAAATCCCCAGAGCACACAGGAGAGATCCAAGTCCTGAGAATTGCCTTTGATCTCCACAAACATGCCATGGCACAGCACATGCACGCTTGTGTGCACACACACACACATACACTATACATACATGCATAATACTAATGTACTTTTAAATGTCTAGAAAAAACATTGCTGTATGTTTTCTATTATGAATTATGCCAAATAACCAATTTCTTATGAAGCAAAGTCCAATGTAAGAAATAAAATAATGAGCAATTACTGATGTTAAATTCTCCAAATTCATAGGAAAGATGGATATGTATTATTTCAAATCAATTTTGGTTTTCCACCTGAGAAGAGGGGATCATAGATTGCACAGTAGTATGGCTACAGAAAACCCAACATGTAAGTCTATAGGCAAAATGGATGGAATAAAACCGAGTTCTCCACTCTTTTATGTGGGATCATTATTATATGGATTTTTTTTTTCTGATGGGACCATATCCAAGTGGTAGCTTTAACAGATGGGATCTGGTTGGGGTTCCACATTTTTAGTTATTTAGGACTTTAGTAAACAGTGCTTTTATCCAGTGTGTGATTGGAACAGATGTGATCTTATCAGGGTTCCACTTTTTTTTCAAGGGCATAAAATTGCCCTGATTTTCCGTACAGTGCTGGGGTTTACTTTCTGTGGCTTTAGAACCAGAGTCCTCTTTAGTCAGAATTTGCCCTTGGGTTCTAAAGCATCATAATAGGGAGTTAATGTTTTATTCTCTATTAATCCCATTAAATCCTTTTAATATTAGAGCATGTGTTGCTTTATAGCATTAACTAGTGTCTTGCACTCAACAGTATTTTCACAGTTTATGTCACTGCTTAGGGCATTAACAAACAGCTGTTTGAATTAAATGAGCAGTTAAGGACCCTGTTCATTAACTCAAAAGTTTCATGTATTTTTAATTCCTTAAATCTAATGGTATCATCACCCTCCAAGAAATCTATCTTTGATTATAATTTGCTCTGGCCACTGTTGGTTACGGGGGATATGATTGTTTTGAATATGAGTTATATCAGGGTGGATATCTCTAACAAATCTTGGCAGTCTCATAACTGTTTCATTCTTATGGGATATAAAACTTTAAAAGTTGTTTTGTGGCAGTTGTGTTAAGATTTTCTCCAATTTTGGTTACTGATGACTTCATTTAGCTAATGTAAAGAGGCAGTTGGAATGGAATTATTTGCATTTGAAATGGCGCAATCAGAGGTTTGAGGCTGGCTCATTTACAAAAAAAGAAAATTGTATTTGGACAGTGACAAATTACGAGATGCAGTCCCCTGTGCAGGGCAAATGTCAGTCAAGGATTTTTCTCCATCAAGAGATAGCATGCTTTCCCAGCATTTTAGAAGAAGCTCCTTCCTATGCCATCATTCTTCCAGGAAGCTCCGTCAGTAGTTTAAAGAGAAGCCACGGAGGAAAAGGCATATGCCTCCTATCCAGAATAAACTGCACAAGGGTTGGATTTCTGACTGACTCATTGTAGCCAGGTATCCTGTGGCTGTGAAATCCAGATTTTTGTACTTCTGACATTCTAAGTGTCATTGACAAAATGAGGGACATCTGAAGAACTTTTGATTTGCTAGTCTCTGTATTCCCCAGAAATCACCTTACAGTTTGACCTCCAGTTGTCCTAATTTTCTTTAATGGTAAGGTATGGTGGGTGGTTTGCAGCCTTTTGATAGACAGATTCAGCTCATAGGTGGGTGCTACTAATGAGAAAACACAGTAAACCAGTCAAATATTCATTATAATCTAGTGTAATGGTCATATTTATTCTTTCACTCCTAAAATGTCATGCATCAGCAATTTCAAGGTGAATAGATATATTGTTTACTTATGCACGAAGGAATATAACAAATTATTAGGAATGGCTTGCTAAGAGCGGTAGAAAATGTTTTCTATTCACCACCAGAAAATGGCCCAAAATTGATCCAGCATAGTTAAGAACAGACTTAAAAGAGGGTGGATTCTGGGCTTGTTCGTGCGTTTTTAATTGTCTAAGTTGGTTTGAAACTCTTTAGTTGCCCATTCCCATAAAGTATACTTGAAGGCTGATAAGTCTGTAGACCATATCAAAGATGTCCATATCCTTGCCACTGTAAAAAATGCAAAGTAACCGGCTAAAAATACCAAGGTTGTGTGGGCTGTGACCTGAATACTCCCAGAGTGCACCTGAACTCTAGCCTTTTCACTAAGCCAGGCTCTCCAAACCTGCTTCTGTAGGTGTTACTGTAACAGTGTTTTCAAAACATCAGTATTTAATGAGTGCATGGAGAGTCACATGAATGGACAATAGAAGCATTATTTGAAAAGGCCTGGAAGAGACTTCAATATCTAGACTTGAAGAAGCATAAAAATGAGACAAATATATATATTCAAATGTATATGCACACAAAAGAAATAAATATAAATATATTTAGTGCATATACATATTAAATCTACATTTACTGGATCATAAACATTATATATGCATATATGTATGTGATAGACACATATTCATTATTATATACACATGTTTACATGTATTTTAAATATAAGATGTATACAAATGAACATGTTTAATATGTGTGCATATATTAAATGTGTATACTAAACACACACATATGTATGTGTATATATATATATATATATATATATATATATATATATATATACTTAAATATTCTGATTTCCTCTCAGCCCTGTCCTGCCTCCACACCCACACTTCTAGCTAAGTCAGCACCATCTTTATTTTACATTAATCTCTGAATTGGTTGCCACATCTACACATGTACCCAGATTACTCAGAACTCTGATTTATAAAGTAATGTATAGGGAATTGAGCAAAACTAAACAAAGCCAACAATAAACAAACCCTCAAAACTCCCGCCTGAACTTTCTGATCTAGAGTGAGGTTTTCCCTGAGCTCCTGAGAGGGTGGGCTGTGAACTTCCTGATGCATTTCTACGATGAGTTAATTCCACCCGCCCATCCCTGTCTGAGGCTACCGGGAGTCCTCTAACTGTATGTGGGGCACATTACCTCGTCAGCAGTGACTTCTGCAGCACTGTGTCTAGCTTTCACCTAAGGCACACGCATGTGCTCTGTGACCCAGGATATGCCTTCAAGGCATGTGCTTAAGGGAATCCTGTCCAGTCACAGCCTAGCTGGTGGTCTTTCTCAGGTTCCTGCTCTCTCCTCTACTGCTCCTCCACCCCACTTACGGCAGCACTGGCCAATCGTTCCTGTAATTCTTCTCTATGTTTTCCAGAAAGAGATAAGGTCTCTTTCCACCACTGCAGCCAGAGGAATCACCTGGGAAATGTTTTCAAATACCCAAGTGGATTCTATAGGTTTCTTTAACTCAAAAACATAAAGACACATTTTTTCCAAGGAAATTACTTCGCACTACTCAAATTTTTGATAAATAGTCATACATGAGCAATTTAGCTGTTTTTAATGCTGTCATCAGCATTCCCTTGTGACATTATTGCCCTGTCCTTAAAACCAACTCAGTTGCTGGTGACCACGACAGCGTTTCATGTGTTAACTGTACTTACTGATGATTTTGCATACTTGGTATTGAATGTTTTATCTTTGATTCTTTTGTTTTAAACACTTTCCTTTTTGTTTTCAATATCTTTACTAATTCCTGGTTTTGTGCTGATCTGTTGTATACTGTCTCATAACAAACTCGGGGCAAAAATCAGGGCGGAATTAAAAGGTAGGTTGAGTGGCCTGCCAGACTAGGAGAGTGAGCTGGGAAGTTGAGAGCCACCGCGTGCTGGGTGTGGCCAAGAGCACCAGAAAACAAAAACAAAAACAAAAACAAATCACCCTGGCAAAGGGAATAATTGCTATAACAACATACAATCCAGCAAGTGTGTGAGTGTGTGTGTGGGGGGGTGCAGGTGGGGAAAGAGAACTTGACTGACCTCAGGCATGGAACAATAGAACATGAGGAAAATGTCTCAGAGATAGACTTCTAGCTTTGGAAGATCACCAGTCCAATACAAACACTTAGAGATATCCTCAACTCATAGTTTGAGTCCTGTGCACAAACATTTCTATACGCAAATACAATCTACTCTGTTTGTACTTGGATAATCATACAGCGAATTTTGAGACAGACTTGTGGAGAAAATCAAGTAACAGGTCAAGTGAGTAACCTCTCTTCTGTTGGGGATTCTCACGCGTAAGTGTTGGAAATTACCATATGTTTTATAGTGGAAGGTTAAGCCCAACATGACAGAGATACGAAGTTTCTATATGCGAATAGAGTTGGGAAATGCTGAAAAAGCTCTTCGCCTAATGTTAGTTATGCACAAACGTTCCTGCAAAACAATTGTGGGGGAAAAAATGCAAGCACATGCTATGTGTTGTTACACTGCCATAATTAACCAGGGTAAATAATCCATCTGTCCTGGCCCTAACACTACACACCTGTGGAAAGGGATCCCAACATCCCCCAAGCAGGACTTGCGGGTCCCGAGATGAAGAGTTCAGCACAGCCAGCAGACTGACGTCTGTTGTCAATGAGTTGCTGGCAAACTGCAGTTCCAAGGCTGTCGCTGTAAAACCACGGTGCATCGTGGTTTTGTTGGAGGTTAGTAGCACTTGTTAATTTGATCAAGGCTGAAGTTTACGGAGGATAAAGTAAACAATGCAAACTGCAGACACCATCAGTTTCCTATGGGCAGTGAAGTGTAGTCTGTTCCATTTACACTTCACAACAACATCTGATGGGCTTTGTCAGTGCGGCACAGAGTAATTAAACCTGAAATCAATAGCAGGCATTTGTCATGTTTACAGCCGCTCTTTCTGCTGGGTTAAACTCATCAGTTTAGTGCGCTTCTGTTTTACTGCAGAGACATGCTCCATTATTTCTTCAGGTACAGTTGAGATATTCAGTTACATGCCCAATAGTTTGAATACGACATTAAGATTAAAAGGGACAGGCAAATGGACAGTTTTTGTAATTTATCTGCTGATTTCCTTCACTGGTGCTGGATTTCCACTTCCTTCGGTCTTTTTAGGAAACCCTTTGTGGTTGGAGATAATAAATCTCCATACCTCCCAAACTGGTCAAAAACATCCCACTATACACTTGATAGAATTTGCCACTGGCTGTAGCCACACACAAGGTTCCCTGGCATATTTGGAGCTGGAGACCAAAAGATAACTAAGATTCAGAATTGTTGCCACATTTGAAGAAACTCGGTCCCTCCTCTCCTTTGTCCATGAATTTTTCCTTTGTGTCATTTTTCAAACATCTCAGCGTTTCGTTCATTTGCTCCTTTATGAATTTTTTCTATACTATCCTAGAAGATGAGTTTTTAGAAGAAAAGGGTCTGTGGCTCAATGATAAAGTTGACACACGCATTTGAAGGAGCTTGGAAAGCGTGTCTGGTTTGTTGTTTAATGAAAGCTCTTGCTGGCCCCATTCTATGGAAGGCAGTGAAAGCATCTCCCCTCTCATCCACCCTGCTTGTCTTGGTACCGGCAGGCAGGGCTAGACTAAGAAGGACTCTTATTCCTGATTAGTTGCCTCTACTTAAAACCACTTTACGTTCATGTGTTTTGTGTTCTTGTGGTGTTTTCCCATTTTAACACCCAGTCCTCTTTCCCAAATACACTTAAGAACATCCGATTGTATTTATTAACAATTTCCCCTAGCTTTGAAAAGTCACAAAAAAAAAAAAAAACTACGCACACTTTTTTCCGGAAGCATCTTTCTCTTAAGTCTGTTTATACATTATATTATTTGGCATGGAGGTGAGTTAACTATGGCAGCTCCAATTCCTGTAGGCCAAATCATCATGGGGAGTTCTAGTCATTCACAGTAAGTGGCATGCCAAACCCATAAGAGAAATTTATGATTTTGGCAAGAATTCAAACTATGAAAATATGCAAAATTATGGTATGAATTGTTTTCAGTAAAGATGGGAAATTTCTGCTTTCTCCAAGTATGTGTCATTCAGGGATTATCATAGAATACATGGAATAGACGCAGAGACTCAGATGTGGAGTGTCCTTGACATCAAGTTGTCTCATTCTAGGTCATATCTACTTTTGTTAGGATTAGCTCTGTCATGAGCACCATGCTCTGTCTCCTTCCTGGGATCCCTTTATCGTATCATAACAATAATTTCAACAGTTCTCACTCATCTCATAAGAAAGGGAAAGAAAACCCGAAGGATAGGTCAGAAGGTAAAAGTGCGTGCTGTGTGTAAGCCTGACAACCAGACTTAATCTCTCAACACAAGTTGTCTCTGGCGTGTGTGTGGACACTGTCACACAGTCACACACAATACACACATGCTAATAAAAAGCAAAAGAGCAATGAACTTGCCAGGACAGTTTAGCCAGAAGTATTTTTTTTACATAAACTTTCTCAGCATATTTAATTCAAATTTTGGAGGAATATAGTATTTTCTATAAAAAGGTTATTAAACGTGTGAGTGGAAATTAAAATTCTACATGAATTTGGCAAGTCAAATGATAAAATTTCTTGGACATAGTGATGGTGATGAATTTGGAGGAGTCATAAAAGCCAAATTTTATAATAAATTACAATAATTTTGTTTACCTGGACTTTCAATGTGCCTATGATAACAAGGGTGACTCTTAGGAACTGTACCCAAAGTAGTGATTAAAATAACAATGGCAGCCTGCACATCCACAGCTAGAGACCAGGAAACATACCTGAAGTCAGAGCATCTGATTTTGCTGAACTCCAACTTGGAGACTGTACCTCCCATTCTTTAGGTTCCTGTTACCCAAGTGTTGAAATTTCTTCTAGATTATGTCTATGAAAAACTCAAAAGTATGAAAGCATGTTTGGAGACCTATTCTGTAGAATATTGAGGTTTATCTGAGAGTCATAGGATAATAATTAGGCTGTTGCAGAGCCTAGGAAATGCCCATCTTGAAGTGCTGTCCCTTAGAGTATAATGCATGGGATTCTCTAGGCCAAGAGCAGACCCCAGGAATGAGTTAAGTCTGGGAATAGCATTTGATGTTGGTTGCATTCCTGCTCCTTTCTTTCATGCGGTCCTCTGCCTTGAATTCCTCAGAAGACTGTGAGCTCACATACAAAAGTCTATGTGTCTGGCTTAGTGTAGCTTTTCTAAGAGTTTAGAGTATGACAGAACACCTCTTATCTGCTTGCCTTGACATAAGAAATTATAATCTTATTTTAATCAGAAAATTTTATGCATGCTGTCAATGCTAAATATGAAATGAAATAAAATTCGTAACAAATCTACCACAATCATTTGGAAGTTACCACACATTTGTCTCCCACCAGGTTCAGGTATTAGAGTTTCTGGTCTAGGTAGCAGTTAAACCACATTGAAGCTGCCCTAAGAAGTCCATGCCCACGTATAGATATCCTCCAAGTTCAAATCAATGTCTCTTTCAAGCTTTCTGAGCAAGCAGGTTATCATGGCTAGCATGCTGGCCAAAGTATTAAAAACTGCATGATGTATTAAAGAGTACAGGGTATTTGTGTGTCTACTTTTCCACCAGTGCTGTCATATCTGTTCCTACACTTCTGAAATAGAGAAAATACCAGAGGCTCAGAGAAGTGAAGACATTTGTCCATGGTTGGTGCTTTTAGTGGTAATACCAAACTTCAAGCTTGGGTCTTCTATTTATTTTTCTAGTGGTTTCTACAGTTATCTTGTTACATTGATTTAAAAAAAATAAGACTGTAATAGACAGATTTCCATGATAGCCTAAGCACTAGTTGCTGTGCCAATATCAAGGCAGAACAAGTAGGCATCTGTCTATGTTCACTTGATGATGTCTGTGTTTGCATCTGTCAACTCCTCTGTGGTTCTCTCTCTCTCTCTCTCTCTCTCTCTCTCTCTCTCTCTCTCTCTCTCTCTCTCTCTCTCTCTCTCTCTCTCTCTCTCTCTCTCTCTCTCTCTCTCTCTCTCTCTCTCTCTCTGTGTGTGTGTGTGTGTGTGTGTGTGTGTTTACATTCATTCATTTTAAAAATTTGTTTAAACTACTATGGACTGGCTAAGTTAGTCCAGAATCTGTAGTGCAAGCAATCTTGTCAGGCCCATGCCAATTTGGGTGGCCAGGACTGTCACCTGGGGCCATAATGTCATCTGGGTCAGGGCTGCTGCTTAGGGCCATGTCTGGGTCCATGGCCCTACTCAGCCAGGGTCTGTGTTGCTGTTCACAGCTCCCAATACCATGAAAGACCATTTGGTGCCAGGGGTCTGGGCCACCACCTGGGGCCATATTGGTGTCCAGGGGACATGCTGCCACAGGGCTCACACTGAACTGGGTGGTCTGTGCTGTTACCAGGGGCCATGATGACTCCTATGCCTGAGCTACTGCCTGGAGCCATGTCTGGGTCTGTGGTCCTGCTTAGCCTGGGGCCTGCGTTAATATCCATGGACCGTGTTACCACAGAGGTCATAGGGACAGGAACCATGTGTGTCAAAATCCAAGGGCAGTGCCACGCTTAGCCCTGCACCTTGCTGGATACTTGCAGAAGTAGAGCTGTCCCTCACACACCAATTAGGAAAGATTGTCCCACCCCTCACCATAGGCATGGACCTCACCTGGGTAACACACTATGAACAACACCTTGTAAATGTTCATTGCCATGAGTCACTGGTCTGGTTGGAGGGCTCTGGTCTATGCTATACCGTTGATAATGGGCTGTCACTGTGTGAATCGCTGGGACACACTACAGCTTCCACAATGAGATGAGATTCTTCTTCTTTTTTTCTTTGTTTTATTTTGTTTGTTTTTCTTTGTTTTGTTTGTTTGGTTTTGGGTTTTTCTTTTAAATTTTGTTTTGTTTTTTTTTTTGGGGGTGTTGCAAGGGAGGAGAGTAGAGGTGGGGGGACCAGGAGATGAATGGGATTGGGATGCATGATGTGAAATCCACAAAGAATCAATAAAAATTAAAAAGAAAAAAAAAGAATGAACATGATGGGAGACTGGAACTTGGGGAACACATGAAAAGCTGTGGGACAGAGGCAGAATTTCCTACCTCTTTGTGTCTATCTCTGCAAATCCTGGGATCTGTTCCCAAGTTCTTGCAAGTGATTAAATAAGGTCATGTAGGGTAATTTCCCTCATTAACTGTATTAATCTATGAGATTTAGCCACAATTTCAGATCCCTTCACAGCCTCACTATTAGTATTTGATTGAATACCAGTGGAACAAAAGTTTAAAAATCTGTCACATCAAAAAAGCCATCTCAGTGTGCCTCCCCATGGGAGGTCTTGTGGTGGGAGCAGTGGGGGGGTTAGAAGGGGGAGGCTGAGGAGGCAGGAGGAAGAAAGAGGGGGATCTTTGATTGTGTGTAAAAATGAATGAAAAATGTTCTTAATAAAAATAAGCCATCTCAGTCTACTCCTGATCAATCTAAAAACTATATATTATCTTTAAATTTTAATCTCAAAATAAAAGCAAACTCAAAGTAAGCCATATTTTTACCTAACATGGTAAGAATCATCCTCTATACAACTAAAAACAAATCAGCCTTCTCCCCAGAAGAAATTTGAAGTGTTGGGATGGCAACATTTTCTCTTTTCCTTTGATATCTTATAACTTAAACGTAGATAATATAATTATCATGTTAAATAATTAGGGGATAAGAAAAGGATGAAAGCCAAATAACTTGATCACCTGTGTATTGGTTACTGTTTCTGTTGTTGTTACCAAGTACCTGGCAAAAGTAATAAGGGGACAGGGGTAATTTTGGCTCATGGTTTAAAACACAGTCCATCATTGGCAGGAAGAATATCATAGCTAAGGTGGGGTTGTCTGAGGGAGGTGGCAGCTTATGACTGGCCATGCCCCAGTGGCAGATGGTGAGCAGAAAAAAATTGACAAGAACCAGGACAAGTGGGCTATCAGCATCGAAGTTCAGCCCCAGTTGACCTCTCTCACTTAAACTCCAACTAAACCTTAGTTTTACTTTTCAGTGATTTATTCCATTGTGTGTTTATAAATATTTTGCCTGCACGTGTGTATGTGCTCTGTGTCAATGCCTGGTACCTGTGGAGGCCAGAAAGCTATCAGATTGCCTGGCACTGGAGTTGCAGATGGTTTTGAACTATCATGTGGGTGCTAGGAACTAAAACCTGGGTTCTCTGCAAGAGCAGCAAATGCTTTTCACTGCTGAGCCATCTCCCTAGCCCTTAGATCATAACATCTCAAAGGTTCCATAGCTTCCCCAAACAGTACTATCCACTGGAGCCCAATTGTTCAATTATGCAATCCTGTGGAGGACCCTTCAGACTTAAAGCCTAACAGTATACTTATGTGTATATTCATGTCAAAATAATTGTCACTATCTTCATTTGTGGTTGCAAATAGCACTTATTACTGTTATTCTCTATTCAGCATTTAAAAGGCTGTGAGCCTGAGGAAGCATCTCGGTTGGTCTGTTGGCCTTGCCTTAATCCAAGCCTCCATCCTACAAGGGTATCACTCATTAGTGATCTGCCAGAGTTGGGTTGGGTTTCCGCAGACTTAATTGATTTTAATGATAGGTCATGGAGTGATGCTCGATACCACATTCTAGAGTACGTTCTTCGAGGCATTGCCATCTAAATCATACCCTCATTGAGTCCCCAAAGGGTGATTTGATTCCATATTCCCTGAGTGGTTACTATGAGAAGATGGAGAACCCAATAAAATCAGTGTTTTTAAAAAATGAACATTAACCCATTACTGTATTTCATTAGCCAAGAAATGAATTTATTGTTCAGAAAAAAAAATGCTGAGCAAAATAGCATAAGAAATTTAGTGAACCTGTGGATGTCCAAACCTGGTCAGTGTGTCAGGATGATCCTGACTAACAATAGAAACTAGGGCTTCTCCCACAAGGCAGAGACAATGAGAAATATGGGTGTACTGTGGGAGGTCCTCAAAGGTATCTTTTGGTACTCCTACATCCTGTGATTCAAGTCAATTGAAAGCTACAATAGGCTAATTAAATCAGGATAGAATGGCCATTGCTTTTCATGAGTGAAGGAAGGCTTGAATCACCACACGAAGCACAGGAGTACAACAACCTAAGCACACAACCTAAGTAGTTAGAGAAATCAAATTCATGTCCAAATTGCCCATTTTACATAAAACCATCAAACAGGTGCCTATATATTATAGCCTACTGAACAATCTATGAACAAGGCCTGATATCCCTCTTTTTTTCAACTTGCATTAAAGAAGCCCCAGTGGGACAAAACGCAGACACAGAGAGAGGAAAGTCAACCTTTCTATCCAGGGACAGCTGTATGAGTTCACACTCATACTTTCTAGCCTTCTTGTGATTGTTCTTTTGGGATTTCCTTAGTCTGCCTCCATAATTTGGGGAACAAACTACTTGTGGTAGAAGGATGGATGACTAGATAGATAATAGGTTAGAGAGACTTAGAGGATAGATGATAGAAGGGAGAGATGGATGGGTGATAGACAGATGGGGAGATATAAGATGGGTAGATGATAGGAAACTAGAAATAGATGATGGATAGAGAGATGATATATTGATAGATGGTAGATAAGATTAAGATGATAGATGATCAGTCCAAGTCATCTAAAATTGACAATGGAAATTGTTATGAGAAATGTGTTGGGTGTTTCATTGTTTTGTACACATAATTGTGCATATTTGCACACATTTATATGGTACAGGTCAATCACTTGATGTGGTTTCTTAATGTGAGCCAGAGAACCAATATACTCAAGATGCATGAAATTTCTGACAGTTGAATATGACATACTACCTGACCCTTTTTCAAAAGTAGAGAGACTATACTCTTATCTAGTCATTAGTATAATACATAAACTAGTAACATATGATCTAATATTGAGCTCTGTGCCTATTTGTATGCATTGCACTTTTGTGCAAGTGCCACAGAGCACAAAATGTTTGTCTACGTGAACACTACCATAAACGTGATGAATGGGCTGTGTTATGGCAGTATAGCTGCTACATTGTCAATAGACAACAGTGATTTCTGAGTTTCCTCATAATCTTATGGGACTTCCTATGTATGTGTGGCCTGTTGTTGATGAAAGTTTTGTTGTACCATCCATGATAGATGTGTTAAAGGTCTTGCTTTCCTATTTGAACCAAAGATTCCCACCATGCAGTATACATACGCTTTCTCCGTGCATTCAATTAACACTAGCCTGTGTGCTGCTGTGAAGGGATTTTGCACATGCAATTAAAGTCCCAAGTCAGTAGCTTTTTAGGAAAAGAAGATTATCCCTGGTGAGCCTGACCTAATTAAGTGATCCCTTAAGAGTGAGTGGGCTTTTCCTGGTGAAAGAAATTTAAGGCGGTGGGAGGGATTTTTGACAGGAGCTTCTCTACTGATGACCTGAAAGAGAAGGTCATGTAGAAAGGTCCCACATAGACATCTAGGAGCTAAGAGCAATGCCATGCTCATGTCCAGCAAGGAATCAAATTGGGAGTCTTTGGCCACAGTCTGAGGGGCCTGGCAAATGGACAGGACCCGTCATGCAATCTCTAGATAAGTCCTCACCTGTGTGTCAAATGCCGAGAGGGACTTGTGACCTACAGAACTGTAAGATGACAAAATACTTTAAGCTGCTTACTGTGGGTGATACCCCATGCAACAATAGGAAAGTAATAAAGAGACGCTCCATTAACTAAGCACACATTCCCCTCTATGAAGTTGATGAAGAACACCCATTCTTGAGATTATCAAGGAGCCCTTGGAAGCTTCATTTTCCTTCAGTGTCACGTGTTTTTGGCAGTACAAACTGGGGTAACTTTAGCACACAGTTCTGGATTGCATTTCCCAGATTTATCTGAAACCCCTAGAGGCAAGCTGAGGTTTAGAAAAGGAAAGGAAATCCATAGAGCTCAGCTTTGCATTTGCCCAGCTCAAGAATCTGTGTAGCAGGTCCCAGGGTAATGACTCCCAGATCTGCTAGCAACTGTGAAAACTAACCTAAATGGGATTCTTCCATGAATACCATCAGAAAGTATTAGGAGACTTTGAGGATAATATTTTATATTTATAGACTTTGATTTGGCATTGATTTGTTGAGGAATATTATTTTAAGGTGTGTTACTTTTTTATGTTGAATTTGTTTAACTTTGTGAAGCTGTGACTCTGCCTGTCTAAAACACCTGATGGTCTAATAAAGAACTGAGCCACTAATATCAAGGCAGGAGAAAGGATAGGCGTGGCTGGCAAGCAGAGAGAATAAAATAGGAGGAGAAATCTAGGAGGAAAGGAAGAAGGAATGAGAGAGAATAAGAGGAGGACATCAGGGGTCAGCCACACAGCCACACAGCCACACATGGAGTGAGAAGGAAAGAAAAGATATACAGAAATGGAGAAAGATAAATGCCCCAAGGCCCAAGATAGATGGGATAATTGAAGAAAAGCTGGCTAGAAACAAGCCAGGCTAAGGGCAGCCATTTATACTGAAGAATAAGCCTCCCCCCCAAAAAAGTGAAAACAACCAAAACATTGATTTAGAGTCAAACATATTGAGTGTTGAAATTCATCTGATTTGCAACACAACCATCATCGATGGTGTGATGATTTGAATATACTTATCCTGGAAAGTATCTTAGAGGATTTCTTTAAGAAGAAACAGAGAATGCACCTGTAGTACTGCAGAAAACAGTGAATTCACCTGGAGTCCCTAATAAACTACAAACAACAGCTATGAAGTACTGATGTCTAGGAGAATAAAAACCAGCACACACAAGCGTGGCTTTACAAGGGCAGGCATGGGTGGAACAATACAGGCTCTGTATACACAATGACTGCAATGCAAATTATACTAATTTTAGTACTTTAAGTCAGCATGTTATTGTGAACTCTGGGGGAAAAAAACTGAAATAGCCTTGAAGATTATCAAAGAATTTTCAGGTGATAACTGTTTCAACAGCAGTAAATTTAAATTTTGGTATTGCTATTGATTCCATTTCTTTAAAAGGTGTAGCAAACCGATTTTTTTCACAGGATTATTTTACAACAAAGCTTACAAGAAAATTCTTGACATAGTGTGTTTTTATAAAGAGAGTTATATAAAATATTAAGAACTGTAATTAAGCGTGATAACATTACGCCAGTGTTTGTAACCTCAGTGCTTTGACAGACTGTGAGGAAAATATCCAGGGGTCGGAAAGCTGGAACCAAATCAGTAAGAATTGTTGGAGAATTATATCCCCCAGGGCATGCACATTGCACCAATAGAATGTGGCAACAACTGAACATTGTCTGCAAAAATAAAATTAGTTGTATTTTATGGCAAAGGGATTAACGCCAAAATTTTAACTTTTTTAGATGTCTCATGTTTTGACATTTGCAGTTACTGGCGTCAGAAAAATATGAATCAGTGACTCACAATGAAAATACCTTTAGCAAATCCCAGAATGAATAAATAAATAGATCCATACATGTGGAATATATTATGCATATATAGTTAAGACATGCACATGTATACATGTATTAAATATGAATATACATACACAGTTTCTATTACTTGACAATGTAGGGCCCCTTGCATGCAGGTCAATAACCTCTCAAAGAAAAATCTGGGCCAGATGTTCCCAGAGGAATCCGTCATATAATGTACCTAATGTTTGCAAGACTACACAATAGGTAGAGATACTTCCTTCTCACCCCAGCTGGTGAGAGTCTATGCCCTGAAGCTTAGAGATTTATAACCCTTGTAATTTTACCCTAAACAGAGTAATTGCAGATGCTACTCCATTGTATGATTTTAATTAGTGATGAAAACTGGGCCGAGATGTTGAATGTCAAGATAATAAATTTCAACTGGGTGAGATACTTAGAATCATCAGAAATTACTGATACCACAGATTTTATTTATTTGTGATTATTATCTTCTTCTAATATTATGTATGAAATATTGTAATATAAAGTAATTCCTTTTTCCAGAAAAATCAAAGCACAACAAAATAAATATCTATACTTTAGTTTCAAAGAGAAATATCTTTAAATATATCAGAGTTATTGATTTTACACAATTTTCATAAAATA
Organism: Peromyscus maniculatus bairdii; assembly: GCF_049852395.1. Taxonomy (NCBI): domain Eukaryota; kingdom Metazoa; phylum Chordata; class Mammalia; order Rodentia; family Cricetidae; genus Peromyscus; species Peromyscus maniculatus. Next base: position 12,243,522 of record NC_134870.1, on the reverse strand, counting down.
ATTCAATGCACAAAATACAATATGGTTCTCAAAAGTGATAGTTTTTGAGAAAATGGAGTTAGAATGTAATTCATTTTGCTTTCCTCTCAATATACTTTTTTTGGGGGGGTTAGTTTGGTTCCTTGATTCTTAGTCTTGCCACACAGCTCAGGCTAGCTTTGAACTTGTGATCCTACTGCTCTTGTGTTCTGAATGTTGGAATTTTAAGTGTGCTGACCCATGTCTTGCTCAGAAGACTTTTAATCCATACTGAGAACATCTTCTTTCATCACTGGTCATTTCGTAAAGGATTGCAAAACTTGGGTAGGACTGGGTTTTGAGGAATTTTTGTTAAGAAGACTTTCTTCAAATATCACGTTGATTTTTATGTAACAAAAGATGTACAAAAATGTCTTTTGTGTTATTGAAAAGAAATTCAAGTATTTTCCATAGTCAGCTTAGGTCTGAAGAATCATTTCATTCACAGGTGTGTATTGTGATCAGTATACATTTCCTTTCATTTCCAAGGTTCCTGTCTGTGTAAGTGGCAGGGATTTTTCCCATCATCTTCTGTATGTTCTGGGCATAAGGGAACATGGCGTAGTTATAGAATAGTCACCAAACCACGGGAACAGAGATCACAGAAAGTCATGTGAAGTCCAATGCTGAGCTTGTCTCCTCTTGGGTTTGATGAACTTGGCGTTAACACTAAGTCTGTGAATGGCAACAGGGAAACCCTGGAGACTGCCACAGGAGAGCCCATAGCCTCACCCCTGCCACTGAGCACCCCGTTTCACCTTCCAGGAAAGCATGGTCCATGCCTGGAATTCACTCACTGAACTATTCAGTAAATGAGAAGTGCGCAGATGGAAAAATAACTTGTAGTTGACTTCTCTGAGAAAATCCAATATTGAAATATGATTAGACACAATCACCTTCCTTCCGTTCTGAAACTAAGAAGTTATTCTTAGAGACCACAAAGATTGAAAATAGAGAAGAAGTTTAACACGTGACATTATCTAACAAATCAGTGAAGGCTAGACTTGCTGGCGCACAGCTGTAATCAGAACCTTCAGAAGGCAGAAATGGATCTTGAGTTTGAGATCAGCCTAGGCTAAATGCTGAGAGACTATCTCAAAAAATAAAAATAAATGAAAAGGATGGAGAATTTGCCCTCAGTACATCTTCTCATATGAACTATGGGACCTGTGTGTTGTTAATATATGTTATGAGAATGCTTTGGATGTGGGGCTAATTTGAGGAAAATATGTTTACATAAAAATCATATAAGATTGGTATCATTTTTATCAAAATATGAACAGTAACAGGCTACTAAACAACCTTTAATGATAACATATAATATCTACAGTGAATTTAAGAAAGCAGAACAAATTCTTGATATTTAACCAAAAGTTTATAGTCTGATTTGAAACTTTGTCATTTATCACTTTGACAATTCAGTTTTAATGGGGAAACATTAATGTACAAACTCTGCTTTAATGTTCAAGGAAAATAAAAGCACTAGAGAAAAACATACAGGATGCACATTTTATCACTTTAATCAGCAATATGACAAAAATGGACTATTTAAACTTTCCAACAACCCTTGGCTTGTGTACATGTCCATTTTCACTCAATCGCTTTATCTTCATAACTCCTATGTCAGGCTCTGAGGGCAGATTTTATCAATATAACAGAGGATGGCGCTAACACAGAAACACACAAAAGGCCTGTTCTTCATGCCGTACCTTACTGCAATGCTGATACTAACTACATTGGAATAATGGATAATTTTTCTGCCATCAGTGGAGGAGAATGAAATGTGAGAAAGTAATTAATGATGAGTGAAGTTGGGTCAGCAGATGTTTAAATCACCCAAAGTTTTTAAATCACTCATAAATTTGTATTACATTAACGCTAAAAGGATCCATTCATAATATCCATAAATACAATTAAACCTTAGTGAAATTCAAAATACATTTATGATACCATTCCACAAACTAGAGAAGGATGAGTTTAACATGGTAAGAGAAAGCTCTAAAAGTAATCATTAGAACATGCTGCATCTATTCCGTGTTGTTTGTATGGATATTTGTTTACGTCTGACCACGTGGAATTGAATAACCTATCAGTCAACTTTTCCTTAGAGAAGACAGATTCTCTTCCTCTCAGTAGCCATTAATTGCATGTACATCTTTATCTAGGAGTGGGGCCCTGTGAGATTTCCCCATCTACACTGTCATGTTAACTGGTGTTGTCACTGGGCAAGTCTTTTAGGCAACCACATTGTTGAGATTTCGTGATCACAGCTTCCCTGTCAAGACAGAAGCCAGTCTTGCATCAAGCTTTCTGGTCCTCTGGCTCTTGTGATATTTCTGCCCCCTCCTCTACTATGTCTCTGAGCCTTAGGCATAGGGGTTATATTGTAGATATTAGTTGGGGCTGGGCACCTCATAGTCTGTGGTTCTCTACAATTTGATCAGTTGTAGATTCTATAATAATCTCCAACTGTAGCAAAAGATGATCCTTTGCTTAGTAGAGATTTTAATGTAAAGAAAAATATTCTACTAGGATCATTTATTAAAGAAGATATACCAAGTACAATAGTCTTAACTTTTTGACATATATTGATAAGATTTATACATATATATGGATATATTTATAAAACATACTCATAAATATATTGTATTTGAAGAAGTACAATGAAGTTTTTATGTGTGTACATATATATTCATCTTACTGTGTATGCCAGAGCTTGTGTGTTTGTGGATACACATATGTGCCCATGTATGTTGAGGGCAAAGGACATCATCAGCTGCTGTTTCTCAAGTGCTGTCCAACTTGGTTTTATTGTTTTCTTTCTTTTTTATTGATTTAATTTTTGAGTCATAGTCTCTTGCTGACCTGGGACTCACCAAGTTGGCTAAGTTGGCTGACTAGAAAGCCCCAGGATCTTGTCTCTGCCTTCCCAGCAATGGGATGACAAGTGAGTACCACCGTGCCTGGTGTTCCTCCATGGGTTCTAAGGATGGAACTCAGGTTCTTTTATGCAAGCCTAGCACTCACCATCTGAGAACACTAGCAGTTGTTCACACATGCATTTGTGACGCTCTTGAATGTTTATAAATTGTGCATTTCGTGGTATCCTAATAATCAACGCTTTAGCACAGGACTCATATCAGTTTTATTTCCTAGAACTACAGAGGGCATAAAAAGAGGGAAACCCTGGACATGGCATGCATGTCCCTGGGCAGGACTTCAATGTGTACATATGTCATTGAGTTGTTAGCTCTGTATGTGCTCTATATATGCAGAGAGCAATATACTCTATGCAGTATCTTATTGAATTTTTCATCTCTAGAACCTATTACAATAACTGAATCATCACAATGTTAGTTGTTTTTATTGCAACTTTTTAAGCTACCATAAATATAGAAGCTTAAAACATGAAGTTCTCTTGTGGCTCTGTAGGTCAAGTGACAGACATGGGCCTCCCCAAGTTAAAACCAAGCAATTGCAATGTGGTTCCCACCCAGAAGCTCAAGGAAGCCTATTTCTCAGATCACCTAAATGGTTGGTAGAATTGAGATTCTGTAGTCACTGGAACTAAATGTCAGTTTTCCTTCCGGCTCAGTGTTGAGGACCATTTCCACTGTCTAGACAAGAATCTGCCTGCATCCTTTGGTTTACAGGTCCCTTTTTCCATCCTCAAAGCCATTAACTAGGGAAAAGTTGACCATCCATGGCTCTCAGCACTGTCTCACAGTTCAAATTTCCACTGGTTCTTCTTTCACATCTCTACAGCTTTCAGCCAAGAAAGATCGCCGACTTTTAAGAATTCATGTAATTAGATGGTACTGAATAAGTCAAAATATTCTGTAACCTTTAATATAACCTGCAGAGTCCACATTGTCCCATATGCACAGTTGTTGAGTCCTGAGATTCTAACAACAGTTGTCAATAAAAACTGAAATATACATATATCTTCTGGGGGGTCACTGGAAAGCAGGTGACTGGAGAATAGATGAGACACACAGCACAGAACTCATGAGTATGAGGACTCAGAACAAGCTCACAAGTCTCTGTCGTAAGATGGTTCCAGATGTCAGCATCCTGTGATGGATTTCCACTTGAATGCTATCCTTCTGGGCCAACCTTTGCTCTGAGGAACTGATAGTTGCATTTCGTGTCTGAAGATAGTCTTTTTCTTCCTTTCCTGGAGGGACTTGAAAGTAACTTTTAAGGGGAAGTGCAATGGGCATGGCATGGGCTGGGTGTGACTGATGTTTGGAACAGCTCCTGCTGAGATGAGATTGGGAAAAGAATGAACCTTAGGAACTGGGCAGCCCTGCTCTGCTCCTAAGAAGGGGAGAAAGTGCTCTCTGGAGTTGCCATCGAAGAGACAGCCACTTCCTTCTTTTCAGATCGTCCAAATATGCAGAAAATGTATGATTTCTGTGCTCCAACAATATTTTGGATGATGGCACCTACACTATACATTTGATTTGTGATTTGCAATTTCCACTTTCCTAAAGGGTTTAAATACGTATCTGTGACTATGAAGACACTCTAATTTAAAAAAAAAAAATCACCTCTGCTCATTTCTCGTGAAACTCCCCTACTCTTTTTTTAGAATGTTAATCTCTAGGTTGTGGGTGCAGAGCTTAGCACAGTGCATGAATGCAGCAGAGCAGGGGGTTAGATTTCTGTTAGTGTTCCAGCGAGAATCTGCACGCACGCTGGGGTGCAGCACAGAGAGATTATACAGTGAAATGCTTCCGCAAACTAGAGTTTAAAGACCTGGAAACCTTATTATTTTTCTCAGTCAAAATGTAAATGGATAAATTCCTATGTTTTTAGGTTGTGAACATGAATCGTGAAGGCTTCTCTAAACAGCTCAAAAACGTACCTCACACAAAATGCCAGTCCTGTGTAATCCTCTGAAAAAAAAAATCCCACTCATTGGAGAACACTTGGCTGAGGTGGACACTTTAAAAACTAAGTGATTCGTGTTCAGCACACCTGTTTCCTCTATACAGGCACCTCTGTGCTTAAGAGGGCATGAGGATTACATGGTTTCACTCATCTGTTAACTGGAATGATGCTTACTGAGTCTACTACGCATCACATGTAAGGGCACAAAGTTAATATGGCAAAAACCATTCAAAGAGATGGGAAATGAATACATGGTTAATAACTATAATAAAACAGTAGCTACAGTGTAGAGAAGTGCCTGGTGTAAGATTTTAGCACACACTCTTCTTTTTCTATTGCCTTTTCTATGAGAAGTGTTGAAATGTTTATCATGTGTGCATGTGTATGTACATATGTGTCAGCAAGAATGCATATATATGCATGTGCATGTTGATGCCAGAGATTAATATCAGTAAACTTCTCATTAACTCAATCACTCTTTCACCATTTCTTTTATCCAGTCTCTCATTGAACCTGGAGTGACTAATTCAGTTAAACTGATTGGTCAGTAAACCCAGGAATTCTTCTTTCTCTACCTTTCCAGTGCTTACAAGGCATAAGCCATCCCTGCATGTTTTTTGTTTTTTGTTTTTCCTATGAATGAAAATGTAAATCCATGGATTTGAACTTGAGTCCTTCTGCTTACACAAAAAGTACCTAGATGCTCAGTCCATATCTATCTCTTTAGCATGATTATGCATTTACCATATGACAATACATTTACATAGCATTTACTGTAAGTTCATTAAGAATTACTTCCCAATAATAAGCATCATCTAAACATAACAGTGTTTTGTTTTTGTGTCCCAACCTACAGAGAGGCCAGCTTGTATTTTTTTCTGTCTCTGCTTCTCTTAAGATTTTCAGTAAACTAAAAATATAAAATGCTGTTGTGTGTATAAGAAGGTAAGTGCGCACGTCATGAATTTAATGACTTGCATTATCTAGCCTCTTTGATCTCGTCATTCTTCTTGCCCAGGCTGAAATGTCAAGTTGACACGGAAGTATCAAGTGTCTCTGTGACTCGAACATTTCCAGATAGAGTGAAGATTTGCAGTTGATGTACTCACTGCCACAATTATCTTAATTAGTATCTGGACAGGATAAAAAACAAGACAATCATGTAGCCTCTAAACAAGCATCCTCCTTCCACTGTGCAATTTTTTATGATGCAACCGTATCTCATTCTGGGGAGGAAAAGGGGGTTATTAAATGTTGCCTGGTTTTAGTTCTTTAACACATTTGTTGCCAAGTGACAATGTGGAAGGAAGCCAGCCTGAAAAGCATAGAGGTCTGAACTAGGGTGAGGTGGGAAGACAGTATCTGAAGGAGGAAGTTTGATCTTAGATCTTAGAAGATCTTAGAAGATTGAGCACACATTCCTAAGGAGGATTTAAGGTGAAATGAAGAAATAGAAAGGGGAAATAAAGTAAGAAACTGAACAAGCACAAACGTGAGGAAAAAAAAGACACAGTGAAAAACAGCCATAAATTTGGCAACTCAGTATGATGGCATTGGCTTTGGTTTCCTTTGCTGTCCATGCATAGCTACTGTAGTATAGTAAATCCAGTGCATTTGGTCCTGGGAAACCTTGCCTTGCAAACATATATTTTCTGAGTGGCTTGATATTTGGTTTACCTTGTGTTAAAGTTATATGCATTTAAATGTACCATCTGTTCACTTAACCACGTGAGAAGGATGCAAATACTGATCAAATCAGCATACATATATATATATGTATATATATATATATGTATACATATATATATATATATATATATTACTGTATATTGCATCGTGATTCATTTCAGCCCCTTCCATTCTTACTTCTTGTTTCCTTTGAATCATCCATTGTTCCTTCCCCATGTGCTGACTTGTGTTCAAGATATTATTTTCTCCCCTTGTTTTCTTCTTAGTGGTGTATTTTAAAGGTCACATGGCATTATGTGAGTATCTATATATACCATTTCTTCCAACTGCTGTTCAGTGTAAGGTGGTAGGACCATCTGATTTTATTTAGCCATTCTGACGATTACCTGCAAAAGTTAAAATATACCTTGGCAACCTAAAGTCCATCCTGGACTCTCATAATAGAAGTTTCAGATTCAATAACTGAAAAAACCTCTAGCCTGCCTTCTATGAAATACAATTAGCGAAACAAGATATGGGTAAGGGAAATACATTTGAGCACTGTCAATGGTATCTTAATATGCCTGGCAGCTCTCTGAAAAATTATTAAATCCATTTTGAAAGTAATTTAAAAACTTTCACTATTTAAGAGGCATTTTTGAAGTTATTATTGATTTACTGTCCCTGTCTCTTTTAGTATTTGCCACCGACAAAAAAAAAAAAGCATAAGAAAATGCCTTGCAGTAGTGATCTCTCACACACAGCTCTAACCATACAGCTCCAATATACCTTGAGTGTGAGCTCTAAGTTGTACCTTCATTGTGAAGCAAACTGGTACAGTAATTAAAGGTCTAGAGAAGAGGATGGCCAACTTCATCAAGAAAGGGACAGAAAGCACCTATTTCAGACTTCAAATTCCATTCCATCTCTACAGTTGCAGCTGTAGAGGTAAAATAGCAATGTGCAATATGTAAATATATGTAAATGAACTGTTATGATTGTATGCCAGTGAAGTGCACCCAAGAAGCAGGCATGGGATAGCTTTGGCTGCAGAGCCAAGTTTTGCTGTTTTGTTTTGTTTTTTTTTTATGTTTGTAGATGTAACCAACCGTCTTATTAAAATACGAAACACAGAACCAATGTAAAAGAGAAAGCCGAGAGGTCAGAGCTCAGAGCTAAAATCTTGCCTCCTGCAGTGGGCCTAGCTTCCCCAAAAGAGAGCTACTTCCTGTGTGTCTGTCTTTAAATAGTCTTTCTGTTCTGCCTTCTCATTGGTTGTAAACCCAAACACATGACTGCCTTGTCACTGCCTGTAAGTACCGCCCTCCAGGTCTCCAATGCTGGCTGTATCCCTGAACACACAGAGATCTACCTAGCTCTTCTACCAAGTGCTGGGATTAAAGGCATGCGCAGCTGCCGCCGCCGCCGCCGCCGCCGCCACCGCCACAGCCGCCGCCGCTGCCACCACCACCACCACCACCACCACCACCACCACCACCACACTCTTGCTATGGCTCTAATAGCTCTGACTCCCGGGCAACTTTATTTATTAACATACAATGAAAATCACATTTCAGTACAAATAAAATACCACCATATATGTTTGTTTGTTTTTACATTAGGATTAAGTTCATTTGAACAGTAGACACATCTCAAGATAAGAGCTGCTTCTTGTGTTCTGGATCCTACTTGTACTTGAGATGCATTGCAAGTTTTTAAGAGTGACCCAAAGTGCTAGGGAAAAATGTTAAGTGGATAGAGATATGTGCAAGCTGTTCTTTCCCAAAGAGGGGCATCCTTGAACTAGGAGTATCAACAGAGAGGAGGCGTGGATGGTGGACATTCATCAGACCCTGAATGTCCTGCACTGTCACATCTTCTGTGCTCTGTGATCCCTGGAAAGACAGGAAGAAACGCCTAAATTTAAAAAAACCTTTTCCGTAAGAATACCTGGTGTTTTTATTTGTGTTTTTTAACTGATACAGTTTTCAAGGGTATTCAGAAGTAAGGACATTCATACCATCAGTTTAGACTCAGGAGGGCTGTAATTCAGATCTGAGATTGGGAACAGACTGAGACCTGGAAATCAGACTGGAAAGTCCTCTGGAAGCTGTACTATTCATGTATGATCTAGGACAAAAATGGACCCTCTTGTCCTCCATTTCTACACTATCGATGTAAGAAGATTTTTTTTTTGATGTTGGCAGTTCCTGAAGGGATTATACCATGTGTTAAAACTAAGTCGAAGGTAAAAATGCCAGTGGTTGTTGTTGCTGGAGGGCTTCTCTCCAGGTTCCCCAAGCCCCGCAGTCCCACAATCCACGTATAAAATAATCACTCAGACGCTTATATTACTTATAAACTGTATGGCCATGGCAGGCTTCTTGCTAACTGTTCTTTTATCTTAAATTAACCCATTTCTATAAATCTATACCTTGCCACGTGGCTGGTGGCTTACCGGAGTCTTTACATGCTGCTTGTCCTGTTGGTGGCTGCAGTGTCTCCCCTCCTTCTTCCTGTTTCCCCAATTCTCCTCTCTCTTTGTCCCGCCTATACTTCCTGCCTGGTCACTGGCCATCAGTGTTTTATTTATATAGAGTGATATCCACAGCACTTCCCCTTTTCTTCTTTTTTTAAAAAGGAAGGTTTTAATTTTAACATAGTAAAATTACATATAACAAAACAATTATCGAGCAAGAATTACAGTTACAATATTAAAGAAGATGTCCTATCTATCTTATATTTGTGAGTTTAAGGTTTTGTATCTAACTTATCTTTTATCATAACTGAGGAAATTACAACTATCTAGATGTAGTGGGTAGCCATTCCAGCTTGGATCTGGAAGTTCCAACCCCTATTGAGACTCTGGCAACTGTCACGCCTACTAGGCGGGGCGAGGGGAGGCGCCTGGGGACCCGAGAGCTGGATGGGCCAGCGCTCTCTCTGTGCGCTCGCTCAGTGCCGGGACGCTGAACGGTGAAGGTGGACTGTGCAGAGCTCCAGAGAACACCGCTGGACTGCGTTACACCTTCCCCAGACCCTGCGACCTACCCATTACTTAATTTGTGAGTTACGCCATTAAATAAATATCCTTTTAACTATGTGGAGTGGCCAAAATAATTTCTCCAATAGGTTGTGTCATGAACCACTTTGTGGTTCTGCAGGACATCTAATTAGCATTTATTATTTTATAAAATGTGATTTTATTTTTTAATATGGTGTAATATGAACATACATATAACAATGAAAAAATTAAAAATTAAGCCTTGCTCACAAATATACCCAAATATACCAAGAGATCAAGTAACCCAACCTCATCAGTAACACTTGGCAAAAAGAAAAAATCACATCTGTAAAATTTTCGGCATTCTCAATTCCTGCACACATAACCCACAGTCTCTCCCCTTATCCTTTCAGACTGACTCCTCTGTAGTTAGTAATGAGGGTTCGCGGTCTGCTCTTACAGTTTCTACATTTATGTAGTGCAGGATTCCTTTATGATAGACTTAGTTATAATTCCTTAACTCTTTTTTGCTGATGACCTTTTAAAGCAGCGTAATTAGAGTAAGTTGTGGTTATTGTATCAGAATGTGCATCCCATGGGCCAACAAGGCAGCACATTAATTCTCCGCATCACCCACTCAGTGTGCAGTGCCATCAGCACAAAGATATTATTCTTTGTAATTACATAAAGAAAGGGTCTATTTAGTGTTAACTGACCTTTCCATGACTGATCAGCCTTTGCCACCAGTGAAGTAGAAATGTACATCATTAAAATGTGAGTAAATAGGAAACCCTTCTAAATCTTAAACCTTTCTGAGCAGGAGTTGCTTGTGAGGAGGAAATGGCTGGTAGGCCTTTTACGAAAAAGCAACACACACGAAAAATGCCTTTAATGTATCAACAAATTGGGATATAATTAAATTGAAATAATGCATGTGAATGCTTTACAAGAAATATTATGCATGGATCTCTGTTTAATAATTTTAAATCATACCATAGGAAAAGAATCTTGAAAACAAGAATACTCAGGTTAAAATATAAAGTTTAGTTAGCAATAACAAGTAATTTAGGGAAACTAATACTACCATGGTCAGCTACTATTTCAGAACTGTTTACAAGATGTCTCTCATTTTTTATATAATAATTTAAGTCCTATGATTCAATTTAGAATATTTCATTGGGAATACAGTTAGGCAACACCAGTTCCCCTCTTGCTGTTCCTGTTTGTTTTTGTTCCCTGTTTTGTTTCTGTAATCAGATACACAAAATACTCAATGGTAACATCTATCATAAAAGAAAATTTGATCAAGTAGAAATTTAATGCCTAATTTTAGCTGGGTGGGTGGTTCCGCTGGTAGAACTCATGCCCAGCATGCAGGAAACCCTAAGTTGAATACACAGAACCACATAAACCTGGCCATGATGTTTCACAACTGCAATCCCAGCGCTTGGGAAGTGGGAGCTCATCCTTGACTCCATAGTGAGTTCAAGCCAGCCTGGGATACATAAGACTGTCTCAAAACAAACACACAGTACAAGAGACACTTGTGTAACCTTTCTTAAGTACTCCCAAATAGAGGAAACATTCCATTCCTTTTGAACACACAACCATGTTAACTGGATGCTTTTGAATTTTTAATAAACACCTCTTTCTAGACCAAGGTTCCCTGCTGCGACCATGTACAGAGCCCTATATGTGAAATGTATTCAGAAATCAGTTTAAGAGCTGACCCTTCCCTCAAAGTTTGTTCATCACTTTGCCCAGAACTGATCTCTCCTGGAACTCCTCTGTTTGGCTGTATATTCTGCCCTTCATAAAGATACTGTTGTAATGAAATCATCTGTGTGAATGCCTCCAATTCCTCATGCACTGGAAAGCTCCTTCTGCTCTGAAACCGTGTATTGTTCTAGTTGGTACCACAGTCCCTGGTCAAACACATACAATAAACAGACATGAAAAATGATAAAGAGTAAGTATAATTAATGCAAAATAGTCACAAAACACAACTCACATATCACTTACAGGAGATAAGACTATTAGCATCATTTAAGAAACCAGAGCAGGAGATCCTCTCTCTATAGCCTAGTGAGGAAGCTAAGGTAAGGATTCCATTTGAGTGCTGGAGTAGCATGGTTACAGAAAACCTGACCTTGAAGTCTGGCAGGGATAGGTGTTCCTGACCAGCTGGCTTAGAGCAGGCTTCTTCTAACAGTGTCTCTACCAGTCTCTGAATATACCATGTTCCCACTAAGTAATTTTTATTAATAAATGAGTGAATATAAAAACACTTTGTCAAACACTATCACATGCAGACTTTGAAGCATACAACAGCCTTGGTACAGAGGGCTGATTTGTTCACTTGTTACAAATCAAGAATGTTCTTTTAAGACTAATTATCGGAGAACTCAAGTTGGACAAGAGACTGGTTTCCATGGCAGCACAGATAGGAAGTTGGTCCTGGGAGAGTTAAAACAGTTATTTGCTCCTCTGAGGCTTCAGGGTATCGACACATATCACTCTTACAGGCTTGCTCCTCTGGAACACTAGGGAGAACTCTTGCTTTCTGTAGTAATTGGCATATAGATTTTAAGGGAGCAACTTTGCAATAATGCCTCTGTGCACACAGTAGGTAACACATCTAATAGAGTCTATATTTCCTCCAGCTCTGTCGCACTGGTAGAGAACTGGCATAAATATTGAGCGCTTGTGTTCCCTATGTTGATGCATGTGCATTGGTGAGACTGAGCATGCCCAGGGTGCTATGGCTGTAGCCTAATGCCTGTTCATCAGAAGGAGTACTGAAGTGAGTATCCATGGGGAGCTGGCGCCCCCATCTCCAGACTCATTTACTCAGAAACCTGTGTCTGCACATTCTATGCAGTCAGTCTTAGTTCTTGTGCTTATTTCAATGGCATCAAGATGTCCCTGTAAGACTGGGGGGATGGCTCCGTCAGTAACATGCTTGCTTCACAAAGCATAAACACCAGAGTTCAATCCCCAGAGCCCACACGTTTAAAAGCAAGTGCTCCTACCAATTCAAAAGTACTTCTAGGTTCTGGAGAGGGGGTTCAGCAGTTAAGAAGAAGATGCACTTCTCTTGCAGAGGACACAAGTTTGGTACCAGTCCCCTGGGGCAGCTCACAACCACCTGTTAACTCTAGGTCCAGGGGAATCTTTTGCCCTCTTCTGGCTACATTGGGAACTGCATTTATGTTCCCAACCCATGCATACCATAATTTAAAATACAATCTTTTAAATATAAAAAAAAAAATTAAAAGCAAGTGTTCTTATAATCCCAGCTCTGGGGAGGAGGGGCAGGCAGATCCCTTGGGACTTGCTGGCAAGCCAGCCTACCCTACTTGGTGAGTCCCAGGCCAGTGAGAACTATGAAACAAAGAAGGTGGCTGATGCTTGGGGAACACACATGGGATTTTTCTCTGGCCTCTTCCTCCTTGTACATAAACATGCATGTGCGTATGCACCCAAATGCACACTCATGCACTCCCAAACCCTAACACCCTGTTCACACAAAGTATTACTGTATGCAAATCACCAGTCTAGTGCCAAGAGTTTTGGAGGACCATGCAGGTGCAGATTTAAGGGTACATAATTGATGGCGTTTAGTCGCTTTTCCATCACTCTGACAAGCACCTAAAGAGAAACAGTTTAAAGAAGGGAAGACTATTTTTGGCTTTCAGGTTCAGAAGTTTGAATCTGTGTTTATCCACTTCTGCTGTTTCTGGGCTGTAGTGAGGCAGACTACCATGGTGGCAAAGGATGGAGAAAGAAAGGCAACTGCTTCCCATGAGCCAGAAAATAAATGAAGGTGTCTGGGACATGATACATCCAGGAAACCCATGTTGCTATGACCTGCTCTCTCCAACTAGGCCTCAACTCCTGAAGTTTCCAGCACTTCCAAAAATAGCCAGCTGGAGTCTTCAACCAAGTCTTCAACACAGGGGTTTGTGGAAATATTCAGTATCAAAAATAGAACAGACTTTGTAGTGCCTTGGCTTCTATACAGGGCCACAAACTCTTGAAAGCTGGCACTCGTAGCTGAACCTGAGATACAACACTATACTTCAGTGGGTGGGGGTGAGCTGCTCATGTCATTAGCAATACCTTAGAGCCTAAAGATTGCAGCACGCTTAACATGATCTATTTGAGTCTAATTAACAAGTTACATAGCAATACCCTAATAATCCTAAGGGGCCAAGAAAACCTTTCTCTTGATTCTCAAGCTTGCTCAAGTGTTTTCCAGGCCATGCGGCAGAGTACCTTTGCTCTCAGTTCCACTATACAACGCCTAGACTGGTTTGCACGTCTGCCCTTCTTATCCTAGCCTGGAATCCCCATTGAGTGCTATCAAATCACAATCTTTTTTAATCCCTAGATTAGCCACAGAGCTGGGACCATAGAATCAACTTAGTAAAGGTTTGTAGAACAAGCAGCTGAATGAACAAATAGATAAGAGAAAAGCTAGGAAGGATGTTGGGGTAGAATTTGTCAACAAACACTAGCAGTACAATTTCTGTGTTCTTGCATTTTCTGAAGAAGTCCATTCTTTTCAGATGTGGGGTGGGGTTAAAGTTGGTAGGGTATAGTTTATATGAGCATGGAGACACAACCGTTGCATCCAGCAGAGCGCCAGGAGGGAAGTAAGGAGCAGCCTGCACCAAACTTCACAACCAAGAATGAAGTGACAGATCGTCAGGAAACATCAGAAGAAACAGCAGTAGATAATCACACCAGGACAGGAGAGTTTTAGAACTGGGTCAGGAGATGACAACTCTGTTGGAGTACATACTGACAGATCCTGGCCCCTCTGCCCAGAGAGCCAGATCCAAGTACATATAATAAGCATCACTGAGGAAATGGATGGCACATTACAACATGATTATTTTATAACATCTTTTAAGGCAAGTAGGGAGACTTTCTCCATGTATACATACAATACAAATGTTTCAGCCATAGACATTTTCTAGTGTGAATCAAGTGTTTCTTTTACAATCTCCTTAAAGTCTGTCCATCTTAAATTTTAAAATACATATTTTTTAGTGAATCAAGGCTTTCTCCAAGGTGAATGTGACTGGTTGGACTTTCATTGGCCTCAAAGGCATAACTTCTCTCTTACATTCAACCATAATCTCCAATTTAGAGTCTTCTGCTTGGAAAGTCCATGAACTAGGTCTTGCCAGTGAATATGTCATTCTTAATGAAGTCATGGACTATAAATGATAAAAATAAAATATCACAAGGGATGGATTCTGAAAAACCAACAAACTCATAATGACTTACAGTGAAGAGCTGCTTCACAGGGGCCAAAGCTCTCTCTTCCCTCAGCAGCCTGCTTTATCCACGTCAACAAGCTGTGTGTGTGTGTGTGTGTGTGTGTGTGTGTGTGTGTGTGTGTGTGTGTGTGTGTGTGGTGTGTGTGTGTGGTGTGTGTGTATGTGTGTGTGTGGTGTGTGTGTGGTGTGTGTGCGTGTGCGTGTGCGTGTGCGTGTGTGTGTGTGTGTGTGTGTGTGTGTGTGTGTGTGTGCCAGATTACAAGGCAAATGCGAACTGAGAACCTGGATCTTAGTGATTTGCCTTTGGTGTTGAATGCCATTAGGTCTTGTGAAGACAACACAGCCAAGTGTGTAAGAGTGCTGGCTCCTAAAGTGGTGCATTGCACACAAGAATAGGTGACGTGGTGCCAATCTGTCTGGATCACAGCCCAGGTACGCCACTTACAAGGGGTGTGCTTTTGCACAAGATATCGGTGCTTCTGTTGTTATGGTCATAACAATCCTCGGAACTTCATTGTGCGATGTGGGCCATCCATTTATGGTGTTCATGATTCTACATCACAAATTCGTGGCCATCCATTTATGGTGTCCATGATTCTACATCACAAATTTGGACAAGGTGTAAGAGGAATGAGTTGTCTCTGTGTCTCACTTCTGGGCCATTACCTGAAAAGTCTAGAGGCTGGGATCTGGATCTATCTCTGTTTCTAGATAATTTGTTCACTGACAGTTGATGTCAAGCCTCTTCATTGAGCCACTGACATACAGTCTACCTCTGTGTCGTTGATCCCTTACCAAATGGTAGTCATTATACAGCTGAGTGTCCTGAAAGAGAAGGCCAGGAAGGAGTTATATGCTTTCTGTGAACTAGCTGAAAAGTCACAAAATTATTTCTACTGTATTTAACCAACTGGATAAATCACAAATTGAAAAGTCATAGGAGGAATGAGTAGATGTCACCTGTATGTGAAATGACAAGGTTTTTGTTTTGTTCTTTTTTGTTTGTTTGTTTGTTATCTGGGAGTTTTCTTTTTGCTTTGTTTTTGTTGTTGTTGTTGTTTTGGGTTTTGTTGTTGTTGTTGTTGTTTGGTTGGTTTCATTTGGATTGGTTTTTCCAGACAGGATTTGTCTGTGTAGGCCTGGCTGTCCTGAAACTTGCTCTGTAGACCAGGCGGGCCTCGAACTAACAGAGATTCTTTTGCCTCTGCCTCCCAAGCACTGGAATTAAAGATATGCGCCACTACCAGCGAATGACAAGATTTTTAAAATGAAAATATTGTTGTGGCCATTTTTCTAAACTACAAATGTCCCCATCTGATATATCTTTACTTTGACTTTCCTTATCTGTAAAGTGAGAATAAATAACATCTCAGACATTTACTCAGAGGAAAAATTCAGGAAACACTGTCTTATGTGGATACTTGATCATTATAGTAGTCACTACTGAAATTTGGCTGATGCACTAACTCTAATTCTTAGTATCTGATTTCTTATTTTCTTCTATTTTAATTTATTCTTCTCATACGATACATCCTGATATCATCCTCTCTTCCCTCGACTCCTGCCAGTAGGCCTCTCTCCCAGATCCACTCCTCCATTTTTCTTCAGAAATGAGCAGGCCTCCCAGGGGTATCAACCAAACACAATGTAACAAGATCCAATAAGACTAGGCTCAAAGCCTCATATCAAGGCTGGACAAGGCAACCCAGTAGGAGAAAAAGGGTCCCAAGAGTAGACAAAAGAGTCAGAGATACCCTATCACTGTTAGAACTCCCATAAAAACACCAAGCTAACAACCACAACATACATGCAGAGGACCCAGCACAGAGCCATACAAGGCCATTTTTGTGGCTTCAGCCTCTTTGAGGCCCCGAGCCCTGCTTAGGTGATTCTGTGGGCCCTGTGCTTCAGTATTTCTTTGTTTACTTTTTGTCTAGATGACCTGTCCATTGGTGAGAGATGGATATTGAAGTCTCACATTATCAGTGTGTTGAGGGTTGATGTGTGTTTTAACTTTTAATAATGCTTCTTTTATGGATGTGGATGCCTCTTGCATTTGGGGCATAGATGTTAAGATCTGAAAAGTCATCATGTTGGATTTTTCTTTGATGAGTAGGAAATGTCCTTCTCCATATCTTTTGATTAATTTTAGTTAGAAGTCCATTTTGTTAGATATTAGAATGGCTACAACAGCTTGCTGCATAGGTCCATTTGCTTAGTAAATCTTTTTAACCATTTACTCCATGATAAAGTCTATCATTGACATTTAGGTGTGTTTCTTGTTTGCAGAAGAATAGATCCTGTTTTCACATCCATTCTGTTAGTCTGTCTCTTTTTATTGGGTAGTTGATTCCACTGATATTGAGAGATATCAAAGACCAATGATTATTAGTTTATAGTTTTGGTGGTGGTGGTGGTTGTAGTGTGTGTGTGTGTGTGTGTGTGTGTGTGTGTGTGTGTGTGTGTGTGTGTGTTTGCATGTATGTGTGTTTCCCTTCTTTTGGTTATGCTGATGTGGGATTATTTATTTCTGTGTTTTCATAGGTGTAGTTAATCTCCTTGGGTTGGATTTTATAGGGCTGGATTTGTAGATAGTTATTGTTTAAATTTGACTTTATCATAGAATATCTTGTTTTCTCCATCTATGGTGAATGAAAGTTTTGTTTGGTATAGTAGTCTGGGATGACATCTTTGGTCTCTTAGAGTCTGTGGGACATCAGTTGCTCTGGCTTTTGGAGTCTCAAGTCAGGTGTAATTCTAATAGGTCTGTCTTCATGTGTACTCGCTTTTTTTCTCCCATAGCTTTTAGTATCCTTTCTTTGTTCTGTATGTCTAGTGTTTCAGTTGTTATGTAACAAGGAAACTTTCTTTTCTGATCCAATCTATTTGGTGTTCTGTATGCTTCGTGTACCTTTATAGGCATCTTCTTCTTTAGGTTAGGAAAACTTTCTTCTATGACTTGGATGAAAATGTTTTCTGGACCTTTGAGCTGGGACTCCTTTCTTCTCTTCCTGTTTTTCTTAGGTTTGGTCTTTTCATGGTGTCCCAGATGTTCTGGATTTTTTTGTGCCAGAAATTTTTTAGATTTAGCATTTTCTTTGACGAATGTATCTATTTCTTCTATCATATCATCAGTACCTGAGGTTCTCTCTTCCGTCTCCTATATTCTGTTGGTGAAGCCCGTCTCTGTAGTTCCTGTTCACTTACCTACATTTTTAATCTCCAAAATTCCCTCAATTTGTGCTTTCTTTATTGCTTCTGTTTCCATTTTCAAGTCCTGAGTGGTTTTATTCATTTCCTCAAACTTTTTTGTTAGTCTCTTGGCTTTCTTTTAGGTTTTTATTTGCTTAGTCTTTAAGTACCTCTATTATCTTCATAAAGTTGGTTTTAAGGTTTTTTTCTTGAGCTTCAGCTGTGTTGGAATATTCAGGACTTACTGTAACAGGATAGCTGAGGTCTAGTGGAGACATATTACCTTGGCTGATATTGATTGTATTCTTAAGCTGGTGTCTAAGCATCTGGGTTTGGGGTGGCTTTGGTCTAGGTGCTGATTTCTGAGTTTTTCTTTTATGGACTGGTGTTCTGTTCCTTGGTTTCTATTTCCTCTCTGGTCTTCTGGTCTGTGTAGCCTCTAGTTGAGCAGGAGGTGCTCACCCAAGTAGGAGGCTGGGACACTGGAATTCTGGGGACCAGTATGGCCTCTGATGAGGAGGAGGAGTAGAGGATTGGGGATATGGTGGTAGAGCACCGAGAAAGTGGGGGTGGTCTACAGGCGAGCAGCCTTAGTGGAATTCTGGTGGCTAGTATGGCCTTTAGTTGAGTAATGGTTCTTGGCCAGAGTTGGGGGCTGGGACAGGGTAAGGAGGAGCACCTAGAGAGTCTGTGGGCAGGTGGCCTACTTGGACTTCTTCTGGCAGCTGGCTTTGTCTCTGGTCCAACAGGGTGTTTTTGCCTGTGTTTTCCTACCTATTCTGGCTTGTGTGGACTGAACTTGACCAGTGGATGTCAGCTGGAGTTGGAGGCTGGGACATGGCAACAGGGGTTTAAGGGTGGGGAGGGAAGTGATGATGGCAGATTGGGTCTGTGGGAACTGAACCAAGGGAGTGGGAGAGTTCCAGGGTGGGTTGGCTTACCTGTTATTCTGTTTGTCCTGGCCTGCACTTAAGCAGGAGGTTTCTACCTGAGTTAAGGGCAGGGACATGACAATGGGACGAGGGGCTGAGAGGAGGAGGTACTGTAGAGCATTATGTCTGTGGGAACTGAGGGAGGAAGGAAGTTCCATAGGCAGCCTGTCTTCCTATTCTTCTGGCTGGCTTGGCCTGCACTTGAGCAGGATTTCTTATTTTCTTATTGTATCATAGATCTGGTGAAAGTAAAGTTTTAGCATGCTGCACAGTGTCCTTTCTCATTAAAGTCACTGCTGACATTTATTTATTGTGTGTGGAATTCATGAATTAATGCTCATGTTCAGCTTATTTCCAGTTTTGTATATAACTATAACAAGGAGAAACAAAATGTGCCTCATAATTTGGTCCAGAAAGTACCCAATTCTTCTACTGGAATGCCCTGTACCCACTTACCATATGGGTAAAAAGGAAGGAGTGAGAAAATTAAGATAAGTTCCAATATGAAAGCCAAAGTCTTAAGAGTAAGGAAAACCCAGTGAACAATGAAACAAGTACTGTTCAGATGACTTGGAGTCTTGATCTGTCTTCTTTTTACAGGACTCTTATGGGTAGAGGAGGAAAATGTTTTTCTGTAGAAATATTTTGAGTATAACAGGCTTAACATGTAATTGTCCCCCAACAAAAGCTACATATAACTTCAACAGTTTTGAAAACCCCAAAGTTCTAAAAATCAGCAGCTAAACCAGGCAGTGTACATATTCCTGGAAAAGTCCTCAATGTAAAATCATTTTCTGCTTTTTCCTTATGTACTGAATAGTTTTGCTTGCTCATAGTATGGTATAAAATATTATACACAAAATTTTCCCATTGTAATAGCTTGTGTTAAAATCAAAAAGGTTGTCACATAGAAGTTGGCAAATAAAATATATGGTTCTATTATGGAAAATATATGCAACTTCTAAATGGTATTATGTTAATTCATCTTTGGCTACCAGCCATTTATCCATCCAGTCATTCATTTGCTTGTCCTTCCTTCCATTCATTCATTCATCCATTCATTCATTCATGTCTATCCATTTATTCATTTTCCCATTCATTCTTCCATCCATTTAGCCTTCTATTTACTCACTTTCACCTGTCTATCCATGCATTTGTCCATCTATCCATTTATCATGCACCTATTTACATCAGATATTCTGAGAAACCTATCTTTGGGCTGAACAAGTTAATAGTCTCAGCATTCATAAAACTTACAAAGTAGCTACTATTCAGCCCCGTATTAATATATTTAATTTCCTAATAAAATACTGTGGAAAACTGTCATATCTTATAATCATCAAAGAGTAACAAATGATTTTAGATATTATATCATGCTAAATGTTTATATATTATATTATGAAAACTATTAGCAGGCATTCATGAGTGTCCTCTTTATCAAGATATACTCCCAATGCTCATCATTTCAATCATTCTTAATAATGAGAAGCAAATAAATAACAATAACTACAGTATTGAAAAATATTGTTTTGGATAAATTTAATATATATGTAAATCAAAAAGTACAAAATACATAGAATACTATGTCTAATTATGTATTTGTGTAACTTGTTAATAAAAAAAAGTCTACAATACTACAAAATCCTTGAGGCATACTATCAAGTCTGAGTAACTAAATAAAAAAAATCCTGAGTAAATAACTGAATGAAAAAATAAATAGATGAAAGAATGAATGAGTTACTTAATATTAGAAATCAACATTCAACCCATGAAATTTCATACCAAGGTTGTCCGCTGACCTAAACAAATATTCAATTGCCTGCATGTTGCTGAATGCACACATACACACAATCATATAACTTCAAAGATAATTTTCAAAATGTTTTTATGTTTAATGACTCAGACAAACAAATAAGCAATCAAAAAATTGAAAATGATCCTTATTTTGACAGTAGAAAGACATTTATCAGGGTTTCAACACAACCAACTGAGAGTTAGATTTTAATGAATGTTTAGGTAGCAAAAAGTGTGACAGCTATCATTTAAAAAGTGACTAGACCAAATGAAAATATTTGTCCTCCTAAGAAAATAAAATTCTATGTGAACTTAGGTAGGTTTACAAGATACAAGTTCCCAATATTTTGAATAATTGCACCAGAATTAGGACAAGGGCATGTGAGATGGATCTCAGTTCATCATTTTGGCTTCCTGAAGAGTACCCATGACACAGTGTTCATCACTCGGGATCAATAGGGAGATCAGGCCGCCATGAGAAATATGTCTGCTGGCCTTAATAAATCTTTACTGTATAAATACTGAAATATTTGTACAGGCAATTTTCTGCTGAATTACATTTCCTGTTCATATTCTTGTACCAGGTATGATCTCTAACAACAAAATCAAGGGCTTGATGGGAGAGTGCCTTTCACAACAGAATGCTTTAATTACTCTACACTAGTTATTGTTATAGATAGTGGTTTAATCATCATAGTTAATCTCTTTATGGGTCTCAATACATTATCAGCAAGGTGGATTATATATTAAAGTGTTTTAATTCAAAAAGAATTCACACCAAAGGAATGATTATATTTGAAAATATTGAAGTCTATTACTAAATTATAGTTTTTGAAGCAAACTTCTTTTAGTTTTTATTACATTTTGCTCTCTCTCTCTCTCTCTCTGTGTGTGTGTGTGTGTGTGTGTGTGTGTGTGTGTGTGTGTGTGCAAATGCCCATGCCATAGTGTATGTGTGGAGGTCAGAAGACAACCACCGGTGTGGTTCTCTGAATCCATCAGTTTCTTCCTTCCTTCCTTTTCTTCCTTCCTTCCTTCTTTTTTTCCTTCCTTCCTTGCTTCTTAAGACTTTTTAAAAATTTTTATTTAATTAACTTTTTTTCATTTATTTTACACACCAACTACAGTTTCCCCTCCCTCCTCTCCTCCTATTTCCCATCTACCCCCATCCACTCCTCCTCTGTCTCCATTCAGATAAGAGCAGGCCTTCCATGGGCTTGAGCAAAGCATGGCTTGTCAAGCTGAGGTAGGACCAAGCTCCTCCCCTTGCATCATGACTGGGAGAGGTAATCCCGCATGGAATAGGTTCCCAACAATGGAAACAGATACAGAGATCCACAGCCAATCACTAGACAGAACTCCAGGAGTCCAGTCAAAGAGAGAGAAGAGGGATTCTATGAGCAAGTGCATCAAGATCATGATGGGGAAGCATGCAGAGTTGTCTAAACCAATCTAGAGGGAATTCATGAAAGTTGGATCAATGGCTGTGGAGCCTACATGGGACTGGACTAGGCCCTTTGCATAGTGAGACAGTTGTGTAGCTTGATTTGCTTGGGAGGCCCCCTGGCGGTAGGATCAGAATCCATCTCTGGTGCATGAGCAGGCTCTTGGGAGCTCACTACCTAAGATGAGACACCTCATGGAGCCTTGAGGCAGGGGGAAGGGCTTGGACTTGCCTCTACTGGATGTGCCTCCTCATGGGAGACCTTGCCTTCTTGTGGGAGGGAGTAGAGGATGGATTGGAAGGGGAAGCTGGGGCGGGGGAGAGGGGGAATCTTTGATTGGTGTGTAAAATGAATGGAAAATTTTTCTTAATTAAAAAAAAAATGAGAAAAAGTCAGCTAAACGTCAGGGACAGGTCCTGATCTCAGTGCAAGGAGCCCTACAAAGAGATCAAGCTACATAATTGTCACACACGTGCAGAGGGCCTAGGTTGGTCCCATGCAGACTCGCTAACCATTGGTCCAGAGTCCATAAGCTAACTGTCTCTGTGGGAAATAGGATCTCTCTCCAGGACTGGAGCTTCCTGCTGGTCAGTCTGGGCTACAAGCCCCAAGATCCTCCTCTCTGCCTCCTCAGTCCTAGGAGTGTAACTGATCACCACCAAGCCCGGCTTTTAACCTGGATTCTGAGGATGGAACAGGGGTCCTCCTGTTTGTCTGGCAAATACTTTACAAACCGGGCTATCACCAGTGTTTCCCATTTTTTAATGTTTTTTCAGATTGTCAACACCCAAACTCTACAGGCAGAAGTATCTACCTGTGTGAACACGGGGCCTAACAGAGGGAAGTCCATAAAAATGTCAGACAAAATGCAGGCACACTCAGATAAATCACGCATCACTGTTCATGAATGAAGAAATAAAGAAAGAAACCCAAAAAATCTGCATTCAGAAAAAAATTTGTATAACCAAGGAACATGTTGGTGTCAAAGACACATTTTATTATTTTATATTTTTCTACATTATGTGTTAGAATATTTTGAGTATTTTAAAAAATATATAAAAGTTCAAACAATTTTGAATGATTTTAATTTAATATACACATTCATACATTTTTCTTCTAGAAACTTCAAGAAGACTCACTGGCAGAAAACTTACGTTTAGCCATGGAGTATCAAGCCATGCAGACTCTTTTCTTAAAGGAGAAGGACACCTACTTCAATGGCTATGACAGGCTGCTGTCACTGAATGCTTCACTTTGTGACAAGAAAAAGGTATTGATGTTTTATATTTTTAGAAAATTATATATCTTAAGTGAGCCCTTCAAAGAGTGAATGTAGTCAGTGTGGAGTCTTAAAAAGAAAACTACTTATTATACCTCAAGAAAAAAAATGGTATGGTTTCTTTTTCTTAAGTTTTATTAAATATTTATGTAATATAGAAAAAGCTATGTGAAATTACATAATTAAATAATATTAATATTAGGAATTGAATTTTGAGAGATATTTAAGACCCAAAAATTCTTAGTTTGCAATCCTTTTGCTAATATTTATTTGCATTTAGTTATTATGACCATAAATTATAATTATTTCTTAGTTTGCAGTTATACCTATGGTATTGTATACCTACAGTTTTAATTCTAACTGTACAAGACTTTGTACGATGGATCTCTAAATCTTCTTTTTGATATATATGCCTCAAATTCAGATTTTTATTTGTTTGTTTATTTTGCTCAGCATAAAGATCTTTTAGACATTTGCAGTTACAGCTGAATCTCTGTCTCTCTGTCTCTATCTCTGTCTCCATCTCTCTCATTACTGGAAATGTCAGGAAATTCTACCCCTATTTGTAAAGCCCTCTGTTGTGGTAAACAGAAAAATACTTGAATCAAAAAGAAGAAAAGATCTTCCATGAGACGAAAGGGGGAGAAAAGCTGTACTATAGGATTGTCACAATATAGCCACTTTTCACATACTCCCCCAGACACTTAGAGACAACATCAGATGATTTCCTTGAAATTTTGGCCTCAGGATTCAATTTTTAAAAAGTAAAAGAGTAAGTATTGTCTGTTCAACTGCCTTCGAAGAAAAGGGACTGTACCTTTTCTGGATTGCAAAGGCCACTTCAGGGATGGTGCCATGTTGTCCTGGACTCAGAAGATGTCTTTTGTTAAAGCTACAATCACACTTGTTTTGGCAAGAATCGGTAGTCCTTTGTTTCATGTCCTGTCTGTCCTGTTTGTCAGCAGTCGATTCGAGGATACTTTGTTGTTCAATGGCTAACTTTTGCCACAGTGAAAGTTAATTCCATATGCAGTTTCTTCAATGCCAATATTAGCCAAAAGGTACAGTGCCCTTTTCTTTGAAGGCAGCTGAACAGGCAGTGGGCCGATGGCTTCTGATGTGCAGTGGAACAACAGCTGAAACAGTTATTCTTGAAGAGTAACTAAACTCACACCTCTAAAATGGTAGACTGGCATTTAATAGAGTGATGTGGAGAAGAATGGGATGCTGAGATGAACACACACACACACACACACACACACACACACACATACACACACAGCTAAGAATAGACAGCTGAATTCAAAAACATCAACAATTTCTAGAATTTAAAATACTGAATCATGACATGACACTAGTGGAATTCATGTGTTTCTGGTACATGCACTGCTCTCAACAAATGTGAGGTTGAACTGTTGACCTTGTGTACATCCTATTTCACAAATGAGTCTGTCAGATACACTAAGCCTATAGGCTGAAGATGATGCCCCAACACTGTGGAGAAACATCAGGTGACTGTCCAGGCAGCTGGCTGTTTCTGTCAACTCACATTTTTTTCTGGAAGCTGCTTGCATGCACTTCCTGATTTTATTTTTTATTAGGTAATATTATTTCCTTCTTGGGTCTCTGAGCGAGTTGAAGATTAGTTAGTTATACTTGAAGATTAGATAGTTATAATTTTCTTTGTTAAGAATTTCAGAAAAGAAACACTAAAGAGGTGTAAGTGTATAAATTTGAAAGACATTATAAGATAGTTCTGTTAGTAATATAAGTTAGGATAGAACGTGAATCATGTACATTTTGGACTTACCAAAATGGGATAGATAATATAATTATTTTCTCTGAATTTGTCAAATACAAATGGATTAGACACTTTAGGTATTTATTGCTTGTCTATGTGGTATATAGTTATTGTACTTTTGTATCTAGTTTTTCTTATATTAGTTATAACTTTTTTCCTTTTTCTTTTTATTAAAATAGAAAAGGGGGAAAAGAATTTATACTGTATCAAGCTGATAATAGAAAAAATAAATAAACAAATAAAAAATTTTTTAAAAGAATAAATATTATTTAACAACTGACCTGGCCTTAAGGACCAGAGTTAATGAGTCTTTTCTCTTATTGGAATTACCCATATGGGTGTGGTATGAAATGGCAATGGAGAAGTCCAGTTCTATGCTCTTACAGAATGTTGAAGAAGTCCTAAGCCTGGGTCTGGAGTAAAAGTTTCATTGGACAGTATTGAAATAATCCTTTGTAAGTTATTTACTCTTTTGATTCTCAATCTTCTCAATTATAAATTAAAATTTGCTTCATAAGATATATTAGAAATAAAATAAAAGAAAAATCATAGTAAGTTATCCGTAAAACAAAAGGAAGGTATGTAGCTATAATTATTGTATTCATCTGTGTGCTACTTGCAAATGTTCTTGTTTCTCAGATGAGTGTTTAGGCGTCTGTATATCCTGAGACAAAGGATCAGTATCTTTAAAAAGACCTCTTTAGAAGTATGTTCTGGCCGGGCAGTGGTGGTGCACGCCTTTAATCCCAGTACTCGGGAGGCAGAGCCAGGCGGACCTCTGTGAGTTCGAGGCCAGCCTGATCTACAGAGTAAGATCTAGGAAAGGCGCAAGGCTACACAGAGAAACCCTGTCTCAGAAAAAAAAAAAAAAAAGAAGAAGTATGTTCTTTAGTGGGATGGTTGAAGGACATCCTTGGGAGGACTCTTGTCTTAATTTGGGTTTCTATTGCTGTGAAGAAATACCATGACCAAGGCAACTTTTTTTTTCTTCTTTTTTTTTTTTTTTTTTTTTTGGTTTTTTTTTTCGAGACAGGGTTTCTCTGTGTAGCTTTGCGCATTTCCTGGAACTCACTTGGTAGACCAGGCTGGCCTTGAACTCACAGAGATCCGCCTGCCTCTGCCTCCCGAGTGCTGGGATTAAAGGCGTGCGCCACCACCGCCCGGCCAAGGCAACTTTTATAAAGGAAAATATTTAGTTGGGGTTGGCACACAGTTTCAGATGTCTACTAGTCTGTTATTGTCATGGCAGGAAGCATGGCACTATGCAGGCAGATACACTGGGAGTTCTGCATCTTGATTCACAGGTATCAGGAAGCTAACTGTGTCCCACACTGGGCATAGCTTGAGCATTTGAGACCACAAAAGCCCACTTCCACAGTGACACACTCCCTTCAACAAGGCCATACCTACTCCAATAAGCCACACCTACTCCAATAAGGCCACACCCACTCCAACATTCTAATAGTGCCACTCTCTATGGGCCAAGCATTCAAACACATGAGTCTATGGGGCCCGTACCTATTGAAACCACCACAACCTCACTAAAATAATGTTCTTTCGAAGGACATTCTTAAGAAGGGCCTCTTTAGAAAGATGCTTTTTTAAATTAAAAAAAAAAAACAAAAGTGTGTAATTGGCATTTATGCTATTAAATATATTTACAGTAAGAAATACCTGAAGAGTTGTCCAGCATCAATAGTCATGAGTAAAATCTAGAAAGAACTAGTCAAACTGAACTAGAAGTGAAACTCCTGCCAACCCCTATTCCTTCAACTCCTACTGTGTCCCTGACTCTTGTTTCATGTTTTGATTTTTCACCTTATCCTCTGCTTTGTTCCCCCGCCTTGTATTTGCCCCTTCGTTCCTTTTCTTTTATTGAAAATAGATTCTTCTCTCATCCAATACATTTCAAGTGCAGTTCCCAGCTCTCCCCTCCCCTGCATCTCTCATCTCCTCAGATCCACTTCCCCTTCATCTCAGCAGAAAAGAGCAGGCCTCCAAGAGACAACAGCCAAAGAGGACAAAAGAAGATACAGTAGAACAAAGTAGAAGCCCTCATATCGAGGCTGGACAAGGCAACCCAGTAGGAGGAAAAGAGTCCCAAGAACAGGCGAAAGAGTCAGAGATACACCCACTCCCACTGTTAGGAGTCCCACAAAAACTCCAAACTAAAAGCCATAGCATACACAGAGGATATGGGCCAGACCCATTCAGGCCCTGTGCTTGCTGCTTCATTCTCTGTGAGCCCATGTGAACCCTGCTTAGTTGATTCTGTGGGCCGTGTTCTCCTGGTGTCCTCCATACCCTCTGACTCCTATAATCTTTCCTCCTCTCTGATGATGACTACAAGGAAGGTACCAATCTATACGTATAGTAGAATATCATCAGTAATCATTTCATTGATTTTTTTTTCTTGCCAGATTATTTTTGCCAGTGTTGTTCGGTTCTATCCTAGGTCTCTGGGCAATCCAGTCTCGGGCTCCTGGCAGTGTCGGCCGTGGGCTCACTCGCATGGTGTGGGCCGCAAGCTAAACTAAACATTAGTTGGCCATGCCCACAAGTTCAGTGACACCATTGTCCCAGCACATTTGTCAGGCAGGACAGATTGTAGGATGAAAGTTTTGTTGCAGGGTTGGCATCCAGGTTTCTCTTTCTGTAGCCTGCAGAGCACTTTCTTATGGCAAAGAGACTAGAAGGTAGGGTGAAGGCTCCATGCAGGCACCAGCTCAACCTCTCTAAGTTCAATGAGCTGTGTGGATGTTTTCCTCATAATGGGGCCCCACTTTCAGTTTTCAGAGAGCAGCCCTCTGTCCTAGTGTTAGTCTTGGTTGTTTGGGGATCTCCATGGAACTCCCTTCAGCCAATAACTCAACCAAATGCAACCCAGTCCCACCACTGGGAGCCTTGCCTGGCTATGAAAGATGGCTAGTTCAGACTCTGTATCCTCCATTACTAGGAGTCCTCACTAGGGTCACCCTCATATATTCCAGGAAGTCTCCACTGCACTAGGTTTCCATATACCACCCCCAATACTCTCCAATTCCTGCTGTCTGACCTTGAACTCTCTCCCTCCATCCTGCCCCCCAACCCACCTGATCTTTCTCACTCCTTTTTCCACTTTCCCCCAGTCTACCTGCAAAATTTATTGTATTTTCCCTTCCAAGAGAGGTCCATGTTTCCCCGCATAGAGTCCAATTTTTATAACCCCTCTGAGTCTGTGGATTATAGCTTGATTATCATTTACTTGACAGCCAATATCCACTTATAGTGAATACATGCCATATTTGTCTTCCTGGGTCTGGCTTACCTTACTCAGAATGATATTTTCTAGTTGCACACATTTTTCTGCAAATTTCATGGCATCATTTTTAACAGGTGAGTAATACTCCATTGTGTAAATAAAATGTGCCACGTTTTCTTTATCCATTCTTCAGTTGAGGGACATCTACTTTGCTTCCAGTTTCTGGCTATTATGCATATAGTTGAACTGAATATAGTTGAGCAAGTATCCTTGTGGTAAGATGAAGCATCCTTTGGGTATATGCCCAAGAGTGATATAGCTGGATCTAGCTGGATCTCGAGGTAGATTGATTCCCAGTTTTATGAGGAACCACCATATTGATATCCATAATGGCTATGCAAGTTTTCATTCCCACCAGCAATGGAGGAGAGTTCCCCTTGCTTGACATCCTCACCAGCATGAGCAACATGTCACTTGTGTTTTTTATCTTAGCCATTCTGACAGGTATAAGATGGAATCTCAAAGTAGTTTTGATTTGCATTTCTCTGGTGGTTAAGGATATTGAACATTTCTTTAAGTGTTTCTCACGTATTTGTGATTCCTCTATTGAGAATTCTGTTTAGATCTGCATTCCACTTTTAATTGGAGTATTTGGTTTTTTGGTATCTAGTTTCTTGAGTTCTTTATATGTTTTGGATAGTGGACCTCTATTGGATATGGAGTTGGTAAAAATCTTTTTCCATTCTGAAGACTGCAGCTTTGTCCAATTGATGGTGTCCTTTGCCTTACAGACGGATTTCAGTTTCATGGGGTCCCATTTGTTAATTGTGGATCTTAGTGCCAGTGCTATTGGTGTTCTATTAAGGAATTTGTCTCCTGTGCCAATAATTTTAAGGCTGTGTTTCTTCTATCAGATTCAGTGCATCTGGTTTTATGTTGAGGTCTTTGATGTTCTTCTTTTGAAGGATATCTTTAGAAATATGCTCTTTAAAAGATACTCTTTAGAAGAATGTTTTTTAGAAGACCCTCTTTTCAAGGGTCCTAGTTAGAAGGATGCTCCTTTACAAATTTGTATTGAAATAGTTGCTGATGGTTGCAGATAAAGAAATGAGTGTGTTTGGAAAATATTTGAAAACACAACCATCTGACTATATCTTAGTGTTCTCAAAACATAGTTCAGAACAAGAAGTATCTCTATGTGTAGATAGAGTATTTTTCAATCTTTTCATGCATTTTTGCATTGCTATTTAGGTCAAGGTCAGATGTGTTGCTAGTCCCTGGGAGGAAGAAAACAATAGTTTAATATCATTTGTCTTTCCTTAATCAAGGGGCAAACAAAAAATGTATGGGCACTTAGACATTGATTGGTGATATAGGTAACATTAGTGTGTGCTGGCTAGTTTTATGCCAAGTTGACACAAGCTAGAGTCGCCTGAAAAATGTCTCCACAAGATTGACCTGTGGGCAAGCCTGTGGTGAATTTTTTAAATTAATGACTGATATGAGACAGACCAAATTACTTTGGGTGGTGCCACCCTTTGAACAGTGGCCCTTTGTGCTATAAAAATAAAAGTAGGCTGAGCAAGCCATAAGGATAAGGCCAGAAAGCAGTACTCCTCCATGGCCTCTGCTTCGGTTCTTGCCTCCAGGCTCCTGCCTTGCTTGAGTTCTTGCTCTGAGACTTCCCTGGATGATGGACCTTAACACTAAGAAGAAATGAACACTTCTCCCCATGTTGCCTTCTTTCGTGTTGTTTTATCACAGCAACAGAACCCCTAAGACAACTAGTATCCTGTTTTTATAGTGAGGACATTCTCTT
Source organism: Peromyscus maniculatus bairdii (assembly GCF_049852395.1). Classification (NCBI taxonomy): domain Eukaryota; kingdom Metazoa; phylum Chordata; class Mammalia; order Rodentia; family Cricetidae; genus Peromyscus; species Peromyscus maniculatus. The sequence continues at coordinate 12,213,142 of NC_134870.1, read as the reverse complement.
TGTCTCTTTGATCAGATTAAAGCAGCTCTTGATACAGGGTACGAGGAGCCGGACTGTGATAAGAACGGGCAGGCAGGGGTCACTGCTGGGCATTGTTTTCTGTTTGTGATCCCTCCAACGGATCACTTTCAGCACACCTGTTTCAGGAAACTTTGAAGATTTATTTGTACTTTCAGCCATTTTTCATTCCCATCCTTCAGCCATGGAGGTCATTAAGTGCAGGCTGCCCTTGTCAGTGTCGTGTAGGATCAATTTGCTGCGATGGACAGAGAGGCCATATTGATGCTGTTAATCTGTCAGTGAGAAATCGTATGTCATTAGCGCCTAATGCGCCACACACAGGGTGGAATTTGGCCGTCAGAAACAAGACAACCCTTTAATATTTTAGTCCATTTCTTTGCTATCACAGCCTTTCCAGTGTACATGGGGTTTAGTCCTCTACTCGGCCTAGTTTGGGGTACAGGAAAGCAATAGCCCTATGAATTTTGTGCAAACTTATTCTGTTTTCTGATGAGCTTCCTTCACTCTGAACCTGAATTGTTTTTGTCGTGATAAGCAATTTTATTTTAATAATTATGATTCTTAAGGGATATTATTGTTCCTACAAAAATTGAATATTTTTATACATCTTTGTGCTTGTAGACCAAATGTAGCAAAGCCTGGTGGAAGAGTAAATCAAATTAAAGATAATGTTCCCTTCCTTATCATAATTTTGCACAGAGACATTTCAAATGTTGGAGCGCTGTAGCACTGCTCTCAGTGGTGATATTATATCTGTTTATTTGGATATGTTTCTCGATACCCCAGGGCTTTTGAAATTTTTAATGATGGGTCTTTTCCCCTTTAAACCTCAGAAAGAGGCAAAAGCAATTATGCAAAATTCTTATTTGCCCCATTCATGGGTAACGATAGAATCAAATCCAATATAAAACTTCTCAGATGTCAAAATTAAAGCTAACACTAGACATAAATTAAGAAAAATAAATCTGAAAAAAAAAAACAGATTTTGTTTCTATGTGAAACTGTATTTTTATCACTTTTCCAGGTAGATTTCAGCTACATCTTTGTGCTTTCTTTTTAAAACTGCATTAATATTTCCAGGAAACTATATGCCTGTGTTTCAAGTGGCATCTGAAATTCTTTAGTCCACAAAGAAAGGTATGTTAAACTGTCATACAGATAGTGCTGTGATTTTTTGGCTGACAACAAGATTGCTTCCAAAACTGGTTTTTAAAATATTTTTAACTCTTTCAGAAATCCCTCATAAAGTTTTAACCCTTCTCTGCAGAAAATCCCAGTGTTTGTAAATGAAGGAAATAAAAGCTATCACCTAACAGGCATCTCTGGGAAATACTTTCCATATATGTGTGTTTGTATGTACATTTGTACACACATAGATATGTATATGTGTATGCATGTGTAAGTATATATGTATATATAAAAATATGTAAGCTATATATATACACATATATATTTCCATCCATATACATATATGTGTATATGGAGGGCAGTGAGACTATATACTATGCATTTGGCAAGCATTATCTTTTTAATGCCCCCTAATCCTAGATTCATTTCTGTTATTATTGTCGTCGTGCCCTATGTAGGACTCAAAACTGAGGCTGTCTCTTTTAAGGTCACAAATGTAGAGGGGGATGGACTGAGTGAGATACAACTCAAGTCTGTGTGCCATCCAACCTACTTCACAATGGTAGAATAGCTTCTTTGCTATTGCATAACCACACCGTGTACATCTCATCATAAACCATACAAAAGCCCCATTAATCTCAAGTCTGTGTTATGTTGCTGAAAGGCTTATTGATCACTAATTGTTGCTGTGATTTTGTCTTTTTGATTCCCCCTTTTCAGCGACCACTTTTAGGACAGAGAAACACCTACTTCATTAGAAGTCTTTTAATTTCCAAAGGACCGAGGGTCAGCTTCATAATTATATTTTTTAGTCTTATCAACTAGGAGCATCCTTAGGAAACTTCCCATTCCTTATATAATAATTTTACGGGTAAGATATCTTGGAAAGGGGCAGGGTAAGAAACAAGGAATATTTAGGACACAGTTGTAACTTGTTTTAAGTGTTATAGCCAGCAAACTGTAGGTAGCAATGTGATCGGATTTTTATTTATTTAATGAGCATTGCTAACTTGGCAGTCTTTAGATAAAAACATCACTTTTAAATGATGTGGAAATAAGGAGCCAAATCTGAGATCAGTGGAAATGGTCTCTGAGGGACCAAATACAAACAGCATTCATCAGTTAACCGTCATACTGGCAAAGACATACTGCGTGCTTCAGAACAGACCACCTCATCTCTGCTTCCATGTTGAGCTATACTGAATCCCTTCTCAGCTGCAGCAGAGTCCGAGTTCTTCAGCTGCCTCTCTTCATCCCACTGAGGAAGAAAACACAAATTTTTGCTATTTATCTACATGGCCAGATTTGAATAGACAGATCTCCATCTTTAATTCTAGATAACATTGTATCCTCTGAAGATTTCACTACTTTCTTCTGCCTCTTGACAATCATCAGATACAGTTTTATGTCACCCCTCTCTTGGGAATATAAAAAGTTGTTTGGCCAGATGCTTTCTGGGTGCATGTTTCACTAGAGACGGAGATCCATTTCTTCCAAAGGAAAACTGTAACACTTTCAGTAGTTTTTTTTTTTCCTAAAACAATCAATCAAAACCTCTGCCGGGGCCTCTGTCTCCGTCTGTTTCTCAGAACATAGGCGCGCGCACGCATGCGCGCGCGCACACACACACACACACACACACACACACTTTGACCTTTTTCTTGGGTCACACACTTCCACATTTGTTCTTCAGGTGTGACCATTGTCCCCCAAACATCAGTTAAACCCCTATTGTCTCCCTCCTGTCTGAAGAGCTCTGCTCAGGGCTCAGCATACTGCTGCAGTGACTGAGACCGGTACAGCCAGCTGGTGTTCTGCTCATTTTCACGAACATCTCTTGTACAGAGAACTCAGAGTCAATGTTTGCTTCAGTCACAGATTTTACACCCGGGAAACTCTGCTGCAATGTACACTTAACAAGGAAGAAACAGGCGTCATGTATAGTATCCATGGAGCCCTAGAAGTCTAGAGTATCACCAGGAGATAGATGAGGAGGAATCCATACATGCTTAGTGGAGAGAACTTACTCCCGCAAGCTGTGCTGTGTTCTTCACTTGCATACTCTAATGCACATTCTTGTATGTCAACACATACACACACACGATAAAGAAATTAAAATGTAATTTTAAAAAGTTACCATTCAGTAAGTAAAATGTTCATCGTATACATCTTCAGTGAGAGGTGGGATTTCAACTCACTCTTACCCAACACGATTTACGGTTGCTCTTGTGATCATCTCTCCCTCACATCTATAGAGCCCTATCTCACAATTTAATCATTCATTAAAATACATAGCACTGTGGAAAAAGAGTGGCCATATGCTAAACATTTTTAAATCTGGTATTCTTCCTACAGAGCTTAACATTGCAAATATGTAGATACGTATAGAGAAAGACACTCAAAACTGGTTTCAAGATCATCATCTTAGTACTGGTGTGAGGTAATCCATACTAGGCTAATGAAATCATTAGGAGAAGAAACTTGATTACCTGGTATAAGGAAAAATTCATGAAATCCCAAAACAGTGAAACATTGCCACTTCTGACAAGCAAGAGTGGCTTAAAGATGACAGGTTAGTGCATTGACATAAACATTTATTACTAGCAATAAACAATGTGATGACCAAGAGATGTAGCCAAAAAATGTTCTATCTCCTCTGGACATGAGATCTAAGTTCACTTTCAGGTGACTTATTCTGTCTGCACATTCACAGATGATTTCAAATGTAAGCACACCCATCGTACAGCACACCAGGATTATTATTATTATTATTATTATTATTATTATTATTATTATTCAGGATAATTATTTAAGTAACCTGTGTTGCTGTGTTTGGTTGCTGTCTCTTGGAGGCCTTCTCTTTTCTGAAGGGACATAGAGGAGGAGTGGATCAGGGGGAGAGTGGAGGTAGGGGAGAGCTAGGAAGAGTCCAGAGAGGAAAAATTGGGGTCTGAATATATTGTGGGAGAGAAGAATCTATTTTCAATGAAAAAAGAAAAAGATTCTTACCTCATGAGCAGTCCTAATAGTACATCTCCACAATAACTTTAATTTTATTTCATTGAGTAAGATTTTCATCTGTCTCTGAATTTCCAGAAAAAAAAATGTATTTTACATAAATAATGGAGTATTTAGTTACTGACGTTCTGTGTGGTTTTTTTGTTTTGTTTGTTTGTTTGTTTGGGTTTTTTGGTATAAGTGTCTCTCATTGAAGAAGACAGTAACTTTTTCTGGAGGGTCTAAAACTCATCTGATTGGCACTAGTTGATAATATTTTTGTTGCTTTTAAGCATACTGTGTATAAGTTAGCCTTATGTAAAATATTCAGGCAATCAAATTGTGTGATCTTACCATTTAAATGTGTTGATAGGTGCTGTGGGATGTCTTTCTGTATGCTGTGAATGTGCGTTGCTCTGATTGGTTGACAAATACAGCTGTTTGGCCTAAGCCAATTCGGGTTATAGCTAGGTGGGAAATTGAAAAGAGAGACAGGAAGACGAAGGAGAGATGCTGAGAGCCACACCAGGAGAAGCAAGATGTAAAACCACTGGTGAGCCACAAAGCCACATGGCAATGCATAGACTAATAGAAATGGCTTAATTTAAGATCTCATAGGCCATATGGTTTGTAAATGATATAAGCCTCTATGTGTTCACTTGGGATCAAGTGGCTGTAGGACACAGGAGGGAGAGATTCATCCTGACCATAGGGCCAGGCAGGACTAGAGAAACCTTCTGGTCACAGATAGGTCTTATAAAATATTATATTTGGAGATATTAGAAATACTTTTATTTTTCAGCTGGAGGATTTCTGTCACAGATTTCCTATCAGAGTGATTTTGAATATGTAACCTATTAAATCCAAACTCTCATGCTATCTCTTCAGAATAAACACTAATTGAAAGATAGATTATAGATGACAGATAGATGAATGGATAATAGAAGATAGATAGATAGATAGATAGATAGATAGATAGATAGATAGATAGATGATAGATGACACATAGTTGATAGATGATAGATAATCAGGTAGAATGACAGTCATTATCTAACACTTCATTTGAATAAATGAAATGTAGTAATACAGTGAATATAGCATTTAGAATTTTAAAATCATATCCTATAAAATGACTTTTAGATTATTCCATTCATTCCTGGATTCCATAATTCTTGTGGACTTTCAAAGAAATTTTTTAGGAGGCATACATACTATCCTCACAGTTACTAGGGTAAAGTAAATCAAAGCCAGCGTTTGCAGGGTGTACACAGAGAAGGGGCAGGGCTTTTATCAGTAAAAGCAGCAAAGAATTTGGCTTTCCTGACTCTGTATGAAGCATGCTACAGCAGTCTCTTGATTCTAATATGAAACTGTAGTAAGGATCATTGCACTAATGCATGAGGATTTGTGATAATGTTGCTGAAATTTTACTGTCAAAACTGAACTGCAGTGTAATGACTTTTGTTATCATGGTTTCTAATAACCATCCAGCATGGATTGACCCTACATATGTTTGAGGCAATAATGTGTCAGTAACTCAGAAAGCAAAACAAAAAGGAAATAAAAACAGTCCGCAGAACGTTATGAGTGGCTTCATGATAACTGTTATTACTATTATTGCTAAAACAGTCATAGCACAAATATGCCATAGGTTCACATGAGAATTAAAACCAAAACTTTAGATATCTTGTGACAGTGTCCACCAAATAAATCTACAAATACTGTCCTGAGCTCCCCCAAGGCATTGCCTCCTGGGGGCCTCTTATACCACTCTGTCTCGTGGCTGCTGTCTGATGACAGAACACTTAGTCAAAATTTCCCTTCCACCCTTGCAGTGTCTCTGTCCTCTCTCTTTGGTGAAATAGTTGCTTTCTTAATTCCTACATTTGCAGGTCTCTCTATTTATTGCTATGCATTTTCATTTCATGTCTCTTTATTGTAATAGATGTGAGAAAATAACCAAATGTGGCTAATATTAGCTATGTGGTAGTCACCATGCTAGGCAAGGCACAGAGCACTGAATGCACTGTATCATAAATGTTAGGTTAATTACAAATGGAACCATCACCCTTATCATAGACTTAAGTCACTCTTATTCACCTCACTCATAAAAACACCTATGAAATATCTGTGAATTTTCTCTTTTTACTCTTTCTAAAGTAGGATGCTATATTATATACTTTCTTCGCTGCTGTGACAGAATTCTGACAAATGCAGCCTCAGGAAGAACTGGTTTATTGTAGCTCTTCTTTGAGGTCCAGTCCACCATGGTGGAGAAAGCATGGCAGTAGGGGTGCACACTGTCCTGTCCGCAGCTAGGAATCAAAAGTGATGAATGCTGGTGCTCGGCCCACTTCCTTTATCTTAGGGATTCCAGGACCCCAGCTTTAAGAATGGTGCCCTCCACAGTTATGGTGGGCCTTCCCAACTCTAAACTTGTCTAGAACCTCCTTCACTGACATGCCATGAGGTTTGATTCCATGGTGAGTCTAAATCTTCTCAAGTTGATGATCAGTATTCACCATCATTAATATCTGTATTAGTTTGCTAGAGCTGTAGTAACAGCCCCAATACTGAGCATTTTAAGTAATAGAAAGTTACAATCTCACTGTTCCAGCAGTTAGACATCTGAAATCAAGGTGTCATTGGGGTTGTAGTCAATTCTAGTCCATCACCTTGGCTGGTAGATATTTCCACTACCAATGTAAGTGCTGGTTGATTTTTGAGAAACAAATTAATTTGCTTCCAGTCAAGTTATTCCTTACTTGATAAAAAATTTGAATAAGCAATAAATACAGATGAATATGTTTGAAAATCCAGAAATGCAAAACTTAGGCAAAATGTTTCTATGTCATCAAATATCTTATATATACATATTTTGTCTTCCTTTTCTTTTTCATTTAGTGTGTGTGTGTGTGTGTGTGTGTGTGTGTGTGTGTGTGTGTGTGTAAAACTTGTGGTAGTCAGTTTTCTCCTTCTCCTTCTCCAGGAATCCGATTCAGATCATCAGACTGAGTTAGATCACTAGACCCAAAAGCTTCTCTTCTAATCAAAATGCCCATTATACTAAATTAAATCTTATGCCAATAGCTTCATTTAAAAAAAAAACTTTAAAACTTCTACAAAGACACTGTCTCCAAGAAGAATGGCATTCTGAGTTACTAGAATGATGCTCAAGTATATGAATGTGGGTAGAAAGTGATAGAGTTTAGCCCAAAACAGGCACCAAGTTAGACCTTAAAGACCGGCTCTGATTGTAAGCAGGAGCCAGTACGCAGGTGCAAACCTGGCCTTTTGGACGCTAGCCCTATTCTTCTACAGGTTCTCTTAAATCCAGCCAATTATCTATATAGGGTGTATTACTGCCTCTCTTTAAATGTAAAATTATTCCAATTATAAAGATTGCTATACCTATGATTTCAAGCATGGATATGAATAGGTAATTAGGCTCACATGATGAAATAAATCATTTCTAAAGTGGACCTATGAGAGTAAAACAGGAAGTGATTCTGATCAATGTCCAGAGGTCCAAGCAGAAAAACACCTTTTTCTACCAAACAAGCTTACAGTTCCTCAGACTGCAGGAGTATTTGCCAAAGGAGACTACCTTAGTCCTATAGGGATTGCTACAGATGTTAAAGATTTAAGTTATGCTTTCTTAGAAGAGCAGGGAGGAGACAAGAGGGAAAGAGGAGCCCATACAACAAAGGGCCAAGCTTTCTGTGGGAAGGCACAGTGGGGATACTGGGCTCAGGGTTCTAGGAGGGGTGCAGGCTGACCAGGGTTAGTTGCCATGCACACACAATAGCTGACTGGATTAGCCAAAACAGTGGATCAAAGTTTCCTGAAACAGATTGTACACACGTATTACAGTAATCAATGCCTTAGGTATAGATTGCTGACCTATATATCACACACTTAAAATTTCTGCCAAACATGGTGGGATTTGAGGGAAATAATGGAGAGATATAGTCAGCACTGATTTTTAAAAACCCACTGTTGCTAAACAATCACTAAAATATGACAGCAAACACAGGGAGGCACAGAGGCAACCACTTCCCTAAATTCCTTCTCTATTAGAGGCATGTTGGTTACATGCCAGAAGATGTGGCTTCTATTTCAGTATTTATTTTTATTATTATTTAACTGTTTTAAATTATTTTATTATTATTTAAATGTTTTATGAATATTCATTATTTTATTATTATTTAAATGTTTTGGGGGTGGGTTATTCCACTTTGTGATGTTCAGGTCTTGCTGTTGGAGTAGGGCTAGGTTCTGGTGATGCTGTATTGCTCTTTATGTTGTTGTATGTGCTTCTGCCTTGATGTCTGCCCATCTCCTCGTGGACTCGCTCTTGGTCCAGTCAGAGCTGACAGATTCGGCATTTCAGGAAGCCTTTCTTGGTCCAGTGAGAGGTGGCGGATTCTGCTTCTCAGAAAGCCACTCTTGGTCTAATCAGGGCTTGCAGATTCCCTGTCTCCTGAGTTTACTCTTGGTCCAATGACAGCTCTTTGTCCAATGAGAGCTCTTTCTTTCTCTGGGCTGGGTGGGAGCTCTCTGGGCTAGATGGAAGTTCTCTGGGCCTGATGAGAGCTCTCTGGGCCAGATGAGAGCTCTCTGGATAAGATGGGAGCTCTCTGGGCTGGATGGAAGCTCTCTGGGCCAGATGGGAGCTGGAGGCTGGTCACTAAGTCTCAGGAAGTGGCAGGGGTCTTGGGGGGATGGGTGTAAGGGCAGGGCATATAGATTGCAGGGTCTGCTGGGGGGTCTTGGAGAAGGGGAACCTTCTCACCGGAGCCCTGCCCAATGGCCGGCAACTGGGGCCAAGTTGGGTGGGTCTTCCCCAGGAATGGCTGGTACCCAGAAATGGGACCTAGGGGCAGGCCTCCCTGGGTATGACCCCAGACTCTCACCTCTGGTCCGGATGGGAGCTCTGGGCCAGATCGAAGGGTTTTTTTTATTTTCTCATATATTATGGCCCAATCTCAATTTCTCCTCCCTCCTCCCCTCCCAGCCCCTCCCCCCAATTCCCATCTCTTCTCATTAACTCCTTCTCTGATTCCTTTAAGAAAAGGGCAGACCACCCAGGAATATTAACCAAACATGGAATATCAAATTGCAATAAGACTAGGCACCTCCCCTCATATTACGGCTGGACCAGTCAACACAGTAGGAGGAAAAGGGTCCCAAAAGCAGGCAAGAGAGTCAGAGTCCCACCAGAAAAGCAAGCTGTACAACCATAACATTTGCAGAAGGCCTAGGTGAGACCCATTCAGGCTCCCTGATTGTCTGTCTATTCAATCTCTGTGAGCCTCTATGAGCCCAAGTTAGTTGATTCTGTGGGTTTTCTTGTGGTTTCCTTGATCCTTCTGACTCCTACAATCTCTCCTTCACCTCTTCCACGGGATTCCTAGAACTCTGTTAATGTTTAGCTGTGGGTCTCTGCATCTGTTTCCATTAGTTGCTAGATGAGGCCTCTCTGATGAGTATGATGCTAGGCTTTCATCTATGGGTATAGCAGAATGTCATCAGGAATCATTTCTTGCCTTTTTTTGTTTGGTTTTTGTTTGTTTGTTTGTTTTGTTTTGTTTTTTGCAAGTCATGTTTGGTTCTATCCTGGGTCTCTGGGCTATCCAGCTACTGGTTCCTGCCCCTCCAGGAAGTGTCACGAGTGGGGTTCCTTTTATTGCATTGGTCTCAAACTGGACCAATCATTGGTTGGCCACTCTCACAATTTCTGTGCCACATTTACCCCAGCAATTCTTGCAGGCAGGACAATGTGTAAGTTAAAGGTTTTGTGGCTGGGTTGATGGTCCAGTACCACCAATAGAAGTCATGCCTGGTTACAGGAGATAGCCAGGTCAGGTTCCATGTCACCCATTCTTAGGAGTTTTAGTTAGGGTCACCCTCGGAGATTCCTAGGAGTTTCCATTGCACAAGATTTCTACTTTGTCTCTTAGATGCCTCCCAATTCCAGTTGTCTCTCTCAGTACTCTCTCCCTCTATCTTCCCCGACAACCAATCACTCCAGGTCCTGCCCGCACCCACTTCCAGTCCACCTACAATATCTATTCTATTTCCCCTTCCCAGAGAGAAGGAGATTCATGTGTCCCACCATGAGCTTTCCTTGTTACTTAGCCTCTCTGGGTCCGTGGGTTGTAGCATGATTATCCTTTATTTCACAGGTAATATCTATTTATAAGTGAATACATGCCATGTTTCTCTTTCTCAGGTCTGGGTTAACTCACTAAGGATGATTTTTTTGTAGTTCTATTTCATTTTTTTTTCCTGCAAATTTCATAATGTTATTCTTTAACGGTGGAATAGCTCCCTGTTGTGTAAATGTATCTCATTTTCTTCAGTCAAGGAGCATCTAGTTTGTTTCTAGTTTCTTGCTATTATGAATGAAGCTGCTATGAACACAGTTGAGCAAGTGTCCTTGTGGTAGAATGAAACATCCTTTGGGTATATGCCCAGGAATGGTATAGTTGGGTTTTGCAGTAGATTGATTCCCAGTTTCCTGAGAAACCACAATATTTGATTTCCAAAGTAGCTGTACAAGTTTGCAGGCCCACCAGCAGTGAAGGAGTGTTCCCCTTGCTCCACATCCTCACTAGCATGACTGTGACTTTTGTTTTTGATCTTAACCATTCTGACCAGTATAAGATGCAATCTCAAAGTTGTTTTGATTTGCATTTCCCTGGTGGCTAAGGATGTTGAACATTTCTTTATCCATAAGTATTTCTTATCCATTTGAGACTCTTCTGCTGAGAATTCTCTGTTCAGAGCTGCACCATATTTTTAATTGGATTATTTGGTTTGTTGACGTCTAGTTTCTTGGCATATATATATATATATATATATATATATATATATATATATATATATGAAATCAGCCCTTCTTTGGGTGCCTGTGTTATTGGTGTTCATTCAGGAAGCTGTCTCCTGTGTCTGTGCATTCAAGACTATTCCCCACTTTCTCTTCTGTTTGGTTCAGTGTAACTAGCTTTATGTTGAGGTCTTTGATCCACCTGGACTTAGAGATTTTTGCAAGATGATACAGATATATTTGCATTCTTCTACATGCTGACATCCAGTTAGATCAGCACTATTTGTTGAATATGCTTTCTTTTTTCCACTGTATAATTCTGGGTTCTTTATCAAACTTAGATGTCCATAGGTGTGTCAATTTATGTCTGGGTTTTCAATTTGATTCCATTGATCAACCTGTCTTCTTATGCCAATACTATGTGGTTTTTATTATTATACCTTGGTTGTACAGCTTGAAATTAGGGATGGCGATACCTCCAGAGTTTTTTGTTTGTTTGTTTGTTTGTTTGTTTGTTTGTTTGTTTTATTGTAAAGGATTGTTTTACATATCCTGGGGTTTTTTTCCTTTATGGAGTTGAATATTGTTCTTTCAAAGTCTGTAAAGAACTGCATTGGAATTTTGATGGGGATTGAGTTGAAACTGTAGATTACTTATGATAAGACTGCCATTTTTACTATGTTAATCCTGCCATTCCATGATCCTAGGAAATATTTCCATCTTCTGATATTTTCTTCAGTTTCTTTCTTCAAAGACATTAAGTTCTTGTCATATAGGTCTTTCACTTGCTAGCTTAAAATTACCCCCAAGATATTATGTATCATTTGTGGCTATTCTGAAGGTATTTCCTGGATTTCTTTCTCTGCCCATTTATCATTTGTATATAGGAGGACTACTGAAATTTTTTTATTTGATATTGTATCTATCATCTTCGCTAAAGGTGTTTACCAGTTAGAAGTTCCCTGGTAGAATTTTGGGGGTACTTGTGCATATATCATATATCTGCAAATAGTGAAAATTTGATTTCTTCCTTTCTAACTTGTATCCCCTTGATCTCCTTTTGTTGTCTCATTGTTCTAGCTAGAACTTCAAGTATTCTATTGAACAGATACAGGGAGAGTGGGCAGTGTAAGTTTTGCAACTCTGGGGAAAGGTATCCTGACTACTTGGGAAGTCAGGCAACACCTTGAGCTGCTAAGACAATGCTGATGGCTGGAGCTGAGATGAGACAGCTCAGCCCTGAAAAGGAAGGTATTCTGACTGCTTGGGAGATTCAGGCCTGGAGCTGCTAGGACAGCTCAGCGGGGAAGGGTATTCTGACTGTTCAGAAGTCAGGCTGTATTCAGGATGGTTTCCCTGAAGGTTATAGCAATCCTGCTCCTCTCCTGGAGAGCCGATACAGCTGAACTTTGCTCAGCCCCCACTTAAGGGGGCTTCCTAGCATAGCTCTGCTTCTTCTCCAGCCTAAGATGTTGCTTCTTTTGTTTTACTCTGCAAAAGGAGAAACCCTGCAGAAATGCAGCAATCTTCTCCTGCTCTGGAGAAAACTGTTGTTACTTTTTCAGCTCCCCCTTGCTCTGTCCACTGAGAGACATCTCAGCAAGGGTCTTCTGTTCAGCCCCACTTTGCTCTGTCCACTAAGGGGTATCTCAGCAAGTTTCTTCTCTGTGCCAGTGAATGAAGACCTTCACACCCAAAATTCTTTTGAGAAAGAGATGTATTTGGGAAGGGGTCCAGTAGAGTAGCTGCCTCTACCAGCGTGGAGAGAACAGCCCACAACTGATCAGGCAGGGTGGTTTATATAGGATAACTTGGGGTAGAGTCAACCAGGGATTGGTTAGTGTTTTTCTGCCCAGGGATTGGTCAGTTTAGTGGTCTAGGGGCAGAGATGTCCCTGATTTCAGAGTCAAACTGTGTTTCTCTCACTGGCCTTTCTTGGCTTTTTGATACTAACTCTAAGTTAAGACCAGGGCACATTTCTTTCGCTGACTCTGATTCTAGGGACCAAGAGTGTTCCTTTGGCACTAGTTTCAGGGCATAGTTCCTTGGTTCTGGGTTGGGGGATAAAGTGTTCATTTCTCTGGCTCAGACCCCAAACCCAGGCTGTGTTTCTTTCCCTGGTTCTGGGCTCCAGGGCCAGGATTCTATTGTCCTGCTCTGTGATTGGTTGGTTTCACAGGTCGGTTGGCCAGGGGCAGAGATAACTCTGATCTCACTGAGTTTCCTTAGCCAGTCCCTTTTTCCTACTGGCAGCCTTGTCTTGTTCTTGATTTTAGTGGAATTGCTTTGAGTTTTCACTAAATTTTATGTTGACTTATAGGCTTGCTGTAAATTGCCTTTATTATGTTTAAGTTTGTCCCTTTTACTCCTGATCTCCCCAAGACTTTTATCGTGAAGGGGTATCAGATTTTGTCACAGGATTTTTTCAGCACCTAATGAGATGATCTTTTTTTTTTCTTTCAGTTTGTTTATATGGCGGATTACATTGACAAATTTTCATATGTTGTACCATCCCTGCATCTCTGGGGTGAAGCCTACATGATCATGGTGGATGATCTTTTTTTTAATCTGTTCTTGGGTTCAGTTTGTCAGTATTTTATTGAGTATTTTGCATCATTGTTCATGAGTGAAACTGGTCTGTCATTCTCTTTCTTTGTTGACTCTTTTTAAATGTTTTAATTGAAACAGAATTGAGTCCCTTCCCTGTCTCTTTCTTCCCTCCAGCCTTTCCAAGCTGCCCTCCCTGGAACCTTTCTCATTCATCCCCCCTAAACTGATAGCCTCTTTTTCTCTGTATTTTTGTATATTTGTAATTAATGTGTGCATATAAACATAAATATAAATGAGTTCAACATGCTGAGTCTGTTTTTGTTGGTGATATGAGCATGACTTCAATGTTGACCTCTATGCATTGGATAGTCAATAAAAAGGTTTGTCCCTGGGTCAGGCAATTTTCTACCTTCCAATAGTCAATAGTTAGTTACCTATAGCTTTTTATCTAAGAGTAAGACCTCATGAAATTCCCCCCTTCCATATTAATGTCTCCACTGATATCACTATTAAACTCCATTCTTGTTTGCCAGCCACTTCTAGGAGATACTGTTTCACAGCAGATGTCCCAGTATTCTTATGATCTTTCCAACCCTTCTTCTGTGATGATCCCAAGCCATAGAGTTGTATTTATTATTAAATAAATAGAGTATTCATTATGACTGGGGTCCCTGTGGTGCATCGATCTCTGCCTTGTGTTCAGTTGTGATTTTCCATGATAATATCCACTAGATTAAAAAAGAAAGAAAGAAACTTCTTTGATGAGGGCTGGTAGGGACATTTATCTGTGGCCATAAAGACAAGACCCAGCTATAGTGCTCCTTGACATATGCCTGAAGGACTTGACATCCTACTCCACTGATACTTACTCAGCCATGCTCCTTGCCAACTCATTCACAATGGCAAGGAAAGAGAACAACCTAATTGTCCTTCAACAGATGAATGAAAGCTAAATGGAGTACATATATACAATGGAATACTATTCAGTGGTAAAGAAAAGTGAAATCATTAAATTTGCAGGTTAAAAAAAAAGACCTAGAGAGGATTATATTGAGTGGGAGAACCCAGATCTAGAAAGACAAATGCCACATGTTGTTCCTGATCTGTAGCTCCTACTTCCAAATCCTCAGATGTAAGCCATACAATATGCAGTAACCATAGAAACCTGGACAGTATAAAGTGACCATAGGTACGGGTGGGGGAATTTTGAGAGAATAGAAGGATATAGGTGATATGAAGTGGGAAGAGGCTCCAACTAGGGAGAAGGGAGGGAGGTCAAGAGACAAGGGACAAGTAGTAGGTAGGTTATTTGATAATGCCTCAGGCATCATTTATATTTAAGTTATATATAACACATATAAGCACCCCCACATACAGATTACATATATATCTTAAAGGAAGGTAAGCTATGTGGGCTAACTAAAACCAAAATACCAGACAAAAGAAACCTCATATATTTTTGATGGTTTTGCCAAAGTAGTCCAAATGACTCCTAAAACAATATAGATCATTGGTGTAGCCTTGGTTGTCTCTCAGAAGCTGAAGATAAGCTCCTACTGAAGATACCATACTCTCAAAACACACAACCCAGATGACTTAAGCTGCTTCTGACCTGAAAGCCTCTTTCCTGCCATCTAGCTCCCATGGTTCTAGAAAGTGCCATGGAAGTGTCCAAGGGAGGAAAACAATTAAATAGTCCTCCCTGGCTGTACCACCTATGAACCGTGCCAATTATGAGCATGGCAAGATATGCATAAAGATGTGAGAAGTGATTTTTATATAATTGCATAGACTGAGCATATGGACGTTTTTCTTTCAGTTTTCCACCTGAACACTGCAGTGCAACATTAATTTCCAGGACATATACATTGTGCTAGATATTGATAAAGTGAGGTAGAGGTCCTGTACCCAGGATGGTGTGTATGAGTTTTATGCAATTTTAAGTAAAGAACTCCAAAATTCACAGGTTTGGGGTTTGCAGGCATACACCAAGATAACTCAATAGTTTCTTTTTGTTGTATGCAGATTATAGTTAAAGTGAAAAATCACAGATGGTGGGAATTCACAACCATGTTCAGAATTGAACTTTATTTTCTGCAATGGCCACATGGACTATGTATTCTCGTCTCTTCCCTTGCACATACTTCCTCCTTGCCTCACTCTGTTCTATCCATGAGGTATTCTTAGATGCTTGACCACACTCATTCTTGATATGGGGACCGTAAATGGTCATATTATTCCAGGGGGATATCCCCCCTCCCAGATTTCTCCCTGTTGGCTTTTTACCATTTAACTGTAAATTTAAAGTTGCTTCCTCAGAACAGCTCACCAGAGACCCTTATATGAATCTTTCTTTTGTCTACCTACTATCATGTCACTTGATTTGATTTTCTTTAATATAAAAACTGAAATTTTAGCTTATTTTCATTTGTTCATGGTCTATTTCTGCCAACTAAATGTAAGTGCAATTGGAAGGGAAATACTACTTAGTCATAACCATTACTCTAGCACCCAGAGAAGTGCCCGGCAAATATTTTTTTGCAGTTACTATGTGATTGTTCCCAGCAGGATATCTAACAAAATGTGCATGCCTACTCACCGAGACAGAATTTGCACGTCTAGGAATTTGTAAGGAAACAATCTGGAAAAGTCTACAAGGTGTAGGATATAATGATGTTGGTTATAATATTGTTTATAAAGAGGTAAAGGTCAGCAAATTCAATATACACTTATATGGAATTATATAAACACAATAGACCTGGCACATAGTGGAGTACTATATAACCTTTACAAGGAATGGTACACATGATTCCTAAACCTTGTGTCCTCATATGCATTATCTTTTAATCATGGTTGTTTCTTCCCACCTATCCATCTCTCTGTCTGGAAATTTATGTACTATATGTTAGCAATACTTTTGGGCTGAGAATGGGTATTCCAAAATGAATGTCACTGGATTTGGAAGATATGTAGGACAATCAAGATGAAGAAAAGAATCTAGAAATTTCCAAATACCCACAGCATCCACTTTAAATATAATCATACTCATTTACCTTGGATATCAAGGAAACACACAGTAGTCATCACAGAATGTGAACTTAGTCATTGTTGGGAGATCATTTGTAAATTACACAGTTTGAGATAAGGGTGCTCTTTATAGCAATTATTCTATATTTATTTGAAAATAGGATGGACCCATCATGACACATTTAAAAATAAATCACTTTATCAATCAGCACTTTGAATCAGTGGTGAAGGAACTGTCAGAACTTTGCAATGGAGATTTCCAAACTTAAAATGATCTTATATTCTCTGAAGATGCCACAAAGAACACTTAGGAGTCAAATGAGTTTAGTGTTCTTCCAGTTAAACAACACAAGTTCAAAGTGGAGTCCTGGCTCTGCTGTGGCCTTTAGAAAATCCCTCACTTCCCCCTTCACTCCAATGCTCGTTCTTATTTAACTGTGCTGGACTGATGTTAAATAATGTGGGTTTGGCTAGCATAATGGCTATTCCAGTCACTTCTTGATACCCACAGGGGATCAATGCTATAACCCACTGTACCATGGATTCCAAACTCTGCAGATGTTCAAATCCTCTATATAAAGGGCATATCATTTCCGTATAACCTGTACCCTTTCTCCTATGTGCTTTAAATACTTCTATTAGGTATAATACAATAGAAATGCCATGCAAATACCTGTTACTATATTTTATTTAGGGAATAGCAGAGAGAAAGATAGTCTAGATATGCTCAGTTCATATGCAATTTTTTTCTGATGATTTTTCAGCTCAAAGTTAGTTGAATCCATAGAAGACATGGGTATAGAGATCTGACTATCCCTGTTAATATCTATGACCATGATTGAAATAAACTTTTTCACCTTATAAAGTGTTTCCTTGTGGGCATTCCATACAAGTTCTTTTCTTTTTGGATACATAATTTTTTTTTAAATCTGAGGGGATTATCTTCTATATTTCCTTTAAATTATTTCTATTTGCTTGGTTTTTAACCATGTCCTTAAAATCCCACTAAATCACCTAATTATAAAAGTAATATAGATGAATGCAGTCTTGGAAATACACAAAAAGATGAAGTGTGTCTCAGAAACCACTAAAAGTATGCTATTGGAACTAGAAACAAACACTAATTAAGATTAACTAAAACAAGAAGAGAAAGATTTTTTTTTCCTCAAGTCCCTGCCGTTGTCTTTTTGAGACTGTCCAATGAAGTGTTGGTAATTTTTACAATATCACACTGTTGGTTATTATCTGATAATAAAAACTTTCCTAAGGATGAGGAGATAAGATACTTGCCACACAAGCATGAGTAACTGGGCTCTGACCCTCAGCACCCCTAGAAATAACAACCACAGGGGCATGAGTGTTTAACCACTATGCTGGGGAGGGAATTGAGCAGGTGGGTCCTAGATGCCTACTGACCAGTCATCCAAACAAAATTCATGAGCTCCAGCTTCATTGAGAAACCAAGTCTCACAAAATAAGGAAAATTAAATAAGACATCTGATATTGATCTCTGGCCTACACACCCACACGCACACGCACATGCACATGCACACACACACACACAAAGACCTACTGAAAAAAATGGATCATCACTCTCAATTCTCCTTGCTGTTTGGAAAACCAGGCTAGTATTTCCTAATGCCTATGCTTCTCGAATGATCACCGTTTACCGATTACTCTTGGTGTGTTTGTTAATAACCAAGTAAGCAAGTCATATTCCTCTGCTCCCCCTTTTTTTTTCAGATGTTCTTGAGAACTTTGTAGGCCTTCTGCACATTCAGTGTTTCTGCCCTAACTACCCCCTCCAATTCCCCAAGTCCCTCTTCTCTCTCCCAAACTCATGATTTCTTTTCCTTTGATTCCTTTTGCATGTGTGTGTGTGTGTGTGTGTGTGTGTGTGTGTGTGTGTGTGTGTGTGTGTACAACCTACTGAGTACACTGGAGTTATTCATATGTACACATGCTCACAGTTGACCATTGGGATTGGACAACCTACGTGAATGCTCATCTCTGGGAGAAACTGATCCTCCCTCACTTGGTAGCCATTGACCAACTGAAGCTCTTCATCTAGGGATGGCACCTTGTGGATTTGCCCTGTCCACATAGGCACATCAGCTGCTGGTGTTGTCATGCCAGTCTAGTTCAGGCAACCTTTAGAAATACTTAAGTCCTTGTTTCACCCTTTCAAAATTATTTTCATGCTGACAAGACAGAAAACCCTTAGAGTAGGGCAAAGATTTCCTTTGTGCAGACTTCTGATCCTTCTATTCTCGTGGTACATGGACTGCTGTTTAGCTTGTCTTCAGTCTCCAGGGTTAACTCTTCTCCTCCTTGCTCTCTATACCTGGGCCAACTCATTCCCATCAGCGTTCACCACTGATTTGTGCAGAAGCCACTGGACTCCAATCTGTGTGTGGCTCACTGTGTAAACCTCCCCATTTAGTAATTCACTATAATTAAACAAATATTGATGGAGCACATACTAGTTTTCCTCTCCCACCTTTCAGTATAGCTGTTTATTTTGCTATCCCTTCCTTAATTTACTTGAAGCTGGACTTGTATGTATGCTTCTATCTTGATATTAACTTCTGTTCTATCCTTGAAATATGTCTCTGTGCATTTGTGCCTATTTTCTCTTATACTTATCTTTATTAACGAAATTACTTTAAATGTTCAGTCCTGTCCCTTTGCCTTTGATGCCCTATAGATTTCTGAGTTTAAACAATCTTGTCTCTAGCCTTCCATTATATTTCCAGATCCCACCTCTTCCTTGGTTTCTTGTGAGTACCATGACCCAGTTCATATGCATGCTCCTTCAGGTTTAGTCTCAATCTTCATCATTTCCTGCAACAGCAGACACTATGATAAGTAGAGAGAGAAGATGGAAATGCGAATTCACTAGAGAAACACGAATACTATGCTTACAGCATTTGCAGTCCGCCTTCCCCATTAGCTCCTCCAATGTACCACCCCCAACCTCCAAAAACATGGCCTTCTATACTCATTATTGTTGTATACATTTGTATACACACACACACACAGCCTAGTGAGCCTTTTAGGTTGCTTCTATGTGTACTTAGGGCTGACCACTTGGGCCTGGATAATCTACCAAGGAAGCTTGTTTCCAAAGAAAACTAATTCTCTCTCTCAGCAACCATTCATCTGGGGGTTGGGCCTTGTGAAACTGGCTATGTCCATAATGGCATATCAACTGGCGGTGTCATTAAGCTGGTCTTATTTAGGCAATCTTGTTGATATTTCATGGGTACAGAGTCCCTGTCACGTCTATAAGATGCTATTTCTCATCAGGTGCCCTGATCCTCCGGCTCTCAACAATGGTTCTATCCCCTCTTCCACAGTGTTCCCTGAGCTTTGGGGCTAGGGGCTGGTCATTTGTTACAAATAGTCCTTTACCTTAGAATGAATGCCATCAATGCAGAGACTTCAAGATTACTGTACACCAGTCAAAGCACCGCCCAATTATCCTTACGTTAACAATGTCCCTATAGTGCTCACAAAACCTTTTGATCATGCTGCTTCTCCCTGTGCAGGAGAGAACTGGGTGAAATGTACGTGAATATCTGATTTGAGTCTGTGGTTTCCCCAGCACCCCTGGTAAAACCCTATAGCATTTTGCCATTGCAGTTGTTAAAGTTCTAGAAAGACTCAGTCAGATCAATGGTGTCAATTCTTCACCGTCTCTGGATCATCTACACTGTATTTGTTATTTGATTACTTCTTTGAGTACATAACCATCTTATCTATGTATTTATTAATACTTTAAATAAAGCACCTGTCTTCTTTATCAAAAATAAGGTGTTCATAAGTGTGTGGGTTTATGTCTGGGTCTTCGATTCAATTCCATTGATCAACATATTTGTTTTTATGTCAATACCATGCATTTTTATTACTATTGCTCTATAATATGGAGATAGTAATAAAATTAGGGGTGGTGATACCTCCAGCAGTTCTTTTATTGTTCAGGTTTGCTTTAGCTATTCTGAGATTTTCTTTCCCATATGAAGTTGAGAATTATCTGTAGTAGTACTTTTTTGTTGGGACCACTAGCCCACGAATAACAACCTGGAAACTTATTATATAAGATTAACCTTTAGCTTAGGCTTGTCCCCAGCTAACTCCTGCTTCTATTAATCTACATTCTACCACATGGCTCAGTTACCTCTGCTCTGGACCCTATGTCTGACCTCTTCAGAATCTAACTCCATCTCCTTGCCTCTCTTCTTCCCAGAGTTAGCACTTTGCCTGGAAGTCCTGCCTATACCTCTTGCCTAGCTTTTGGTCATTAAGCTTTTTATTATACCAATCACTGCAATACATCTTCATATAGTGTACAAATATCCCACAACAATTGTCCTTTCAAGGTCTATAAAAAATAAACTGTGTTAGAAATTTGATGGGGATTGAGTTGAATTTGTCAATTGTTTTTGACTGTGACCATTTTGAAAATTGCTTTTGACTGTGATTGTTTTGACTATGTGAGGGAGCTAGGAGAAATGGAGGGAGAGGAAACTGTGGTTGGGTTATATTTTATAAGAGAAGAATCTATTTTCAATAAAACAAAAATCTTATAAATAAAACCACCTTGCAAAGATGCTAATGAGCTCTGCTTGCTCCTCTGAGGTCTTCTGTCCCACCTCAGTGTAATTCAAACTGAGGTTTGGGCTGTAATGTTTGCCTTTAAAGAGTTTATTTTTAATTTATTATTCTTTATTTAATTAACTATAATTACATAATCTCCTCCTTTCTCTCCTCTCTCCTCCTCCCATTTCTTCCCCATTCCCTTTCAAACCTGTGGCTTCTTTTTCTAAATATTTTCTAAATATTTCCTTTATAGAAGTAAATTGAATGGTTAAACATGTGAGTATGTGGTTTCACAAGGCATGTTCAAACCATTTAATAAAATGTAAGAAAGAGGTTTTTTCAGATTATCTCACTTTTATTCTATTTTTATTTAAAACTTTTATTCATACAGTACATTTTGATGAAGTTTCTCTCCTATCTCCTCTCAGGTCCTCCCCACCTCCCTAGCTACCCAACTTCGTGCTCTTTCTCTTTCTCCAAGAACAAAAATCAAAATAAGCAAACAAAACAAAAAATTAACCTCAATTCACTAAGAAAGAACCTCAATTGAGAAAATACCTCCATCTGATTGGCCTGTAGTCAAGTCTGTGGTGCATTTTCTTGACTGATGATTTATGAGGAAAGACCCTCACTCACCTCTGCGGCCAGTGCCATCCCTGCTAGGTGATCCTGGGGTAGATAAGAAAGCAGGCTAAGCAAGCCATAGGGAGCAAATTATCAAAGCCAAGGCAGCATTTCTCCATGGTCTCTGCTTCAGTTCCTGCCTCTAGGTTTCTACTTCCAGGTTCCTGCCTTGAGTCCTGTCCCAACTCCCCCTTATGATGGATTATAAACTGTAGTCTGAAATGAAACTTGTCCTGCCCAAGTTGCTTTTCATTGTGGTGTTTTATCACACCAACCAAAGGTAACTAGAACAGTATTTGCATTGAAATGGGGGAGATTATTATGTCTTAACTCAGTAAATTTGGTGTGTGACTTTTCCTAGGGAGACACAAATAAACAACTGCTCACCCCAAATATAGTTCTGACATTAGACCAAAGAAACAATCCCACCATTGTTTACTCTGGTAATGCAGTGAATACCAGGGGTGACTTGCCATGTGCCATGTGACTCAAAGGCAGCTGCACCTCCAAAATCCCATCCGAGCATCATGAAAGCAGCATCCCTAGAGCTGCCTACAGCAACTTGCAAGCACCTCCACTGAAGATGGTTTCCTCTCCTGCAATTGACGGATGGTTTTACAACCTTGAGGAGGGTTTTTGTAACTCAAAACTTGCTGAGTTTCCTGAGTTCTGGGAGCCTCCTTTTTCTATCTCGAAGGGAATGTTGTAATTCAGAAGAACTAGTTATACAAAATAATTGAATGATTATTAAACTTGTCCATTTACCTACTAATGTCCATAGTCTAACAATAAAAGCTATAGTCCAGGAATTTATCTAGTTTGGAGCAAAAAGAAAGAGAGAAAGAAAGAAAGAAAGAAAGAAGAAAGAAAGAAAGAAAGAAAGAAAGAAAGAAAGAAAGAAAGAAAGAAAGAAAGAAAGAAAGAAAGAAA
This sequence comes from Peromyscus maniculatus bairdii, assembly GCF_049852395.1. Taxonomy (NCBI): domain Eukaryota; kingdom Metazoa; phylum Chordata; class Mammalia; order Rodentia; family Cricetidae; genus Peromyscus; species Peromyscus maniculatus. The sequence goes on along the minus strand of NC_134870.1, from coordinate 12,190,431 downwards.
GAAAGACCGGGAAGGAGGGAGGGAGGGAGGGAGGGAGGGAGGGAGGGAGGGAGGGAGGGAGGAAGGAAGGAAGGAAGGAAGGAAGGAAGGAAGGAAGGAAGGAAGGAAGGAAGGAAAATACTAGAAATGATCCATAGAACTAAATTACAAAAGAGTAAGTTTTTAAAATGTGTAACTGTGCCTTTAAGACTGAAGCTGGCTGAGTGTTATAGTTACCTTTCTCACTCCCATGACAGAACACCTGACATTACTAGAAATGGGGAGATTCATTTAGTTCACATTTTCACAAGTTTCATCCCTCCAAGTGGATAAGAAGATGGTAAAAAAGTGTAGCTCCTGTTATGAAAGCCTAGACAAAAGGAGACAGGAAAGAGGAAAGGAAAGAGAGAGGGCAGAGAAGAAGGGAGGATAAGGGGATGATGATGATGATGAGGAGGAGGAGGAGGAGGAGGAGGAGGAGGAGGAGGAGGAGGAGGAAAGGGCATGACTGGGTACTAGGTATATCTATCACAAGACTAGGTCAATGACTCTCTTCTTCCTGCCAGGTCCATCTCCTAAGGTCTTCATCATACCCTCACATGGTGCCACCAGTGAGGGATGAGCTATCCAACAAACAAGCTTGTGGGGGGACACTTTATATTAAAATTATAATATCTAATCACAACTGTTGGAATCTTTTAATATTTTAGTGGACTAGAAAACATGTTAGCTGAATGTGTCAGTTTTCTACATTTTGTGGCATATGAATTGTCTAGAATTTAACAATGTCTCCAACAAAAGTATCAGAAATGTATAGCAAGATGGGTGTATGAAACAAGAGGTCATTTTACATCACTTGTTTAGAGGTTTTTGCCAGCCAAAGGTTTGAGGTTTTCTTATTATCCTTGTTTGCTTTGGTTTTGGAAGTGCAGCTACTAATTTGTCTGAATTTCCCCAGTTTACATGTAAATAAAGCAAATTCATGTTGAGAGAACTATTCTATCTTTATAAAGTTTCCACTACCTGTACATAAGTATGTTTTGTCGTCAGAGACTTCAAGTTGTCCAACTATATACTATGAGACAGTTGAAGTCAGCCCTCACCCAACAACACTGTGTTATTTGTCACCTTTCCTGTCCCTTCATAGTAGGAACATATTTCAACTGCACCAGATTCAAAACCTTTGCAAGAATATGTTGGTTCAGAAGCCAGAACTTAGAAAAGAAGCATTTACCAATAAAGAAATGACAAAAACTTTTGTGAAGTAACTTAAGTATGCAAAATCATTTATTCATTTACTCAACATTCATGCATGAGAGAAGAAAGTGCAACCCTTATGGACAGTGAAAGTTTAGACCACACAGTGTTTGCATCTTAAGCACTACATAAAACTGCTAGCAATGGAGTGTTACCCCAACACTCGGCAAGAACTTTAAGACAGGTAATTTTACTTGAGAAATAGATGGAAATTCAAGAATGGCTAAATTAAGATAATATTGTGAGTCTCCATAGAATGTCAGCTATCAACCAGAGGCCCATTAGCTATCTCACCTTATGTCTACCAACAATGTTTTAAACATCAAAGAAACTCAGGGTTAGCGGAGTGAAGGTGGCTCAGGCCTTTAATCCCAGAACTCAGAGAGGCAGAGGCAGACAGATCTCTGTGAGTTTGAGATCAGACTGCTCTACAGAGTGAGTTCCAGCCAGGTATACACAGAGAAACCCTGTCTCAAAGAACCAAAAAGAAGGAGGAGGAGAAGGAGGAGGAGGAGGAGGAGGAGGAGGAGGAGGAGGAGGAGGAGGAGGAGCAAACAAGCAAACAAACTCAGGGTTCTTTATAATTCATCACAGACTTCTAGAGAAGTAGGCTCCATACTGATTGTTCTGTCTCCTCCTCCTCCTCATCATCATCATCATCATCATCATCATCATTTTTTTGTACTGTTAAGGATCAAACTTAGGGCCTTGAACATGCTCAGTAAGTATTCTACTACTGAGCTACATTCTCAGCCTCATCTGCTCATCTGTACTGAGAAAAGAAAAACACCCTCTAGAGGAAAAATATTTGCCATTTTAGTCTGAAATACGAGATAACATTGAATAAGTTCAAAGCTCCATAGACTTTGAGGAGGAGGCGCAGGTAGTGTGCTAGAGAGCTAGACCATAGAGAAAGATCAAAGACCGGGAGCTAAATGAAGCAAGTCAAGGAAGGTCTTACATGCTAAAGCTAACACATGACAATGGCATGTTCTAGGAAAGGTCACCCATGAAGCAATAGACAGAGGGACCTTCAAGATTTGAACTTAAAGATAGTCTACTTAGAAAGTGTATAAGTGCTGTAGGTGTAGGTGGTGGGTTACACTGGCATAGTGGATGTGATGGGTAGCCACTGGGGAAGAGTTACTTGGAGGTCACCCTGAAGGATTCATGGTGTGGAGAAGAGATTGTAGACCATTTTTCATGGCATTTTATACATTTGAAGCATTGCTCTACTTCCCAGATACATATATATGTGTTTAGCTTGAGTGCATTTTTACATCAAAGAAGACATCTCTTAGACACACACTGCAGTTTGTCAGTGGGTTTTGGTTAGAACCCAGGTTTCTATCTGGATGCACCAAGTTTGAGAAAGTGGTAAGCTAGGCCACAGTGTACACAGCTGTCAACCTCAGAACAGAGAGCAGGTGACACTAGAAGGTGAAGATGTGCATCTGAGCAACAATGATGGCATTTATTATATTTTGCTTTTGAGTTCTCATATTGGAATTATGAACATTATATTTTATGAACTGTTGACAGATTCTCTAAGTGTTACTTATGCATGATCAGATTTTTATTTTCACAGTTGTGTGGATTATAAATCATTATTGTGTTCATTGAAAAAGGAGAGAGGGGAGCTAAAACATGCAACTGTGCTCTATGTATCTCAAGTATACCTAAATCAGTTTCCAAATTATTAAGATAGAAGAAAACCCAAATATGTAAGAATTTACAAGAAAACCATTCCACTTTGCACAATTTCCCTGACATCCTGCCCTTACTAATACCTTTGTTTCAACTATAAAAGATTTAGGAAACACTCCGGGGAACTTTGCCTTGAGAATACTTAAGTATTTCTGTGAAACTAGAGCCATCTCAGTTTTTTTTTCCTTTGTAGTCCTGCATGTGTTTCCCTTTCTCATATTCTTCTGTGGTTTAATATTTATGGCCTCTAGCATTTTAACTTAAAAAAAAAAACAACAAAGACTTTCATTGACAATTTTGGTGACCCCCAGCCTGCAAATCTCTCATCTATTGACCATGGCCATTATGGATTTGGAACTGTGGTTGTCTTGTGTTGTCAATCAGCTTCAACTTAACACACTGTATTCAGTGTTCATCCATGTTGTCTCATTTTGGCACTTCATTCATTTTTCACAGGCAGAAAGTGTTCCATAGTGTAGATAGATCACAATTCATTGATCTGTTCTTGAGCTGATGGACATTTTGGACTGCCCTTACCTTTTGACTCTTCTGAATAATGCAGCTGTCAGCAGGATTTTACATAGAATAACGCTTTATTTTCTGTGGTGTGGACAATTACTGGGTTGAAGTTTTAACTTTGTTGTCTTACTTTTCTCCAAAGTGACTATCTTATTTTAATCTTATCAGAAATGTATCAGGTGTCAATTCCCCACATCCTTTTCAATACTTGTTATTGTCTTTAGTTTTTTTTGTTAGCTTTCCTAGTGGAAGTGAGCTTCCATCCATTGTGGTCCTGGCTTTCATGTCCCTAACAACTACTAAGCAAACCAATCATTCTTTGCCATATGGTGTTTGAGCTCATAATTTTAGATGTCCATGTCCAACATCCAACTTCCTATTTTCTTTTCTTCTTTATAATTTTATTTTAAATGCTACTTAAGTCACTCTAAATTAAGATCATTACTCTAAATAAATCATAACTCACAGTTTTAGGAAACCCTTGGCTGGGTGATACACAGGAATCTTTCCAGATTTAACACAACAGTGCTTTATGCAGCATTATTCTTCTAAATGCTTCATAAACAGTGTTGCAATCAGTATTTATAACAAGCCTTTGAAGCAGGAATAAAAAGCTTCATTTTATGAGGTTCAATCTCAAAAGTCAAATAAATAAAATAACTGCCTGTAAGGCCCATGCCGTTGAGTGTTTATTGAAATAAAGCCTGGCTCTGTTCAGCTGCTATTTTCAAAGTTAGTAAATCTCAGTCCCCTAGGTCAGTCCTTTCAATATTCAATGATTTTTACCATGTTACTGAATAAATAATAAATGTATTTTAGTCTGTTTTCTTAATTGGTGACTTTAAAAAGTTTTTTCCCTTCTGTATATAGTGTTCATATGTATTTTTCAATAGAAAATTGGAAACAGGGCTGGAGAGATGGCTCAGCATTTAAGAGCAGTTGTTCTTGCAGAGGACCTGATTTCGGTTTCTAGCACCCACATAGGAGTTCACAACCCCCTGTAACTTCAGGTCCAGGGAGTCTGATGCCTTCCTCTGGCCACCACAGGCACCAGCAACATGTGTTACACACACAAGGCACACAAACAGATACATACACCTAAAACAAAGTTAAGTTAAATATTGAAAGAAGTAGAAAATTTGGTACAGAAAAGCAAGGATAAAAGGAATCAGTGAATACCCTGTAATCCTAGGATAAAAGATAATATAGTTTGTGACATGAACATCTCTCATTTCTCTTTGGTCAAACTTGGACTATACTGAATTTAGCAGCCTATACATTTGAAAAATAGATCCATAATGCATGATTAACAGTTTTTATTAATTATTCTGAGTTTAACTTTCATCAACAATGAGTTTGCCTTGATCACTGAATTTATACCTTCATGCCTAACTTTCCTTTCTTTTTACAATTGCAATGACATTACAACGTCCAACTTCTAAACACTGTGAGCCTATGCCAGTTTTTTCTTTTCCATTCCTTCATCTTATCATTTGCATTAACGTATCTCTGAATCAATTCTAAATCTCCCCAGCCCTGTCACCTTCCTGGTTTCTCCCATCTTTCAGAGGGTGGCTTGTAAAACTCATTTTGAACGGAGACAGTTTCATGCCCCAGTTGCACTGGCATCACAGTTCTTACCCACGTTAGTTGGCTGACCGTTTAGATCATTGCCCGAGTCACAGACATAATCCATGTATGACAATAATCTCAGAAAAACTGATTAGAAAGTTTTTTATATTGGAGAGAATGATTTATCTTTAGCTAGACCCCATTTCTAGCGTAAGTATCCAAAGAGTTTTCCTGATAGTTGGGGACTGGCCCCTCTCATCACCCTTGCATCTGTGTGGATGAGGGTAGAATCCAGAGGGTAATAAAATTGACATTTCAAATATACATAGTGAGCATCAAAAGAATGTGTGCCCAAGAAAGTTAACTCTTTGCTCTACTTCTATAAAACCATCCACTGAGTTCTCCCAGAGAAAGTACTCATGAATTGACAGTAAGAACAATTCAAGATGATGAGCAGGTAGTGTCCTTCTCCTTTCATTAAGGAGAAGGTTTGTATGTGAGGTGGTAGAAAATACCCACCAAAACCAGCAGTGGAAATGTGTACAGTAAGACCAGATTTCCTTCACATAAAAATACACAGTGATTAGTCTCAGTCTCTCTACCTCTATCCCTCTCTCCTCCTCCATCTCAGGCTTCCCACTTCCTCCCTCCACCTTTCCCTCTCTTTTTAATGAGAGAAGGTATGGTGGTTTCAAAGAAAATGGCTCCCAAAGGAAGTGGCACTATTAGGAGGTGTGGCCTTGTTGGAGGAAATGTGTCACTGTGGGGGAGGGCTTTGAGGTTTCCTACATTCAGGATACCACCCAGTGATCCAGTCAACTTCCTGTTACCTGTAAAATGTAGGACTCTGGGCTCCAGCACCATATCTGCCTGTAAGCTACCATGCTCCCCACCATGATGAAAAAAAAAAATGGTCTGAACCTCTGAACTGTAAGTGAGCCATTCCAATTAAATGTTTTCCTTATAAGAGTTGCCGTGGTCATGGTATTATTCTTCACAGCAATAAAAACCCAAACTAAGACAGAAGGTCTCATGTACCTCAGGCTGTATTCAATCTCCTATGTAACAAAGAATTTTCTCAAATTTCTGTTCCTACTGCTTCCAACTCCAAAGTGCTGGGGTTATAGGCAATGTGACCATTCTGGGTTTTTTTGTTTTGTTTTGTTTTGTTTGTTTTGTTTTTGTTTTTCTGTTTTGCTTTGTTTGGTTTTCAGTTCAAGGGCTGTAAACGAAGGCTTTGTGGTGCTAGGCAATCACTCTATCTTTTGAACTACACCCCTGTTCCATTCTTGTCTGATCTGAAGTGTTGAGTGCAAATTAGACGTATTTTAAAATGAGTCATCCCAGAGACAAAGGCTGAAGTGAGGAATAAAAGTATAAAAGGGTGTATTTTTCTAAAATAGAAAATCTGTGTTAACTATATATAATGGACAAGAAAAAAACATTAGGTATCTGGGTTTGAATGATTCTATTTCTACAGGAGATTTCCTGGCATGATATGTTAACTTTTAGAATATAAGCTGTATGTTGAAATCATACTTTAAATTAAAATCCTATTTTAGTGTCATGTTTAAAAGATTCTATGTATGGCCGGGCGGTGGTGGCGCACGCCTTTAATCCCAGCACTCGGGAGGCAGAGCCAGGCGGATCGCTGTGAGTTCGAGGCCAGCCTGGGCTACCAAGTGAGTTCCAGGAAAGGCACAAAACTACACAGAGAAACCCTGTCTCAAAAAACCAAAAAAAAAAAAAAAAGATTCTATGTCTTTACTATTTTATGTACCCGCACAGTGGTTTTAAGTAGGTACAGTCTTAAATTTTAAGAAAAAGTTATCTAACTAAATTTTAGAATTAAATTACATTTTAAATTATTATTTTAGATACAGAATGTGTTTTGAAACATTGAGCATTTTACTGCATTAAGGATTACCTCGTATATTTATGTTGTTAGTCTTTTAGGTGTTTTATTTTTCTCCTAACTTCTTAATATCTGCAGGCAGAAAACCCCACAACTCACATTCTGTCTCTGCTGGCATCTCATGTGTCGTCAGTAAACACTGACTGAACTTAACTTTTCCTGTTAAGCACTGGTCTTGCCCCACAGAAATGCTCATTCGGGGGTTATTTTTCCTTTCTTAGAACATGTTCTTAATTTGTTTATCATAAAGATTTCAGTAATTATCTCACGGTGTCTCTATGTTGGCCTTCTGTAGTCTGCCTCTTAGAACAAATATGGACCCTTCAAAGATTTGAATCATTGTGGTAAGTATGCCTCCTCATTGAAATGCTGACACCTCTCACCCATTGTCTAGGTGATCTAGCTTTCAGGGGCTGGTTTGGGATGATAGACCACGTCTGTGAGCAAAAGTATCACGGTGCTTACTGTGTAAGTGGATTCTCTTATGGATCAAAGCTGAGCTTTTTCAGGCTGATGTCCAGACACCAGATGGCTTCCCCAGTCTTTCATGCAGAACACTAGCAGCCCGCTTCAGTCAGTTATATTGCTCCTGCTAATATGTGTAGAGTGTCTATGTGATCCTGGCACATGTGTCCATTATCCATTAGGCAATGGCATTCCCTTTGAAGCTAGATGTCATGGCTGCTAATCTCTGTTGCAATTCTTGGCATCACTCACTATTTATCCAGGTTTGGGGTGGGAACACCGAAACATCTTCTCAGAAGGGACATTCAGTTTGCCTCATCACGAAGATGAAGAGACATTTAACTACTATTGTGCATATGAGCTTTTTCTGTTGGTCACCAATATCTCTTTCTACGTGTGAATGACAGCCAAGTCAAGTCTCTAAGAATCTGTAAGGCCCTCCTCCCTAAAACAGCACCAGAATCGCCTCCAGAGAGGCCAGCAGAGTGCTGCTGTCACTCCCCAGCTGCACAGGCTGAGTTTGCACAGTGAAAAGGGCTTTTGTAGGAGCTGTTTATTTCAACGATTCTGAAATTCCCTTCAAACGTTTTAATGATACATTTGGTCTACTTCTGGGTTTTGATTTCCCCATGACCAATATGAGAGAGTTGCTGCTGAGTGGGGGTATGGCTGGACTCTAAATGCTGCTTGTGCCAACACCATCCATACAAACCGAAGAAATGTACAAACCCCTCTGCATGCTTAATCAGCTCTGGCTGTCTGACTCTAGGAAAAGAATATCATATAACTTAAGGTTATGTTTGGCATATTGTTACCTTGTTACCCTCTCCTGTGCTGGGGTCCTGGATCTACTTAAATTGACAAACAAAATTTTGCAGGTTTTGCCTGACAAGCACACTGTTTATGATTTGGGGGATTATATTCATTTTCAGCATTAATTTCATAGAATAAGCAAAAATGTCAAACTTTGTTTACTAATTTTATACTCATCTGTTCTTTTAATATCCTGTCTTGGTTCTCTAGTTATAACATAGACGAACCTGAAGTTTGCTAGAAACATTTGCCATTAGCTTCTTCTGAAAAAAAATTAAATTTGAGGATAATCCTACCTCCAGAGCTTATTCTGTTCCTGGCCATTGACTGTGACAGCAGAAGGCTCATCTGAAGGCACTAGAGCATCCCATCTAAAAGCATAAAACATATTACATTTCATGAAAAAGCTAATTCAGATTGTTTAATTCTGGTAATATTGCCTCTGTCACCTTCAAAATCAAAATGTTCTTTCCTGTTATTATAAGGAAAACAACCAAATTGCTAAAAAACCCATTTGAATACACAGCCGCCTTATGTTGCATACTAATTTGATTAAAAACACCCGTGCCTCACCAGCATTTTTATATAAAACACATTGGTAAATTTAATAAAGGCTGTTGAAAAATAGATGTATCTGATGCGGTTCTGATGAGCAGGGCCCACAGCACTGACCGCTGCCCATCTGGACCGCAGGACAAGATCTTCCTGGCTGTCGTGGAAGGCATGAAACAATTGGCGAGCTGTATTTGTTTGCTCACTGCTTTGGGCACCGAGCCAACCTCATTGCAAATAACTGCATTAGCCGAGTGTATCCAAATTATTACAACGCAGCGTCCATCTCAGTTATTGCTGCTGAGGCATTTTCTGTGTCTTCATGTCACCAGAAAACATTTATTTGAAGGGTGAGCATCACATAAATTCAGATCCACTTGAATTTATGGAAAAGTGAGATGATTTCTTTCACAAGTGGTTTTATTTTTTCCCCCATCTCTGGAAGAAGGAGCCTTTGAAGTACTTATCGCTCGGCTCTTATTAAGTCAGAAGGGTTTCTGACCCTGGTCAGGGTCTTTGTCTTCATGGCTTTTTGCATTCTTCCATTTTATTTCACCATTTATTTCTTGGGATATTTTTCCGGGATGCTTTTATGCAATGTTTATCTACATTCCAACTGCTGTTGACATAGCATCTCATAATACTTGTGAAGAGTCAGTGTGCTGGTAACTGGGAAAAGCCAAGCTGAACAATTGGATAGAATGAGTATTTGGAAATTTTATTCCTTCACATGTGAGCTACAACCTAGGTCTGCACAAAGAGAGCAAATCCTAGGTCCTTTCTGATGGCCATTCTGGTGACTTCATACATCAATGGGCACTTCTAATGGCTCATTACTCCCCAACAATGGCTGTGCTAGTTCAGAACACACCCCAGCTCCCAGTCCACAAGGCTACTGGGTAGATGTCAAAACAGACTGTTCAGCAGAAACCATCCTGATTTATTTCTTATTCAGGCCTCTAATATACCTGCATTGCCCACTTACTCTTGGGCTTCTTTGTTTTAGCCTCCAACTTTGTTCAAGAAGCATCCTGTTTACACACTGAAAGTCCTGGTTTATTTTTCCACATCATTTATCCGCAACTTGGCTCCAGTGTCTTCTTAATACCTTGGTTTAATAATTTCATTACCTGTGATATGGAAACAGCAGTATCTACCATGTGCCATCAAGACCATCCATAGAACCAGAGAATAAATCATGGCAAATGATTTCAAATTTGAACTATCTATCACACAGTTAATGCTCAGGATCATGTGGCTATCTGGTCCCCCAAATTAGATATTTTTTTGAAAATATTTTAAAAGTATAGGAAAATAAACATAGTTTTATTTGTCTGAAAAACTACAGTGAATAACACAGCTGTCTTCTCAAAGAGGTTATTTGTTTTTTCATGTGTTATGATTTTTCATCTTTGACTCAGGTATTCATTGTTTTAAAGAAAGTTTCTCCTTAACTTCTCTTTATGTATTTTTTACATATGTGTCAGTGCCCACAAAAGCCAAAAGAGGACATTAGATTCCCTGGGACTGGAGTTATGAACAGTTGTGAGCCACCATGTAGGCACTGGGAACCGAACCCAGATGTCTCTCTGCAAGAGCAGACAGTGCCCTTAACCATTCAGCCATCCATCCTTCCAGCTCCCTAAAAAGGTTTAACTCCACTAAGCGCTATTTTACATGAACTTAAAATTCAACAAAAACTTATGTGATGTGAGTTTTACTCTTATAGCAATTTCAGTGCTCCAGGAGAATAATTCCATGAAGAAAATTAGGACTGACTTCTGGATTCTTCTGTCACTGCTCCTTCTCAGGTGTGCTGAGCACTCCAGTTAAACAGCAGATAGTGAGGTAGTTTCTCTCTGAACAGCATCTACCAAGAGCTGCTTGAAAAATGTCCTGAGAACTCAGAGAGTTTAAAGACCAAACCAGTTGTGGAATAATTAAAACATATAAATCCAAACATAAAAATGTGTAAATGTTTCCTTTTTTTTTGAGATTATGATATAATTACAACATTTCCTCCTTCTCTTTCCCCCCTCCAAACTATCCTGTTTATCTCTCCTAACTCTCTTCCAAATTCATGGCCTCTTTTTTCACTAATTGTTATTACACACACACACACACACACACACACACACACACACACACACACACACACGTTTTCCTAAATATAACCTGCTTAATATAGTGTTACTTGCATGCATGTTTTCAGGGCTGACCACTTGGTACTGGATAACCCATCGGTATACCCTTCCTTGGGAAGACTATTTCCCCCACTCTTGCTTTCCTTGGTTTTCTATGATTCTTTTAGGTAGGGAATGTCAGAAGCTACACTGTAAAGTCTCTGCAAATGTGACAGCCTACACATGAGCTGAACTGAATAAGGACAAGAGCAGTAGAGTATACATACTAAAGTGTATGGGAGAAAGCCATAAAATGTTTTATGGTAAATGTTCTAAGGTAACAGATGGCATGAAATTACCTTTTCATTAGGATAATGAAATAAGATTTTTTTTAAATTTAGATAAGTACGTGTGAGTAAATAATTATATACATTTTATTAACCATATTAAATCTAATGCATGTGTGTTTTGTATGTTTATGTATTTTATATGAAATGTGACTTTTCTGTGCATTATAGAATATTGTTGATTTGTATCTTTTTTAAAAATAGATGTATATTATTTATATATGTGTATGTGAGTGTGTCTGCTGTGGGTGTGTGCACTTATGTGCAGTGCCCATAGAGGCCAAAGGAGGGCACTGGATTCCTGTCGCTGGAATTACAGGCTAGTGTGTGTACTAGGAAACGGAACTTGGGTCCTCTGGAAGAGCAGCCAGCACTCCTAACAACTGAGCTGCCTCTCCAGCTACTTATTCTTTATAACTATTTTCTCAACATTTCTTATCACCTGACATAAGTTTGAAAAGCACTGTGTGCTATTATTTTGTAAAAAGTCTTGCAGTTGTCCTGTGGTATGTTTTCTCTGGCTTTGTCCTTTACTTTTTAGGGATCCCAAAATGACCCTTTACTTTGTGGTAAGATATGGTTTCTCAAAAATCCGTCTTCATCAGCTGGTTAAGTCCCATTGTCATTCCAATGTTATTTGGGTTTTAAATTTAAATCCAAAGATCACATTATGGTGATATAATTTGTCTGATTGTCTTTCTGCAGAGTAGAGTAATGGGAGATAATGGCTGATTTCTAAGTGAAGTTTGTGGAGGAAGTCTCGTGTGAGAACTATTTCTAGAAGCTTCTGAGCTAGTGTACAATAAAAGAGTGTGGTCATCACATTAATTATTGAAGAACTGAGTTAAATATTTACAGAACATTATGTTTGTTTGTGGGCTGCTATAGCAAAATATCTGAGACTGGATAACTTAAAAAATGAGAATTTACTCTCTTACAACTTTGGAGACTTGAGATTTAAAATCAGTGTATCAGAAAACCATGTTTTCTCTGACTTGAGCTGGCACAGATCCACCACAACCTCACTCCTGGCATCTAGTATCTGAAAGCATCATGGGCTTGTACCTGACTGTCTTCTCCCAGGGTCTGTTTACATCATCATCTTCTCTATGCATGCCTGCTTCCACATCCACATTTCCCCTTTTGTAAGGATGCTGGTGGTATGGTCAAAGACTATGCCAATGACCTACATTTAATTTGCTTCCCATTATTTCTTCTTAATGGACAAAATTCAGCTGATGCTGTGTGATCCACCATTCTTAGAAACTTCCATCTTTGGAGTTGTTCTTTTACATTTAGGAGTGCAAACATGACTTTTCTATTAAAAAAAACCACACACAAGTTCATAAAGAGTATTTAAAACAAGTGTTTTTCTTCAAGACAAACCACCTGACTTAGAGCATCCTCAAATAAGTGAAATACCGAAGAAGAAAATGACCCATTTTATCATTAGACCTTCAGTAGACAGTCATGCATAGAGCTGAGGGCTGCGGATGCTGAGTAATACAGTGCTCATCCAACCTATACAAGGCCCTGAGTTCAGTTCCAGCCCTAAGGAAGCCAAGAGTTTTTTTGAAGCTTGTGCTATTTGCTGCTTGGTGTAAAACTTGTAGGAAGATATTTGAGTTTACAAGGGGACATGAAGATTAGGGCGTTTTAGTTTGGAAGTACCTCTTTTCATTTCACAGATGAACAAACACTTGAAGGCCCTAAGCAATATTTGTCCAGAATGAAAATAAAAAAAGAATTTGCTGGCAGATGGATTAAATAGACAAACTTTTATCCATAAAGAATATTTTACAAAATATACAAATTGGAGACTTCAGTTGGGAAGAGTATATAGTCTCATACCTAATGTGTATACATGCACGCACGCGTGCACATATGCGCACACATACACACACAATTACTGAAATGTAGACATATCATAGAAATGAACCTCAGTACTTAGGCTTTCCGTTTGTAACATATCAGTGAAAACTATAGGCGCAGAAGTTACAGAGGGAGGGAACACACTTAGGGAACCCACATCAATTGTCATCTGCCCTGGGAGACGGCAACCCTGAGGTTCAACTTCACTGTTGCCTCTTTGTGCTGTTTGTGTTTTTTCCTCCCAATTCTGCTCTGATTATTTAGCTGACTCAAGCAGCTGAAGTGGAAGCTGCGACGTCTTTGCTTTTACAGTTGATTTAAAATAACACAAAGGCAGGACACAGTTCTGCCTGCCATTATATAACACTTACAAAGTAATTTGATGTGTCACTTGACATTGCCAGAATCCTATCCATAGACAACAAAATGGCACAGCTTCGTCACTGGCGTAGTGCTTTAGCCGTACACATAAGTATGGAAGCAGAATTAAAGCGAAAAGGCATTTGCTCTGAAAGAAAACCAGACTCTGGGTTATGCCAGGCATTTCTGAATTTCCACTAAAACTCCACATTCTCTGAGTATTGAAGTAGCCCACTCAGCAGCAAGCAGGCAGCTTCGTTTAGAGCTGAGTTGTGGACTTCTCTTTATGATGTTACTATAAAAACAATTTCAGTTTTGTTGTTTTGTTTTTGAGACAGGGTCTTCCTGGATAACCCAGAATGCCCTGGTACTCACGGTGTAATCTAGACGGGCCTTTAACAATGATCTATCTGCCTTAACTCCTCAAAAGTGGGGTTATAGATGTGCAGACCATGCCTAGCTTCTTCTAAACTATTTTAAATGTTATGCTTCACTATCAGATTCTGAAATAACCATCTCCCTTTTTGCTCATAACTAGCTTTGTTTTGGAAATTTTTTTCATTTTTAATAAGTGTCCATTTGTCATTCTGTTACATAGACTCAAATAGTGAGATGCGTAAAATTGTCTTCCTGAAGAGCAGTGGTCTCAACCTGCCTAATGCTGTGACCCTTTAATACCTCCTGTTGCAGTGACTCCCCCAACTAGAAATCATTTTTGTAGCTACTTCATGAAATGGTAGTTTTGCTACATTTGTGAACTATAATATAAATATTTTTAGAGACAGAGGCTTGCCAAGTGAATCAGGACCCACAGGTTGAGAACTGCTACTCTGGACATACCAGAGTTCTGGATACAAAGACACAGAATTTAAAATCAGCCTTAAATGGGGTTGTGGGATCACACTTATGTGTTTGTAATAGCTGTGAGGCTTATTGGCTATATGTCTTTGGAAACATTACCAGTGTGTCTCAGAGAAAAAAGCTTAAGATTTTTAGACTGAGATGCAAGCATGAAATATTTAGATACTTTTAAAAATCCCTCACTTCTTTGAAAATAAGGTAAAACTCACTGCTTCTTCATCCTAATTCAGCTTCCCCTACATAGACACATTTACTTCGTGTTCCTAAACACTGATATTTTCTATTTATCTGTAGGCTTCTGTGTGAAGTTCTGGAAAGTTCCATGCTATATACTTATGATATGTTTGCTAGCCACCCATGAATTTTTTTTGTCAGAAGACATGAGACAACTTGGATGTTTTAGCTATATATAACTACATATAACAGAATTACTTTTTGATGATTCCTGAGCAATCATACAAATGAAGAACTTAGCAATTGAGATGAAATTTATGCAGGTTTTGGCATAGATTTTCATGAGATTTAGACTCCAGTATTCCTGTCTTAGAACAACAACAGGGTTAGCCACAGGACTGATAAAATAGGTATTCAATAACTCTAAATGCTCATATAGCAGATTGTTAGTGAGCACCTGATGTATACCCTGAGTTATGTTTAATACTGAAGACTCAGAAAGGCTACAGAGATAAAATCTATGTCATGGGTCTTAACATTTTAATGCTTTACTGTAATTTAGGCATAGGAGATTATTATCAACCTCTGCAGTTATCCAAAATTATGAAAGCACAACTTACAGAAATATATTAATCTTCCATTGTGATTCTGTGTAATATGGTGTTATTTTCACCATTTTAAGCAAAATTTAGGTAAATATAGACTTCAAGTAGTTGAGAAGTGTATTTCCTTTGGTTACATATATAAATAATATATTTTTAAGAACTTTTTTATTCCTAAAAGCAGTTTGCTTAGAAAATTCTGAGTCAAATTCCAAACCCCCCATCTATCATCCCAAACACTGTGGAGTGTGACTCAGTTTTGACTTACAGTGAGCTGTCTGATGTCACATGGTTTCAATGGTTATGCTGAGCTTACTGAAGTAACTGGGAAAGACTGTTGTGTGAGATAAGTGTCAATAAATCATGATATTTGCTTTTATGAAAAAAAAAACCCTTCACAATTACATGATTGCTGAAGTATCTGACTGTTGGTGACATACAGTTTCTTTTCCAATTTTACTCCTCAGGTAGATTAACTGGGGGGGGGGGGGTACATATGATGTGTGTATGGTTTTTATGTGTGTATGTGCCTTTGTTTGTGTATATGGTCAGGGATTCACTGTTGAAAACATTTCTCCATGTAGAACGAGGATAGCATATTGAAAAACAGAATGCCTTTTGAATTATACTCAGACTATAAATTATTTTGGCTTTAAGATATAAATAGCTAGTTAGCATTCAAACCCAAACACTCAGTTATGCCATTTAATTTTGTAAATGTTGAAATAGGAGTTGACATTTGCCACATACTGCTTTAACCTCTTTACACGAATTGATTAGCTCAGTGTTTATCACTCTGCAATGACAGAGCAATATCACACAGCCACTATGTGACAAAGCCAAAATCCCAAGCGTGGCTCTCTCTCACAGGCGTGATGCTCTCCATCATTATGGCAGAACACTGGTTTGCCAGGTTCAATCTGGTATCCTGGGAAGATTCCTGCTAGAATTCAATGTCTCGATAGTATCAGACTACGCATTTAGATGTTAATAATTTTCAGAGAAAATAGGGTAGTAGAAAATAAGACACTCATTTGTTACTAGATACTCCTTTATATAAAATCTTCAGTGGTGTTCATTGTATACCATGTTTTAAGACAAGATTGATGCTGTTGTTTCGATAATTATCCCCAAGGGCTTCTCTGCTGTTTTGAGGGCTTGGTCCTTAGGCAATGGCATTGTTAAAGGGAAGTGGAAGGTTTAAGAGACAGAGCCTGGTGGGAGATCTTAGTGGACTTTAGTGGGAATGTGCCCTCAAAGCAGATTGTGCGATGCTAGATTCCTATCTTCATTTGCTACCTGACTGTACCATACTATCGGGAGCTTCCTCTGCTACACATTCTAACGTGAGCTGCTGCCTCTTCTCTGGAGCATAAATACATTGAGACCAACCAACCATGGACTAAACCTCTGAAACAATGAACCGAACTAAAGATGTTCCTTATAACGTAATTACCTGCAACATTTTTGTCATGGTAACAGATTGATATCTACACACCCATTTGTAGCATTAACACTGCAATCTTCATTCTGCGTGTTCATCAAATGACATTCTCAAGTTTTAGGAACCACACACTCAGTACTAGAATTCCCATTTTAAAATTTGGGTTATAAAGCTGCAGAGGTAGTGCTCCTGGTCACGTGTTTACCTGACATGCATGAAGCCCTCAGCGCTGTCCCCAGCATCCCATCAACTAGTGTGGTTGCATACGTTTGCGATCCCAGCAATGGGGAGGTAGAGGTAGGAGCATCTACACGCCAAGTGTGAGGCAGTCTCGGATGCATGAGCTCCTGCCTCAGAGTTAAAACTAGTCATGTTAGCTCTTCCACCCATGTGGTGTTTTCACAGTATTCTTCCGCCTTGATTATCTCAGCTTTGCCTAATGTCTACAGCTACCTCTATTTGGTGACCACCGTCACTTTCTTTGACATATTCTCACAACCATTTTCTAAACCAAAGTATGTTCTTTGGCACAGTCCTCAGGCAGGGATAACCTCAGGCACGCTGTGTTGTGTGTTTCTATATGTGAGACCTGTATGTCTGGGCAAGTCCTTGGATACTTTTGTATGCTTTTTTAGTTTCTTGTTATCTTGCTTTCCACGTCCAAATTGATAATTTCTTTCCTTCATGAGCAACTTTAATTTTTTTCAAGGAGGATATCTTTTTTAATTAAAGTTTCTCATAAAATATATTTTGATCATTCTCCCCTAACCAGCCTCCTTCTCTCTTTCTCCCTCCCTCCCTCCCTATCAATCTATCTATCTATCTATCTCTGTCTTTATTTCTCTCTGCCACAAAAAAGTAAAAAACAAACAAAAACCCCATGAAAACAAAACTCAAAACAAACAGGCAAAAGACCAATAAGACAAAAAAAAATGCCAAACAAAGCAAAGCAAACCAAAAAGTCTACAAAATATGCCAATGAGTTCCTCTTCTGCTGGCCAACTACTCCCGGATGTGGGGCCTGTCCTGGAGTGTGGTTGACTTACTCACAGTGACATTCCACTGGAGAAAGCTGATCTTCCCTTTATGACTGCGTATCAGTAACCTTGGTTAGGAGTGGGAACCCCATGGCCGCTTGTCTCTCTCAGTGCTGGGACTTGCCAGAAGTTATAGTTGAAAACAAATTTAAAGCAAGAGGGTTTTTACCATAGACCAACAGTCAACAAAAGAGCATTTTATGTTATTTTAACAGAGGCACGGTCTTAAAATATTTAGATACGGAGCTAAAAGTCCATGAAAAATATATGAGAGAAAAGAAATGCAGAAAAAGATGCAGGACAAAAGTTAATGTCAGACGCTAAGGACCAGCTCAGAATACAGAAAGTTTGTGAGCAAAAATCACACGTGTTAAGTGTGTTCTGTCTACAGTACTATCTGTGTTCAGATCTCTGTATCGGGAGCAGTGATACTTGGCTGTGTTGTGCCACCTCAACGAGAGCACCCGTGGTGATCCTTGGGGTTGCAGTGGATTTATTGCAGTGGCGTTTGTGACTTCCTGAAATCAGTCCTACATGGGAAATAGTCAAAAAATAAAAAATCATTTCCACCTTTCTTGATTAGTAGTGGGACTTCATCAATGTGGAGTGTTAATTCCCACTGCCACATAGGACATACATGAAATGCATCCCATTTCTCAAAAAGATATTCCCAGAATCCTGAGGTAGAGCAGCACCAAGGCATATATCATTTTTAAAAATAGTATACAATCCTATTTTATAAAATAGCCAAAATATGGCAGGGGAGATGGCACTGTGGGTGCAGCATTTGCTGTGTAAGCATTAGGGCTAGAGTTTGAATCTTTAGCACCAACATAAATGCTGAACGGACATGGCAGTTACCTATAAGCCCTGGGAACGTAAAGGCAGAGGATCCCTGGGCAAGCTAGCTGCCTAGACTAGCCAAATCTGTGAGCTCCTGGATCAGTGTGATACCCTGCCTCTATATGCAAGATAGAGACTGAATGAGGAAGATACATATTACCCTCTAGCAGCCACATACACATGTGCATATGGGTATTTGCATACATTGACATACATGTATACACCAACATATATGAATGTATGTATACAGCTGCACACACACCACACACATATGCATAGACCGATTTGCCAAGAAAACAACCTATAATGCCTTCAATAAATTCACTTAGAAATGTTTTAGCTACGAAATTAGAAAAATAGTCACTATAGATCCCACTATGAGTCAGAAAAAGGTTGTAGTTTTTACAACTACAGGACAAAAATGTGTAAGAATGAAGAAATAAAGATTTACACACATACACAGAAATAGAAGAGATTCACATACATTTCAATCATTTTGGATTTTGAGGACCAAGTGAAAAGTTGGAGCCCAGATACTGTAAACACAAGTGGCATCTGCACTTAAAATGAATGAGTTATTCTTAGTTTTCTTGAGTAATGCCATCCTTATGAAGTTAAAAGGTGACGAATAAAGCCTAATTGTTTTTATACCCTTTTGGATTATTTTTCTAAAGTCTTTTTATTACCAGAACAGAATGCTAAACACTATTTTGGATTTATGTGGCTATATTCTTTTACATGGAAGACAACAAAGCACCCGTGGAGACTGACAACTTTGGAATGCCAGATAGTGAGAGGGTGATCACTCAGTCAAGAGAACCCTGAAATGAATTATCAGCAAGGCCAAGAGTCTCTAGGCAATGGTTCATAAAATGCCTTATATGAATTTTGACAGAGTCTTTGTATTTTTGATGCCACACATAAGAGTTAAAAGTATGTCTCTCCCTTGTTTCTATATTCTTCACAACATTGGGGAGGTTCAGTCTTAAGTCTCAATTTCTTTTATTCTAATATACTTCACAGAGTTGTCAAGCAACCTACATAAAAACAATGTTGATAAGGCTCTTCTCTCGGAATCTGAGCACATGGATGTTGTGTAATTTCTCACCTATTAGTCAGTAATGCTAGAAGGTTGCACTTCCCTAAGGAGTTTCTGGGCAGGTCAAGTGTGACAGTTCTTTGAAATTGGGTCTCCTTGAAGATCTTCAAACACACTGTACTGTATCCACTGTTCACTAATAACTGGGTTCTCAGAATGCTTGTGTTTGGAGGCTGTCAAGTTCTGAGGTTTCTGGGAAGCCAGAGACAGGAGGGCCTGATGCTCTCGTGGATGTTCGCCTGCTGTCCTTGAATGGGTTCTCCTAGGATCGTTGAGAGATGTTGCTCGGACTCTTGAATTCTGTGAGAGCTGTTTGTCAGATTTTGCTTTTATTTGTATAGAAGCATGTTTTCATTGATTCTGGCCCCGCTACTCTAGAATGCTGTTGCCACAAATATAAATTGCCCCAAAATAAATCACACCTTTTTATGAAAGGTGACCTTGGTGTATATAAGCATGTCTAAATAGGAGTGGCTATTATAATTTGAACTGTAATGTAAAAATGAACCATAGCCTTTTGTTATAGAATTATGTGTGCCAGCATAGCTATCTTATTATAAAATGACAAGCATTAAAAAAATGAAATGTTCCATGTGATTGTCCACTGTACCTGCCTCTGTGTCATGATGGATAACACATGGACTTCCATATGGTCCACCACCTTAAGAGGAGAAAGTCAAAGATAATAAAGTCGTGTAACAATGAGGTTTGATTTTTGCTGCCAATCTTCTTCATCAAATCGTTTGATGAGACCTCAGATATCATGAGAACACTGATAACTCCCAGACCCAGAAAAGCGCTGCTAGATCCTGAGGCACTCATGGCATAAAGGACCATGTCAGCTGTTGAGAAAAAGGAGCTTGGGTGCAGGTAACAGAAATACCAGAAATTCACATTGGGAAGTTAATTTTGCCTTTCAAAAGCAAAGAAAATTAAATCTAGACAGCATGGAACTAAACCTCACAAAAAGCAGCCTAGATGCGTTTCCTTGGAGAATAAAAGTCTATTCCTTGAAATATCACATGGGCTCACCAAAACTAAATGTTGCTAATTTTTCCTCCTTTCCATTCCTGCTTTGTTTTTTATTGTTGTGATAAAGAATTGGAGCGCCGGGCGGTGGTGGCGCATGCCTTTAATCCCAGAACTCGGGAGGCAGAGCCAGGTGGATCTCTGTGAGTTCGAGGCCAGCCTGGGCTACCAAGTGAGCTCCAGGAAAGGCGCAAAGCTACGCAGAGAAACCCTGTCTCGAAAAACCAAAAAAAAAAAAAGAAAAAAAGAAAAAAAAAGAATTGGAGCAAAATCAACTTTGGGAGGAAAGGATTTATTCGGGTTACATGTCCTGATCAGAGTCCATCATTGAGAAAAGCCAAGGCAGGAACTCAAGCAAGAAGGCAGGAGGAGGCAGGAAGAGAAGCAGAGGCCATGGAGGGTGCCACTTTAGTGGTTTGTTCACTGCTTGCTCAGCCCATGTTCTTAGATCATTCAGGACCACCTGCCTAGGGGAGGTACCAACCACGGTGGATTGGGTCCTCATATATCAGTCATTAGTCAAGACGATGCACCTACAGACTTGCCTACAAGTCAATCTGATGGAAGCATTTTCTTGATTGAGGTTCTCTCTTCCTAGATGACTCTAGCTTGAATAAAGCTGACAAAAAAACCAAGCAGCACAATCCCAAGGGGCAGTTAAATTTTAGATAGGACTTCTGAATAACTACAACCAAATGAGATTAATTAATGGTTTTAATGTCACCTCTGATATTTTCAGTGAGTTTCCTTTCATTTTTGCCTGTTTCTTTAAGTCCTACTTACCCGATATATAATTGCAGCATTATAAGAAAAATATAAGCCTCATGATGGAAAAATTGGTTGAAGATTATCAGGATTGAAAAAAAGAAAGAAAACAAAGCGATGGGGTTTAGAAGGCAATAGAAACCAATATTTAGATTCCAGCATTCCATTATGTAAAGCCAGAAGTCAGTCCCTCTCCTTTTAAATTAATGTTAAGAATTCATTTTGTAGGAGATGGGGAAACAATCATTAAACATTTGCCATAGAACCATGAAGACCTGAGTCCATGGAAAGGGGGAAAAAAGGACTTGTTTGTGTATAATTGTAACCATAGTAACCCAGTGCTAGGGGAGAGGAGACAGGTGGATCCTTGGGCCCAGAGCAAGCTACCCTAACCTAATCAGCAAGTTCTAAGCAAAGGTGGAAAGCATTCTGAGGAATAAGCCAGACCTACAGTTGGCCTCTGGCCTATACATACTCACAAATATGCACATTGCTCATACATACACACATACACATAAAAAAAGAAAAAATTCCAGGAGAATACTACAAAATGAAGTGAGTTGTGGTCTGCTAGAAGTTGGGGATTATATTTAAGAACTTTTTCTGCTTAAGAAAAGGTAGAAGTAATTGACAAATTATATGTAAGTAAAAGATTGAATCTGATTATTCCAACATGATTCATTTATTTTTACCAATTCATTCTGTGTGATAAGTCTTCATCTTTCCTGA
This sequence comes from Peromyscus maniculatus bairdii, assembly GCF_049852395.1. Classification (NCBI taxonomy): domain Eukaryota; kingdom Metazoa; phylum Chordata; class Mammalia; order Rodentia; family Cricetidae; genus Peromyscus; species Peromyscus maniculatus. The sequence goes on along the minus strand of NC_134870.1, from coordinate 12,168,367 downwards.
TGATGGATATTAGTGAGATCCGAAATTGAATGAGAATATCACCCTTGAAGCAATTAGTATGCATGGTATGACAGCTTTCAGATCACTTCGTCAATGCTGGTGTGAGAAAGCCTGTGCTGAAAATACAGTATAGACTGTGATGTTGTTTTGCAGAAATAACTTTTAAGTATTCAAATTGAGCCCTCACTATCTTAAACTGTAGCTCCATGATTTCATCTAATGAAAGAAACTAAATGAATCCATGCTAATGCATCATTGGGATGTGCGGAACAAGAAGAACAAATCACACAAATTTCCCCACTTAATTATAGTGATAGAAATTCATTGTCATATTATTGACCTATTTGGTCATGCCCAAGTTAATCATGTCTGAACCTTTCCCAGTGGGAAATAAGCTTGTTCACTTCCTGTCTTGCAAGCATACTGACTCAAACTCAGTCACAGATGCCCACAGCCCTGATCACTGCAGCCCACCGTAACCATCGCCTCCAACAGCGCAACTGCAGTCTGCCATGAGCCCGGGAGACTGGATGTCAGAAACTCATCACTTCCTGTGTCCTCTCCTCCCCCAATTCTGCTCAATCATTTGCCACATTAAATTAAACCGAACTCGGTTTGCAAAGCCCTCTCTGCTTCCCCTTGCAAGAAGCTGTTTTGAAATCTTGAAAGAGAGTTTACGTGAGGTAGCAGACTAGTAAGCCAGCAACTTTAGTCGCTTATTAAAGTCAAGCATGTGTCTTTGTTTCATGTTGCTAATGATGCGGAACCATTGAGGCCCGAGTATATTTCGCCTGGACGGTGTGGGAGCGGATGCTGAGAGCTCATTACTTGGCTCCCCATCGGAATCCTGCAGGCTTCCGCTCATTGAGGAGACTGTGGGGGCTTTGACAGAATTATTATACTGAATATTTTTAGACTCATTAACTATATCACCAAGGCAAAACATCTCTTCCTCAGATGCAAATGGCTGAAGCTACTGTGGCTTTCCTTTAGTTATTGCAGAAAAAGGGATGAAGCTTGAAAACAGCTTGGGCTGGGGAAAGGACTTTTCATGCCTGAATGTTTGGTTTTCGCAACTCGTATTGGGACTGTGTGGGGCTACATTTTGCCACATTTGAGCCACTTGTATTTAAGTGCTGCTTACAGAGATAAACACACACAATTCTCTATATTAGGCAATAGACAAAATCTTTTTTTTTAATTTCCTGTATGTCCTAGAATGCATTTCTGGATGAGGCTCTGATGATAATGTCCTAAGCTGGAGCTTATATATTCATTCCTCAGATCCTGAAGGAACTTTCGGTGCCTGACCTAAATCTAAACTGAGAATGACTATGTAGTTAAAATAATAATTGGAGGAATAGCTGTTCTCTAATTCAGGAATTGTAAAGTATGCTGCCTGGCATGAAAGACGACACACTGCCTTAGATCATTACCACACCTTAACACGGCAGTCTGATTTAAGGCCCAAGAGCAAGAAAGGAATTTTAACCCACCTCCAAATTGCCTTGCTCTCCCAGAACTCAGTTTAACTTTAATATCACTTTATTCAGGCTTTAAGTGATTTAATTTAGGCTGCAGAAGCCCTTTAAGAAAAAGTATGCATAGTTTAAAATTAATCCTTTAGAGAAAAGGATGGAGCTACCTTTATGGTGACTCTATGCAACTCAAGTTGGAGTAGAGAGTTCCATATTCCCAAGAATAAATTAAGTCTAGACACTTTGAAAAGGAGTCTTCAATTTCTTGTGTACTCCTATATCTAAGTGTGCCAAAAATTTGCCACCTGGAGCATCTAAGATGAAATGTGTTTTCTGGCCATTTAAACATGAAGGTTTGATTAGAAATATCATTCAATGGTTGTCGCACATTAATATCTAGTGTGTTGGAAGAAGCAGCCTTTGATTCTGGCTGTGGTTCATTTCCCACACAACAGTGCTCTGACAGTGGTGACAGTCACTTCACACATGACGAATTTCTTCTGCTTCCCATGACCACCAGGGAACCTGTGGGGAATACTTCACATCTGATACATGATCTCCTCTGGGATTCCTCCATTCGAATAGCCATTCTGATCAGTAGTCCATTATGAAATGCAGCTTCCACGATGGAAACCAAAGAGGAGATGGAAATGCTTAGGAAAGCAAACAGCTTAGCAAATATGTGGAGCTGGATTTCACATGCATACAATCTTACCCTCCATCTGAGAACCCCGATATTCTTTAATAAGACTCGACAAGACCACATTTTCTTCCAAAATCACACACATAGTAAATACCAGATAGTGTGAGTTAGAAACTATTTGACTTAGGTAATTAAAAGACAGATAATCTCGCCAGTGCTCCATTCCGGGGGGGGGGGGGAGGGCGCTCACTTTACCTGGAACTCTAAGGAGATAATTCAAAATTTCTGCCCATGATTCTAAGAATGGTCATAAGATTGTGTAATGCCATTCTTTAATTATTTAGACTCCTTACAAATGAGAATTCAAAATGCATATGTTACTACCACTAAATCTGAAGCTCCATCATTTTGCAAAATTATATCGTATCTTGAGTTGAATGTATGCTTTTAGTTTTCCTTGTAAAGGAGGCAGAGTAAACAACATGAACACACTATGTAGTACATTAAAAAATAAGTCTTGAATTGGGACAGTAAATAAAGGAATGGAAAAGAAATAGAGAAAAGAAGGATTAGCCCGAAAGGGTCGTTTTTAAAATAAGGATGTGACAGGATTGAGAAAATTGGCCATGTTAATGTTTGGGGAGAGATTATGTTAACACAGTGTTCCAAAATCACAAATACCTTGTCTGAAGTAATAAAGGAAGCAAAGAGACTGTAGAGATGTTGTGTGTGACTGTCCTTTAAAAACACACACACACACACACACACACACACACACACACACACACACACATACACATACACCTTAGAAAACCAACTTAGAATTTGATCTGTAAACAGACAAAAATCTGTTTCAGAATGGGTTACAGGGGTCAGAGGCATCTTCAGCAACCTGGACAAGATGGGATATGACAGTAAGAACCAATGTAACTCATGATTAGATGAGTGCCTGTTTTATTGATCCTAACAGTTCTTACACAGGAAGGATTACACTTTCAATATAAAACATTCCCCATGGTCTCATGGTTTTGAACACTTAGTCCTTGGTGGTGTGACTCTTTGGGAAGGTTTAGAGTTTGGGGAGACAGGGGCTAGCTATATGTACATCACTACTGGTAGACCCTGAGGGTGATAGCCTAACATGACTTTCAGTCTCTCTGTTTGCTGGTCCTTTAAAACATGAGCAAGCATGTGCTCCATGCTCCCACAGCCATATCTTCCCTGCCATCATGGACTGTATCTTCTTAAGCCATGACCCAGAATAAACTCCTCCTCCTTTAAGCTTCTTGTTAACAAGTATTTGTTCACAGCAATTAGAAAAGTAAGGAACACAGGAGGCTTTCATGACAGTGAGATGAACACTAAGATATATCAGCTAATAGATGACTTTTTGACATTTCCACTTAAAAGATATGACCTTGTTGAAAACATACCTTGAATCATTTAGTTCACTGAGAGAAGTAAACGTTAACTTAGGACAATCATTAGGAAAGTAAAATTTAATATGATGGGAAACCTTGACTATGGAATACATCCCTCCCCACCACTGTTGTCAGGACTGACTTTCTGCAAACCTTGTCACTGGATTAAAGAATGACAAAGGTCCTCTGTAAGATCTGTGAACATGAAACACCTCTTCTGGGTAAGAAGAGTTTGTGGTTCTTGCGTATTGGTGTTTTTACTAGTATTCATTGCTGTCACTGTGCAGGACTTTGGAAGTCCCACTTGCATTCATTTCACAATTCCTGCAGATCAGAAATGCAAGCACAGTTCTGCAGGAGTTTCTGCTCAGCATCTCATAAAACTGCAGTCTAAATCTAGTCATCAGCCAGGCTGCGTTCCTGTCTAGAGATCAAGGTTGTCTTCCAAGGTCACACACTAATAATGGAATTCAGTCTCTCTTGCTGGCCATCAACCAGCAGTCACAGTATGGTTCTCAGCCACCTTGGCCCCTTGACCAGTCCTCCCACCCACATCACTTGCTCCTTCCAGGTTAGGAGAGTTTTTCTCCCTACTGACTAAGACAGACATAGTGATGCCCCATTCCTTTGGGCATATCGCACTAATTAGAACCAAGCTCAAGGTTCTGGTCACCCTCAAGGAGACTCTATAAGGGTTTGATTCAATAAAGAGCATCTTAGAATTCTGCCTGCCACACAGACTTAGGGAGTATTTGTTTTTATATGTGAATCTATTTAAAACATTTGACTTTAGGAGGGCCTGAGCAGGCTGCAGAGATGGCTCAGTGGGTGAATTGCTTGTTGACAAGCATGAGGACTTGACTTCGAATTCCCAGTAAAGCGGGACATGGTAGCTTGCATCTGTAATTTCAGCACTCCTTCTAGGAGATGAAAGGCAAAGACAAGAGAGTTTTAAAACCTGAACAATCATGAGAAGTTTTGTATTAAAAGGGACTGGACTAAGAGGATGTTAGTGTATTCAAATAGTTAACACATGGACCCACTACCCTTGCTTATAGAGAAGAGAAACAACAAAGTGCCCTGTCTCAAATAGTATAAAAGTTGAGGATAGATACCCAAGGTTGTCTTCTGACCTCTACATACATGCATGTGTGTGCCCACACTCAAGCACTCAATTGTACACACATATGTGCACACATCACACACACACACACACACACACACACACACACACACACACATCTCCTACATAGACATACGTGCACACACCATGCATACACATTTATATGCATGTGACATGCATATATGTCTTCCACACAAAGACTGAACAATAATTTAAACAAAGGCACTTGGCAAATGGAGACTTTCTAGTGGTACTGTTCATCAAATATTTAGGCACTAACCAAATTGTAGTAGCTTTAAGGTTAAATAAATAAGGAATGATCAAATTGGGAATTGGAAATTGTCATTATTTCCATCAAATGCTTGTTATTAGACATTTATTTGTACATTCCTCTCCAGTGGGTTGTGACCTTGGAAATAAATTAGCTTGCACGATGCCATGAAGCATTAGGAGTGTTCCCCTCATAAAACAGTGCCTCTTTAATAAACATTTCTCAGGTGCAAAGCTAATCCAGAGTAAACCTAGTCTTAAGTGAGTTATCACAGCCTATTATAAAAGCCACAATAATGAAAAGTTTTGTCTTAAAGGGGACTGGACCTAGGAGTATGTTAATGTACCCAGCCAGTTGAACATCCACACATCCTTATACTTGATGACTGGCCATTGGCGTGAAAGTTAATCTCACCTTAAGAAAATGGTGTGTCTTCATTTTTTCTTTCTAAACACAGCTTTTTTTGTAAAGGCAACATTTAAATATCACATCTAGACTCAAGCAGAGCACAATCACTTCACATTTTAGCAGTAGGCTTCAATTCTACTTTAGTTACTCCAGATTTCCACTCCTGTCAGGAGCAGGGTAGCAAAACTCACTCCTTTCTCCTTCATACACACAAATTTAACTGTCACAAGGAATATCAGTTTATTTTGGAAAGGGGAAGAGTAAATGAGATGAGTAATTCCTTTGATACTTGTTATATTAGTCAGAATGGAGCCAATAGGAGATGGGAGAGAGGAGAAAGTGGAGTGGAGGGGGAGAGGGAAAGAGGGCAGAGGAAGAGAAAAGAAATAAAAAGGGAGCAAGAGAAGAGGAAAACAAGGAAGAAAGGACAAGGGAGGGGAGGGGAGAGGAGGGGGCCAGACAGGACCACATGGGAGGGCGAGGGAGGGAGGCAGGAGAAGGGGAGGTAAGGTGTTTGTCTTTTGGTTTTTGATTCAAATATTTTCTAGAGTGGATTTTGTTTTTCTACTAAACATCTTAAACTTTGCTTGTAGTCAAATGCATCTGGATTTTTCTTTGAGATTTATTCCATTGCTTCTTGTAGAAAAGATTTGCCTATGCCTTGATCAATTAAAATTCCATCTGGATTTTCTTCCAGCTCCTATAGCTTAATTATTTGCACTTAACTCTTTAGTTCATACTTACCAGTGAGAAATCTATTACTCTTGCAGTTTTACAACCTAATTTTGCATATGATATTATATATTGAGCATTTTCCAATAAAATGAAATATTATTTGGGGAATGCTATGAGCAGAGGATATAATTTGTAGTTTTCAAAACTGCCAAATTTCTTAACATTGTTGATTTGTTTTGATTTCTTAAAATCTACATGAAGTTCTTATATACTATTCTCAATTAAATTTAAAATAATTTTATTATGATTGCATTACTTCTCCGTGCCTAAATAGGTTAGTCTAATATTGATATTAAGAATATCAACAATATCACCTGAGTTCGTTGAAAGGGTGAAACTGGAAATACAATCTTTCAGTAAATTTGCGATTTGATCATCTTAGTTATTATGCACTTTTGGTCGAGTATTTTGTTCTGTGTTTGCCATTTTCAGTATTGCCAAGATTTTGTGTTGCCAATAGGATCTGATAGCATCATTTTCCATGGTGTTCTCCTGACTACAGGCTTCTTGTCTTCCCTCTAAGGCCTTTACCACACCCTGCTGCTGGGAAAGGAAGCTGCTGGCTTGTAAAATACATTCTTCACACCAGGGACCGCCTCAATGAATTCTAGTTTTACATTATACTTGCACTTTATTTACCCAAATTCTCCAGGTCACAAAAACTTCATAATGATATTCCAGAGGTGTCTATGATATTCCCTCTTCAAGAGCCTTAAGGAACTGTCATGCTTGCTAGTTAATAACTCATCTTACTGCTTTAAGTTGTCATCCTTTTGAAGAATCTGATGAGTCAAGTACTTACCCACCTTATACTCTTGGCAAATGGTAGTTTGCACCCTCCAGAAGAGACATGGCCGTGTGTATCTATTTATTTATCTTAATGTCTTTAGCACAAGAGATAGAGACAGCTTAGCTGTGCTCACAGAGCACCAAAGCACACAGCTATTTATTCTGTGCATATCTGATCCTCATCCAGGTCTCCATTACAGATTTCTTTAATAAATCTGACATAAATCAGTTTGTGAGTCATTTTCCATTATTTCCTGGAGTACCTTTGTACTAAAAGAACATGAAGAAAACTATACTGATGTCATCTAAATCATATTTTAAACTACTCTTTGAGGAGTCCTATTCTGGATTGAACAGCCACTCTGTGTACTTAGATGACAATCACTTTCCTGCAAAAACAAAAAGATGTAACTCCAACTATGCATTTCAACTCCGGGTTCTTGTTTGTATGGCTGTGTAATCCAAGCCATTCTCCAGTTCTTCCTTCCTCTGATAAGTACTCTCGCCTACTTATGACAGTCCCACCAGTAGAAAGATGAAATACAGAACCTAGGAGCTGTGCCATGTAATTCCTGCTACACTATGACAAGTCCAGCACAGTTCCAGGGAAAAGGACTGAAGCCATTGTTAACTGCCTGTCTTAGGGTTTCTGTTGCTGTGAACAGACGCTGTGACCACACCAGCTCTTATAAGGAAAACATTTAAATTGAAGCTGTCGTACAGTTTAGAGATTAGTTCATTGTCATTGTGGTGTTGGAGAAGTAACTGTAAGTTCTACATCTGAATTGGCAGGCAGCAGGAAGAGCAAGAAGACACAGTGGGCCTGGCTTGAGCATCTGAAACCTCAAAGCCCCCCCCCCATGCCACACATCCTCCAACAAAGCCATGCCATCTATTAGTGCCACTCCCTATAAGCCCACCGGGGCCATTTTCATTATTTTCATTCAAACCACCACACTGCCATTTGAAGGTGCTGTCATAACTTATTTGCTATAACCAAAATGACTAACAAATCAATGTTTTCAAGCAAGCCATTAAACATATAAACCACACAGTTGTAGCTATGATGTAAAATTGTGGTTTATTCTGTTCCTATGATAAACACTGTGACCAAAAACAACTTGGAAAGGAAAGGGTCTATTTCACAATGAAAGTTACAGTCCATTGTGGAGAGATACCAAGACTGCAACTCAAGGCAATAACTGAAGCAGAGAGCATGGAGGAAGCTGTTCACTGGCTTATTAGGTCTGGCTTGCTCAGCTATCTTTCTTACAGTCCAGGCTCACTTGCCTAAGGATGGCACCACCCACAGCGGCTGGACCCTCCTACATGAATTATCAATCAAGAAAATGGCCCCAGAAGTACCCACAGGCAAATCTGATGGAAGAAACTCCTCTATTGTAATTCCATCTCCACAGGTGTGTCTACATTTGCATCAAGTTGACAAAAACCAACCAGCATAGCCGCATTAGATATACTGCATCCTATCTATTCCCTAAAAGGAAACATCCTGGGTTTTTTTTTCCTCTCATTTCACATACATAGCCTGTATGAGTCCATCATGGAGCTAGCCTTTGCTTCATGCATGCACATCCCTACAGGCATCTACAGAGAACGCTTCAGGTGATCACAATTAATTAACCAATTAATTAAAATTGGCATCTAAGACAAAGCCTATTTACCCACCTGCTAACTCATATCTCTGTTGACCATAGTGATGAACAAAATGATTATTCTAGGTGAATATTCATCTCAGAAAGCTTCTTATTCTATTTTACAAAAATAAGATATAATATGTTAGCCTTTTGCTTTGGATTTCATTATATAAAAGTGCAGATGCATTATTGCCGCAAATAAGAGTCCTTCATTCCCAAGCAGAGAGAAATTTGGGTTCCATGATACACATCTAAATGCATATGCCCATAGAAGGACTGGAAATATGATAAAATTTGGCAGGATAGATTTTTTTATTTACATTTCTCAAAGCTTTGACTTTCATCCCTATATTTATCTTGAATTTCTCTCTTTCTTTGCCTACCTTTGAAATTATTCCATAAGGTAAGTAGAAGAAGGAAAATTAGATGATGCTAATACATTTCAAGAAAAAATAATGGCAAACAAACAATCAGGACCTAGAAACCATTGCAGTGGCCCATAGAATGGGGGTGCTTGAAGGAATACTGGTGAGAAAATGTGAGCATGCTCTGGGTCACTTCACATTGGAGGGGCGGTGAGTCACACTGCCAGTAACCAAAAAAACACTGAAAGAGAAAAGGTTTGGGATGGAAGAAGCAGCCTTGATCTATACATCTGCCTATCTACCGTGTTTCTGTCTATCCATCTATCCATCTGTCCATCATCTATCATCTATCTATCCAGTTACCCATCATCTATTATCTATCATGTCTGTCCGTCTATCTATCTATTTATCTATCATCTAATCTAACTATCAAGCTTCCCGATAAAAGAAAGGAGAATACTTAAGTAGAAGGTAGAATTCTACCACCAAGGCAGAGTCAACCAAAAAACTAAATATATAAGAAAACACTGTAAGGCCCCTCCAGGGTATAACAAAGGATGTAGGTATACAAGGGACTACACACCTGAAGTAGCCAGTCCTCCCTGGCTTTGTAAGCTAGTTAAAACATTATGAAATAAAGATCTTGATCTCAAGAGAGCACAATATTCTAGGAGTATACTGCTAAAAATTGCATTTAGAAGAAGATTTATAAGTCACAGTGTACTTTCTAAAGATAATTACCCTCCCCTCAGTGAAAGTGTGGAATAGAAAGCACCTTTGTTCTGATGGGAAGGGAAAAGCCATAGAAAAGACTTTCCATGGCATAGTAATCTCTATTACAGTGCAAGCCTGTGTTGTACAGAGTTAACCCATGCTGCTGGGTCAACAGGCATAATAGCTAATAAAATTTTACAGTTTCTTGTAATTGCATTGAAAAGAACTCAGCTTTCCTGACACTCATTAAGGACCTCATATTTATTAATTAAGTCACTCGAATAATATTTGTTAAGGACTTTCCATTCACCTGGACTTGTGTAAAATGCAAGGGACACAGAGTTGACTGTCAGGTGGACCCAGCTTGCAAGAGCCCGCTAGGACGTCGCAGAGGAAGTAGGCACACAAGGAAGCTACACACCTGAGGACCAAGCCAAGGAAGGCTGTTCTCGGTTCTTCTTTACAAGCTCTTCTAAAGGAAAGGCCACATGGTTGGTCCTCTGTTTTCATTTGTTCTTCTCTCCCTCCTCCTCAGAAGTCTTCCACATTTTTCGGAATGTCTATATGCCTTTGTTCTTCCATTTACTCCACAGCTTCAGAGTTCTCTAAGGCATGGCTGCATGGCGGTTTTTTCTTGTCTGAGGTTTCAAAGTCTCTTTTGAACAGCAAGGAGCCACCATTGAGTTTAGCTTCATAGTTCAGCTTTCTGTTTTAAATTTTAATCTTTCAATTTTAGCATTGTCTTGAAACTTGTATTCAGCAAATTCCAGAAACATGATCCCACTTCCTAACGTATTTCGGCAACAGTGAGGTCATATTGATTTGATACCCCACATGATCCCACTTCTTCCTAACGTATTTCGGCAACAGTGAGGTCATATTGATTTGATACCCCACATGCCACAGTGAGCAAACCAAGGGAGCGATGAGCCCTCAACCAAGCTCCTTCACTGACAGTGGAAGAGAAGTAGAGAAAGCCATCGGATCTGACAAGTTGTTGTAGTACGTTAGGAACCTGATACATGATAAAACTTGTTCAACTCTCCTACTTCATTTCTCCCAAGGACTATGGCTACATTTCCCCATGCCGCATGTGGAGCTTATGTGGCCTTTTCTGAGATGTGAATTGAGAAGACTAAAATGTTCCCATTGCTTCTAGTTTACTGCAAACACAGTGTAGTGTCTAAAATCCCTGTCATTGGATTGATGGATAATACGATGATAGAGGCTCATCTTTAAGGACTGGCTTGAGACAAAACTCCTCAGGAACCTTGCTACATAATATAGAAATTGGTTAATAATTAGATTGTTGATGTCATACAGGGATATGTTTTAAGGTGGAAGCCTAGAATATTTGTTGAGAGTAAGAATCGGAGGTTTAGCATCATACAACTTGAGAAGCAGTCCCAAAGTATGCAGGGGACATCGTGGGGGCACAAGGGTGGGACAGGTGTAACAAGAAACATGAAAGAAGAAAATGTTCAGGAAGTCCTTGTCTGGACCAATATTGTGAAGTGCCTTCCATAACTTTAAAATACTGTTCCTACCCCCTTATATTGAAAGTAGGTTATTCTCATACAGTGTATCCTGATTATAGTTTCCTCTCCCTCTGCTACTCTCAGTTCCCCCCCTTGTGCGTGTGTGTGTGTGTGTGTGTGTGTGTGTGTGTGTGTGTGTGTGTGTGTGTTTGCATACTGTCTAACTGTGGGCATCTGTATTTGTTCCCATCTGCTGCAGGAGGAGGTTTCTCTGATAATGGATGAATAAGACATTGATCTATGAGTGTATCAGAACATCATTAGGAGTCATTTTATCACTATTGTTTAAGAAGAGTAGTATTTGGTTTTATCCTAGCTCTCTGGGCTATCTACTCTCTGGTTCTTGGTCACCCAAGCAGTGTCAGGTATGGAATATGGGTTCCATCTCATGGAGTAGGACTTAAGTCAAAGCAGATAGTGGTTGGTTACTCCCACAAGCTTTGTGCCACCATTGCCCTAGCATATTTTGCAGGCAGGTCAGCGTTGTAGATCAAATGTTTTGTAGCTAGGTTGGTGTGTACATTTCTCTTTGGTAGCCTATCCTTTCTCTTGCCTTGCTCTTGGCCATTGAGCACTTTATTAGAGTGCCAGGTGTTTTAGACAGGCACAGTAACACAGCTTCACAGAGTCAAACAAATGAAACATAAACAAAAGTAACACAGCTTAAAATAATACTCCCCAACACCTTTCCTATTACATCACTCCAGATTTCCTTTCTGACTCCCCCCCTCTCTCTCTTTGGAAGAAGTTATATATATCAGAGGGCTAATATGTCACTCAATTCTTACTACTATTATAGAAGTCAGCATTTGGATCCTAAGTATTCACTAAACAAAAGTAATAAGCAATTCTATGTTCTAAATGTAATGATTAAATAAGTCCGAATGGAACCTTTCTAATAATGATAGACAACCCAGTGAAAGAAGGCGTGAATAGTACACTAGAGAAAATACTTAAAAGCTAATATTAACAGAAGCAGTTGGTGGGTTCAAAGCAGCCCACAGGTAGCTCTTGCTGGGCTCAGCATGTGTGGTTGTTTTGGGAGCCACGCCACGCCCCCCAGTGTCTACTTAGGGCAGCCAGTCTTCCCAACTGGCCTCACAACTCTGGCCTCCCAAGGCAGTGGCAAAGCTGCAAGGATTGGGGTGAGAGAGTTGAGTGTGGCTACAGGGATTCCAGCTTGAGTGACATAGTAACGATGTCGTCTCATAGATAGCAGGAAAAGAGAAAAGAAAGTGGGTTGGATAAGAGGGTTCATGAAACCAGTGGATTTACCTTTGTAGCTGACCTCATGTCCCCTGGGAACACAGGGTATTCCAGTAATGTCCAGGAGCTAACAGTAAAGGATTCTCTGTCCTGAAGATGTCTATGCTGTAGATAAAGTTGTGGAGAAATTACCATGTGCTAGTAATTTAAGTCGCAGGATCAGATGAAATCATCAGCACAGAGGCCATAGAAACAGACTTAAGGGTAGAACCTTGGGGGTCACTGGGGTTTAACGGTAGCTAAGGAGATGCAGCCAGCACATTGTAACTGGGAAGAGGAAATGATGGTGGACACTAACACAGCCAAGAAAGAGATCCCTCCTGGAAGCACCACAAGCGAGCCCAGCAGATGCCACGGAGTGTTGGAACTGTTGCGGCACCACGGTAGGAGGCGCCTGGGTGAAAACAGTTGATGTGACAAAGAGAAGGGACAGGCTGTCAATTTCCACCGCAAAACTCAGAGTCTCTGACAGCCATGTATCTTCCTGACAACTCCATTTCTCCTTGTCACACTTGCGCAGATGACCCTGTTACCAAAGGTCATGTAACATAGGGGAAACTAAATCTATCTTTCAGGTATCCAACAATCCCTCCACTATTACTATCAACAACTTCTAGAATCTGGCAGAGCGTCAACAGTTTCCTAAGAGTTAACATATTCCTTGTATACTAGCCATCAGCACTGCTGGTCTTTTGGAATTGGATTTATAATGTTTCCCAAAGAATGATAGTGATGGCATACACATGAAAGGAATCATGAGTTTATTATCAATATCTTTGTTAGCATTTGCTGTAATCTGGATTCAGTTCTCGTGCTGTGGTTCAGATAGAGCTACTGATCACTGGACTTTGAGTATCCATCCTTTGTTCATGGTTCATACCTTGTCCTCTCACAATTCTTCTACATCAGTAATTGGAGCTAAGATAAAAATAAAACTTCCACATTGTGAACGCAGGTAGCCCAGTTCTAAACCTGTCCTTCCTTCTCACAGTGGCTTCTGCACCAGGTGTCGCCACATTCATGTTGTGTCTCATGCTGTGTATGACTTACGTGTCAAATAAATAAAACTTCTGGGTGAATTTTTAATGATATTTAGTATCCTTAAAATAAATCTATGCTACCTTTCCACTTGTAAATCCACCACATACTGGTGTATACTATAATTATGTTATATGTTTTCACCACGAATCAACTTTAGGAAAATGTGTTCCTTTAGGCATTCCCTTGACTCACTTGCATCAAAACAAGTGGTTGTCAGAAGAGTGGAAAAATATATTATAGAAAATCATCAAAGAAAACTGTCACCCACAGCTCAAAAATGACCTCGCTAAGAGCCATCTTAGAACGTTCTTTTAGGTACATTTTAAAGCAGGTAGCTTAATTATTTGGGGTAAATGATTGACGTGTAGGCAAGAAAGTTCATCCCTAAGACAGTGTCAGTAAAACAGTCCACACTTAGACTTCGGAAAACTCCACCAGCAGCTGTGTCTTTAGCAAGAACTAATTTGAATAATGTTTTTATATTAAACATAATATTTTTCCCTTTAATTATTATTAAGAAATTTTCTATTCATTTTACATACCAACCACAGATTCCCCTCTTCCCCCCCTCCTCCTGCCCCCCCAGCCTTCTCCCCCAACCCAGCCCCCATTTCCCACCTCTTCCAAGCATGGTCTCCCATAGGAAATCAGAAGAGCCTGGTACATTCAGTTGAGGCAGGTCCAGGTCCCTCCTCCCTACACCAAGGCTGCACAACGTGTCCCAGGATAGGCACTAGGCTCCAAAAAGCTGGTTCATGCACCAGGAATGGGTACTGATCTTACTACCTGGGGCCCCCCTAAACAGTTCAAGCCAAACAAGTGACTCGCCTATCCAGAGGGCCTAGTCTAGTACCATGTGGGCTCCTCAGCTATTGGTCCATATTTCATGCATTTCCACCAGTTTCGCTGATCATCTCTGTACATTTTCCCATCATGATCTCAATTTCCCTTACTCATAGAATCCCTCCTCTCTCTCCTTGATGGAACTCCTGGAGATTGCCCTGGCACCTGGCCATGGATCTCTGCATCTGCTTCCATCAGTCATTAGATGAGGGCTCTATGATGACAGTTAGCGTATTCAGCCATCTGATCACCAGAGTAGGCCAGTTCAGGAACCCTCTCAACTATTGCCAGTAGTCTAAGGTAGAATCATCCTTGTGGATTCCTGGGAAGAATGCTTGATCATACCACAAGGACACATGTTCAACTATGTTCATAGCAGTATTATTTGTAATAGCCAGAACCTAGAAACAACCTAGATGTCCTTCAACTGAAGAATGGATAAAGAAAATGTGGTACACATACACAATGGAGTATTGCTCAGCAGAGAAAGACAGTGGCATCATGAAATTTGCAGGCAAATGGATGGAACTAGAAAATATCATCCTGAGTGAGGTAACCCACACTCAGAAGGACAAACATGGTACGTACTCACTCATAAGTGGATACTAGAGGTAAAGCAAATGATAAACAGACTGCAACCCAAGGCTCCAAGGAGGCTAGCTAGCAGGGAGGACCCTAGGAAGGACACATGGGTCACCCAGCAAAGGAGAAATAGATGAGATCTACATGAGCAAACTGGGGGTGAGGGAGGTAATGGGGGGCAAGAGATGGGAGATAAGAACACAGGGGAACAAGAGGTTAGAGCTGGAACAGGGACAGAGTGAGACAGCAAGGAAAGAGTTACCATGATAAATGAAGATGTCATGGGAATAGGGAGAAACAGAGTGCTAAAAATAATGTTTTTGATAAATTTAAATTCTTACAATTGGTTTAACATATCTTTAAAAATCTCAGAGAATAATATCAGAAATATCACTTCTTTTGGAGCCATTCATGAGATTTAAACATAAAATTTAATAAAATATATGAGTTATTAATGACTTCTTTTGGTCAAATTTCAGTCAAAATGAAATAATCTTGCTCCAGAAGCACCTATTTACAAAACTAAGAAGGCAGAGAGTCATGAGGCTTGTCACAATTCAGAATCTAAGAAGATTAACTTAGTGCTTTCATAGGTCAGGGAGTGCACTAAAATTATAAAGAACGCAGTTAGGAAGAGATAGGGGATCAATGAACATGGGAGGATTCAACGACGGTAACTGGAGTGATTGTAATCAAAATATATCATACACAATTCACAGGCTTAAAAATAATGAAAATACAATGGGGAATATGAGTTTAGCAGTAGCATTCACCTGTCTCCTCCCTAAGTACAAATGCTATGTGACCCACCTGTCTCCTCCCTGGCTATAAATACTATATGACCCACCTGTCTCTTCCCTGGGTACAGAAGCTGTGTGACTCACCTGTCTCCTCCCTGAGTATAGATGCTATATGGTCCACCTGTCTCCTCCCTAAATAGAGATGCTGTGTGACCCACTTGTCTCCTCCCTCGGTACAGAAGCTGTGTGACCCACCTGTCTCCTCCCTGAGTGTAGATGCTATATGGCCCACCTGTCTCCTCCCTAAATAGAGATGCTGTATGACCCACCTGTTTCCCCCCTGGGTACAGATAATGTGTGACCCACCTGTCTCCTCACTGGGTATAGATGCTGTATGCTAGCTGACTCAAGCTGCTGCCATCGCTATTGCCTCTTCAAGGTGAACTATACCATTGAAACTTGGGCCAAAATAAACTCTTATTTCTTTGATAAAATATAAATTACATAAAATAAATAAATGTATTTGCACAAAGTGATAAACCACATTGTTAGCTATTTGATATGAAGCTTAGGCATTTATCACAGATAATCTTTTTTCATGCTATGCTCTCAGAGTCTATATGGTAACAGAGGTTCTATGAAAAGCATTTCTGAGATGTATTGGACTCTATACAGTTTAAGCAGCAGAATGGCTCAATATTTATTTCTGTAGAGACCAGTTACAGATGTGAAAATGCATTTGAGGAACATATATGCAGATAACATCATATCTTTCCAGACATAAGCTATGTGATATTCACAACAGCTTGTGGAACAGGTTAAAGAAGTATCTCATTAATTCTGAGATTCATACATTGTATATACAGAACTTTGTAAGAAAACTATAAAAAAAGATCAGTATTCACAGGATTTTGTGTATCTGTCATTTCTGTCTTGCCAAAAAAATCTGTGGAGTAGTTTGTAATTTCCATTGTTTGGGTTATTACAAAAAAAAAAGGTTTATGCGATTTGCCTGAGAGCTGCACATCACAGCTCTCTGCTGAATTAAAATTGCCTGCACATATCTGTGCTTATCAGTTTTATTTATCTGTCAGAGATTGATAAAAGCAATATGCTTCAGTGTGTAAAAGCTTTTAACAAGAAGGTTGGAATTATAACCACAACTTTAATAGTCTAGTGGAAATAAACAAATACCTATATCTTTTGATTGTCTATCATCTATCTAAATCTAAAATATATTTACCTCATCTATTTACTCTCAGGTTATTTTTCCATTGTGTAGGAAGATGCTGGTTTTTGTCCCAAGTGGTCTTGATCATATCTTTCCAAACCTTTCGGTGCTATTTTACCTGTATTCCTTAAGGTATGAATGTAAAGGAGGCAGCCTGTTTTTTGTTTTTTGTTTTTTGTTTTTTTTACCAATAATGTGGAATTCAAAACATGCTTCTCCAATGGGAGTAAATACCTCACTGTGTTTGCAAATAAGAAATACAACTAGATGGTCTGAAATAATTTCATTTTCTCCCAACATAAATATCCTTCATAACATTTCCACTATGACCACCCACTTTATACCCACAAAGTTACCAAGTTCCCTAAAGGATTTGGATGAACTTCAAACTTTCTGGTGCCAGGGGTGTGTTGATTTGTGCATACAAGTGTATCCTCCAGAAAATCTGCAACCCTTGACAAGTGCCACTCATTATCATTGCAAAATAACCACTCCCATTTCTACCCCAATGCCCTTTTAATGGACTTGAAATTCATTGGAACACTTTTTAGATCCAAAGCAAAATTGAAAGAAAAATATAAAGATGTCTAATGGACCCTTTCCTAGATATCTGTGAACAGTCCTGTAGTATCAGAACCCAAGAGTAGATCAGCACACTGGTTACAGTTGATGAGTGATTCCTGCTTACAATAATCAAATAAAGACCAGAGTTTCCATCAGATCTTCTGAGACTGTGGACCACAGCCCCACAGGGTGTTTCAAACCAGAGGTAATGTTTCAAAAATCTGATAACAGTAAATGTATCTGAATGTACAACAATAACTATTAATTCTGATTGAAAGCACCAGGAGCCTGAAATGTTTCTGCAACCTCGGTTCTGAAAACACAATCCATGTGTTTTGCATTATGCATGTCATCATGCCACACAGTGCCCTCACCTCTGCATGAAATATCTGAGCCTGGGTCCAGCATCATTATATGTTATGACCTGCAGCATTTTTATTATACATACAAAGTCACCTGCTCTTATAACACCCTAATGGTTCAATTATGGAAGACAAATATTTTTAATACATTCCAACTGTCATTTCTCATCATAAATAACATCAAATATTAATAATATATCTTTTAGTAATATCATGTTAGAACACAAGCACCTCTCATTAGTAGCAAATTTATTTTTGTTGTTAATGAGTGCTAATTATTATATATAATATAATAAACATATACATTATATAGTATATGTATTATATAATTTTGTATGTGTGTGTATATATATGTACATATATATATGTGTGTGTATATATATATATATATATATATATATACTCTAGCGCTATTTACTCTTTAGTATATGGATGTTCTGTGGTCTTTTTATCTACCACCTTGTTCATACAAACCTACTTTTCCACAAAAAGTGTAATTTTGCAAAATACATTTCTTATATAGTCACCTAGATTACCTATCTTTCCATTAGACCAGTGATTAACAGATAGTTTCTGGGTAAAACATAGATCAAAGGCTGACCTTCACCTTTGCCCTCCAGTTAGAATGAGCCCTGCCATGTAGAGTCTTCTGTTTTATTTTTTTTCTGTTTGTTTTGTTTTGTTCAGTGTTGGTTTGTCTTTGTTTTCTGGAAATGCGATCACAGTTCATTGTTGGGATAAGTCACATATGGTATTTGTATTTTAATTGAAAAGTCTCTTGTTATGTCTGATTCTTGAAGGCAGAAGTTCATTAAAAGGACACTTCTTATTTCCTCAAAATATCCCTTCTTTTTTTCCAGTGTTTGTAAATTGCAAAAGCCAGTTGAATTATGTGCTTTGTGGAGTTAATTTTTGGCACCATATGTCTCTAAAAATCATTTAATTTTATCTAAGGCATGGTTGCAATGATATTTATGTTCCATAATCCACAGACAATTTAAGAAAAATTTAAATAAAAACATATTAGTCTGTTACTGTCTCAATATAACATACAATTTATGCACAAGATTACAAATGAATTTTGATATCTGAATTCTGTTTTTGCCTTTTAAGACTAGGAAATTAAAAATCTTAGGTTAGTCTTTAATTTTGTGAAATAAATTATAAAATTACTATTCAAGAACTCTATTAATGGTATGGCTTGGAATAGAAATAAATATCTTAAATCTTAAACAATTTCTGAAGCATCTAAAAGTTGTAATTCTTTCGGTAGCAATATAAATTCATTAAATATTTTTGGATAGTTCTTTTATTGTAGGTAAGATAACACCGCACAGAAACATGACTAAAATCTTTTTGTACAAAAAACAATCCTGGTTTATAAGTCAGCAGATGGTCATGTGTAATAGGATACTGTTTTGAAAGCCAAATTATAATAGATTCTCCAAAGCAAATGACTTCCAGCCACAGAAAATGGCTGGTGCCTCCTCGCAGAAACGTCAGCTTAAACGATGGTTCTTATTTGTTAATAAAATAATTCAGAACAGGATAAGTTAAGGGCATATGTAAATAATGAGTAAGTAAGCATGTGCCTGTATCGTCCCTGTCCATGCAGACGCCAGCTTTTCATGTTTGAATGAATACAGAGCTTGTGTCTCCCTTCCCCTGTGCTTCCTAATGGGAGCCCCTTTCTTTCTCAGAGTCGACCACCAGCGCTCCTTCAGCTCTGCCATCCCGTTTTTACCTTAGTTCTGTCTTATATAACAATCAAGTTACTGTACACAGCATTATTTTTCAATTTTTAAGCATTCTATAGTGATGTACTATACATAGCATTTGAAGGTCTTGCATTTTTATTTTATTTTAAAGACTAGTAAGCATTGGGTTATAGACATACCTCAGACAGTTGTTCATGACCCCAGTGGTAGAAAACTAGGTTGTTTCAAATTTCACCATTTTAAGCAATTGGTTTTGTTTTAGTTTGGTTTGGTTTGGTTTTTGTGCTTTGTTGTTCTTGTTGCTGCTGCTGCTGCTGTTACTGTTCCTTAAGAGGATATGCTGATTTTTTTCAGAACAGAAACTGTGAAGTGTCATTGTACATTACACCAATAGTCTACGGAAAAAGAAAAGAAAAAAAAAAAACCCTGATGATGAGCCCCAAGGTTTCTGATTCTGTCGATCAATGCGGCCATATATCTAGAAAAAGCTGAGCTGATGGTGATACACAGGGTCTCAAAAAAAAAAAAACACTCAGAGAATTCTGATCTAGAACCCATATAATGTCTTCAACTTTTGCACAAAATGGCAAGTTGATCCCCACAGTCTTTGTGGGAAACTATATACAAATCTGCACAGCTTCCTGGATATTTACCAATCCAGTGAATCTGGAGCATATTGATTTATTACCTACCATCGAAGATGAACACATATGACTTAGTTTGAGCTATTATTGCTGTGATGAAACATCACAACCAAAAGCAAACTGGAGAGGAAAGGGTTTATTCGACTTACATTTCCATATCACTGTTCATCAGAAAGAAGCCAGGACAGGAACTCGAGCAGGGTGGGAACCTGGAGGCAGGAGTTTGAGTATAGGCTCTGGAGAAGTTCTGCTTACTGGCTTGCTCCTCATGACTTTCTCAGTCTTCTTTTTTATAGAACCCTGGACCAACATCCCAAGGATGACCCTACCCACAATGACTGGGCCCTCCCACATCAATTACTAATTAAGAAACTGCTCTTCAGGCTTGCCTACAGTCCAATCTTATTGAGGCATTTTCTCTGTTAGGGCTTCCTCACCTCCAATGACTCTAGCTTGTATCAAGTTGACATGAAACTAACCAGCACAATAGACCCCTTATCAGCTTGACACACAAACACATCACAATTAAGTCACAACCTTTCCTTTCTTATTCATCTCCAAGACATCACATTAATAGGAACATCACAGTAGAAAGTATTCCAATTTTTAAAAATCCCACAATCTTTAAAAACTCACACACATAAAAATTTAGTCTCTAAAATAGTCAGTCTCTTTTAAAATTCAAAGTCTCTCAACTGTGGGCTCCTATCAAATCAAAAATAAAATAAATACTTTAATACTTTCTTACTTGAAGAGAGAAGAACCAGGGTAGAGTAACAGTCTCAACAAAGCAAAACCAAACTCAAAAAAACACAAACAACTCTAAGTCCAATTATGTGGGATTCACTCCTGATCTTCTGGGCTCCTCCAAGAGGATTGGGTCGCTTCTCCGGGTCTGTCCTCTGAAACACACATAGCTTGTCTTCTAGGCTCTGGCTGGCTCCACTTCACTACTGTTGCTATCCTTGGTGTTCATCCCATGGTATTAGCATCTCCAAAATGCTGAGGTCTTCTGCAACTGGGCTGCACTTTCGCCAATCGCCTGTCAAAGGCTCTTTTCATGGTGCAAAGCCTCAAGTTTTCTCCATGACCCCTTCAATGTGGGGTTTCCACTGATATTCCAGTTGCACCCCCACCGATGGCCTCCCCTGGCCTCTCCCAGTGCCAAGCCGCAGTTGCTCTCCATGACCCCTTCATGCCTTCATAACCAGAACCACCTGGATGATTCTTACACGACCAAGCTTAGGTAACAGCACAAGGTACAACCTTAGCTACCTCTGGAACATAGTTTGTGAGTGCTCTTGGGAAACATTTCCCAGGAGATCTTACTCTAATAATGTTGGTCTCTTCTTAATTACCGCCAGTTTTTCATCTCCAGCTGACCAGCATTGATTGTCCCCGTAAAGCAAAGATTTTACATCAGTGGTTCTGGTCTCTTTTTATTATACAATTGGCTTTTCATCCCCAGATAACCAGAACCACAGGTTCTCTACACAAATGGCCCAGCAGAACCTTTGCTTCCCTCTGAAACTTCGCAAGCCAGGCCTCCATAGTCTGCGCTGTTCTCAATATTCTTATCCTCCAAGCTGCTACAGAACAGCCATTGAGTTCTCAACACTCTGGATTTTCTAGTCCAAAGTTTCAAAACCTTTCCACAATCCTCCTAAAAACATGGTTAGTAGCACAATCTCGGTACTAATTCATCATAGTTTAGGTTACTATTGCTGTGATGAAACACCATGACCAAAAGCAAACTGGGGAAAAAAGGGTTTATTGGGATTACACTTCCACATCACTGGTCATCATTGGAGGGAGTCAAGACAGGAACTCAAGCAGGGTGGGAACTGGGAGGCAGCAGCTTTCTAAATTAAGCATCTATTTTGCTATAAAAATTTTGAGATTATAATTATACCATTTCTCCCTTCGCTTTCCTCCCTCCAAACCATCACCGCTAGCACTCCTGGCTCTCCTTCAAAGTCATAGTCCCTTCTTTCACTAATTATTGCTGCATGCATATATTTAGATGCATAGATTTCCTAAATTGAATCTGCTCAGTCCATATATGTTACTCGTACGTATAGTTTCAGGGTTGACCACTTGACACAGGACAACAAATTGGTGTGTTCCTCCTTCAGGGTTGACCACTTGACACAGGACAACAAATTGGTGAGTTCCTCCTTGAGGAAGGCCGCCTCTTTCCCTTCCAGCTTTCCTCAGTTGCCTATAGTTCCTGTGTGGTTGGAGCCTGCGGGCTCTGCTTCTTCCAGTTGGGCTGTCCATGCTGTTGTATTGTTTTTCTCACCCTGGGCAGTCACACTGATGAGACTTTGTGGGTGCAGATTCTGACACTACTAGGAAACACAATCTCACAGCACACTCCCCGGTCCTCTGGCTTTTACAATCTTTCTGCCTCTTTTCTCACAGTGTTCCCTGAGCCTTAGGTGTGGGAGTTGTACTGTGTATGTACCCACTGTACATACTAGGCTCTACAACTCTACATTTTGATTGGTTGTGGTTT
The DNA here is from genome assembly GCF_049852395.1 of Peromyscus maniculatus bairdii. NCBI lineage: Eukaryota > Metazoa > Chordata > Mammalia > Rodentia > Cricetidae > Peromyscus > Peromyscus maniculatus. The sequence continues at coordinate 12,145,718 of NC_134870.1, read as the reverse complement.
TCTATAGTGGTCTCTTCATAAACCTTCAATTCTTTCTTGCTTCTGTCTGGTAGTTACGAATTTTCCCCAAACTTCAAAAATGTTGATGTATTCTTTCTGGGTTGGTTCTTAATGACTTTCTCTACTTGACGGACTTTAAAGTGTGCTCACATCTTGATAGACTTAAGGCCGCTGTGGTAGTTTCAAGCAAGAATACAGACAGATGAGTAGAAATAGATCAGTGTCCAGCTGCTTCTTCTCCTCGGTTGGTTTGTGGGCATGAGAAGCTTTACCATCCAGCCTCGGTGTTTAGAGAAGTCAAGGAGTCCCACTTGTGCAAACTCTGTTGCCCATCTCTGTCTTATTTCTGGCTACTACAATATTAATTTATCATTCCCTGTGATAGGCAGGTTTTATTCATGGAGCTGTTTCCAGTACCCTGGCATCTCTTGGGGAAAAGGGTCTTCTAAGTGCTAAGCTAGCTCTCAGATAATCACATCCTTCACATGCAAAGTATACTCCAGAAAGAAACATGAAAAAGCAGTATTTTAGCATATTTTCACAGTCTGTGGAGTTTGGTGTTGTTTGGTGGCACCAGGGATCAAAAGCAGGGCCTGACACATGCTAGCATGCCATCTAACACCATGCCTTTCAGTGAACTATCTGATGCTACCTGATGAGGCTAAAAGAGATCACCCCAAAGTCACCCACTTAAAACAGTTATTTCAGGCTTAGTACTGTGAACATTCATTGTTCTGACTGTGTATAACCTATTTTATGTTTAAATGGGGTCTGCTTCCAGTTACTTTTGTCTTGAAAATTTCATATTACAATAATATAACAGAGCAACCTGTAAGTACACAACTCAATAGAAACGTGGGATATGTGAGTAAAGTTTTATTCATTTCCTATTAACATCTGACAGGTGTAAGTAAGTACTCATTTCACAGTACAACCTATTTTTCAAGCCATCTATGGCTCAGATCTGCAGCACTTAGCTTGTCTGTAGAAATCTTCATGGCAACCCTTAACCAGAAACCACAACTGAATGTCAAGGGCAAAGTGGGGGAGGGGAGTGGTTGGATTCCAGTCATGATGACGTCATGGTTTGGAATATGAGCTCTAAGTTAAAAGTAAACTCTTAAAAATATTGACCTCTAAACAGTAGGCAGGCAGAGGGGCTGTGTGAAGGAGCCTCCAGCAGAAAGCCAGAAGCTGTGATCTACTCAGGAAAAAAACTAAGAAAACTGAAGAATTATTTCTGTCAAGAAAACTTTGTTAAATCTACATAGCCTTTATCCCCCCACAAAAGATCTATTTATAGATAGGTTTTGATTAACATGTTACTTTTATTTATTATTATACAGCCACTTTATTGAGAATATTTATCTCAGTCTTTGGCCTATTGAACCAGAATAAATGTGTTTTAACACATATCAGTGTGTTTTAACTTCTAGGTATAATATTCAATGATGAGTTACTGTACAAGCCAAGATAATTTCCTGATAATTTTAGTTTATTAAAAAAAAGTAAGACATTTTCTACCCTTTTCTCCATCTCTGCACTTCAAAAACCAACTACCCTGTCGGCCAGATCATATTGTTCGTTAGGATCAAGTGCGATGTCACAAAGTTTTCAGAATTTGTGTTAAGAAATAATTCTGCAGGACCTTTGGCATTGTTTCTTTTCCTGTGACTGGTTCCAGTCAGTTCTCCCTGGTGGATTCTGTAGCCTTGTCCAGTTCCAGACCATAGTAACTTATAATTTAAATACAGGGCTCTCGCGCACATTATTTTGATACAAACGGACAAGTTGTTAAAGTCATTGATGCATACCTTGGATAAGGCAGGGCCAAGGCTAACGTCTCCATATTACTACACAACTTTAATACCCATCTCCTCCCCGTGTCCTTGCCACAGTTATGAGAGTTTCACTGGGACCATCCATGTACTTGTGTGCATATCACATGAAATCTAACATTTCCAAGTGCAGTACTGAGTATATCAACACACAGTTCACCACCTGCCGTTAATTGTCTGAATTGGCTTATGTTACACAAAAGCAATTTTTAGGAAAAAATGCACTAAACTTCTTTTCCAAAGAAGTGGTGATCTTTAATTTGCTGACTTTACTTTAGTAGCCTGTGTTATCCAAAATTCCTCCAAATTCATGCTGGATTATGTAGTTCATCATCAACTAAGTACAGATGTTTTTCTAAGGGCATTTTTGTATGAACCCATAGCAAATGAACCCATAGTAGAGCTTTCATTTTTCTGTGAACTGAGCCTAAATGTATGTGTGGCTTTTGTTTGTGTGTGTGTGTGTGTGTGTCTGTGTGTCTGTGTGTGTCTGTGTATGTGTGTAGGATGTAACAAAGCCTAATGAGATTATTGATAATAAAAACTCACAGACAACATCAGGCATTTAAAATCACTTTATCTAAAATGTTTTGGTGACTATACACAACAAAGATTTCTAAAATTCAGGCATGGTTTCTTGGATGTTTTTCAAAGTGTCTCATTCATGCACCTCTGATCCTAGAACAACCATAGTTTGACATGTTTTACTGTAATTGTGAAGAGATATTCAAATGAATTTGGGGTTTGTTATAGATTTGTTTCTTTCCATTTTGCAAAGGACACTGCGTATTCATGCTATCAAACCCCAAATGAATTTTCAGTGGCAGAATATAGTATGTGACTATTTGGGCCTTTTGTAAATGGAGTTTATTATTAATTTTGTTAGACTTATCTCTTTACAACATAGACTTATCATAGTAATTCTAACAGAATGCTAACTGTTGAAAGAAAAGAATTTCTTGTCTTGGCAAAACTGCTGCTTTTCTAATTGAAGCTGTTGATGGTTATTATATTAAACTCCCTGGTATGATAGAACCCATAAGAACATTCTCCTTCTCTCTGCAGGTCCTGAGTTAAATGTGCCGCTTCTAAACATTATATCTTTTGTACTTTAATGTTGACATGTTTCCATGTCACGTGATCAGAGGGAGGCAGATTAACCGGAGTCCTAGCTGGAAATTCCCTCCCTGCTTTTTTCCCTCTCCTCCACAGTTGATGGCTAAGTTAATTCTCCTTGGTTTTGTCATGCTCTGATGCACACATCGCCAGCCATAGGAAGCTTTAAGAGGAAGAAAAAGATGCAGTGATGTCCATCAAAGTTTTCAGGTTGCATTTTTTAAACTTTGGCTTGACCTGATGTGTCATTCAAAAAAAAGCGTCAAAAGATTTTTTTTTTTAAACAGAAAGGTTCAATATGTCCTGAGGCTATCGGTTTTGAGTTAAACTGGGTGAAGTAGAAATATTTTACTCATCAGCTTCGCAGTCACACAGTTTGCTTCAGCGAGAACAAAACTGCTGAGGCATTTAGAGAAAATTAACCCCCCATCCTGGCGGCCAGATGTGACTGGTCTCTGGCGAATGCACATGAGTGGGCTGAAAAATCAAGAGACTGTGAAATTCCTGTCAGGTCCGTACAGTACGGAACGGGCCATTGGCTGCTTTCTATATTTCCCTCCATCATTCTTCTTGAACAGTGCCATTAATTTCCTCTCCTCTCCTGACTTGTGTTTCTTCCCCTCCCTGTCGCCTTTAGCTCTGTCAGCTGCAAGACAAGCTGGACAAGCAATGGCAGGAATACTTCAGACTGGTGATCCTTTTTAACCAGAACCGGCTGGAGAAGTTCCAGGGAGACTCCCAGGACAGCATTCAGAAAATATTACAAGTGCAGGTAGGTGACTGCAGGCAACGAGGCAAGATTATTCTGATCTAGATTGGAAAGCAAATGACGGGGTGCGTGGTGAAGCATTGAAACCATATCCCATCAGAGTTTTATAAATTTTTAACCTCTTTGATAGACTAGGGCTGCATGAAGGATGAATTTGGCAAGTGAAAACACATACCACATGCCATGCATACTTTGAGGGAATAGGGAGATCGGACTGATTTATCTCAAACCTTAGAGAGGGTTTTTATACATACATTCTATTAAAAATGTGTTTTCCAGCCTCCAAGCTTTCTGAACACCATTCTGCTGTGTGGGGGAGCAGGAGTGGGGGGATATTCCATTCCATACAGTGTGTCTTCTTCATTCGTTTTCCACACTCTTTGAGACAGAATCTCTCACTGAAATGCAGTCTGGAGCTCTGTCTGGGAGAGACTGGCTGGTCAGTGACCCTCAAGTATCCTCCTGACTCCACCTCCCCAAGAACAAGGTTTTAGGCACATGCCATTGCGCATTACATCAAGAAATTTTTCGTTCCGTGAATGCTGGGGATCCAAACTCAGGCCTTCATGGCTACACACGAAGTGCTTTGCCAACACTATTTTGCTTTCAGAAATGTTCATGGGGAATTTTCCGGAGATACTTTGATGCCAAGTGTACTTCATGTCTGTCTTGTCTTGCCTTTGTCTTGTCTGCCTATTATTGTTTTCCTTCTGTTTGGTTCATCCTTCTATGTATGGTGGCGACTCTCTTTGAAAACTGTGACAGTTGGGCCTAGAAGTAACTGTGCTTCCAGATGCATGTGACATTTTGTTGCCTGTGCTTGAATCTGGAAAAGCATTTAATGACCCGCTGGTCTTTATGAGTCTGCAATGCTTGAGAAACCCCTGCTGGTCATGTGAAGACTCTTGGTAGGATGTTACTCAAAGTTGTTTCAAGCTAACGTTTTACCATTGAAAATGTCATAAAGTATGTTAAACATAACACCCCAAAGGAAAACACGTGGAACTTTATTTTAAGAAGAAACAAGAGAAAACAGGATTACCTGTTCCATTAAACACAGGGAAGCGTTGTGATCACTAGAAGCACAGGAAGTAGCATTGTCAGTGACAAACACCAGACCCCAAACACATGTGCTTTATGCTGCTTCCAACTACAAGAAAAAGATATTTTTGAAAGAATGTCCACAACTACTAAGCAATTTCAAATTCCTTTTTTCTTGGTATCTATTTTTATCATTTCCTTTTGAGTAATGTGTGTGTGCACACTTTCCATATTGGTTCTATTAAGAATGAGTTATAAAAAAACTGAAATAAAATGGAAGAAATTAAAGTTTTAGAAAGTGATATCTGGTACAGAAAAGCTTAATGGAAATTAATGCACAAAAGGCTGTTGCATTGGTTTAGAATTCAGAAGCACCTTGTTTTCATTTTAAAAACTTTGTTAACATACAGCATATTAAGATACAGGTAGAAAATAAATAGATAATCATTAAAAATAAATAAAACATAAATGTGGGTGGTTACTCACTGTGCTTCCCTTTTCAAGTTTTGATGGTTTATGGGTGTTCCAATGACTTAGTGTCTTAGTAAAATTTCTCCCCAAATATTTATGTTCTTATAAATCCTACAAATTGTAAATTCTCACTGTGACTTATGGTGTGTTTGCAAAGACTGACAATGCCATTTGAATATCTGTGAGGTGAGTGCTTACCCATAGCCTTCAAAATAATCTTTGTTCTTACTTACTGTTAGAGACCCACCCTCATGTTCTTTGACAACATTGATTTTCAGCCGTCTGTGTTTGTGGCTCTGAGTAATCTGGAAGTGAAGGGATGGCCTGGGACAAGGAGAGAAACTCAGATGGTGTCTAGAGACATAGCAGGGAGCTTGGATTTAATGTATTTTAGGTGGGGGAGCAGTGGCTGCATTTGTTTCCTCAACAATGGATGCCTTGGGTTTAGAATGTTTAAATGTTAACTTTTGTTAAGAATGAAATTGCAACTTCTAAAATCATGCCACAAAACCAGAGAAGCATACAGTCCTCCTGTGGATGTCAGATTTAAATTGGATAACATGGAGCACACCACTCTCCAGGACCTGCTTCTGGCCAGTCTTCCCAGCTTCAGCACTCTCGACGGCTGCCCTGTTGGTCTGTGGTCCTATTCCTGACAAAGCTTGCTGTCTACTTCCTTCTCCCTCTCCTACTTACACCCTCCCTTCTGCAGTATCCTTCTTCACCTGCCTGTTAAAAAAACATCTGACTCAGTGTTCTTGCTCTAAAAAGTCTTCCAAGCCAACCCTACCCGCTTCTGCCGGGTCGCTAGCCTCCATTGACCTTGGCCACCAGCTCTGTCCTCAAAATAGCACTCTAGCACTTCAGTTGCTGACACTCCATGCTTGCCACTGCACCCTCCTTTCTAGAAGTTTCTAAGATCCCACAGGGCTTTAGTGGGGGACAAGAACAGCATTCTCCCTCAGATATGTTAGGGGTATAATATTAAGTTGTCCACATTTGACAGTGATGAAGGTCTACCTTGGCTTTACTTTTTATGTTTGTCTAGCAAGCCATGATGGGGTCACCTAGCACATCTGCAGAGGAGCCTCTGGCTGTTGGGGACTCCATCTGATTCCACAGGACAAACATCACTTAACAGCTCATACACTGGCTTTCTATTTTCAGATGACTTGATCTCAAGGTCCACTCTGTGTTGATGTCGGGGAATCTAAATGTTCTCTATTTCTAAATGATTATTAAAATGATGCTGTAAGATATTAGTGAACTGCTGAATGAAAAAATCATCTACTGAACCTTTTGAAAACTAATTGTATATGAGTGATAGTAAATAAATGCAATTCAAGGCACATGTGAAACTGAAAAGGTGAACTTTGGTTCATCTTTGGAGCACGTTTTTTATTGCTACAGAAAAGCAAAGACTGCATGCAGATCTGCACTTGGCAGAAAACAGGGAGGACCAGATAAGCTTTTGATTTACATGATCAAGCAGAAGCCAGAGAGATTAATTTTTAAAAAATTAACCAGAATAAAGAATTGGTATATTAGACTCTGTAGCCTTGTGTGTGTATATGTATGTGTGTGTGTGTATGTGTGTGTGTGTGTGTGTGTGTGTGTGTGTGTGTGTGTGTGTGTGTGTATGATTTAATTATATTAGTTGGCCGTGATCTTGATAGGACTCAAAGTGAACTTCTACAATAAATAAATAAATAAAAAGTTCAAAGTCTAGCACCTATATAAGATGCCATGTTTCTGGTATTGTTGGCACCTTTTTAGTCTTGGCCTCATATGTGTGAAACAACACGAAGTTCCATTTTTCCTGTAATTCGTTTTCTTTCTTGTTTTTAATTGACATAATCCCTTAGTGTGTGTAATTTGTCTCTCACATCTTATTTAGCAAATAACCTGAGCACTGATCGATCACTCAAAGGACAGAGATGCAGCCAACACATGCAAATGTGACCTTGGACTACATAGGCAGGAGTGCATTTTTCTGAAAGGATAAGTTCCATCACCATTTTTCCTAGGTTTGATACATGTGACGTAATTTATTCAATGTAGGAAGCATAGTTGAGGAGCTATAATAAGAGCAGTAATAAGAAGGATGGGGAAAGAGGAGGAGCATGAGAAATACAGGTTGGAAACACAGAACAAATTGGACTGAAAGGTGAGCACCTAAGGACTGAAATACAAGGTTACCGTATGTTTTGCTGATCTCTAAAAGCCAGCAACAGGACCAAAGGATAGCAAAGATTAGCAGGCCGCTTTGGGCCCAATAGGAATTCATTTTCTACCCAAGCATGCACTGCTTTTACTCAACCAGGCAGACACAATCAGGTGGAAAAGGGAGGAAGATAGTGCAGATTTTTAGTGGGAATCAATGTTTTGAAACTCAGCTCAGGGCAGCTGCTCCTCCTACAATGCCCCTATGGCCTCTGCATTCATGTATTTGGTTTATCAACACCCCTTCACCCCACAGGATGCCAGAATTCTCAAACTGGAAATCATGTCTTTCTTGTTCATCTTTTTTCCACCTAAACTAATTATGATTCTCAAAACATCATACGCAGAAGAATTTTGAGTTTGTGTATTGATCAAGATTGAATAATAAGCTTTAAGTCTTCCTTTCAGCTCCTGGTGCCTACAATCTTGCATTCATAAATAGAAATGTTCACTATTTCTTTTTCCAGGAATTCTGATGGCCCAGAAATAATGTGTTTAATCATTTACAGACATACCTCATATATGTATGTACATATATATCCCAATGCACACACACAGAGGGGGGAGGAAGAGAGAGAGAGAGAGAGAGAGAGAGAGAGAGAGAGAGAGAGAGAGAGAGAGAGAGAAAAGTACAAAATCACTAGGCCACATAATATAACAGAATACCTCTGTGCAATATTTATGAAGTAGAATAAATTTGTGTAAACATGCATTGCAGATTTAAATTATGAACCAATATATTACACTTGGGTATTGACAAATTGAATAGATCTTATTGGATAACTTTAGGTAGTAATATATAAAAGATATTCTAATATAGTTAGAATAATTTAAGAATATTTTCTGAGTCTAGAAATAGTTATCACTACTAAGCTATCTGAGAGAAGGCAGTATCACAAAATTGGAATAATTCAAAAGATAAAAAGGAAGGACAAGCATAAAAAAATAGAAAATATGGGTAAACATTTAATTATTGGAAAACTATAAATAGTTCCACAATGCATTTTGAAGCTACAGATTTGCAACTTAGTCATAAAGGCAAAATCTACATTATTTAGAAGTTATGTATTTAAAGCAAATGGGAATCAAATAAAAAAAAACATGTAAATCTCACAAGACCCCACTCTTGATGAGCAACTATGGGCAGTTGATGGCTGCTGAGAGAGAGAGAGAATGAGAATCAGTCTTCTGTGGTGGAGGAGATCCCTGATAGATTATCCAATATCAAGTGGTCAGCCCTAAGTACATGTACATATGAGCAACATTAATGGACCCTGTAACTTTCATAAATGTGTGTGTATGTGTGTGGGTGTGTGTACCAATAACTATGGAAGAAGGCGTTTTGAACTTGCGAGGATGTGAAAGGGACATGGGAGGAGTTGAAGGAGAGGAAGAGGAAATGATGTAAATATAGTATTCGTGTATGAAATTCTCAAAAGTATAAAAAATTTAAAGTTATAATCTAAAAAGAAACAGAGAAAGACAAAAAGTATTATTATGTTCAAAATAGTGTGTTTATTGTAGATAAAAAACATGTTAAGACATATCAATAACAAACTTTAGAATATGTGAAATTCTAAATATAGGGTTGAAATCCAAATAAAAATAAATGAATCCCCAATCAAAATAGGAGCTATTTATGACTTCTACAATTTTTATTTAATATATTTTGAGAATTTCATACATGAGTACTCTATTTACAACCTTTCTCTCCTCTCTGTCTTCCTCCCAAACTCCTCCTATCAATCTTTTTCATATTCATGACATCTTCTGTAATAATTATTGTTATAAAAATGGTACCATATTTTTTTATTGTGAGCCTAAACTTTAACTGCTGAGCCACCTTTCCAGCCCAAGAAGGTCAAGAACACAGCTCACATAATCAGCTAACCAGGGCTCGTAGGGGCTCACAAAGACTGAGGTGACACCCAGCGAGTCTGCATGGGTTTGAGCTAGGTCCTTGCATACAAGCTCTGTTTGTGTGCCTTGGTGTTCTTGTTGGACTCCTAACAATAGGAGTAGGGGTATCTCTGACTCCTTTGCTGGCTTGTGGGACCCTTTTCCTCATACTGGGTTGCCTCATCCAGCCCTGATATGAGGGTTTGTGCCTAGTCTTATTGTAACTTTTTATGGCATGTTTGATTGATATTCCTGGGAGGCCTGCTCTTTTCTGAAGGGAAATGGCAGAGTTGATCTGGGAGAGAAGGGAGGTGGGGGTGCGGGGCTGGGAGGAGAGGAGGATGGGGAAACTGCAGTTGGGGTGTAATGTATGATAGAAGTATGTATATAATAACATGAGTATATATAATACCATGAAATATATTATAAATATAATATATTTTATACATTACATATTTTAATATCTTTTTAAAGGATTACCAGTTAGCCCTTACAAAGCAGAACAGAAACTGATATAAGGAAAGCTCTCAATGATGAAGTCATTGTTACTATCATTAAAGAATACTACCATTCCTTCTTCAAAAAAAATTGTATCATGTATCAAAATGCAAGGATTCAACTTTAGAAAATATATCCATGTTACTTAATATAAACAATAGTCAAAAGGGGGACTATGTTTTTATTCAATATACACTAAGCAGTAATTGATAAGAGCAACAATGTTACTCTAGTAAAGCAACAAAACAATAACAAAATTCCCTCAGTTTCATATGTTTTATATAATATAAATGAATCAGAGACACTATGTAAGAAAATGTCAAAATTATCATTATTGTCATTATGATGTTTCTCTTATGAAGAGAAAGAATAAGCATTAGAATATTTACATGTATGTATCTTTATTTGCTGTGTGTGAATGTTTTGTCCTCATGGATATAAGTGAACATAAGGATCTGGTGCCTGTGGAGTTCAGGAATAGGTATCAGAGTCTTTGGAATTGAGATTTCAGATGGCTGTGGGCTGCCATGTTGGTGCTGGGAACTGAACCTGGGTATTCTGCAAGAGCAGCCAGTGCTCTTAACTGCTGAGCCATCTATCCACCAGGAAGCATTAGGACTGATGAGACAGGTGTTTAAAACGTCAACCTGAAACACAAAGCTCCTAGGAATAAGCAAAGAAAATGACAGCTCAATCCTTTCTGAAAGACCCACTGAGTAACACTGAAAATATAGAAATAAGCAAATATATGTCCTTTCATAGCATTATATTGAAAAGTTGCCAATGTTTTAAAATGTCAAATTTTAAAAGTTCATAAGTTTAACAAAATCCTACTCAAATCCAAACAAGATTTTTCAGTGAGGCTTGAGGTGATTATAAATAAATCCTCAAGAGTAGCTTTGACACTTTGTAAGAAAAATAAAATATGTCAAGTTGACATTGGAAATTTATACCAGTTGGTAACGAAACAAGTCAGAAGGCTGTATTCATTAAACGAGAAGACCTTGTTGATGCACAAAGACCTGTAAAATGTGACACAATAATCGGTAAACTTCTCTCATTAAACAGTAAAAGCATACATACAGTTATATATCACCTCTGCCTTTTATGTAGAGAGAGACCATGGTCAATATCATACAAATGTATCCTATGTGTCCTAATAAAACTTTATTTACAAATAGGCAATGATCCTAAGAATCAGGGAAAACCTCACATGTGTTTGGACATTCAAATATAAACTATTCACTTGCTGGCTGAGGTGTAAAGTAGATTCCCCAAACATACACAACAGTATATTTTATAAGATAAAGAATACTTGTCTGTCTCTACACTGCATAAAAGATGAAATATTGTATCATGCTTATTTGAAATTACTTATATCATGCATATACATCTGAAATTACATATGGTCCTTAGCTGCCTTGTGAGTATACTAGAAAGTGAACCTGTAGTAATTAGAGTCATAGAGCAATTAGAATTAAAATATCTGTCATATATATATGTGTGTGTGTGTGTGTGTGTGTGTGTGTGTGTGTGTGTGTGTGTGTTAGAAAATTGGTTCAGCAGTAAAAAGCATTCATTTAAATCAGTACAAAATGTATAATGCAATGGGAAAATTGGAAAATTTCAGAAAATACTGCTAAATTGCATACATGAAACAAATGCCCAATAGCAAACGCACTTGAATTACACACCTTTAATCCCAGTACTCTGGAGACAAAGGAAAGTGGATCTGGCCAGCCTGGTCTATGGAGCAAGTTCCAGGACAGCTAAGCTTAGGCAGTGAAAGGAACCATTGAAAACAGAAAGCTAGTAAAGACATAATTGAACAAGAGGGCCATGTTTCAGCCCATGTTGGATATGCCAGAGCCATGGGATAGCTGCTGAGGAGAGCTGCTAACAGGGAGTGGAAACTAGCCTAAGAGAAAGAAGTACATTGCAGTCAACAGAACTGAAAGGAGGTGGAACTCTTAAGAGCATTTTGACATCAGACATGGAGATGCAGAGTTTGGAGTTTGTCCAGCTTGCTTTTGATCTTGCTTTGGTCCGGTATTTCCTCCTGATGCTCCCTTCCCTGCATTTTGGAACAGTAATAAATATTCCTGCCCCATTATATGCTGGAAGTATGTGTTCTGCTTTTTTATTTTGATTTTACAGGGGATTACAGATAAGAGATGGCTCGAATCTCAGAAGAGATGTTGAACTTTAGACTTTGAAGTAAGTTTGAGACTGTTAAAGACTATGGAGATTTTTGAAGCTGGACTGAATGCATTTTTGCATTATGATATGGCTCCAAGCCTTTGGGGGCTAGGGAGTAGAAAGTAGTAGTTTGAAAGAAAATGCCCCCCAAAAGAAGTGGCACTATTAGGAGGTGTGACCTTGTTGAAATAGGTGTGTCTTTATGGGTGTGGGCTTTGAGGTCTCCTTTGACCAAGCTATGCCAGTGTGGCACACAGTTCACTTCCTGTTGCCTGCAGATCAAGATGTGGGACTCTCAACTCCTTCTCCAGCACCATGTCAGCCTGCATGCTGCCATGTTCCACATTGATAATCATGGTCTAAACCTCTGAAACTGTAAGCCATCCCAATTAAATGATTTCCTTTATTTAAAAAATGACTAAAAAGCAAAAAATACATTTTCGATCTTAACACTTTCACGGTTTTTGAAAGATATTGACAAGTGATGATAAAAGTTCAGAGAAGTAAGCTTCTATATTTTATCAAGAGCTTCATTTTTTTCTGTTACCAAAATGCAAACTGTGCATCCTTCCATTTCAATTTTTACTAGAGAAATATCTTCGCACATACAACTGCACACATAAACAAAAGCACACCAAGTATGTCTCCCAAGGTCAATGTACTTCATGAAATGAGGTATAAGCCCTGTACATAGTAAGCAACTTGCTACCATAACTCAAACCCTTCCCTTTTGTCTTATATTAAAACTATTGTAAAGAAATTTTGAATATGCAATTAATTCTTTCAGTGCTTTATTGTTTTCTTCCAGGACTTTATTGTTTTCTTCTACTTTATTTGTCCTTTCCTCTAGTTTTTTTATAGCATTCTTCCCATTTTTTTTTTGTCTTTTCCTCTATATAAGCCTCTACCTTCTTCGTGATATTATTCCTAAGGCTGTTTTCTTCTGCTTCTTCCAATTTTTGAGGTTCAGATCTAGATGTTGGAGGCGGGCTAGGTTCTGGTGATGCTGTATTGCTCTTCATTTTGTTGTATGTACTTCTGCCTTGACATCTGCCCATCTCCTTGTGTTTCGTTCTTGGTCTTATCAGCACACTTGGTTCAGACAGAGCTGACAGATTCAGGAAGTCTCTTTCCCTTGTCCAGATGGGAGCTCTCTTGTCCAGATGGGAACTCCAGAGCAGGATGGGAGCTCTTGTCCAGACAGGAAGTTTGGGGCAAGATGGGCGCTCTTATCCAGAAGGGAAGTCTGGGGCAGGATGGGAGCTCTTGTCCAGAAGGGAAGTCCAGGGCAGGATGTGAGCTGGGGGCCAGTCTCTAAGTCTCTGAAAGTGGCTGGGGTCTGGGGCAGATGGGCGTGGGGGCAGGATGTGGAGATTGCAGGGTCTGCCAGGGGTCTTGGAGAAGGGGAGCCTTCCTGGTAGGGCTAGAAGGGAACCTGCCCGGTGGACAGAACCTGAGGCCAAGTTGGGCAGGTTTCCCTGGAGTGGCTGGTGCCCAGGGATGGGGTCTAGGCTAAGCCCAGACACTCACCTCTGGTCCAGAAGGGAAGTCAGGGGGCAGGATGGGAGCTGGGGGCCGGTCTCTAAGTCTCAGGAAGTGGCTGGGGTCTCGGGCAGATGGGTGTGGGGGACAGGGCGTGGAGATTGCAGGGTCTACCAGGGGTCTTGGAGAAGGGGAGCCTTCCCAGTAGGGCTAGAAGGGAACCTGCCCGGTGGCCAGAACCTGGGGCCAAGTTGGGCAGGTCTTCCCTGGAGTGGCTGGTGCCCAGGGATGGGGTCTAGGCTGAGCCCAGACACTCACCTCTGGTCCAGAAGGGAAGTCCGGGGCAGGATCTGAATATGCAATTAATTCTTGCCAAAAACTTTCCAACTGTTCATGAGCCCATTTGTACTTCACAATATTTTTACATGCACAAGCTTACAAAGCAAGGCTTGGTGATGTAACTCTGTAGTAGGGCTTGTCTGGCATATGTGAGGCCCTGGGTCCCACCCTCAGTGCTGTGAATTAATTGACCAATTAATTAATTAATTAATTAAATCCTGCAACTCCAAGTTTTACACAGCACTTCAAACTCATAGAAATTCAAGAAACTCCATCTAGGTACACAACACTGCTGGTCATATAATGGAATGAAAGAAATGCTTGGCTGAGTTCAATTCCTTTGAATCCTCTGCAGCTTTTAAAGTATGCATACGCATAGAAACAGAAAGAATTAAACAAATGTTCTTAGTTAAAACAGTAAAATTATTGAGTCACACTTTAGCCAAGTGTCTTCCTTTAGCTGTAAAATCAGCATTCCATTCTCATCACAAACTGATTATTGCTAACAAACAAATGCCTATTGCCGAAAAATCATTTCAGATTCAGAAAATGGTGTCTGAAAGGGATTTTAGCTCATTTCTTCATACTCCTACCTTTAGGACTTACTATCTCATTATCCTTCCCTGGCAAAATTATGCCTCTGGAATGTTATTTTGATTGATATTGGGGGAGTGAATTACCATAACGTACCGAAGCACTGAATTCACTCCCTACTTACTGAATGCAAGTATGATACACACAATACATATTGCAGTCCTTGATCTTTAGCCATCTGAAGCTAAGTTAGGGAATATCAGTTCATTCCAATGTGTTTCGTAGGGCCTGATCTGTGAAAGACACTTTAATATACACTGGGCGGGGAGGTCCATAAATACAAGGGACAATCTCCATCCTCGAAGATCTGTGATCTCCCAGAGAAGGCTGGCACATCCCATTGTATAAGTAAAATTAAAGGCAAAGAGAGTTCAGTCTGAGAAGGGAAGAGAACTTTCCTCAAAGGAATAATTGCTAAACTAAATCTTAAATATTGAAGGAACCAGCTCCATAAGATATTACGGAATAATTAGTTACAAGGTTAAAAGTAATTCAGTGTGGGCAATAACTGTTATGGTTGGCTAGAAACCAGAGAGAACTGTTAGGTCTGAATTCAAAAGAGTATCTTTGCCAGAGGTGAAATCTGGACAAAACCTCTAGAAGTAGCTAGATATAAAAGGAACAAAAGCATGGGATGAAGGGAAGTGAGCAAATTCAAACACAGGGGACTCGGAGTGCTAGATTTACACAGTTGAAACTTACTTGCTATTTTGTTAAGAAAGGACTCATGTAGCCCTTATAATGCGTCATTATTCTCAGTACTTTGTGCACTTTAATTAATATAATTCTCACAGAACTCTATGACATACTGTCATAGTAACCCTATTTTATTGAAAAGGAAACCAAATCGCAGATGGGTAGAGCATGTTGTTCAGAATCAATATGTAGTAGTAGAGGCAGGTTTTTTGGTAACTGGACACCATCTCATAGCTACACTGTACTGGAAATTTTCTCTGTGTTACTGAGATTTCATTATGTCAGAGGAAGACAGTGAGAAAAAAAAAAGAGATTAAGTCATCAACAAAGCCACAGTATTGGCTATTTAAATTTGGCATTCTGGGAGAATACTATATTTACTCAGTATTCAGCAAATCATTCATAACCTTTCATTTCTCAACCCAAACAGTAAAATAATAGCAAATAGTAAAATAATTTGCTTCTCAGGTATCTTCATAGTAGTAATACAGTTCAATTCATCATCTACTAACGGGGCACACTTAAATCATTAAAATGTATAAAAATTGATGTGATCATTGAGTTAAAATATTAATTGCAGATCACATTAATTCAAAAATCCCTCCCTACCCGAAACATATATACATAAAACTCACATTCATTTTTATTATAATCAACTCCTGGAAACCAAAGATAAAAGAAACAATCATAGAACCAATTCCACAGAATACAAAATTAAAAACTAATTTTAACACTGCATTGGAAACAATGATGGCCAGAAAACACTAGACTATTTCTGTGGGGCTAGCTCAACAAACAGAAGGCAAGAGCAGTCATCTCTAAAGGAAAGAATCCTTCAAAGCTGATATATGAAAGAAAAGATGGTTACATTGTCAACATTCTCTGCTTAAAGGCTTTAATAGGTACAACCTCAAATGGCCTGCCTGTGACAGTTTTCTTTATATAATTTCAAAAATTTTTGCAAATGTTTAAGTGAATGATTCTTGACAACAGTTATGAAATCTTAAAGGCACAGAGGTATGTATCCTTCTCCAAGTCATATACACATTTCCTGCTATAGTTGTCTAAAAGCAGGTTAACTTCAATAAATGATTTTGAAAACAGCTGAAAAGCTGGGAAGAAAACTTGAATCTAAACCTGAAGGAAGGAGAGAGGTCAGATATAACAAATAATTGAACAAACACTTTTAAATTTTAATTTATTTAAAAGACATTTAAATACTAAAACTACCACCATGGTTTAGGATTTGTAGCATCTATCTATGAATGCAACATAAATGGCAGCCATAGTGTGAAGGATGAGAGGAGAAACAGAGGTGCTCTGGCCTACATCTTAAATTTAACATGAAATAGTATGATGTTACCTCGACAGAAACTCAGTGACACATGTCGAGTCATATTGTAACCCCACACCCCAAAAAGAAAGAGATAAAACAAAAATACCAATAGAAAAACTAGCGCAGAATACTGAAAAATATTTGATAAATCTACAATAAGGAAGAAAAGAAAAATCAGAAATAAATACACCCCCAAAAGTAGTCAATTTTGAGAAAAATAGAAAGCCGGTGGCCCTAAACCCAAATATACTGAATTTTATATTAAATATAGATGGAATAAAAACTCCAATTGAAAAATAGATGTAATTACAGTAGATAAAATGTCACTCAGTTTTATAGTGCCTAAAATGACAAAAGTGAAAATTCTTGAGAATGAAAGGATAGAAAAATCACACTGTCAACACCAAGCATAATACAAGTGGAGGAAAATAAACCTCACAACTAGAAATAATACCAGGAATAAAGAGGGTCTCCTTCTAAACAGAAGGAATTGGTTAAACAACTATCTATAACAACCCTAAATATGTATGCATCTAATAAGAAGGTTTTAAAATATATAGTCAATATACTAAGAAAGCTGAAAGTAGAAATAAAAGGATCTCACTGACAGTGTGATGTCCCAGTGCTCACCTCTGTGTAATAGGCAGAACGTGAAGATTTTTAAAAACATGAATCATGGAAGATTTGAAGGACCCTGTCAACTAACTTGACCTAACAGATTTGGAGAATGCTCCACACAAAGATAGCTAGAAAATTCATCTCCTGTGGTACACATGGAACATCCCAAGCACAGAGAATGTGCTAGGCTGTAAAGCAACTCTCCAAACACATTAAATGATCAGGACAGTAATGGATATGTTTTTGTTTTTGTTTAGCACAATGGAAAGATTAAAAATAAATAGATATTTGGAGGGAAATCCCCTAAATGGTATAAGCAACTCACTTCTGAAAATGAATTACAATAGAAAACATATAATATCAGATGATATTTTTAATAGAATTAAGACAGTCCAAATAAGATTAGCCTCATATAGTGAAACTGGAAATTCATACTGGGTAAAGCCATTGGTTTTTTGAGAGTGGATTTGAAAGTCTCTGTGAGCAAAGCATAGGGCTTGGATAGAGAAGAGTGCAAAATCAGGTTAGGCGAATGATCAAGGCCATGCCACCAATGGGTCTCCCTTAAGGAATATCTCTGTGGCTTAATTAATACCTAATTTAGCAGTCAGCATTGAGAACCCAAGAGAGGTCCTGGGAATATCCTGGGTACATAAGTAAATTAAGCTCTTGATTGCTAATGTAACCCAGCCTACTTTATCCTTTATATGCTGATTCTGATGTTAAATTTTCCCATTCAATTTACTCAAGTTCCTCTTCAGCCCCTTAAACAATACACTCTTATTTCCTATTCCTTCTCAAAATGCTTTCCTTCTCCTCATACTCCATGGTGTGATTCTCGGGGTTTTCTTAACCCCTTCTGTCATTGGACTTATGATTCTAACCTCTCTCCAAATATTAGAATTATTTTATCCAGTAACATCTAAAGTGCCTGTTGGTAACGATGATAGATCTGCATCTCCCATTTGAAGACAGATGAAGCAATAGTGTAATTCCAATGTTGATATCTCAGATAAAAATGCATTGACCCCTTATCCTGTTTAAAAAATAACACTCATTAAGCACAAACATATTCTTTTCTTAAAATAAAGTAATAAACTTCTTATTGTTTTTATTAGAAAGATATGTATGGTAAGTCTTCTGTACTCAGCAAGAACAAAGGAAACAGCATCTTAAGTTGTTTAATTCACTGTTATGTCAGCAGCCCATTATTCAAGTGGAGGAGCCATGTCAGTGGTGTGGGGGAGATGAGTTCCTCAAAGGCAGAACTTTGAGTTTGAAAATTAGTGACTAATGGAGCATATCCAGTAGGTATTTTTCATACAACTTAGCATCATCATGACACAATGATGCTGCTTTGATGTGAGATTAACCTGGACACACAATTTTTCATTTAAAAGTATCAAGATTCTACAACAATGAGCACTGCCATTATAACAAGAGTAAAAGGTTAAGATGGAAATTCTAGAGAAAGAAAAATTTGAACAGTAGCAAGTGAAACAGCCTCGGCATACACAATACCAAGTTTATCATGGGATCATTGATAAAAATCAGGGCAATGAAGACAATGACTCAGTAAACCTTAACAAGGGAAGAGAATGTTACAGAGTTAAGATGAAGATCTATCTATCTATCTATCTATCTATCTATCTATCTATCTATCTATCTATCTATCTATCCTCAAAGTGTGATATGCTACATGTGCTCTCAACCCACAGGATGGAAGGAGTTTTGCTGTTAGTTATTTTATCTTTTTAAAGAATTATGTAGCCGGGCGGTGGTGGTGCACACCTTTAATCCCAGCACTCGGGAGGCAGAGGCAGGCGGATCTCTATGAGTTCGAGGCCAGCCTGGGCTACCAAGTGAGTTCCAGGAAAGGTGCAAAGGTACACAGAGAAACCTTGTCTCGAAAAACCAAAAAAAAAAAAAAAAAAAAAGAATTATGTATATACTATGCTTGGAGAAAAACATTTGTAATGGAAACACGGAAACACCTTAACTTGGAAAGTCCATATAGAACATCTTCCCAAGCCATTCTTAGTAATGAAATGAAGTAAAGTCCAAGCAAACAAAAACAATAAATGTACCTTACGTTTGCACAGTGTGTTCCAGATGTACGAAGCCCTGATCTGTAATGGTAACAGCCACTCCTGGCAGAAGAGACACAATGGGGTGAAAAGAAGGTGGAGGTGCTTGGGCAGAGACTCAGGACTAACAGTTGACTGATGTATTCTTGAGCTGAGCATACTGTGATTTCTATGCCTAACCCTTCTTAATTTTAAAAGCTGGCCTTGGATCTCTTCAAATTGGGCTCCAGATTTGAGTCATTCTCCTCACAAGTCAACCCTGAGGGGAAAAAAAGAAATGTCATGGGCCTATACACTGAGATCTCAAGTTGTGACAGTTATGTCACAAGAAATACTGAAGGACATCATATAGACCTCTTTGTTCCTTGATGAAATATGGACCTGCTTCAGATGTGACTTCCTGATGCTGCCTACTTCAGACATCCACCATTTTAGAATGTTCACGTTATTCCACATCATGGATTTGAAGATAACTTTTTCTGAGACAAAGCTAGTTCATGGAAAGCCCTCTATGTGTTCCTCATCACCCAAATGAATAGCAGTGTCCCAGCCCAACTACAGTAAATGTGAACATAAATACATCTATTGGAATCTCATCCATAGTTTCAAAGCAGATTATCTTCCTTAAAGACAATGGTTTTAAAATTTAGACATTTAATTTAATTATCTTTTCCCAGAAGCATATAGGAAATCAGAAACCTAGTGTGAATAACATTATCCTCCCAGAAATGAAAACTTGCAATAGCGTGGTTTTTGTTTTTTTGGGTTTTTTTTTTTTTGCCACAAACTCAATAATTTCACTTTAATCACTAACTGTGTTTTTGTTTTACAGAACCCGTATGATTTGGAAAAAGAATAAAATTGCTTTTAAAGTACAAAAATAATTATGAACCACTTGAAACGTAATGTCTGTGTTTTATTTCTCATCAGAATTCATTAGTGTGTAACATCAATAATTTAGCCCATCATTTGCCAACACTGACGTGGCTCAGTAGTTCAATCATGTAACCCTGTAAACTCACTTTCCATTAAAATGAATGTTGCTGACGAAGGACAACTAAAGAGATACTTCATTTATTAACTAAAGAGCTACTTCATTTATCAACATTTTTAAATTAGGAGTTTGGGGCCACAGAAGCTTAGCTGGATGATTGATTTGACGGATCTTTATATTAGACCTAAAGTCTTGTTCCAAATCAGACTATACTATGCACAAAGATAATCGCATTTCATTTATATAACACACCATTCAGGGATCACTCTTCAAAGGCAGCTGTAGCTACCTGAAGAGAGTCAGTTCATCCACCCCAACAACAACACGAGTGCTTACTGCAGAATTAGAAAGTGTGTACCACTCTTTACTATCTTGATTCAATTCCTTTGACAAATGTCTTACAAAATCTACACTATGCCATTCAACACATTAATATCCCAACTTTGTAAAAGTGCAGTTGAAGCATTAAGGAAATGGGCTAAATTAGTTAATGGTAAGTCTAAGGAACCCAGTTTTTCAAATTGTACTTTAGTGTGTTCATTCCTCAATATCCATGGAAGATTGGTTCTAAGGCACCCCACCACAGCACACCAACACCCACAGATGCCTAAGTTCCTTGTATGTAGAGACTCAGCATTTGCACATAGACCATCACACACTCCTTTATGCTTTAAGTCATATTCAGCTGATGATAGTTGATAAGTTATGAATGCTATATGCATAGTCATTACACTGCATTATTTAGAGAATAATAATCAGCACAAAAATCTTTACATGGACAGTAGAGATGCATTTTCCTCAAATACTTTTGATTTACAGTTTCTTAAATGTACAAATGCAGAACCCACAGAGGAGAGGTGGACTGCACATTCAAATTCCACATCATCTTCCCTTAACCTGCTCCCCTCTAAGTTCAAATGCCTGTAGATGTCACGCCATGGTTTTGAAACAGCAAGTTTCATTTTGAAGAGTTGGTCCCATGTACTTCTGCTTTGTGACATCGTATTAGTTGTGATTCAGAAAAAGAAAACAGGAAGGAAGGAAGGAAGAAAGGAAGGAAGGAAGGAAGGAAGGAAGGAAGGAAGGAAGGAAGGAAGGAAGGAAGGAAGGGAAAGGAAAAGTGAAAAGAGAAGAAAAGAAAAGAAACGAAAAGAAAAGAAAAGAAAAGAAAAGAAAAGAAAAGAAAAGAAAAGAAAAGAGAAAAATATCCACAACACTGTGAACACAGCACAGGGCCATAATTCCTTCCACAAGTCAAAGTTTTCACCTTGAGGGCATTTAAACACAGTTCAGACTACTGGAAGACATGGGCATGATTGGCCCAGACCTTGTTTATTTGGGATAAACTAAATGTGTGTTTCTTATTGAAAACCAGGGGCTTCTCAGCATTTAGCCCTGAGAGCTGCCAGCTGGCATCTCGCCATGTTTGGGGATCAAAACCTTCTCAGCCAACAGATTCATTCAAAAGTCAAAATCCAGTCTAAGGTTGAATTACAAAATGCTATCTTTACAGTATCAAAACTGCCAATTTTTCCTATCACTTCTCTCCCTTTTGAATTTTCTTTCCTTCTTTCAGAAACATTCTCATCCTGGAAGATTCTAATAGTTAAGGGTGCTACATCAAATCTTTCTTATGCCTCGGTTATCTCTCCCTTTAATTTAAAAAAATCTTCTTATTATCTTTCACTTGGGAAAGAAAAAAATTCTCCACATTTTTTGAATAAGAAATCACTCACTGCAATGCCTTGTCAGTGTGGCCACAGGCTATTTTGTGAAGAGCTGGAGGTGGTTGCATATAGCTCCACACAGAGCATCGAGGGAGGGTGAGAAATCTGATCATCACTGAGGGGCTCCATATATGTAGCAGTTTATCATCATAATTTCTATTTATTTTAATTTAGCTGTCACCAGCATCCTAGGAAGGAAGATTTTGTCAGACAGATTTGATAAATACACTAACTTCCAGGGTTTGGAAATGTGGGTCAGAAGTTAAGAGCATTTGGAACTTTTGCAGAAGACTCCTAATAGGTGAAGTTTCCAACACCCACACGGAGTCTCACTCCACCTGTAATTACAGTTCCAGTGGATCTGATGCCCTCCTCTGGCCTCTGTGGGCACCAGGTATTCATGTGGGATGCATAACACATGCAGACGAAACACACACAAATGTATGTGGCATGGCTCACATGAAGTGTAGCCAGGCTCAAATCCCATATTTCCTGAATCTTGGTCTGAACTATTTCCAGATAAGCCTGTTATTACAGGCAGCTGTGCTTTATATTTTAGATACAGGAGGAAGATGGAGGGGGGGGCAGAATTTTATTTTGTGGACTTACTGTGGAATAAAAAGAAAAAAGAATATTGGATCTATCTAGCAATGTAGCCATTTCAGAAGTTAATGGGTTTGTTTGTTTGTTTTTTTAAGAATCTCCATGCTTGTTTCCATAGCTGCTGTAGCAGTGCACACACGTAGCAGCGGTGCACACACGTCGCAGCGGCGCACACACGTAGCAGCGGCACACACACACACATAGCAGCAGTGCACACACGTACCAGCGGGTGCACACACATAGCAGCGGGTGCACACACGTACCAGCGGGTGCACACACGTAGCAGCGGGTGCACACACGTAGCAGCGGGTGCACACACGTAGCAGTGGGTGCACACACGTAGCAGCGGCGCACACACGTAGCAGCGGCACACACACACACACGTAGCAGCGGGTGCACACACGTAGCAGTGGGTGCACACACGTAGCAGCGGCGCACACACGTAGCAGCGGTGCACACACGTCGCAGCGGCGCACACACGTAGCAGCAGTGCACACACGTCGCAGCGGCGCACACACGTAGCAGCGGTGCACACACGTAGCAGCGGGTGCACACACGTAGCAGTGGGTGCACACACGTAGCAGCGGCGCACACACGTAGCAGCGGTGCACACACGTCGCAGCGGCGCACACACGTAGCAGCGGCACACACACACGTAGCAGCGGTGCACACACGTAGCAGCGGTGCACACACGTAGCAGCGGTGCACACACGTAGCAGCAGGAGTAGCAATGCATAAGGATCACTCTTTCCCCCACATCCTCACTGATGTCTGTTGGCATTTACTTTAAAAAAAACATTTTTTAGCATTTGAGTATCTTTATAATATATTTTGATCATATTTTTCCCCTACCCCAATTCCTCTCAGGTCCTCCTAAGCTCCCTACCTGTCATTTGCTTTCTTTTTTTTTTTTTTTTTTTTTTCTTTTTCGAGACAGGGTTTCTTTGTGTAGCTTTGCGCCTTTCCTGGAACTCACTTGGTAGACCAGGCTGGCCTCGAACTCACAGAGATCCGCCTGCCTCTGCCTCCCGAGTGCTGGGATTAAAGGCGTGCGCCACCACCGCCCGGCTGTCATTTGCTTTCTTGATGATAACTGTTGTGTCTGGGTGGAATCTCAATATAGTTTTAACTCACATTTCCCTGAAGATCCATCTGTATCACTCCTGGGTAGCTGAAGGGCTCTAAGGCAACATATCACAGAGATATTTGCACACCATGCTTACTGCTACACTGTTCACAACAGCTAAGATCTGAAACCAGCCTAGATGCCATCAACAAATGACTGAGTAAAGAAAGCATATGGCAAACACATGATGGACTTTTACTCAGCTGTAAATAAAAATGAAATTATGGCATTCATAGGAAAATGGATAGTGGACACATCATTATGATAAGTGAAATAAGCCAGACTGAAGACAAACGTCAAAATTTCTTTCATATGCAAAAGTTCTATTTAATTTATATATGTATATATATATATATATATTCATATAATATGAACTAAAAATATACTCAGATTATGAGGGAGTAGATGAGATATAAAGGGAGGGGACAATGAGGTAGGGTGATAGACTATATGTGTCATTAAAGATAAGAGAGAACTATTTTAAGGAGTAAGAAGACCAGAAATAGGAGGGTGATTGGAGAGGGCAGTCCAGAGAAAGGGTTGTAAGAACAAAGCATAAGTGATGTGATAGGACTCAGCCCACTGGGAGCAGTGCCACCCCTGAGCAGGTGTTACTGAGTGGTAGACAAGAGCAATCTGAGCAAACCATGGGGAGCAGTGTTCTTCCATGGTCTGTACTTCAGTTCCTGCCTCCGAGTTCCTCCTGCCTTGAGTTCCTTTCCTGGCTTCATTAGATGATGGACTGTAAAGCTTAAGCCAGAATGAACCTTTTCTTCCCCAAATCATTTTTGGTAACAGTGTTTATCACTGTCATAACCCACATCATCTTATTTAAATCAGTGGTTTTTAATTTTGTTTGGGGGAGTAAAAGAAGCAAACTGTTTTTGGTTTGTTTTTTTTTCTGTAGTAACCCTGACATTCATGGATTTTTTTTTATCTTAGCTCACTGTGGTGAGAGATGCCCCATGCTTGTGGCATCTGTTACACTGAGTGACTCTTCAGCTACACTGTGTCTTTTGATGTATGACTCGGGCTTAAACCATTATAGCATAAACACTTTACGCTACATTTCATAGTTGAGTGTGAAACTCAAAAAAATAGTTCAAACTTCCAAATAATCCACCAAAATGCATTTTGAATTTCCAGTGTCAGAGATAAACAATCTGCCATGTAAGAAATCCTTGGACAGGCACATCATAGTCTTGAAAGGTCTTCTACACATCTGGCATTATTAAATAATAACATGTATATTTCTCATTCATTCTCATTTAAAAGTAGTTGTAAGTAGGGGAAACAACTAAAATTCATTATATGCATCTATAAAACTATCAAAGAATAAAAGCAAAACCAAATTTAAATAAAAATAGTTGACATTTAAAAACCAAATACTGTGAGAATGTACTTAATTCATTTCTCAGACATAAAAGTAATAATATATATATATATGTAAAATGGGCAATAAATAAATGCAAACAAAGATCATTTAAATACATATCAGGAATAAAATGATGCTTGGAATGTTAATAAAGGAAATATGGCAATATACTCAGTTTATTAAAAAGAGTGTAAGATGAATATTACTGGACCTTGATATAATGCCAATAAACGTTGACCAAAGACACAATAGAACACCAAGAAAATGTGAATAGATGCCAGAGAACAAATTCAAATGGAACAAATTACAAGAGTTGTGAAATAAGTTTACCAGTGACAGAGAGGTTATTTCTAAATATCCTGAAAACACTGAGACATAGCAAAGGTTTGAAAAGAAAGAGAAAAGGTTAAAACTAGAAACTTTTGTGAATTTTTAAAATCAGGTATGGTAGATACAAATCTTGTTCAGTTTTTTTATGTTCAGTTTTTTTATGGGAAAAAAAACATTGTGTTTTTTAAAAGGAGGAAATGTCAATATGGTGCAATAAATTCAATGCCACAGAAAAGAGAAAAGTTCATGTACAGATTGTCCAGAACAAGATAAAGCGCTGAGACCTACGGCTTGCAGATTGGAAATACAACATTCACTAACCACTAGCCAGGATGCCATTGTCTGTAGGTCCAGATAAGTTACCAGGAGCCAAAACTTGAGGTAACTGGTAGCACTGGAGAGAGACAGAATGAGGAAGAAAAAGAAAGAAAGAAGGGGAGGGGGAGGGAGGAGAGAGAAAGATAACAGCACCAAGCAGAAATATCTGAAACTTAGAAAAGGGCTCTGCTTAATGCACTTAGCCTGCAGAATTTGTTGAAGGAGCATTTAAAACAACAAAATGCAGTGTGTCTTTGTGATGCTCTGAATAAGAAGGACCTCCATAGTCTCATATAGTTGAATGCCTAGTCACCAAGGAGTGGAACTATTTGAGAAGGACTGAGAGGTGTGGCCTTGCTGGAGGAAGTGTCCCTATGGGTGGCTTTGAGGTTTTAAAAGCCATTCTCTCTCTCTTTCTCTCCCTCCCTCCCTCCTCTACTGCCTTAGTACCAAGTAGGCTGCCATGATGATGAGAACTGTAAGCAAGCCCCCAGCTAAATGTTTTTTGTAATAGTTGCCTTGGTCATAGTGTCTCTACACAGCAATAGAACACTATCACAGTCCTTTTACAAAGACTTGTTTTTAGTTACATTAGTTGTCTGTCTTAGAAAGTTGAGAAGCCATTATACTCTGGCAATAATTGAGTACTCTTGGTCCCTGGCCACACAGCAAAGCATTTTCTTTGCCGTCACAGTTCTAACACACTTAGCTACACACATTGTTTGTCTGGATTAACCCATGAAAGCTTCCTTCTAACTTAATTCTTTTAATTATTTCTAAAGTGAGATGATAAGAATCCCCTATGGAGAGAGATGTTTTTACTTCAAAGATCAGTATAAAGTTCCATGATCATTATGGTAGAAGTAATTGATTTACTGATCTTTGGTGGGCAAGACAATATTCACTCCACTTTGATATTATATCCTAAAGATTTGACAGTATTGAGTGAATTTTCAAGTTCTCTTACTTTCGCAAACAACTCAAATACCACTAAGTCCAAGCTGTGTCTAAAGGCTGCAGATCTTTTTGTATAGATTGTGCAGGAATTCACAGATACATACTTATGTCATTAAACAATTTTTGTACTGGCTGCAAATAATGTTTTGGATTTCGTAAAAAGAAATGTTGTTTTTGTTTTGTTTTGTTTTTTCTAACACATGAAACCCATGAGTACTCCACATTAAGGATTCCTTCTGTTTTCTTCATGTATCTTTTCTAATGACATCCAATTTCTAGCAAGTCACAAGATCCAGACACCCTCCCCTGAAAAAAAAAAAAAAGATCAAACTACTTTAGTAGGATTAACCAAGGAGGACATTAAACAGTTACAACTATATTCCATAGACATGGGAGGTATAAAAACACCCAAGTTGAGTCTAGAGATAAGCATGGTAATGACTAAGTTAAACAATATATAAAATGAGATTGATGGCAGATTTAATGTTGCATTAAGAAATAGTGAAGTTGAAGACTTAACAAATAAAGAATTCCAAGATGAATGACAGAGAAAGGGGCACTTTTAAAAGAAAGGGACTAGTTAGCAGAATGATATCTCCAACCAACATGATAGATGAGTTTTGAATTCCTCAGAGAGGGAGAAGAAAACAATTTTTTTGTTTTAAATCATGGCTGTTTTTCCCATCCATAAACTATAGTATTTTTTTAAAAATTAAGAATGTAAAGGAATCCCAAATTAAGAACCTAAGACACTTTTTCAGAACAATCAACAGGCTTATTTTAAAATTTACAAGATAATACAAAGGACAGAATTAAAAAAATGGAAATAAAAAAGTTGAAGGCTTTTAAATATATGATTTCAAGATTCATTATTAAGCTGTAATGATTTTTTTAATGTGAAATTGATCAGGATCTGAGGTATAAGGATAGAGCTACATATTTATTGAAAAGAGATCTTCACCAGGTTAAGAGAACAGGTTGGTGTTGCTGGGGAGATGGCTCATTCAGCAAAATACAAGTATGAGGATCTGAGTCCAGATCCCCAGCATTCATGGTGTAAAAAGCCAGATGTGACAGCACACATCTGTAACTCCAGGGATACAGAGGCAGAAACAGCTGGATCCTTGCAGTTCATTGGCCAGCCAGCTTAACTCACAATGAAATTCAGGCTCAGTAAGAAGCCCTACCCTGTACCAAAAACTGTCACGTGACTAAGGGAGACACACAATGTTGAAATTCAGCCTCCACACACATGTGCACACATGCATGTACATATATATATATATGAACACACATGAATAAAAATTGTATACACACACATACACACACACACAGCTCAAAAAAGAAAAAAAAGTGGTACCTACAACTTGTGAGTTACACAATGAGATCCAGTCCTGTCACCAAGGGACAAACCAGCAGTCAGTAAACATTTTCAAACATACTCAGCGATAACAAGTCTCTTTCATTTGTGCTGATTAATTGTTTTGTATAATCTAGACAAATTCAGGATTATGGCGAGTAAAACAATTTCATTTTATGCTGTTTTTGTCCCATATTGAGAGCAAAGAAACTTCCCGACACTGTCATAAATTGGTCATGAATATGGTTCCTAAGCAGGAAGTTGTAAAAAGCACATAACCTCCAGAGAGCTATATGTGAGTGTTGTTAGAGGGTCAGAAACTAAACCTTGTAGGCACGTATTACAACTAAAAATGCTCCACTGGCCTAGTGATCCTCCAATGCAGGCCTATGGATGAGCTCTCATCCCAGACAACAGACCGTCTTTCTGTACAATAACTGTCATTATCTGCTTCCTCTCTTCCTTCCCAAACTAGTCTCTAGACACAATCCTGTCATGCAGTAATTAAGCTGCATGGAACCTCTAGGAGGTCTGACCAGGTGCCATGCCCTCAAAATTCCAATTTCCCAGGCTCCTTTCTAGGCTGGGCAGTACAATCCAGGAACTATGTAGAACCACCTTCCACATAAAGCTTTCCACAGTTCCAAAAACCCTCAGTTTCCTCCAGAATAAAAAACAGACTCCACCCTTTAAAAGACTGAAACAGTTAGTGGCATAATTTCATGGTTTTGAGTCCTCAGGAGCCTCACAGCACACTAGCAGTACAAAAATATCACCAACAGAATTATTGAGATGTTCATTATGTTAATATAGTCACATAATATTTAATAAATAAAGAAGGCAGAGGGGGATATTGTAGGAAAGGAAGGAATGGAAGTAGAAAACATTTATGTCACCTAGGTCTAAAACATGGCAACAAATCTTTGCTTAATCACATAGTTCTATAATTAGTAAAATCTATAATTGTGTAGAACATATAACCACTAAGAGAAAAAACTCATTTCTGAAGCCCAGAACACCTTCACCTTATAATTTACAATGGAGAGAAAACAATTTCCAAAATTATGGCACTCATCTATGCTTCCTGGGGATAGTGCTCTTTTAACCTGTGAGATTTTATCCTTAAATAAGTACACAACTTTTTATCAAAGGCAAGTGATTCTTATCGCAACAGTTCAAGTGAGATACTAATCAATCATGCATTCTACCCTGATGGGGCTCACATTCCATCTCTAGTGTCAATGGAGTCCAGCTCTACCTCTAGGGTCCATGCAGCTTATACTCCATCTCTAGGGTCTGTATAGCTGATACTCTATCTATGGTGTCCATGCAGTTCATACTCTATCTCTAAAGTCAGTGCAACTCATAGTCCATCTTAGTATCTATTCAACTAATACTTGATCGCTAGGGTCTGTGCAGCTCACACTCCATCTCTACTGTCCATAGAGCAAAAACTCCATCTCCAGTGTTCATGGAGTTCATACTCCTCCACCCCTAGGGTCCATGTAGTTAAATACTCTATCTCTAGCATCCATGCAGCTCCTACTCCATCTCTAGAATCCATGGAGCACATTCTCTATCTCTAGTGTCCAGCTCATATTCCATCCCTAGGGTCCATGCAGCTCATACCCCATCTCTAGTGTCCATACCCTGGGGTCAATGCAGCTCATATCCATCTTTAATTCAGACCTAATGTCTTTATTTCCTTGCTCGTAGATGCCAGTGGTCATTTTTCCTTAAAACAAAACTTTGAAAACCCTAGGTGATGCAGACCCACCTTACCATTCAGCTTTATTACCTTGAACCTCCAGGAGTTCTTATTTATTCATTGTTCCCTAAGTAGCTTCATGGCTTTTTATGTCTCTGTCTCTGTCTATGGGTCATAATCCCTATAAGATACTCTTGGGCTCTCACCTAGTCACCTCCTCAAAAATCATCCTTCTGTGGCCATATCAGTGTCTACACTCTATATTGCTAAACTAGTTATTTATATATTTCCTGAGATCAAACTCTATATTGAGCTCTAATATTTAGGGAGAGAGACTTTCCCCAAAAACCTGTGCTACTCTTAAACTTGTTGCCAAAATGTTTTCCACAGAAACAGAAGACATACCCTAGACACAGGAACTGGTGTGCCTGCATAAGGACTGAAGGCTAACTGCAAGATCCAGAGAACTTGACTCTGTGTGTGTGTGTGTGTGTGTGTGTGTGTGTGTGTGTGTGTGTGTGTGTGTGTGTTTGGTGGATGGGTGAGTAGGTGGCTGATTGGTCAGTAGGTCAGTCAGTCAGTTATTCGCCTGGTTGGTTAGTTTGTTTGTTTTGCTTTGTTCTTTTGCAGCATGGCATTCCGATGTAGCCCGGGCTAGCCTGGAAAATACACTTCTCCTATCTCAGCCTCCTGAGTTCAAGGATTGTGGGTGTCTAGCACCATTCCCAGCTAAGACTTCATTTTATTTTTGTTTCTTTTCTTCACATCAAATAGTCTTTCCTGATTCTATCTAGTAGGAACTTAATGGATGCTGCCTCATAAGAGATCAAATAGATAATAAATTTTAGAAGTGTGGAATTTTAAAATAATATGATTTCTTTTTAAATTTTCACATTATATGAAATCACTTTATACCATCATACAACATTCCTCTTAAAAAATGGAACAGGTTATGCAGTATTTAAAAATGTTTAACCACAAAACATTTGATTTTCCTCAAATGAACCATCATTCTTGCTTCTCAGAAGCAAGAAAAGTGGGATTAAACTGCTAACTAAATTAGCAATAAATATGAGGGGGAAATAGCATCTAATTTTATTTGTGAGAATAATTTGGAGGAAAGTTGTTCTTGGTGTTCAGTTCTAGGTTAAAAGCCTATGTTTACTGAGAGAATAGAATAAGGACAATTATTCCTTCAGATTATCTCTTGCCCACAAACACACAAGAATCTAGCAAGATCGCTAGCACTATCATTCACTTCAGTGAGTGATTGGCATGGATCTGTCATTTCTAATGGGCTAAAATGGGCATTCCAAGTATTTTTTGTCTTGGGTTGTATTTATTTAGGATAAAGAGTTCTTTTGTTTAAACTAACAATGTATTGTATATATGAAAGTAAGGTGTCACTTCCCCTTAGTCAGTTTATCATGGTGTGAAGGATTGGATTATTTTCCTTCTTACGTAATGTTACACCCCATTTCTGGAAATACAGCCTCGTTATATAGGTTCCCCAACCTCCTTCAGATTGCCCAAACCCAACAAAAAAGGCTCACAACTGCTTTCCTCTTCCAATCTTAAATTACTTCGTTTTGAAATCTTGCAGTATTTGGAAAGTGCTTAAAATCTATAATATAATGTTTTTATGAATACTCCAGGGCCAAAAATCTAATAACACTGCATTAAAAAATTAAAAAAGACAAAGTAACAGTTTTCTTTCTGTGGAACCACTCAGCAATGCACTCTCCACTCCTCCCATCCCTTCGGAAGGTCTGATCCGCATGCACAGGCAAAGTCACCTCCCCCTCTGCAAGGGTGCACTGAGAAGCATTAACAGCTGCCTTGTCTCCTTAACTTCCACTGAAATGCATTGGGAGATAATTTGATTAAAATAAAAGAGTGGGAAAAAAAAACCTCTGATGGTTAAATATTGCCTTTATAAGCTGCAAGATCAATTCACCATTTGCCTTTTAGAAATCAACTGAAATATATACATTTATACAGAAAACGCAGGCGACTTATCATTTCCCCCATGTCACAGCAGTGAGCATGACCAGTTCCTCACATTTTTTTCCTAATGCTCCCCTGTGCTCTGACTTAGAGAGGGAGAAACTTTCCATGAAAAATGTGTGCTACTTCTCTGCTTTTGGCCTTGTGTGTGCGTCTCCTCTGCCTTAATTACAATATAAATCAACTGCAGAAGAAGATTTACAGTGATCACACCTCACTTAGAGAGCCAGGGAGATTGATCTGGAAGTGGGATGTCTGTCAAGCTGCATCTGCTTCCCATCTTAGTGGTTCCAGAGTGAGGCTCAGGGCATGTCTGCTGGTTGTCACAGGTCACTATAAGAGCAACAAGTTGTGGCTCACAGACTCGACATGGCCACTTGCTGTCCTAAAACTCCAGGACAAAAGATGATTGAAACAATTAGAAATGTCAAAGCTGTGCACTGTGTTAGGGGAACGGGAGCTAACCTCATCCCTGAATCGTCTGGCTTGTTGAGTAGATGGGAAATTGGAGCAGAAATCTGTTTTTATGGATTAACTCTTATATCTACCATCAATACTTTTACTAAGTTTCTATAGTAAGATCACTGTACCAAATTCTTGGAGAGAATTTAGTTGTTTTTTGCATTATGAAATTAGACATGTTTTTAAGGTGAGTTTGTTCATCCGTGTGATCACACAATCACACCAGTGTATCCAAAAACACCAATGTAGAATCCAGAAATATAGTATAGAATCCATCAATGTGGACTCCAGAAACAAGCAGTAATATGATGTGTCCAGACCTTCTTCCCCACCTCAAAAGCTTTGGGTCATGCTGAGTTTTTCTCTGGCTCAGAAGTTTGGCCTAACTTCTGTCATTTTCTGGACACTGGTACTATTCCTCTCCAGGAATACTAGTGTCATTCTGACCTGAAATAGAAAAGAAATGAGGCAGCACATCTCAGATCCTTTAGGAAAGCCTTTTGGGGAGTCGGGTGGTGGTGGCACATTCCTTTAATCCCAGCACTCAGGAGGCAGAGGCAGACGGATCTCTGTGAGTTCCAGGCCCACCTGGGCTACAGAGTGAGTTCCAGGAAAGGCACAAAGCTACACAGAGAAACCCTGTCATGAAAAACCAAAAAAAAAGAAAGGAAGGAAGGAAGGAAGAAAAAGGAAGGAAGGAAGGAAGGAAGGAAGGAAGAAAAAGAATGGAAGGAAGGAAGGAAGGAAGGAAGGAAGGAAGGAAGGAAGGAAGGAAGAAAGAAAAAGGAAGGAAGGAAGGAAGGAAGGAAGGAAGGAAGGAAGGAAGGAAGGAAGAAAAAGAATGAAAGGAAGGAAGGAAGGAAGGAAGGAAGGAAGGAAGAAAAAGGAAGGAAGGAAGGAAGGAAGGAAGGAAGGAAGGAAGGAAGGAAGAAAAAGGAAGGAAGGAAGGAAGAAAAAGGAAGGAAGGAAGGAAGAAAAAGGAAGGAAGGAAGGAAGAAAAAGGAAGGAAGGAAGGAAGGAAGGAAGGAAGGAAGGAAGGAAGGAAGGACAAAGAAAGCCAGCCTTTTGGGGGTTGTTTGTTTGACTACTGCAGTTGAAAAGTTAGCTCTGCTTTATTCTTAATTTTATGTGATAAAACCTCTAATGAGTTATTAAGATTGATCAGAAGTGGTGGTACATGTTTGTAATCCCAGCACTGTAGAGACTGAGGCAGGGGGATCTTAAGTTAGAGCCCAGCAACCTGAGATATATAAGAATTTTTTTTTTTTTTTTTTTTTTTTGGTTTTTTGAGACAGCGTTTCTCTGTGTAGCTTTGTGCCTTTCCTGGAGCTCACTTGGTAGCCCAGGCTGGCCTCGAACTCACAGAGATTCGCCTGGCTCTGCCTCCCGAGTGCTGGGATTAAAGGCGTGCACCACCAACGCCGGGCAAGAATTTCTTGAAGCAGGTGAAAATGAGAGGAGAGATGGAGAGTAGAAGGAAGAGAAGACAGAGGAGGGAAAGAGAGGGGGAGATGAGGCTTGCCCCTTTTCAAAACAATGTTTATGAAAAACCTTGCTTTGCCATTGCTCTGAATCAAAATGCAGAGAGTAAATGGCTGGAGGTACACAGCCCAATTAGTACATTCCAAACTAGCCTAGGAGGTACACAGCCCAATTAGTACATTCCAACCTAGCCTGGGAGGTACACAGCCCAGTTAGTACATTCCAACCTAGCCTGGGAGGTACACAGCCCAATTAGTACATTCCAACCTAGCCTAGGAGGTACACAGACCAGTTAGTACATTCCAACCTAGCCTGGGAGGTACACAGCCCAATTAGTACATTCCAACCTAGCCTGGGAGGTACACAGCCCAATTAGTACATTCCAACCTAGCCTAGGAGGTACACAGACCAGTTAGTACATTCCAACTTAGCCTGGGAGGTACACAGCCCAATTAGTACATTCCAACCTAGCCTAGATACATGAGACTCAGGAGACATTACAGAAGAGGAAGTGGAAAGATGGTAAGAGCCAGGGGGCTAGGATGTCTGCTGCAAGATGGTGTCTTCTCTACATGACAGAGAAGGTGCACTCACGAACTCACAACAATGTGGTCACTTAAATACGACCTGAATAGTGACCATTTGAAATACCAGTGAGGATGGGGGCAGTTTCACAAGGCCCTACCCTTAGATGGAAAGCTATCAGCAATCAATGTCTGCTGAGTGAAGGAAAGTCAGTTTTCCCCAGGGATTGAGCCCCCTGATAAGCTATCCAATCCCAAATGGTGAGCCTTTAACATTTGTACATATGAGCAACATTAAATAGATTCAGTAGGCTTTATATGCATACATACATACATACATACGTACATACATATATACATAAAATAATTATAGAAGAAGTCATGAACCTGGGAGTGTTGGGGAGGAAGAAGTGAGAGGAGGAGAGGAAGGGGGTGCAAATGATGTAAAAACATTGTACTCATGTATGAAATTTTCAAATACATGAAAATTAAAAATATATTGCTTTCCTGCTTAATTGTTGCCCATGTTTATCGTTTCCCCATACTGGTACGTTCCTATGAACAGGCATACTCAGCTCATAGGATAACTCAGAAATGAATACAATCATGCTTTAAGAATATAAAATATAATCTCAAATCTAGAAATCAGCTAGTAATTGTAATTATCATTGCTGTGTTTTAACTGATGACCACCGAACTCTATTCTGGCAAACGGCTCATAGAGCATTAATTGCGTGTCACATTACTGATCTGTGGAGTTAAGTTCTGTCTTGCCCTTGGGACTGAGGGCTAAAGCAACTTTGTAAATGTCTTTCAGAATTGGAAAAAAAAAAAGAAAGAAAGATGTTGAACAGAAGAAGTTCCCCTTCGGTCTCCAAAATCAGTACTTCACTGTCCTTCCAAATGTCATGTCATTCCCTCTACATACACAAGGCCCTGTGTTCAGTCCACAACACAGGAGAAGCACACACAGAGAAAAATGTCATCCCCTGCCCTTTAAATAATTATGGAGTAGCCATCATGCTCCAACACTGCCAAAGAGAATTTGTTCTCCCCCATACTTCCTAGGGATCTTCATAAGAATATTCTAGAAAGCCATTCCTCGTGTTCAGCAAACCCAAGAGGCTTATAATTATTATTTAAATTTGATTCTCATTTCAATGTTTCTGGTCAGTATTTTTGTGTGAAGAAACTTCCACATTTTAAAAAATCAAGTAAACATTTTTTATTCTCATCTCCATCTTTATTCCTCAGTATAACGTACAGTATAACTCAAGGTGTCATCTGCTCCTTATCAAACAATGGAGAGTATGGCAAATGGTAGCAATTTAGAGAACAACAAGGCAACTTTCCCAGTTCCAGTTTAGTCAGACATTGCACATGATTCGATGCAATAATCATAACTCAGTTGTGGATAATGTGAAGGTTTTCTGGGTTGTATTCATACTTCTTTTTTATTTAAACGTTTTCTTTTGTGAGAATTTCATACATGAGTACTGTAATTACATAATTTTCACCACAAATTAATCCCCTTCTAATTCTTCCAGAGTCCTCCTCACCACTCCTCCCAACGATTCATGACTAGATCTTCAATTGTTGTTCTCTCTCTCTCTCATTCTCTCTCTCTCTCTCTCTCTCTCTCTCTCTCTCTCTCTCTCTCTCTCTCGTATATATGTGTGTGTGTGTGTTTGTGTGTGCAAACATAGCCTACTGAGTCCATTTAGTTTTGTTAGTGTGTATGTGTTTTATGGCTGACCATTTGATATTGGTTAGTCAACCAGGGGTCTCACCCTGTGAAAAACTCACCCTGAGAAAAACTAATTCCCCCCCCCCCTTTTTTTGGTTTTTCAAGATAAGGTTTCTCTGTGTAGCTTTGCGCCTTTCCTGGAACTCACTCTGTAGTCTAGGCTGGCCTCAAACTCACAGAGATCCGCCTGCCTCTGTCTCCCAAGTTCTGGGATTCAAGGTGTGCGCCACCACCGCCCGGCTAATTCCCCTTTCTTAACAGTCATTAGTTTCTGTCTTCATCTGCGGGTGGAGCTTCATGAAAATTTCCATATTCACGTTGCACTGTCAACTAGAGTTGTCATTGTGCAAGCATTATCTAGGGTATCATATTGCTGAGATTTGGGAGAGAGGTGCAGCATTCCTGCCCTATATAGAAAATACTATGTTATAGCAAACAGTCTGTTCCTCTAGCTCTTATGATCTTTACATTTCTTCTTCCATGATGATCCCTGAGCCTAGGGTATAAGGGTTGTATTGTAGTTTTGTCAATTGGAGTTGGACATGTTACAGTCAGTCACTCTATGCATTTTGACTAGTTGTGGGTTTCCATAATTGTCTATATATTATGAAAATAGAAACTTCTTTGATGAGGGATGAGAGTTACATTTACCTAGGGGTATAGACAAATTTCTAAGCAGTTACATTAAATAAAAAACATGGAGCAAAATATAGGGGTGAAAGCCTTAGAGATCAAAGAAATAGGAATAGCCACCAGTCAACCTTACCTCACCATGCCACAGCTTCCAAAGGGAGTTATTTCCTGTCTACCTGAGCCTTTATTGCCTTGCTGTTCTGCCCTCTTATTGACTCTTAGCCCAGCTACCTCACTTTCTTGTCACTGCCTGTCTGTACAGACCTCCAGGTCTCTATGGTTGGTACTGGGATTAAAGGCATGTGTCACCAGGCTTGGCTCTGTTCCCTAGTATGGCCTTAAACACACAGAGACCCTGCCTGCCAAGTGATCGGATTAAGGGCATGTGCTACCACTGCTTGACTTTTGTGTTTACTTAAAATGGCTTGCTGTTTCCTCTGTTCTCCAGGCAAACTTTATTTATTAACATACAAATAAAATATCACCACATAGGGGTGTAAAGGTAAGTATTTAGAATGCATTTGGAAATTACAGTGGTTTAGGGAAGTGGTAGTAGTAGGTTCTCTTCTAGGGTCCGTGACCTCATAAGTCATAGGTAGTTGGCTAGTGCTACATTACCAAGGATGAGTGCCCTCCTATTAAGTGGACCTTAAGTCCAAGGAGAGAGCTAGTAGTTACCCCCAAAGTCATTGTGTCAACATAGTACCCTTGGGGATGTCTTGCCATGCCAGTTGTTGTGGCCCATAGGCTTTGAAGCTTGGAGGTAGTATTGTCATCTGTATAGCACTTCACACTCTGAGGGCCAGTCCTCAGAGAGGAAGCTTCTAGATATTTCGAGCTCAATTCCTTCAAGTCCTGTGTGCATGGTATCTTCAGCAATGGGATTAACTTTCAAGTTCTGGGAGGTACCCAAGGGCAATGGCAATGGGCTATATTATTTTGGAAGTTTCTTAGACAACTCATGGGAAAGGTTCCCATGCCTGGCACTGGGAGTTTTGTTAGATAACTTACGACTCCTAGGGGCAGCAATAGCATTCCAAGTAATTTTACTTGATTGAAATAATGTGTCTGTTTGTGTGTGTCTGCATGTGTATGTATGCATGAATGCACACACATATCTAATATGTATTATTTAAATAGCTCATAATAAGATTTACCAACATAGAAATGGAATGTTCATTTAGAAATGAAAGATTGCTCTCTGGTATCCATCAACAAAAGATATTATCTGATATAATAACTATATTATGAAGTTTGGAAGACTCAAAGGAAGAAAAGCTGACAAAATTAATGGATGATATCTTTGAAAATATGGCCACACCCTAACTTCATACAAACATATAAATATGAGCCTTAATTTTTTGCCAACTTCATTAATTCAAAAATGAACTTCTTTTTCTATGAAACTCATACAGGGATTGGTGTTATGTGAGATTAATGATTTAGTTGATTTTCATCATGAAAACATTTCTACTTCCTAAGGAGATATTAAAACACAGTAAGGAACTGTCGAGGTGACTCAGTGGGTAAAGACACTTGCCACCAAGCCTGATGACCCAAGTGCAGTCCCCAGAACCCACATAGTGGCAAGAGATAACCAAGTCCCACAAGATGTTCTCTGATCTCAGAGCATGCACGCTCTCTCTCTCTCTCTCTCTCTCTCTCTCTCTCTCTCACACACACACACACACACACACACACACACACACACTAAATTAATTAAAATAAAAACTCAATAGAAATGAGCTACAATTTTAATGGGAAGCACTCTTTCTGAGTACCTTAGAAACACTAGCATTTATTCGGTTGTAACTACAATGTCAATTTAAGATTCACAGACTGAAAACACATTGTATTATTCATATAACATTATTTAAATATAGCTATTTACCAAAGCAATACTTTGTCTGGTTAAGTTTGCTGTACAATGTTAAAATCTGGTATCACTGTTCATTTTTGGTGTTCATGTACGTGTAATCGAGTGTGCATTTTCACAGGCCCACACAGACACAGGGGCTGTGGCTGGTGCCTATCTTCACAGTGAGTCATTTGTACTATCAGTGCTAATCACAGGGTAAATCCACATGTCAATTATTCCTAGGAGTTTCATGTTATTTAAGGAGCAAATCTCAGTTGCAGTCGTCGGAAGGCTTCTCCTGTTCTGCCCAGCCTTGTGGTTGAGACGAATCTCTCTCTCCCACCCATGTCCAGCAGCCACTCAGACCCAAGCAAGCATACCAACTGTATGGCCTATGGGTCAGTCTTCTTGCTAGCTAACTCTTACATCTTAAACTAACCCATATCTATCAATCTATATGTTGTCATGTGTTCCGTGGCTTTAGCGATACTTTCACATCTTGCTTCTCCTGGCAGTGGCTGGCTGCGTCTCCCTAGATTCTGCCTTTCTCTTTCTTGTCTCTCTCCTTTTCTGCCTGCCTCTAAGCTGCCTTGCCATAGGCCAAAGTGGTTTATTTATTAACCAATGGGAACAACATATATTCACAGCATACAGGAAGATAGCCCAGCACTTCCCTTTTTCTATCTAATCAAAAAGGAAGATTTTAGCTTTAACATAATAAATTACATATAATAGAAGAGCTATCAAGCAGGAATTACAGTTATAATACCTAGTCTATTTGTATTTTGCAAAATTAAAGAAAATACTCTATCCTATATTTGTGAGTCTAAAGTTTCATATCTAATTTATCTTTTATCATAAACAAGGAAAATTACAACTATATAGTCTTCAACTACATCAAAGATCATAGAACAATATAATAGGATATACAGCCAAAGAGAGAGCTGGTTCCTGTATACTCACATCTATATGCCTTTCTGTCTCTGCCATCTCACTTCCTCTCTCTGCCCAGCTACACCATTTCCTCTTTCTGCCCACCTCTATCACTTCCTGTCTGTCTGTACAGACCTCCAGACTTCTGTGGTTAACTAACACACTGAGAATAAAGGTATGTACCTCTATGTCTGGCTCTGTTCCCAGTGTGGCCTTGAACTCATAGAGATCTGGATGCATCTGTC